>NC_072021.1:26789069-27421985 GCF_027791375.1 Indicator indicator | reverse complement strand
ACCCAATGCAACTGTGAATCTGAATTATTTCATATTTTCCAACTATTGTGCCTTGGCTGATATCCTGGATGGGACTGTCTTGAGTAACTATGGATGTCAAAAAAAGAAGGGCATCTATATTAAGGCAGGTTACTTTGGATTCCCTTTTATACTCAACAGAGGTCCAATGGCAGATTACAGAATATAAATGTCCCCATTTTAAGGTGTTAGAACTGTATTAGTATCTCATAAAAATGAATGAGTGCTCCTGTATGGAGCTCTGTGTCTTTGTGTCAAAACTTAGATGAGATACACTCTACATGATGACAAGGATAATGATGAGAGTAGGATGCATTCAAGGCTTGTATCCATTTGTATTAACTGAACTTGAGCAGCTGAGGAGTTATTAAAATTATGGTTGCCCCTGTCTCTAGTAATTAGTGCTATTCTCTTTAGCATCTAATGATCTGTAGACCTTCAAGTGTAATTTTCCAACCATTCCTTGAAACGCTGGTCAGCATTCAATCATCTGTATCTAAGATACAAAGCAAGACATAATTTCCTTGATCTTCAAAGTCATCTTTGTCTTTGTAGTTCTAATATCCAGACAACATCTTGGCCCTAAGTAACTGCTGCTTTGTATCCCTGTAATCACTGCGGAGTAAATGAAGTACAGCAGGTAAAATAATCTCAGCAATGTAATCTTTAGCAATTTGAATTTCTCTCTTTATTATTTTTTAAAATATGTATAGCAAAAACTGTGAATCCTGATTGTAATAATTTTATGTAATTTTAAGGAAGAAGAGGTACCCCTAGATAGAAGAATGATGTTTTAAAAATTCTCCAGCCTTTATTTCTTAACTTCTGCTGCATTGAAAAGTAGCCTTCAAATTGGCAGAAGATATGCTGCCAATTCCTTGGCTGAGAGTAGGAGGCTTAATTTTCTTTTTCTAGGTATGAAACTCTTTCCATGAATAGTACAGATGTCTGTTGTACTGGTTCTGGCTGGGATGGACTTAAATTTTGTAGCAGGCTGTATGGTGTTACACTGCTGGCTGGTGTCAACCCAGGGAAGGGACCTTAAAGCTCATCTATTTCCAATGCCCCTGCCATGGGCAGGGACATCATCCACTAGGCCAGGCTGCTCAAAGCTTAATCCAGTCTGGCCTCAAACATGTCCAGGGAGGGGGCATCTACAACCTCTCTGGGCAACCTGCTCCAGTGTCTCACAACCCTCACTGTAAAGAATTTCTTCCTAATGTTCAGTCTAAATCTGCACTCCTCAAGCTTCAGTCCATTCCCTCTCACCCTATCACAACAAGCCTTTGTAAAAAGTCCCTCCCCAACTTTCTTGTAGGGCCTCTTCAGGTATTAGAAAGCTGATCAAGGACTTTCCTCCTACTGCAGATCTCAGTGTGATTGATACTCTCTGTGAGTGTCAGTTCAAATTCCTTTCATTTTTTTTCACCCAAGAGGGAAAGACATGCAAGGGCTCCAGCAAAGACTGGAGTCTTGGCTATAAGTCAGAAGCTGTTCAGAAAGTACATACAATTTTCATAAAGTCCATCATATTCATTTACCTCAGACTTGCCCTTTAGTGGATCATGTTCTCTGACTATGCAGAGAAGGTAGAACATGTCAAGACACACTCTGAGCCACTCTTTCACTGGACCAGATACTGACAGGCTTGCTGTCCCCACTTACCCATCCATTGCTTGTCTCTTGGTTATCTACTCCTTGCTCATTTCTGGACCTGGTTCAGTGACCTGCTGTCAACAGCCACAAAAGTCTGAAGAAACACAAAGATAATCACAAGCCTCCTGTTCATGCAAGAGTTATACCTGAGATTACAGTGGTATTTCTCTTTCCTCTTTAGGATGGTGTTTCAGTTCTACTGTAACTACAGAAACATACAGGTTTGGATTCATACAACTTGGTTTCAGCCACTCAGTAATTAATTATTCAACTTAGCTAAATTAGTCCACTATGCTCCAGCTACAGAGACCATATATTGCCAATATGCATTTCATGCCAGGATGCACCAAAAAGTGATTTTCTCTTTCTATTTGCTACAGAAAGAATACAAATTACTATCTCAAAATTAAACCTTCTGCCTGAACAGATTTAAGTCTTGCAGAATCAGGGAGTGATTAATCAACACTCAGAAATTCCCATATGATCTCCTGGGGTTCCATGTTGCAGATCATTAGTTCAGGAGGTTTTGTGTAAAGCCAGTGGGCAGTGGTCAGCACTGGCTCAGTCTAATACCTTTATTAAAGATGGAAATAGATACAAAATCCTAGTCAATACAACCTGTGGATGACACAAAGACTGGCAGAATGATAAATTCTGATGGATTAAGGCTTGGTAATGCAGCATAGCTGGACTTGGTAGCAAACAAAATGTGTTACTGTATGCAGATATAAATGGAATAGTGGAGAATGGTAAATCTGTAAAGGATTTTGATCAAATGATGAAATGTTAATACCAGTCTAACAGTGTGACAAGCAGGGCTAGTGTGATTCTTGAGGGTATTAAGAGGAATAGGGTATTTTTATGGCATTAAAGATGCTGGATGCAGAGTATACTGCTGCACTTTTTGTGCAGAACCAGGAGAAAATTCATTAAAGACCTGCACAAATTTTCTGAGGGATGAAAAATGACTCTCAGTGAGGGGCATACATAGCCTGAGTTGCATATGGAAACAAAGACCAAGAAGGAAGCTGAACACAGTATAGTCATTTTGCCTTTACTGCAGACACACAGCAAAGGGATACTGTTGTGTTTGATCTAACACCTTATTCTAAGGCATAACAACATCCTGTGTCTGAAAGCTGAAACTGAACAAATTAAAAATAGATTGAGGCACACTCCCTGAGTGAGTGAGATTAATAAAGCCTGACAGAAATTCTCTGTATCTTGTTTCCAAGTCAGTACCAGTTATCATCATATCTCTGGAAGAGATCATATTTTTTTGTCAAATTAAAATTGTCTGTTCCACCTGCATGCACCACTGTATGAAGCTGAAAGATTTATAAGTCTGGCTAGATTAATATCTAAACTTCTATGAATCTAATGCAGAAAATACACCTCTCATGGTTTTCTTAAAACCCCTGGTCCTGTCTGTTGCTGGGTATGGAATATGTATTCCCATTTATTTATTATTTTTTCCCAGAAGCTTTGGGGTTCACAAATATTCTTGCTGAGGATCTGCATGTCTTTTTTTGTTCTTCTGGAAATATGGGCAACCTGGATATTCTTCCCTCACTTTCACAGTCATGTCATGTGGTTTCTTTGAACTCCTCACCCAGTATGAAGAAGATTGAGATGCTTTAAAAGCACTTTGTTTCGATGACTTTCAGCACTGATGTCATGTTGGGTTTGGCTAGCCTGCCCAGTTTCCTTGAGGATAAAACCACTCAGGAAAGAAAAAAATAAGAAAGAAAGAAACAAGGAAAATGAACATTGTGTAATCTCTGCCAGAAACCTGAGCAAATTCTTGGGAAGTTAAATGTCTTGTAAAGAGAAAAGTGGCACTGATGGGAAATGCAAGCATTTCACCACATGTGGTCTTCAAGAACTCTTAGCATCTGCAGTATTTAATTTCCTTCTGGGGATAGGAAAGCAGGAAAGACGTTTTCTATCATTGTCAGGTCACTGCAGTCCACTGCTCTCTTTTACAACTGCCTTAGAAATGCTTTGTAAGATATTCTCTGTGCATGTTAAACTGTCGCACTGACCCTGCCCTTGTGAACAGAGTGCACTTCACAAGGTGAGGATTAGACAAGTGTTAAATCATCTTCATAACCTGAATTACTGCTAAAGGTAATGGTGCATTCCCCTTTTCAGCATTCCTGCTTGGATAAAACATTATTGGTAACTGAGAAATAAGTGGGGAGGTGAACACAAACAAGGCTAGATGCCTTTGGCACATGTACAGGCTCTGTGAAGAAAACCAGGTGCACTCAGAGCTGTTGGGTTTTTGCCCACCAGCTCCATTTACTGCCAAAGCTGCTTGTAACCAGGCAAGTTGAAATACAAGATTGCAACTTCACACCAGCTTCAGGTCTGAAAACAAACCAAGGAGAGAGGCAGATTGACTCACTCCTGCAGCAGTACTCTTCCAGAGTCTGGAGATACTTTGTGCTGTTCTTTAAATCCACAACTGAAGAATGAAAATCATGTTAACACTCCAGATGGCTGAATCTTGTTATCCTCCCTTGAGACTGCTTAAGAGGAGGTGAATCTACAGTACATATTGTTGCTGTGTGGTATTCTACTGCACCTTACCATCAGCCCATGCCTTTTCATAATGAGATGAGAAAGGATCAAAGAAGTTTAGCACAATAGTCAGTCTTGTGTCAGAGGAGCCAGACTATCACATGGATTTGGTGCTCAGAAACTTATGACAGTGGCTCTAGAGGCCCAAACTGCTGAGAAAGAACCAATTACAGTGTCCTGCTAGGTCCTGGGGTGAGTTGATGCCTAATGTTAAAAGAAACAGGGAACTGTACCCTGAATTGTCATCCCAGCTCTCTGGTTGGTCCAAAGCTGAAAAGTCCTGTAGTCCAAAGTCACTGTAGACACGCTGTAGACACAGTGTGTGAATGTTGCCTGATAAGGACGCTATGTGCAACCACTCTGCCTGCAAACTAGAGGTTGTTCACACCTGCAGAGAAATCCCTGCAGACTTGCTGTGCAAAAAGCTGCAGCACACACTTGTATCTACTTGGCCATGCAACTGCATGGTCAAAACTTCTCCCAAAGTGATTGAGGATGAACTGCAAGCCTGAAGGAAAACCCCAGGAATTCCTAAGCTGCTAGCAGACTCAGCAAGCTTCAAGAACTCCACCTGATCAATCTCATTTTCCAGCGTTTGTAGTTCTGTGCCTTTGTGGAAAGCTGTTAGGAATAAAATCCAGAGACTGACTTGACACTGCTGCTTTTTATTTCTTTGATTTTTCAAAAGTGGGAGATGGGCACTTGTGTAAAGTATAATTCCTGCTATGGCAAGTGCTATTATATCTGTTGTTTGATGAGGGCTTTTCCTGACCATTGCCAGCACATTTTGAACAATATCTGACTGGCTTGCTCAGTGTTGGATAAAGATGATCAGTTTTGCAAGTATTCTTAATGAAAATACTAACAATTTTACAGTTCATAAAAACTGAGACAAAATGATCCCTTTAGACTTCATGCCTTATAAAGACAAGTCTGAAGGAAAGACCACCACAAGAAAATCTTATGAGAGGGCCCCTAGGGAGGTTTTATTGCAGCTCTATGAAAACTCTGTCTGAGATAAACTGTAAATGTCTTGATATTAGTTTGCAGGGGCATTGCAGAAGTGACAAAATAAAGCAACAAACTTCCCAAAAGTAGTTTACTTTTTTCCTAGCAATTGACGAATGAGTGTCTCTGCTCTTACCTTCTATGTCCTCTTCTCAATCCACCATGCAACGTGAGGACATCTGCACAGGATTTGTGCCCAGAGCAACATGGTGTGAGGTATACAACAGTGAATGATGTGAGCAATTACAGCTACTGGTGTGTCATTTCTGGGGGGCAGCTCTCCTTGCTCTTACCATTTCCCTAATCTTCTTTTCACTAAATCCCATTCTAAACAGTTACTTATGAGAGAAAGTGGCACTGGGTAAAGGAGGATTAAAACATCTTCTCAGTGAGCTGAAACTCAGGAAAATGAAGGTATCTGACAAATAGGAAAGTCATTAAGGCTTAAATTTATTTCTGCTGAATAGGATTAAAAAGAATTTGACAGCCTGCTAATGTTTCACCTAAGGCTTTCCTCCCCAGTACACTACCTGGACAGTGGCCTAACAAGGAACTGGAGAAACCTCCTGAAGAATCATACAATCATAGAATGGTTTGGGTTGGAAGGGACCTCCAAAGGTCATCTAGTCCAACCTCCCTGCAGTCAGCAGGGACATCCTCCACTAAATCAGGTTGCTCAGAGGCTTTTCAAGCCTAACCTTGAATATCTGCAGGGATGGCTACCTCCCTGGACAACTTGTTCCAGTGTTCTGCCAACCTTATGGTAAAGAACTTGTTCCTAACATCCAATCTGAATCTACTCTTGTCTAGTTTGAAACCATTGCCCCTTGTCCTATCACTTCAGGCCTTTGTAAACAGTTGCTCTCCAGCCTTCTTGTAGGCCCCCTTCAGGTACTAGAAGTCTGCTATTAGGCTCCCCAGAGCCTTCTATTCTCCCAGCTGAAGAGTCTTCTGAGTTCAAAGTTTCAAAATCAGTCCTTGACTGGGGAGAGAGTGAGAGTCATGGGCTTTGTGTATAAAACATGCTGAATATTGCCCAGTGGTGGATAAAGCCTTGTGATGTGGTGGAAACTTGTTATTCAAGACACTCTTTACAGAGAGGTTTTCTCTTCCTTAGGGTATAACCGTTCAAATGCTGCTTCCCACACCCTCACAAGACACGTGAAGTTTGCCTTTGTGAACATACCTGGAAAAGTATTCACACCTTCTAGTAGCTGATGGGACTCTTACGTGTGCAGGCAGGGCTGGGTGAGAAAAGCCTCACGTGCACCAGCAAGACTGGCAGATCACTGCCGCCACATTTTCTTCCCAGGGAAATCATAGAATCGTGGAATGCACTGGGTTGGAAGGGACCTCTAGAGGTCATGTAGTCAAACCCCTCTGCAGTAAGCAGGGACATCCCCAACTAGATCAGGTTGCTCAGAGTCCCATCAAGCTTGACATTTAATGCCTCAGGAAGGGGAGGCAACCTGTTCCACCATGCTCACAGAAAAGAATTTCTTCCTAATATCCAATCTATATCCACCCTGCTCTAGTTTAAAACCCCTTGTCCTATGCCCCTGTAAAAGATGTCCCTCCCCAGCTTTTATCAGGCACTGGATGGTTGCAATGAGGTCTTCCCAGAGCCTTCTTTTCTCCGGGCTGAACAACCCCAACTGTCTCAGCCTGTCTTCATAGGAGAGGTGCTCCAGCCCTCTGATCATTTTTGTGGCCTTCCTCTGGACCCACTCCATCAGGTCTGTGTCCTTCTCATGCTGGGGGCCCCAGAGCTGGATGTGATAACACAGGGTGATATTTTTAAAAAAAAACTCCATTAAGGCTGTTGGCTTTTTTTAAACACAGGTGGTGTTGCTAAGAAGAGCAGTTCAAGCTATGTGCCAAAGCCCTAACAGGTACCAGTGAGGCAAACATTGTATCTGAGTGGCTTCACCTTTGGTGAGTGCAACTGTGATTCTGTGAACTCTGCTCTGTAAGTCTTGTAGTCAGTAAGACTGAACAGCTGTGAATTAAAACAAACAAACAAACAAACAAAAAAAGGACCTTACCATTTATCTTTCCTAGCAAAACATTTTTCATGCTGTGAACAACAATAGAGGAAGCACTTCTCACCTTTCTAGCAGGAGAGATGCTACAGAATGAGATCTCCTGAGGACAAGTCCTAGCTCCAGAAGCAAATCCAGTGGCTGGCAATGGGAACAGGCTGAGCAGATGAGATGCCCTACCCACAAGACCCATTATCCAAGAAACTTTAAAGTTAGTAGTGATATAGCAATACTTTTCTGATATCATCATGATAAGAGATTCAAATGGGTTTCTCACCATGTATATACACACACAAATAGCTTGGTGTGTTATTTGACAAACACTTTCCAGGCTCTTTGAACTTGGTCTGCACAAAAAGTAAAACTGCGGGGCCCAAGCTGCTTCTCTCTAGTTTTGTCCAGGAAGGGGAGAGGGATTTTTGCATTTCAGAGACAAATCCTGGCAGAGCATTCAGCAAGGGGACAAAAACCTGAACAAAACTAAAGTTCAGCTTACCCTTGCCTCCTCACTTCTATCACCATCTCCTAAAATGAAATTCCCTTTAAACAAACTCAATCGGAATGATATAGTTTGGTTTGTTTCCATTCAGAGTATTCTGAATTTCTCTGTGTCTAGGAAAGCAAAAAACACTCTTCAGACAAAAGCTGTAAGTTCAGCATAATTTCTTGGCTTCTGACTCTGGGCTTTGGAAAAAGAAAGCAAAATAATTTAAAAAATATTTCAGAACCAAGAAAGAAAGCACACAGATTTGTGAAACGCTCTGCAACTTGAGATAAGCACACAGGTTGGCTGTACTGCAGCCATGACAAAAGGAAGCAGCTCTTTATGAAGCCCAGTGATGATGGCAGACTGATGGTTTAGACAGGGAAAAGGATGGGGATGATTTTTATTGATAAGCAAGGCACATGTTATTGTCAAAATGACATATAGAAACCAAAGTAAAAGGAAATAAAAGGCACTAGAGAAAAGGCCTGTCTCACTGCAAATGAATTATAACATAGCTGAACAAGGAAAGGCCTCCAAGAGCAGTGTGAAAAACAGCAGCCATGCTGAGCGAGGGCTGCCCAGTCCAGGCAGAGCACACACTGCTAAAAATGAACTTGGGTATGACTTCCTTTGGAAATTAGTGATGTTTTACAAGTACCTAAACCTGAAAGGTCTAAACTCAGAGGTCCCCTATAAACCCATATCCCTGTCCTCATCTTACACGCTACTGAGCATCCATCACACTCAACGTCACCCACTTGTACTTAGCAAGTTTTTTTGTGAGGAGCAACAGATTTTAACAGCATTTTCAGGGGAATCTCTTTCTAAAAATAGCAGAGGCCCAAAGATCTTGCCCAGCAATCTTTCTTCTTTTTGGCTCTAAAATATGTTTCATCCACAGCAGAACACTGTCAGACAGGAAGGCTGAGACAGCTGGCTTCCACAATGCCCTGAGGCTGTTCAGGTAGATCATTAGTCTTAAAAGAAGGAAGTAGAAAATAATTTAACCTGGGTTTCCCATTTCAAACTCTTCTGCTTATGGAGATTCTAAATTCCTTAGCAGTTGTTTTCTGGCACGAGCAAGCAATTATATGACTCTAGGAAATGAACTAGGCTTTGACTGGATGGATGAGCCTTTCCTTGACCTGGGTAAAAAGTCAGGTAAATCTCAGCTCCGTGTGGTTTCTTCCACTCCTTGCCTACTTTGAGTTTTTCCCAACCATGCTTAGTTTCTCTTTTCTGTGTGTGCTGGGTTTTATGGATGCCATTCCTATGGTCCTGCCTTTCCACCTGCTCTTTGCTCATATCCCTCCAGGTCCCCTATAAAAGAAGACAACCTGGGCAGGCAGCTGGAGGCAACATGCAGTGTGCTCTGAGCAGCTAGGGGCAGGGTCCCTGGAGCCTGCTGTGCCACATTAGTCACCCTGTAGGTGTTCCTGTAAGAAACTCATATTCCTGTGTATACCAGAACTAACTTGTGTTCTATTTCTCCATTTGCTCACTGAGCAGCATCCTTGAGCCCTCTCAGCCCACCAGCTGTGGAACCCAGCTGCCCCAGAATAACTGTAAAATTCAGATTTCAAGAACTTTTCAAGTGAGCATGACCCTCGTGAAAATATATATTGGTGGTGGTTTGTTGTTGGGTTTTTTTTGTGTGTTGTTGTTGTTGTTTGTTTTTTTTTTAATAGAAACATCTTTTTGTTCCTTTCCTGTATTGTGTAACAGGTTGCATTGTGGTTGCATTACGAAATGCCTGGGCTGGGCTTATTGCATTTTGCTGCAGATGTGGCTGAGTGTGGAACAAAGAACATCCAAAAAGCTGAGATCAGAAATCAGTGGGTCTTGTTTGAACAAGCCTGTTGAATTTATTACAGGCTTTTTGCTGAGTGTGCAAGTGGAAATCAACAGAAAGAGCCTCAGCACTCAGGTGGTGTAACCACTCTTAGCAATTCCTTGGTAGCTCACATCTGACAGCTCAAGATGATTTAACCCTCTAGACTGAAATCTGCAGAAACAAATCAGAAACCTTTGGCTCTCTTCATGAACATCTAACAACAAATTTTCCCACCTTACTCCAGATAAAAAACAAATCACTGTATCTGGGACAGTGTACCTCCTAATGACTCATACTGAGCATTGGAGAGCCTCTCTCTTCCCTCCTGGATCCAATGCAGATAATGAGAAGCTTACTATTACCTATTGCTGTAATTATTTTTACATCTTCCAGCTCTGCAGCAAGCCCAAGATTAATGAAAGTTGATTCTGTTTCCATCTTCTAAGTGTCTTTACTCTTAGCATTTAAGCAAAATTCTGGTTTCTGTTTCCATGTTTGTCTGATTTTTATATTCAGACCCTGCCCCAGGGATCTTCCGGTCTCCTAAGGCAGGGCAGGAAAAAGAGAGCAATCTTCTAAAGTTTTAATTAGTTAGACTTTCTTCCAGTTGCTAAAATCTCCTGTCATGTCTGCACCTGTTTTGAATCTTATCATAAAAGTACAGGCAATATGGGTGGAAAAGGCCTTGAGAGGTCATTGTTCCTGAAGGGATTATTATTAATGCCTCATTTCTGATGAGTATCTGCATTACTTGATCTTGGCAACTTGCAAGCAGATATTTCCCAGTCTCTCTGAGATTTTTTTCTAAAGAGAATAAATCTTTCTTGCTGCAGTTTATTATTTCTTCTTTTTCCACTGAATGTTTGCTCTTTTAGGTTTTTTTGCAGCAGTTGCCTGAGCGTTTTAGGTAACATTAAGTACCCTCTCAGTTTTGTCCTCTCTGTTTAACAAATCTTCCTTCTTCAAAGCCAGAGTGTTCTAGATACCTCATCCCTCCTGTTGCCTTTTTCTGAAGTCTCACTGGCAAACACCATAAGATGGGCTTCTCTAACTTGCTTCCTTTTTTTTTAGTTGCTGTCAATGCTTAACACCACTCTTCAATAATGACCAACATAAAAAGCTTCAATATGTTTTTTGTGGCTGAGCCTTTTCCAGAAAGCAGTGGAGAAATATATTTTAATTCTGAGATGTAAAAAACAGTTTATAAGGATAGCCACAGCCTTTGGCTTTGTTTTCTTAGTCATCCTTCTGGCAGAACCACAACATTTGTGAGTAAGCAGCTCCAGAAAATCTTCCATGTACAGACCTGCAAGTAGAAGGAAAGGCAAATAATGACCCATTTAAGTGTAGAAAAAGAAACAGGTTCTTTGTGAGGGAATTGTGCAAGGTTTGCAGAGCTGGGTTTGCAAATGAGACATTAACAGTGCTAACCAGAGAGATTTGGGGTTTGCTACACACATGCACACAAGGCACTGCTTTGAAGCTGTATGAACAGACAAGCACTGGATGCTCAGTCTAACCTCAGCTGCTACCTGGAACATTTTATCCAGAACATTTCCTTTTGCCACCAGAAAGCAAAGCAGAGGTTTCTGTTGGCTCCATGCCTGTGCTCCTGACAAATGCAATGCTCTTGGTGGTGGCTGATGCAAAATGAATCCTCAACTAAATCAATCACCTGGGAGAAATGTTAAGGTTCTGTATCATGATGTCTCTTCCCTGTAAGCACCTGTTTATTGTCTGCATTCCTCTGCCTACACTGACAGCTTTTACTGCTGAGAAGTTAGTAGCCAGGTTCATCTTTTCCAGTGCCTTATCTACTGCTTGGACACAGGCCTCACATCCTTGGGTCTAGGGGTTTGAGATACTGTTTTCAATAAATAAACTTCTATGAAGTGTGAAGCTGCAAGTGATGTAATAGGTTTGGATCTAGTGCTGTTATCAAGATCAAGAGGCTATTGTGCACACATAGTGCGAAGCAATCTTTACAGTCTGAATCACAGAAAATTATGTCTGGAAAAGGCTTCCATGGATCAGCCATTCTACCTCTCACCCAAACACTGGATAAACTCTACTTACAACCTCCCTGGCAGATATTTGTCCAGTGTCTTGCTAAAAGTCTCCCATGATGAAGCTTTTCACAGACTTCCTCAGGCAATTGACTGTGTTAATTTTCCTAATGTGTATTTTAGACAAGACTAATGTGTTACTTATCTTTAGAAAGCACCACGATCAGAGAAAGGTAATATTTTTACCTATCTTCTCCCACAGAACTGCACTAAAAGAGCAACACAAATATCTTGAAAGATCTAACCCAGAGAGATCTGTGCAGATACATATGCAGATCTGAGCAAGGCAGCGGTGATCTTGTCAGGGAGCTATGTAAATTAAGTGTCTGGAAGTGCTGAGGTCTGATACTTTCTTGAAGTTTCTCCCTCTCTGGGCCCTCAGTGCCTTAGTCAGTGCAATGAAGTGACACCTGTGTCCCTCCATGTAGGTTTCACAAATCACCTGGTCCATCTACTTTGACAGCAGAGGCAGAGCTCACTCCTTCTTCAGCATGGATTGGCAAAAGGAACAGATCTTATAGATCAGTCAGTTGTGGAGTACTCATGCAAGGTGAGGAACATTGAGTTCAATGCCATCTTTTATTTAATGAGTTCAAGCTGCCTTCAGCATCCCTTTGCTGCCTTGCCTGCAGATTGCTCACAGTTTCCCCCTGAAAACAAAAAGCAAGAATGTGATTTTTCAACCATGTAATTAGATGCTCAGAGTGAAGCTTGGAACAGTGGGTTTGGGCCTGGCTGTAAAGATTTCATCAATGTTTCATGCAATGTTTGTTTCATGCTAAATATGTACACAAACTTTGGCTAAAGGAGCAGGCATCGCCCTGCCCCCCTCAACCGCTTTTCTTGAGAATCATGCTCCCTTTCATGACTCACTGAATATTTCACTTTTCCAAACAGTGAAACAAGTTTGGCAAACGAGGCAGGGCCTACTCTGCCCTCAGTTACATACCATTTGGAAGGTGAGCAATGGTGGTTTGAATCCTTTCCCACAAAGAAGAGAATGAAGCCTGTAGCCCACTTCTCGGTGGTTGCTGCAAGGCATTCAACGTTTTCTGTCCAGCTGCATTTTGATGGAAAGCAGCAGCTTCCACTGGATGTCATACAGATCCAGATTTGGGAGCTCAGAATGACCTTGCATGCCCACAAGAAATGCAGGGGAGTGTCTGGGTTATTTGGATAAGTGAAGGCAGGGGCTAAAAAACTGGACCCAGAAACGGAGCTGCCGCTGCTTCATGGAGGGAGGTCATGCAAGAAAAGCCCTCCATTCATGCTCAAGTTCCAATAAAGATGTGGAGAGTCACAACTGGTAACTGCTAGACTTAAATTTAAATTGCCTTCCCAAGAACTGACAAGAAAAGAGCAGATCTGAAAACTTCCCATGTCCTGTTGCAGTGAGCTAGCTGCTGAACAAAACTTTGTCCTATTACACCAGTCAAGGGATGCTGACTGCTTTTAAAATTGTTATCCTGGATCTTCAAGAACAGGGCAACAATTAATTAATGTAACCTCCTTGCTACTATTCATCAAAGAATTTTTATCTAATTATAGCAGTTTACTACAAACTTTTCCCCAGGGAGTTTCAGTCTGTGATACAGCTAGATGTGCTGAGTAAGTTAAGGATGCAGATTTCAAATTCAGCCATTCAGGAGTATTTTAGTGCCTAATTCCCACAGAGTTTCTTATCTCTTTTGTTTCAGTTTCAGATGTGGTTAAGTTAATTCTGGGAAATTAATTAGCAACCAGTTATCTGAGATTGAAAGCAGCTTGCATGAATGTAACCAAAAGAGAGTTCACATTTAAACAATAAAGAAAAAGGGAGTCCAGCAAAACAAAATAATTGACCTCAAGAAGGTAGATTTGGCTAAGTTCAGGTAGTGCATTCCTAAAATTTCATTGGAAGCCAGTAAGAGGGAAGGCTAAGCTGAGGAGAATGTCTGTCACTTAGAAAGCAGTAGTGTAAAGGACAGATACAGATAAATTCAGACAGGACAAAGAGGTAGCTGTCTCTTTGTCCACTCATCACTGTCCTCCAACACAATGGACATGAGGCCATGTTAATAGTTGAAGAAAAAAAAAGAGCAATTAGGGACAGAATTCAGAAGATCAAGGCATAAAAGAAGATTCAACTTGTAAAAAAGATGGCAATTAATGAGATTTGGCTATAAATAGACTTAGTAAGGGAAAAGTCAGGCAAAAGCAAGGTCTCTGTTTCATTTGCTAAACAGATGAGTGTGGAGAAGGCCCAAACATTCAGTTTGGGTTTTTTTCTCAGTTTCCCCTAAAAAGTCCAATGATGGAAAAATCTATTAAAAAAACAACACAACAAAAGCCAAAGAACAACCCAGTAAAGAAAAAGTGTAAGATTTCAGCTTGGAACTGGGGAAGAAACATGAAATTCTTAGATGTTTGATGCTTCAGTGTGGCTGATATGCCTGGTATGATATTTAAAGGCAACCTCAGTAGAGAACATGTGGGAGGGGTACAAGAGTTCAGGAAAAACACCTCCCTGTAGGAGAGAACTGGAGAGGAAATAGGGAATAAGAGGCCTCACTGACAACAACCGAAAAACTAATTTTAAGTATCTAGATGATGAAAAAAATTCTGGGGCCTGCCAACAGAATTTTGGCAGGCACCAAGATAAGTTGCCTGAAGGTGGCCTGCAAGAAAGCTGGGAAGGGTCTGTTTGCAAGGGCTTGTAGCAATAGGACAAAGGACAATGGTTTTGAACTAGAGAAGGGTAGATTTGGACTGGACATTAGGAATAAGTTTTTTAGAGTGACAGTGGTGGAACATTGAAACAGGTTGCCCAGGGAGGTGGTAGAGGTCCCAAGCCTGGATGACAGTCAAGGTCTGGCTTGATGGATCTCTAAAAAAACTGATCTAGTTGGGGGACAGTTGCTTATTGTAGGTGGGGGTGGACTAGATGACCTCATGAACATAGATGTCAAGAGCAAATTACATCAGTTCAGATGTATTTTCTTCTCCAAAAGTGTTTGGTCTTACTGGTTAGGAAAGAAGTAACATGCCATCTGACCTGACAGGGGCTTTTGACACTCCCTGTGAGTGCTCTTCCAAGAGGTTAAGGAGACACAGGTGGGATGAAATTAGTACAGAATTACAAGGAAAACTGTATTTCTCCATGATTTGTCATAAAAATGGAAGGACTGATGTTTCTGTAAGACCCATACTAATATCAAACTCTGAAGTTTTCTGCTCAATACAAGAATAATTTTAGTTGACCCTGATTCTTCTCTTCCTCCTTTCTCTCTCTTTTTCTGTGATTCCAGGCATTCAGTGAAAAACATTCTGCCTGCAAATGAGATAAATCCTCTCATTTTTCCTGACTTTAAATTTTAGAGAACCCTCCCATTGGTTTGTGGAGTCAGGCACTTAAACAGCTCTGAGAATCAAAGCCTCTATCACATCAAATGCTAGTGAAGAACACTATTTATCTATATCTTTTATCCTTGTTTATAGCAGCTGTGATCATAATTAAATTCCAGCATTGCTGTTGTGGTTCATGTTAAAGCTCCTTGCTTTGCAGTGGCAGCACTGAGACAGTGATCAGTCTCTGGAACTGTTAATTAGAGGATGAACATTCATGGCAGAGGACTACAAAAGAAGTGTGTTTGTTGTGGGAGACTAAGCACTAAGTGGAAGTGCAGGCATCTGTCAAGAGAAGCAGTAGCAACATGAAGAAAATAATTCCAGCAAATGAATAAAACAAAAGACAGCCTCAGCAAATGCAACTATTAAAAAGAAATGTCAGTGCTGTCTCCTTAGGCTCAGCCTGTGCTCTGGTGCCTGCTGGGCTGGGGAGTTCTTCTCCAGCAAAACCCTGAAGCCTTTGCATGTCCTGATGTGAAGAGCCACAAAGGTGCCTGGTTGGAGGGTTGGAAATTACTCAGAAAAAAGCACAAGGGGGAATGGTTTGAAGCTGAGGGAGAAAAGTTTTAGACTGGATCTTAGGAAGAAGTTCTTCAGTATGAAGGTGGTGAGACTCTGGAACAGGTTGTGGATGTCCTTTCCATGGAGGTGTTCAAGGCCAGGTTGGATGAGGCCTTGAGCAACTAAGGTCTATTTGAGGAGTGTCTGTGCCCATATTAGGGAGATTGGAGCAGATGATCTCTAAGGTCTCTTCCAACCTAAGTCATCCTATGATTCTGTGATTCTTGGATGCTCACCAGGGATGCCTGGCTGACTCTAGACTTGGTGGCAAAGAGCATCTCTGAAAGTGAGACTCTATTAATCTTATTGGGTTCTCTTTGAGCCTATTTTTGGGGTTTGCCCTCCCACCTGTGGGATAGTTAGGTCCCCTTCTGGGATTGGTTTCCCTCCTTTGGGATGGTTTGGCTCTTTCTGCAGTGTGTCTAATTCATTTTATACCAGTGTCATATATCTGTAGAAGTCATCTGTCACAACTATTTCTGCTACTGCATTGGTGATTGGTTGCTACATTGATGAGAAGTTTGTAGTAACCTCTAATAGCATTTACCTACTTGATTGTTGCTGTAATTTGTTCTTGCTGTACAGTTGGTGACAGCTATTATTAACTGCTGCCATTCTACTGATTGGTGCTATGTTATTGATTGCTGATTGTACTAGATTGATATCTGTCTATGATCACTGAACTAACCCTTGGTGTACTTGCCATTGATAATTTTTGTGGCATTTTTGGTAGTCTTTAATATAATTTACAGGATAAAAGCTTCTATGTCCTGTGTATTAAGGTGTCCTGTGAACCCATGGTTGTGATCTCTACCCACCTGCAAGCCAGGTAGCCCTTTAGGTCATGACATACAGAAGGAAATAGCCTGAGATTGTGCCAGTTTAAATTGGATACTAGGAAAAATTCCTTTACTGAAAGAGTGGTCAGGCATTGGAACAGGTTGCCCAGGGAGGTGGTGGAGTCATTGTGCCTGGAGGTGTCCAAGAAATGCATGGACATGGCACTTCAGGGCATGGTTTACTGGCTGTGGTAGTCTTAGGTTGGCAATTGTACTCAATGATCCTAGAAGTTTTTTCCAAATGAAACAATTCTATGATTCTATATTCCCAGGCATGTGCTTAGTTTCCCTAAGTGTGCTCCATGGCAACATTAGAAACATAAATAACCTAAAGGTAAGCATCTGACAAAATGTTTTGCAGGATTCACATGAAGCTGTAGAAATCAATAGCATCCCACCAACAGACAGGATCATGCAGGAGGTTCAAGGAAGGGAAAATACACCTGCATTAATCAAATGGCTTGTTATCCACCAGAGATATTTGAGGACAGATTGCTCTCTTCATTCAGGTCGTGGTGGTGCAGGGTCAGGCTCACAAGGCCAGCTGCAGCCAAAGCAGCAGCAGGTGACCTGAACACTTGTGCCCACAGAAGCTGGGGAAAAAGGAACCAGTGCTGTCTGCTCCTCTCTGACACAGTGTTGGTTAGTCACTGCTAAAAATGTGGAGGCTTAGTGATGAAAAGCATTTAGGTGGTGTTAAGCAGAAAATACTTGGCACCAGGTCTCCTAGCACAGACATGAAAGAAAGCAGATTGGTGTGTATGAGTTAAATTAGTATTTAACAAGTTAATACTTTAAACGTCATCACCATGAATTTATACATGAAACTTAGCTTCTCCAAATCAGTTCTGTTTTGATATATGTGGACATTGGGTAGGTAATAAATATGTCTAGCATAGATGTATATGGATTTTGGCAGAGTGACATATTTTCTGATGGTGCTACCAGAAGTCATTTCTGTGGCTGATGAATACATGATTTACAGGTACAGCATGAAATTGATGGAGTTACATTGCCTTTCCAAGTTTCCTCCCCTACTAATTAGCTCAAATTGCATCAACCTCTCTCTGGTTTAACATGACAAAGGACCTGTTGTATGTCTTTTCAGGCCCACCTACATACCTGCCGTGTATGTGCCTGCTTTAAAAAGCCAGTGAGCTAAGAGCTGAAATGAAACCCAACCAAGTGCACTCTGTGCCAGTTTAATGAAACATCTTCCCTCTAGTGGAAAGCTATTGCAAAATTTCCTTCTCTACTATTAGCTTGCAAGATCTCTGCCAGCATAAGACAGCCCTCCTTTACATGCCCTTTTCAAGAATAAGTGCATCTTGCCTTTAATGGTATTCCAGTCTGGGTTCCTTAAGTTCATGTTGTCTTTGAAGTCATTGACAGACGATGTTACAACAGGCAGGGTGGGAGTGAATTGCCAGTTTCTGTACTGAGTTTGGAAATGCTAGGGACAATTTGTCACAGACTGTAATGGAAGAGTCACACATCCAAGACGCTGTCATCTTGCATAGTTTGGAAGCTATGAAGTAAGTAGGGGCAAAAAAAAAAAAAAAAAAGCTTTTAAATGAAAGAAATCTTTATGCGTGTGTTCAGATAACAGCAGAAAATTAGCTATGTGATAGATAATAATTGTCTCCAAGGCAACTTAGGCTGTGGGAAAGACTGTGATTAATCTGACCACAGTCTTTGAGTCTTGCCTCCATAACCCAAACAGTGTCATTAATGTATTTGCAAATCTCAGTTATTTTAAATCTCAATTATTTTGTTTTATTTGGTCTTTGCATTATCTCAACAGCTGTAATTTGGGTCTGGAGGTTTTTATTGTAACTGATGCTACCTTTGGAAAATCATTAGTCTCTATATCAAAATCATAACAGAGTCTTTATGCTTTGTGATCTTGCATTTCATCTTCTGTGCAGATGGTGCCTTTTCTTGTGACAGTTAACTCAATGTAGTAGTTTTGAATCACAGAATGGTAAGGGTTGGATGAGAGCTCTGGAGATCATCCAGTCCAACACCTCACCAGAGCACGTCCTCCTAGAGCAAGCTGCACAGGAATTATTTGTTGAAAACCAGAATTATTTATTTTCTCCTAGTTGTTTTGTTTTAATAGATGCAAGTATCTCTTTCCCAGAGAGTGTGCTCCAAAAGCTTTGCTCTGGACTACATCAGAACCACAGGTCTCTGTGTAGGTACAGATCCTTCTGGAGCACAGCCATGTGTGTAGCTGGAAGTAACTGGGGTTACCATTCGTTTCATTTCTGGAGAATAATCCCTTAGACATCTCCAAACAGCTGCCAAGGTCACACTGAACCCTCTATAACAACTTTGTACCTTGCATTAATTGCATGCCAGTGACAGGGAAGTGTCAGCTCCTCATTCATATGTCTGGATCAGAAAGAAGTCTGTTGTGGCTTCCAGGTTTTCACGACCAACATAATTACTGAACTTACCTGTAGCATCTGTTTTCCAGGAGTGAAGGTGTCACCAAGGAGGTACTAACTGAGTGCAGTAAGGCTACACGCTCTTCAAACCCAGTGGTGGGAGCTTCTCTGCTGGTACCAGCTGCCCAGGAGTGATGGCCATGGACAGAGACAGTGCTGGAAGCAACCTGCAGCATGGTGAGATCTAAGTAAGCAGGTCTGCACACGCATTAGCCCACAGATCCAGCTCACCGTATTTATCACAAGGGAAAACTAAGCAATCAGCTCTCTGTTCTGGATTCCCAAGGAGACATAATCAGTGTGGCTTCAGCTGAGGTGCATTGACGACTGCAACTTCAAGAAAAAGAATGAAATACTAGTAATAGAGCCTGCTGAACTGGAGAAACTAACCTGAGTATAGAGCTGTGCTGGCATTTCCTAACATGTCAAGTATTAGGCTTAGCACTTGGCAGGTACACAAGGGTGTGCTGGTTTGAGGTACAGCAGAACTGATTCTGTTCAGTGCTGTGACTTCCCTGTTCAGTCTCTGCTCAGTGCTAG
This sequence comes from Indicator indicator, assembly GCF_027791375.1. Classification (NCBI taxonomy): domain Eukaryota; kingdom Metazoa; phylum Chordata; class Aves; order Piciformes; family Indicatoridae; genus Indicator; species Indicator indicator. The sequence goes on along the minus strand of NC_072021.1, from coordinate 27,402,508 downwards.
CACTTTGTGCAGCTCAGAGCAGGTTTGCACACACAGTGGCTGCTTCTAGCAGTGAGAAAGTGATGGGGAGGATTAGCACTAAGGCTTGGGCTGCAGACTGAAGGCAGTGCTATATTTTGTGTGCCACCTTGGGGTACAGAGTAAAAGGCTAAACCTGTGGGGAGGAGCAGACAGCTCAGGTGATTATGCTGACCAACAAGGGATTCCATCCCATGAATGTCATATTCTGTATAAAACTGAGGGATCATCAGGGTCAAGCCTCTTCTTCAATGGCTGACATCCGACTCTGTCTGTTCTGCCTTTGATCCTAACTCATGAGTTGCTGAATCCACTTGCAGAATCCAGCTCCTGAATCTACTTCCCATCTGCTTGCTGAGTCCAGTCTGGGACTTCTGCCACAGTATCAGTGGTGACAGCAACCAGTGGCCATCAGGGGGTTAGGCTCCATATTGGTTTTGTATTAATTTGCATATTGTATTATTATTATATTCATTAAAGCTGTTTTAATTTTCTTTCCCAACCCATCAGTCTCTCTCCCTTATTCCCCTTCTCTTCCCTTTGGGAAGGCAGAGGGCTTCATAGAGAACATCTGTCACTAGCTTAGTGGCCTGCCCAGAGCTGAATCTTGACATTGGGGCAGAAAGAAATACTTCTGATAGAGTCTACTAGTAATTAATTTCCCATGATATTTAAATAAAAGGTAGGAGAAATTAACCAGGGTGTGTGCTAGTGGAAAACATGTTTTCTGTCTTAATTGACTCAGCTGATTGAATAGCAGTGTTTTTCAGTGCAAGATACACAAATGACTGTTGATGGGAATCATTATGTCTGGGTTTGCACTTCCTTTCAGTGGAAACTGCTATTAAGATCTAAGTGCCTCCAAAAGTAAAAGCTTTTAACCTCCCCCTGCAATGACAGCTTATCATTATGAATTCCATTTCGGCACAGAGAGCCCAACAAGCTGCACAGGTGAAGTGGGATACGATTTACTTTTACACAGCTAGTAGATTGCTAATTGCACCTGGATAAATACTGAAATGGGAATTTCTAACAACATTAAGCATTGCTCTCTTTTAAATGTGTTTTGCTGGAGGACCATTCAGGACTGTAATCATGATTTCAACTCTAATGAAGGAGAAATAAAGGGAGTTTTTGTTATTTTTAGCTTTCAGTAATGAGGTTATGATAACAACTATTTTTTAGCTGTTTGCCTTCAAGAGGTCAGTGCAAACATCCAGTAATGTGGAGGTTTCTGCACTAGTAATAGATAAAGTCATCCTGATGAACTCGTAGACCTGAATTAACATTTTTGTTATCCTGGAAAAGCTATAGAATGTTATTGAAAATTATATATAAATGTCATCCTGCCTGTTCATTGTGAGAGCTGGAAAAGAATGACCTTTCTAAAGCTAGACAAATTCCCTGTAGGTACTAATATAAGCCAGCTCCAGACTAGAAGCTCTTCTCCCTTTTGCAGCTATCTGCTGCTGTTGGCCTTCTCTGGCCAGTCCCTCTCTGACCTTCCACAAGATCACACATCCCATGCATTCCTCAGGTTGATACTTCTCAGTTGGGACTCTCTGCAGCTATCTGTCCTCAGCCAAGGTCTGCACTGCCAGAAACAGCATTTGGAGCTCTTCTCATGTCCAAAAGGAAATTTTCAACTGAGAATGGCTGGTGGAAGGAGAGTGTAGCTGTTGTGCAACAACACAGAGGAGTCATAGTAAAAGAGAGTTGTGTCATGCTGATCCATACTGGAATAACTTAAGGAGGGATTTCTTACAAAGGCTTGCAGTGATAGAATGTGGGGGAATGGCTTTAAGCTGGAAGAGGGCAGATTTAGACTGGATACTAGGAAGAAATTCTTTACAGTGAGGGTGGTGAGACGCTGGAACAGGTTGCCCTGGGAGGTTGTTAATGCCCTCTTCCTGGAAGCGTTCAAGGCCAGGTTGGATGAGGCCTTGAGCAGCCTGGTCTAATGGAAAGTGACCCTGTCCATGGCATGGGTTTTGAAACTATGTGATCTTTAAGGTCCCTTCCAGCCCAAACCATTCTGTGATTCTACAGTTCTACAAACTTGCTCATTTTAAGTCACCCCTACTTGCACTGAAAGCTCATTGTGTGCACTTTGGGACATACCTCTCCTTTTGGTACTCACTATTAGGAAGCAGAGTGCTTTGGGGCCAGCCCAATAGCCTGTGCAGATGTGCTTGGCAGTGTGCTCAAGCAGGGCATCTCCAGATGCATGACAAGAAGGACAAGGACACAAATACAGAGAAACTTTTAATAGGTTGCAGTACACAAACCTGTGAAATAATGAAACAAGGAGACAATTCACCCATCCATGCTTGAACAGGGTGTTAAGATGATATTTTTCAGGTCTTATGTAGCAGAGGAACAATGCAGACAGCTAGTAAAGGTCATTTACATCATCACAAGAAGTCTGGAAGTAAAATACTGGAAAATAAAACCAGTTTCATCTCAAAGACCGTAAAGAGTTGTTGCTGAGTACAGATTGCTTTGTGCTTGCCTAGAAGATTATCTGGTAGATAATCTTAAAGAAAACCATGCCCTAATTTATGACAGCAAAAACTGAGGGGCAATAACTGCAGCTTCAAATGTCATCTGTCTGGCTTTTCCCTTGTTTTGGAATTCAGATTCATGCTCTTGTGATAGATACCACAATCCTCAGCAGCTGCAAAGGAGGAAATGTTAATGCTGCTGACACAGCCCTGCTTCAAATTTCATGTCAAGCCACAGAAACACAGAGCCCAAGTTCTCAAAACCCTGTGGTATAATTCTTTCGAATAACCCTCAGATGTACTCTGTACGCTGTATCCAATGATAATTACAAGGAACGGAGGGAGGAGTGACAAAAGGAATCGTTTCTACAAGAAAGGAACCCTGGGTTTCACGGCGTTTCCCTAGCTCCGGCTGCCATCTAGTGTTCGCCCAGCACAGTGAGGTGCGCAGCTGGAGTCTGCCCGATCCTATCCCAGACTTAGCTCTGCTGTGTACACTGGCAGGGTCAGCAGTACAAGAACCACCTCTCCACGGGACAGCAGGAGAGACTGAACACAGAAAGCTGAGGAAGAACTCCTATGAAACTAGTACTTGAGATAGCACCTCCTCCTTTTTTACAGAATTACCTGCTGTACATGGTTGTGATCACTATTGAGCTAGGGACAGACAAAACAAACCAAAACAGAAACCTTGAGCTTCCACTGCACCATTGGTGTAGGAAGATTCATCTCAGTATGAAAACCATCACTGCAACTGTGCAAACCAAGAGCAGGTACAACACAGGACTGATAAACTCAATCTATTGTAGCAGCTGTTGATATAGGCTATGAGCTTCTGGAACAGGATGCACACACCCCATTGTTTTTAGCAGCTTACTACCTTGAATTGTGCTAAGGAATCATTTCTGCTCTACTGTGGGAGATCTACGGTAGGAGTTTGCAGCAGTTTAATCCATGATGTGCTCTCAGCTGAGCACAGTCTTCCAGTTTATTTGTTCCAGATCTTGCACATGGCTTTGAAGGGCATCAGATTTTGTTTGCCCTGTTGTAGCAGGCAGAGGGTAGTGGACACAGAGGACATTTCAGAAGCTTTTTCTGATCGTTGAGAAGCTGTGGATCTTTGTGTGAAGATTGCACAAACCAAAGAGCGGTGTGACAAACCACATTCACTGTCACTTTTGGTGCAGAGATCAAATGGATTATGTTGTCCAGGAGATCTGGCTGATGCTGACTCTGGCAGAGACTCGAGGTGTCACATCAGGGACAATATCCTTCTGATGCCTGGAGTTTGTGCAAACAGTGAAAGCCACGCCAACTGCTGAGATCCAAAACCAACGTGCTGTTGGAAAGTTGCCTGTCAGCACTGCAGCAACAGCATCAGACTTGTGGAGCAATAACCTCACTCTCAGGTAACGAAGAGCCAGATTAGCAGCTGGCTTTGAGAGGATGGGAAAGCTCAGGGAAAGAAAGAGATCCCTTGTTTAAATTGTATTATGCTGAAGTCACAGCTTGTCATTTTTCATCTAGTCAAAACATCTAGGAATGACTACACAGAATTAAAGCCACAGCTTTGGGTCACAGATACTATGAAGAAGAATCTATCATTGCTGGGGGGACAGGGTGAGGGATTTTCTCCAGGGCTGCTTAACAGGGCAGGACTAGAGCATGAAGCCTTCTATGGCTTTGGCAATACTGCATGCCGGGAAAAGCTTTAGAGGATTGAATCTACTGGAAGCCTCCGCTTTGAAGGAGCACGGCTTTGTGGCTTGTCAGAGAAAATGACAAGAAACTATCAGCAAATAATACCCCGATGACAGCCAGAACGATAGACTAAGGCTACTTGCCCTTTTTCACAAGTATCAGTGCTAAAATTCAGCATTACATTTCTGTAGCACTGATTGCTTCAGTCTCAGGCTAAAAATCATGATGATCCCTGCTTTGAATACCTTTGCTAAGAAGAGCATCTGGCTCTGTAGCAACTACAGAGAAAACGCTGACCAGTCACATTCTCAGAGCAGCGAAGAGGGACTGGCTAAACCTACCTATATGGTCCTTGAATTTCCAGTAGTATTTCTTGGAACTGTTCACTTGCTCAAACCAAAGCATAGTACAATTTGCCAGCTGAAGTTGTGCTGTGCACTGACAGCTGGAGAGGGACTTCTTTACAAAGGCATGGAGGAAGAGAGCAAGGGGCAATGACTTCAAACTGGAAAAAGCTCAATTGAAATTAGACACTGGCAAGAAATTCTTCACCATGAGGGTGGCAAGGCACTCAAACACATTGCTCAGGGAAGAGGTGGAGGCTCCAAGCCCAGAAGTGTTCAAGCCAGGCTGGATGGGGCCTTGAGAAGCTGGGTCCAGTAGGTGTCCCTGGCCCTGGTGTTGGAGCAGGGCAGGTCCCAGATCCCTCCCTGGAAGACAAACTGGAACTACACGATCTTTAAGGTATCTTCCTACCCAAACCGTGCTATCAGTCTATGATCTCTGTGCATCAGGGGCCACGTAGAGAAAGCGTTCAACTGGGAGAGAGGCTGAAGCCCACAAATGGAGCCTGCTGGAACCCAGGACTCTGATGTATGTTAAGAAAGGAAGCACAGCTGAAGGCACCTGCTGCTAAAGCATATTTATTTCAAATGTGTTTTCCCATCTCAAGTCTTTTTAGACACCTCCATTTTACAAATAAATCAGCTTAAAAAAAAAAAATCACACAGAATGTTATACAAAAGCCAGAGAAATGGTACAGCAGACACTCCTCAAGAAATCATGATGATCTCACATAATTTACAGCGTTAAAGTTACTGTGAAATGCTCCAAAGGTTTGTATCCTTGTCAATGGGAATTTAAAAAGTAACATTAATGCAAGCCTGGCTTTTTGACAAGACCTTGTAGAGAAGCAGGCTGATCTCATTAACATTAACCATCTGCCATTAGACACAACTTCACATTAAATATTTCTACACAATGTGCAAAAAAAAAAAAAAAAAATCAACTCATAGAAAGGACTGAATGTTATGAGATCTTTTGAAACTGCAGGACAGAAAACACCATTTTCCAAAATAAAGTCACAGGTACAGCAGTACAAGAAGACAGGTTTTCCAAAGCAGTGCCGTGTCTTAACTGGGCCACTAAAGAGAAAACTTCCTTCAGCAAACTTTAAACATAGAAAAATTAGTCAAAAAACCCAGATCCAAGTTAAATCTTGGTCTTTTAAAGTGCATTAATTATTTAACAGTGCACTCATAGATACAAAAATTCAAAGAACCAGAAGAGTTTTCAAAGTTCAGAACAGGTGGCACCAAGAATGAGCCCACTAATATTTGTTAGAGCTATAAAGCTTTTAGGTTGAGATGTGTGCCTTCTTTTGTGCCTGTGTATTCTACAACACAACAGAAACCTGTTTGTCACTGCTATCACAACTTATAGAAGGTGATGTAAACAAAACTGCAATGTGGGCTTACTTTGTTGCCAGCTTTCTTGGATTTTAAAGATTCCTTAGACTTTGAAACACATAGATCCACGGAAAAGCAAAATTAACAGGAATTCTAACTGCCAGCAATAAGACAGAGGGCCTGGTATCAGCCAATTCATACAAGTCATGATTCAACTTAATTTAAAGGAAGTGCATTTGGTGACAGAAAGTGTGCTCAGAACTTGTTTTGGGGAGATGCACACATTTTCCTGGCACTGAAACTATTATTTTTGCAACTGTCATGAATTTGTAAGCATACTGGCCACAGAAGAGGCTGAAGAGGAGACCGTGTTTATCCACCATGAGAAAGGTGACTACGAAAACAATGACAGTTAAGTAACAAAGCCTTTAAATTAGAGTCAAAACTACAAGCAACTGAAAAAACATTGGGAAACGTGCCAACTACCTCTATAAAAACAGGGCAAGGAAAGGGATACACTGCGGACACTGAAGGTCACAGATGAGACAGTCTGGATGACAGTAATGTCTCCACCTCATTGAGTTCAGGATCAGGTGTTTTGAGGGGGTATTAAGACAGTGAATTTTGTTTTGTCACTTAGAGGACCAGAGATTTGTATTTATCTCTCTGTCAAAGAGTCTCTTGCTCTTCCAGTGTAGTATAGAACTTGAAAACTTTAGTTGTCTTTGCTTCTTTTTATAGATCTTTGTGTAACTGTGATGCTAAATTAGAAACTTAACAGTAAAGGCTTACTTAGAGTGTTGGTCCAATCTCAAACCACTACTTAGCAGTGACACCAGGACTGAAAGACTACCATCTACTTATCTTTTAATCAGGTTCCAGGTGTAGAACAATCACATGAGAGTATGAGACAACAGTATATAATTACATTTGAAGTTTAGTTTTGGTGTTCAGTTAGTTGCATCATCCCTTTTCAGAGGAATTATTTGAAGTGCTTTGGCTATTCTCTCTCCTATAGCTCGACTACTTGCTGCAATAATTCTTCGAGACATCAAATCAAATGGCCCACCTAGAAATCAAAGCAAGCAAAAGTAACTAGCTTCTATTTGCAGAAAACTGGAAGCTGGTAAGAAAATGAGCATTGAAAAAAAATCAAGTGAAAATAATACACTGCTATTTAGGACCATGTTCAAATACACAAAGGCATGTACACAATGGGGTAGAGCAACGGTGAAGGGTAATAGCTCCAAACTGGAAGAGGCAAGATTGAGATCAGACATTAAGAAGAAATTCTTCCCCATGAGGGTGGTAAGGCACTGGAACAGGTTGCCTGGAGTAATGGTGGAGGCTCCAAGTCTGGAAGTGTTCAAAGCCAGGTTGGATGCTGCTTTGAGCACCTTGGTCTAGGAGGTGTCCCTGTCCATGGCAGGGGGGTGAAACTAGATGATATTTAAGGGTCCCTTCCAACTCAAACCATTCTGAGATTGAGCAGCTGAAGGAAATGAGATTGTCTGGCTGAGGGGAGACCCTCTCCTTCTCTATATGTAACACAACAGGCATCTCACATAAGCTACATTTAAATTCTCTCCAATATTCACTCTCTCTTTTCACTTCTCCCGGTGCTCAGCCAAGGGAGTAAAGCTTGCCTTGTAGCTTATCAACATACAGCTGACTGGAAGGGAACTCTGTTTAGTGATGGTAACTTGGAAAGAGGATTGAAACACCTCTTTGCCTTCTCCCTTCAGCTACGTTTTGCTCCCGATTAGACCTATAGAATACACTGGGTTGAAAGGCACCTCTAGAGGTCATCTAGTCCAACCCCCCTGCAGTTAAGCAGGGACATCTCCAATTAGATTTCATTTCTCAGAGCCTCATCAAAGCCTGACCTTAAATATCTCCAGGGATGGAGCCTCCACCACCTCCTTGGGCAACCTGATCTAGCGTTCCACTACTGTTTAGTAAGGAACTTCTTCCTACTGTCCAATCTAAATCTTCCCTTCCCTAGTTTCAAACCATTGCCGTTTGTCCTATGCCTTTGTAAACAGTTTCTCCCCAGCTTTCTTGTATGCCCCCTTCAAGTACTGGAAAGCTTTGATAAGGTCTCCTTGGAGCTTTATGTTCTCCAGGATGAAAAAAACCTCTCTCAGCTTGCCACATTAGCCTGTCACTTAGCTATTTAGAAGGACAGAAGAGCCTCCTGCAGGCCCATGCACTTACCTGATGCGTCCAGCAGCACCCCACCCGCCTCAGTAACAATGATCCCAGCCCCAGCCATGTCCCAGCAGTGGATTCCCATTTCATAATAGGCATCAGCTCCACCTGTTGCCACAAGGCACATGTTGACAGCTGCTGTACCAACGGCTCTAATCCTGGAGGAGAAAGATGTTTTTCTTAACAGGGAACAGTTTGTAAGAAAGCCACATGGTCTGTGTACAGTGCACAGGGAACACAGAAGCACCAAGCACAAAGTGAACTGAGAAAAAAAATGATGGAATGCTGCACGGAAACAAAAAATTGAGAATGATGTTTTGCTGAAGCGGCTTGAGGAGCTCTCCAAATACAGCAAATTGTCAGAAATAACTTTTAAACAATTCTGGTTTAGAGTGAAAACACATCCTAAAACAACTTCTTAACCTAAAATATGTTAGTTGAAGGAGAGGAAGCAGGAAGTGTAACCAAAATGAGAGCAGGTTATGGACAATTTCAACTACTTGGACAGACTGAAAAAATATTGTACAGTGATAAAAGAGGAAAGGGAGATCTACTTCTGTCTTCTGATACATATATAAAAAATATATGAGAGAGATATATATCCAATTATTTTCATTACTACAGGGAAAGAAAGCTAAGAAATGTGAATTATCTTGGTTTACTCCTTGTTTGTTTCTGTGGGAAAAAAAAAAAATGTACAAAAATGTATTCCATTTTTTAAGCTTGTAAATATGACACATTTTAGTCCTACAAACCCAAACCTGCCTTAGTTCTCAATACTGATTGTTAGGGTTCTCTTCTGTATGTCCCAGCTTGATAAAGTTAAACATACACTTTTCCCTGCAGAAGCCACCAAACAAAAACCATTTAAATCATAGTTCCCAATTAAGGTGTCAAATGCAATTCAAACAATCCTTCACCAAAGAGATTAAAGTAGTAACACTATTAGTAAATACAAAACATAGGAGGTATCTTACCCATGAATAGGAATGCTGAGAAGTCTTTCCATGTTAGAAAGAATTATTTTTATAGTCTCTGGATCTCGATTTGACCCCAATTCTGTCACTAAAAGGGATTTTGTAATGTCTGGAAAAGAAACAAAACCTCACTATTCCAACAGTATGACTTATATATAGCAACAGTCATTAGCAGAGTTTACCTCACTGCTTTCTCACAAGACTGAACATAAACAAGGTATTTTAATTGAAATATTGCATATTTAAAGTATAAAAATCTGTTCTTACATGGAAAATGGCAGGAAAAACTAAAATGCAGTGATTTGGTTCAACTGTGCATATACATTAATGTCACTAGTAAATAAAGTTCAATTCCTATAATAATTAGAACAGTCCTCAGGGCGCACTGTAAGGGTGGATTTTACTTCACAGAGGGTGGTGAATACACACAGAAAACTAAAAACAAGCAAACAAAACCCCACAATGAACAGACAAAGGGAGTAAAATCTTCAGTGGCTGAGTCCTGATTTTGCAAAAATCAGAAGCATGTTAAGTGCAAAGAGAACATAAAATACCGAATACTGAACAATGCATGGCCAAAAGAAGCCTGACTCTGCAAAACATAGTGTGGGTTAAAAATTGGGAATACATCCCAGTCTAAAACTGCTGATGCCTCACTCTGTTAGTAATAAGCTACTCAGTTCAGTATCTTACCAGCTTACCTTCTTGGCCTGATACTTGAAGCTTCTGACCATTGCAAAATGCACCTTTGCCTTTCCTGGCAGTATACATCTTGTCTTCTATACAACTATACACAATTCCAAACTCCATCTGCAAGAAAAAATAAAGATACCTTTAGGTTTTCTTCTCCCTTTCTTCCTGTTTACTGTGAAAATACAGATCTTGGTTGTAAGTAGCAACAAAGAATTAATATGGGTTTGATTAGTTAGATATTAAGTAATAAAGAGTGTACCTTTTTGTTTACAACAAAGCCAATTGAAACTGCCACAAATGGAAACCTACAAAACAAAACATTTCACTAATTTATAGTGAGATACAATGCTGCTTTCATCACCATGCTTCCTATCAAGAAAAACAATGGTCAGTCAAATGCAAAGTGTGTTTCAAAATGGAACATAAACTACAGAGGAAATACTAAATTTCTGGAACTTACACAATTTACTCTGAAAACAGACAAAATACACTGATTACCATTTAAAACAGAAACTTTCCCAGCCACAAAAAATCAGCTTAGGGACTGTCACCCCTATTAGAGCTGTTACTAGCTTGGGGGACTGTCATTTTACAGCTGACCAACAACTCAAGCACCTTTCTCAGAAGGAACAAGATCACAAAAATGGTCTGATTAAAAGAAGCAAATTACCTCTCCCCACATCTCCACCAAGACACGAGAGATACTGAAGTGAGAAGAGAGAATGTAGGTAGAAGACTGAAGGCAGTTGGAGCACAGAGGACATGGTAGACTGCATCTCAGTCTAAGGTTTTGACAATCAACCAATTAATTTTTTATTATTAATATAAGCTGTTACTCTTCAAAAATTGCAGTTCCAATATGTTTGCTTTAATTAGTGTCTGTAAGAAACCAGACTTTCCGGTATGTAATTCCAGCAGAAGGGATTATTTTCTGACACCTTTTTGAACCTGCTATTTAGCAGGATTAAGCAGCTGTTCAAAGCTGTGGTGCACACAGCAGCAGTAAATTCAAAACTGGAATCAGGCTCAGAAAAGCTCATTGGGGCCCAAATCTCCAGTGCTTCAAAGACTGAAGGAACAGGAAGTCAGCATTACACTTGAAAGTCCTCTTCTTATCACCACTAGGTAATGACTGGTTATGTTCTGCTTTCCCTGATGGCAGTGGCTCCTAGATCTTGATGAATTTGGAATTTTTTAGAAATGAGCACTTGGAGCTGTTATCACCTCTCTGAAGAAGCTGAAACTCCTAGTTCTGAGTCCTGTTGCTTTACTGTTAAAGTCAGCTCACCTACCTTTAGCCCCTGTGCCAAAGGCTGCTGATCTCTGCTACACAGTACAGGTCTCTCATGGAACAGCTGCTGTTGGTTACAGAGTGAGACCATTATAATACCTTCGTAAATACTAAAATGATTATAAAACCTGCTCAATGGCTCTCAACAAATGTAAACAGCAATCTGTGACTATAACCAAGTTTGCAGTAAAAAAAAAAAAAAAGTGGAAAAAACCCATTCCCTCTAATGGAACTGGAGAAAGAAAAAGGGTAATCAATTAAAGTTGCTAGCATTAAAAAAAAAAAAAAAAAAAGAAACGTGGACCTGTGTACGAAGTTGGTGGTTCCATCAATAGGGTCTATAATCCATGTGGGGTTATCTGTCAAAATGCTGCCCTCTCCAGCTGCAACAGATTCTTCTCCAATGAAGCTACAAGGAAATGGTTTAAAATACTCTGAATTACACCACCGCCCTTGAAATTAAATTTCATATAGTGAGATGCAGGGGTTTGTACCACAAGTGATCAGATGGAAAAAGCTGAGCAATACACAATTTATCTGGAAAGCACCAGCCATATCTGACCAACCCTGATTCATTATTTATAATGGCAAAGATAAGCACAAACATGGGGAAAAGAACTTTACATTTTAATGCCCGTTACTGGAATTTAGTACTCAAAACACTGAAGCTTTCAGAATTTTTTCTGGTAAGAACATCATTAAATTCTCATTAGAAGACTTACAGCTATTTACACCTTTCTATTTGTGCTATAAACCACTACTTTTTAGCTTGTGTTTTCAGTAAGAAAGTCTCTGTGGCCATATGCATCTGGTTAGACCACTGCAGTAACTGTTACATATGTAGTCTGATTGCAACCCAAGCAGAACAGAAAATTCTTAGTCTCAAAAGGGTTAATAAGAGTGTTACGAAACAGTAGCATGGTCAGGGCACAGAATACAAACCAGAGCTCCTCCTAAAGAAGGCAATGGAGTGCAAACTCAACTACAATGCTAAAAACAAGGGATACACAAGGCACAGGGCCACAGGAACCCACATTTCAAAATTTCTGCTGCTCATGAAAGTATTTGTTTTGACCTGTAAAACTATTGGGATGAGTCTCAGTGGGTGAAAATGCCCTTCTATGCCTTTTTTGCATACTGTTAAATTTATCACCTACTACTGGAGTTCTAAAAAGCATGCATCAAACACAAGCTTTCCTCCACAAACATGCAAAATGAGAGTAAACAAGTAAGATCCCTTTAGTATTGATTAGGAGTTTTATGATTAACTATGGAAGTGAAGACGAATGCTCAAAAAGTCTCCAAAAGGCAGCACATCTTCACAAAGAAGCTGAAGAGTTATTTAGGTGGATGAGTAATTCCTTAGAAAAGAGAATTCAACATTAGGATATCTCATGTGCTACCAATTATCTAATAGAAAATGAAGCTAAAATATTCTGAAATGTTCATCAGTGTCACAGAAACTGTTATTTCAAGGTCATTCCAGAAGTCTGTATGCCTACACGATCTCTTTAGGCTACTGACATTTTGGATCATCTCAGTTGTTCCAGTTCTAAGCCTATTTATTACATTTCACATAGACAGCTATGGTAAGAAAACCTTGAAGGAAAATTAGAAAACCCACTTTAAGGCAACTGTGTTAAACTTGAGTTATCATATCAAAATGGAGAAGAAAGTCTCAGGTAAGTTAAATCCAGTAAGATACATATAGTTCATTCTTCAAGAATAGATTGTTTCAGGGGGGAGGACAGGCAGGGGGAGGAAAAAAAAAAAAACCAAAACAACAACAGCAATTGAAAAAAAAACCCCAGTGTTTTACGTGACAGACTTTCAGTTACACAGAATCAGAAGATCTTGTCTTCTTTTAATGATGTCTGCTGCTCTTAAACTGTATGAGATTTGCCAAAGGCACATGGGGTACCATGGGATCCCTCCAGCACAACCACTGAAGGAATGCTGGTTTCAACAGACACCACCACCACACAAGACATTTGGGTTCTGGCTGTATCTTGTGGCCAACTTTGACTCTCCAATACAAACAACCAAGAAGTTATTTACAGGTGGCTCAACTGGAAGTGGCTTTCAGCATAAGTACTGAACAAGGCTAACCTCATGCCATTAGACCCACTACTCTCTAGCATACTTAATACACTGAGGGCAAGGAAGAATTCTGTAACTTTCCAGCATGCCAGCTGCAATGAAATTCTGCCGAGCAAAATCACAGAACTTTCCATTTTCTTCTTTCAGTCACCTCTCCCCTTCTTCTCCCAAAACTCTACCAATAAGAAGCCATACCTGTGAGAAGGATACTTTTCTTTTATTGAAGAAATAAGGAAGTTTTCTACTTTTTGATCAGTTTCTGTCACTAGATCTACAGGTGAACTTTTAGTCATAACAGATATTTCTTCTTTGAGCGCTCCACGGATTACCTGTTAAAAAGAGTTAAAAAAAAAAAATCAATAAAGCTTTCTCCATTAAAAGCATGGAAAATATTAGTTTTCCCAAAAATCTGAGCATAATTTTTACTGTAATCTTTTATACTGACATAAGCAGTGACAAAATCTGTATTTAAATGCAGAAGTTTGGGCTTCCCTGTGCATGTATGCATGCATCTATGTATCTATCTATCTATGTATCTGAAGTACTGGTACATGAAGCTGAGCTGTCTTTTGTTAGGACAAGTCTTAGATGTATAAATTTAAATACTGGGATTGAAGGGAATACTTAAGACTGATCTTAAGTCAGTTATTTTTAGTCAGACCCTGCATTTAAGATCTTAAAACTACCAGAATCAGCTTAAACAAGAATCCATGCCTCGCAGCCCACAGAGTTATTTTACTATGACTTAAAAAGATTTCCTGAGGGAAGACTTTACTAAGGCTGTTGCAGGGACCACATTCTGTGTTCATGTGCCATCTTGTCTGGCTGCAACAGTACTCAAATGTACCAAGGACTGAACATTTGGTAACCAGTCTAATGCTGAGGCTCTGCCAAGACATGCAAACGCTTTCTTGTTCTAAGCCATCTTAGATCACAAATGGGCAAAGCACCACCACTGAAAGGGATGCTTCTTATTTATAGAAGCAAGGCAATCTTTATGAAGGGAATATGATATAGCATCTTCTGCCAACAAGCCACTGTATGAAGCTGACTGAGGTGTTTAAAAGAGCTTTCAGGTGGTAAATTAGTAAGACAGATAAGTGCAGTTTAGGGGAGAAAAAAAGACATGATCTATTTACCACAGCTCAGAATTTATGTTTCTTTCCAATCAAATTCAAAGCACAAAAGATACTCTTCAGTCTTTACCTGGATGCCAGTCCAAAAGTACAAAGCTATTTTCTTAAATTAACTGAGCTGTAAAAATGAAAGACACTCCAACCTTGAACTTGAACATCACCAAACAATTTTGCTACTTTGTTTTGGACAAGATACTCCTCAAAATAATATCCAATATCAAACCCCTTCAAAAGGTATACACATACTAGACTCAATAATAAATAATATTATTTATAAATAGTTTATACTTGCCTCCCCAGCTTTCCTTGCTAAAGTAACTGCATAGTCCATACATTCTTGCCAAGGATCTGCCATATTTTCGTAGCGATATAGTCTACAAAAAAAAGAAGAGATTAGCACACAAATGTTTATGGCTATTTCTTTTACAAATTCTAACTTTTTGTTCGCCCTATTCTGGACTGGACTGTTTTCTCCTTGCTGGAATATGGGAAGTTTATTCCATCCTTTACTCAGAATTTAAAAAAAAAAAAAAAAAAAGTGCTTAGTCTAAGTTACCAGATTTCTTCTCAATTTTGTGTTTATCAAAAAACCCACAAACAAACACACACCACCACACAGTACAAAACCATTCACAAGCACAGAGCATCAGTCTTGAAAGATACATGGTTGTACAAGATTCCACATTTAGACACTGACCTCAAAGTACATAAAGTCTCTGAAAAGCAACACTGTGGCACATTCTCAGACACAGCGTACAGGTCTGAGCCTTTCTGCTTAAAACCACTGGAATCTTCACTGCAATTTATTGCAGGAGACTGTTGACATACAGCTCGGTCTAATTTTAAGTATGGTTTAGATGACTTTGAATGTCTTAAATTGGAAGATTAGAATCTTAAACTCAAAGTCTATCCTGTCTATATTTTAGTCCTCCATACTTTGTTCCAGGGGTTTATGTCGAACACAAATACGAAGTGGTTCTGATGCAACATGAGTCAGCTACAAGATCTCACAGTCATTTCCAAGTGTTTTCTATATTCTCAATTATTAGGAAGCAATACAAGATACCTCACCTTCTGTGTATCTGTATTTTCACGAGCAATGTGAAACACAAACCAGCCCACTTGCCATTATTTCTGATACACCCCCAACAGGCCATAAATTCATTTAATGATGCAATTTTTGAAGGCTGGTTCATTTTTGAGCTCTAGCCTTTTAAGAAGCCTTCTGGGTATTCCCCACTCAAGCAATTCACTCTTTAAGTGATGACCTTGGTAACTGCTCGCGGATTCACAAAGATTAGATAAATGATTATTTAAAAAAAAAAAAAAAATCAAGCACCTGTGCAGTTAACACAATCCATGAACCATCAGTTCAATCACCCTGATCTAATCGTTGCTGTCTCTTTCAGCCTTGGTCCCAAAGAGGCAGAGATGGATAGAAAAGCTAGGTTAAATGCCAAGGGCACAATGCTTCAATTACGCCGCTAATGTTCCTTATTAATTATAGCCTTTAATAATTTGCCAGGACACAGAACTGGGTACAACAGCATTAAATTACTGTTACCTGTAAGCAACTAGTAGCACTCGTGGAACCTTAAATAAAGTTCTTCCCTTAAGTTTTCAGTACGTACTTACACTGACACGCAGTATAACGGCAGAGGGAAAAAAAACATCATTGACATCTCAGCAAAACATTAACTCCACAACACGTATTCTAGTTCGATAACAGCGCCTACACTGACTAGAAGAAGTGACTTTTCCCCCGCCTCCAGCTTAATTTTGTGCTCTCTGGATGCCCCGTGACGAGTTTGTCCCACAAACTCTGGGTGTGCATTCAGAGGAGAGACTCAGATTCCAGGCTGGCAGGAAGGGCGGCCCACATTGCCCTGCCGGAGTGAGAGCAGCTCCAGCCTCGGAGGCTGTGTCGTCCTGCCCGGGCGATGGCAGGACGACACAGCCGCCGGGGCTGCACCGCATCCCCTTCACGGCATCCCGAAATGGCGGCTAAGGAAGGAAGAAGCGGCTCACCTCTGTTCCCTCCAGCACTGCTCCCTCCAGCACCGTGCCCTCTGCCGCTCTCCTCGCTCCAGCCGAGGCGCGCAGCCGCGCCGGAGCAGAAGCCGCTAACTCCGCCCCCTCCTGCCAGCCTCCGTGGCCGCCACTGCGCCTGCGCGGGTGACGTCAGGAAGGGGCGGGAGGCAGCTGCCTCTGTGCTTCTGCTGTGTGACCTAAGGCTGCTACGGTTGGCTTTTAATGTCGTCTGCTTTTTAATAATTGGACGCAAAAGTGCTCCTATGGAGCAAGACATTGGCGTTTATCCGCGCTTTTAGGATCATAGAATCGTTTTGGTTGGAAAAGACCTTTCAGATCATCAAGTCTAGCCATTCGCTAACTCTTACCAAGTCTACTGCTAAGCCATGCTGCTCAGCACCACATGTCTGCCTCTTTGAAACACCTTTAGGGTTAGGGATGCAACTGCCTCCCTGGGAAGCCTGTTCCAGTGGTTGAAAACCCTTTCAGTGAAGAAGTTTATTCTAATCTCCAACCTAAACCTTACATAGTGCAATTTGAGGATGTTTCCTCTCACCCTATCACTTTTTAGTAGGGAGAAGAGACCAACACCCACCTCACTACAATCTGCTTTCAGGGAGTTGTGGAGAGTGAGGTCTCCCCTCAGACTCCTCCAGACAAAACAACCCCAATTCCATCAGTTGCTCCTCACCAGCCCTGTTCTCCAGACCCTTCACCAGCTTTGTTGCCCTTCTGTGGGCCCACAGTGCTTCCACGTCCTTGTAGAGAGGGCAGCTTCTGAAGGCTCTGTTGTTGAAAACAGCACTGCATTATTTAGTGTAGGGGGGGAAATCAATACCTAACCAGGCCCATGAAAAAGAACTTGAATGTGAGTGGAACAGCCCCTTAAAGTAAACAAGATTTGAATCAGTTTAGTTTTACGGTGATTAAAAGCAGTAAAATGAGCCAGTTTCTTATTGATTTGGTTCTTCCTTGCATCTTGATTTTTCCCTCAAAAACTGTTTAACACTGGTGAAACAGCTTCTTGTAGACTCATAGAATGCATGGTTGGAAGGGACCCTCAAAGGTTATCTTGTCCAATCCACCTGCAGTCATCAGGCCCATCCCTAGCTACATCAGGTCGCTCAGGGCCCCATCGAGTTTGACCTCGTATATCTCCAGGGATGGGGCCTCCACCACATCTCTAAGTAAGCTGTTCCAGTATTTCACTACCCTCTTTGTGAGAAATGTCCTCCTAATGTGCAACCCAAATCTCCCCTGCTCCAGTTTAAAAACATTGCACCTCATCCTATCACTACAAGCCCTTGTAAACACTCCTTCCCCAGCCTTTCTGTGGATTTCCTTCCAATAATGAAATGCCCCTATAAGGGCTCCCCAGAGCCTTCTCTTCTCCAGGCTGAACAATCCCAACTCTCTCAGCCTGTCTTCATAGGAAAAGTGGTCCAGCCCTCTGATCATTTTTGTAGCCCTCCTCTGGACCCTCTCCATCAGGTCCATGTCCTTCCTGTGTTGAGGACTCCATAGCTGGACACAGGATTCCATATGAGGTCTCACAAGAACAGAGTGACAAAATCACTTCTCTCAATCTGGTGGCCACACTTCTTTTAATGCAGTCCAGGATGCTGTTTGCCTTCTGGGCTGCAAGTGCCTGTTGCTGGCTCATGTCCAGCTTCTCATCTACCAGTACCCCCAAGTCCTTTTCTTCAGGGCTGCTCTCAAGCTCATTGTCCCCCAGACCGTATTGATAATGAGGATTGCCTTTTACTTTATGGTATGCCAACACGGCACACAAGATATAGTGGTGACCGTGGTCTCCATAGAAGCAAATATCAGCAGGAGTCTTTCTGCGTGCCAGTCCTTGTTAGTAACTCTAAACATCAGCGTTATCCCTGCTAGAAGCAGCCATTGTCTGTGAAAGCATACTATGAACAACAGAAAGTGCAGTGCAGTTACTGAGAAGAGACTGAGCTGAAAGGTAAAATCTCTGAACAGAATTAGCTGTGTTCTAGCTCAAACCAGGATACTGATGTCAATATAAAACCTTTCCAGCTCAAAAACAGCTGGAACAAGGCCAGGAGATGCTATGAAGAACATTCTCAGCTGTAAAATCATTGCAAAGCTTTTGCCTTGCAAGTTCTCCCAAATTACTATCCAGATACAACAGCCCAAAAGGTCAATATTTACCTATTTTAATTGTTCAGGTGAAAGTACTGTGTATTATAAAATCATTAAGTATGTCTTGTGTCAAATTCATCTCCTCAGTTAAATAACTTTGCGTACATTTTCTTTGCCTCTATTAGAAGTGAGTTTAACATTTTCTTCTTCCTAAAAAGGAGGTTGTAGTGAGGTGGAAGCTGGTCTCTTCTCCCTCGTAGCAGCTGACAGGACAAAAGGAAATGGCCTCAAATTGTGCCAGGGGAGGTTTAGATTGGATATTAGGAAAAAATCCTTTACTGGCGTTGGAACAGGCTGCCCAGGGAGGTGGTGGAGTCACTGTCCCTGGAGGTGTCTAAGAAACATGTGGACATGGCACATTGGGACATGGTTTAATGGCAATGCTGGTGTTTAGGTTGAAGGTTGGACTCGATCTTAGAGGTCTTTTTCAACAAAAACAATTCTTTCCTTTTCCCTTTCCTTCCTTAACACAAGCCTTGACGTTAAAATTAACAACAGTTTCAAAAATTTTGTTGTTTGTTGATGTTTTCTTTTTTTCAAACCCAGTTGTTTAACTTTCCCTGTGCTAAGATAGTATTATTTAGGAAAAGAAAAAACCTGAGTGTGATAAGGGAAGATATGCTAGAGCCTAAACAGCCAAAATATGAGCAGTTCTAGCCAGGGACAGATGCCGAAGCTCTAGGAAAATTTCTGCTTTTGTTCTTAAGAGTCGGTGATCAGGACTGAGTTTTCATCTCTCTTCAGAGAGGTCAGGCTAGCTTAACTTGGTTTTGCTTCTCACTGTCTGAAAACTGAAAACAGTGGAATGAACTTCTATATAGAGTCCCAGACACATTTCTGGAATAAGATGAAAGTGAACATGACAACTTTTTGGGAGTTTATCAGCTGTGACTTGCTGTATTTGTACTGCCATTTGCAGCTGCTTGGCCTTAGCCATAGCTGGCCATTGATGAAAGCAGCCTTCCTAGTGAAACCTTTGAGGTCTCCCCAAAGATTTAATTTCTGCATTCCAAGTCTATTTTGTCTTTATCCACAACAAATGTTATTTTAATTCTTTTACCTGTAACTGCTGAGCAGAAAAAGGGGGAGCAGAAGTAAAGGGGTAAATAGGCAATGAGGATTTTCTGCTGGAAAAAAAAAAAGTCCTGTTCTGTAGCAGTGTTTTCCACTTGCCAGATTGGATGGGACCTTGAACAGCCTGGTCTAGGAAAAGGTGCCCCTGTCAATGGCAGGGAGCTAGAACTGGATGATCGTTGAGGTCCCTTCCATCCCAAACCATTCTGTGATTCTATGAAGTTCAGTTTGGGGTTCTTCCCCAGCCCACTTGTTGCACAATGATGGTTGGTTTTTTTGTTACATACTGCTTACCACAGCAGCCTGAGATGCAAATTAAAGAGAATTTTATTTCTTCCTCTTTTACACAAGAGCTAGAAAAGGATCATTTCAAGCTCTCTTTTTATCCTCCACCTAATCACACAATGATATTGAGATTTACAAACACAAGGAAGAAAGCTGGGAGAACTTAATTTTTGCTCCAGGAAGCTTTAGTTCTAAGCATCATTGCACAACTACCTGAAATGTAGGGGTGGGTGTTGGTCTCTTTTTCCCTGTAACAAGTGCTAGGATGAGAGGAAATGGCCTCGAGTTGCATTAGGGGAAGTTTAGGTTGGACATCAGAAGCATCTCCAGAGCATCTCCAGAAGCTCCCCAGAGAGGTGGTTGAACTCCGATTCCTGGAAGTGTTGAAAACAGGCAAAGACGTGGTGCTGAGGGACATGGTTTAGCACCAGCCTTGGTAGCTTAAGAGAATGGTTGGAATTGATGATCTTAAAGGTCTTTTCCAACCTAAATGATTCTATTATAAGAAGAAAATGTAGATCTGGGGCATAGATAATGCTGGATTCTGGTATTCAGTGAAATCTGTTCCTGTAGACATAAAAAGATGCTGCAGTACTGTAACATATTTCTTTCCTTCAGATAATTGGCACAAGTTTACACTTTCATTATTTATTGATTTTAGTACATACCTTTTCCCATCATTTACACAAAAATAAACTTTCATAAAACATTACTGACATTATCCAGCAGAATAAAGGAAGAATTTATTCTAGAAAGTATCTGTAATTAGTTATATAATAACTAATTTTCTTTTCAGGACATAGTTCTTCCGTCACTCAAGCAACTGAGAAATGAATAGGCACTGCGTCTTTACAGCTGAGGTCAGACTCTGGCACACCAATGATTTTAACAGAAAACTGGACTTGGTTTAAATACCAGACATCTAAAAAAATACTTAATCTATTTTTTTTCGTTTGTGGTAATTTCCTGTTTAACTAAAGTATGACTCCGTATCTTCTATAAGCAGACCGTTATTATCAAGATACTCCAGAATGATATTTCCACCATTGTACAATGGATAGTCCTTATCAGACAGCCAGGTTTCCAGCGTGTGCTCAAATGGCAAGGCTGCTCCAGAGGCACTATGGCATAATCTCAGTTTCTGGAAGACAAATAGCACACAAATTAACATCAAGATTTGCTTCTCTGAGATGCAAGAAGTGGGGTGGGAGAGCAACAAAGGGTAGAAAAACCCCAACCAACCAACCAACACAAAACATCAACTCCAAATCCAGGAACCTGGAAAATATTTGGTACTATTACTGATTTACCTGGGATGTGGATTTGTTGTTGTCATTTTTAAGGCTTGCTAAGGAAGCTGCAAAATCTACTACTTTGCCAATACTCCACTTACTGCAAAAGAACATGGGCTTGCTTTTCTCTTTGTTACCCTTTGGTAAAAATACTTGAAAGTAAATTCTTTCTGTCTGAAAAACATGAAAAATAAAAAATTATTCACAGAGGAAATGCATCACGCCAGTCAGACACATCTAATAATCTTTCAGTAAAATCTTACACTTCACCCCACAAACCGCCAGCTGAAACTTGTTCTGTTCCCACAGGACTAAGAGCCCATTTTATGGCAGAATATAAATGACTGAGATCACAAAGTCATATTGCCTCCAATGGCAGCACAGATATGATGGACAGGAAGTTCAGAAAGGTGGAGAGAACACCTCACCAGAGTCCCACAGCTAGACTGTTACAGACAGACAGGAAAAGGTGTCTGGCCTGGCTTTATTAGAGAGTGACTGCTCTGAGGAGAAAAAGGTGAGCTTAAATAAGCAGTGCTGGCTTTTGGCAGCAGTACAGGGCCTCAAAGCAGAATGCAAAAGTGGTTAAAACAGAACTATTTCACACTACCAGAAATGCCATCTTCACAAACCAACACTCCAGTCATGGCCAGCTAATCCTTTATGCTGTTTTCCGTCCTTTTATATACTAAACATTTCTTCAATATCTACCAGACTGAAACATTAATTTAAGAAATTTCAAGAGGAACCTGTGAGGGAGAGATTTTGAACAGGATAGGAACAATCCCTTTTCTAGGTTTCTTTCGTATTGACATTCACACAGAGCAAGCATGACTGGTATATTCATCAGGCCAGACTGCCCTGACTGAGTCCAAGCCAGACACTATCAAACCAGACTCGTAGTGAGCAAGAAGGTCTCCCCTCAGGCTCCTTTTCTACAGACTAAACCACCCCAGTTCCCTCAGTTGCTTCTCAGAAGATCTGTTCTCTACTAAGCTGTGCTATAAAACTCAGTGCTATGCTCTTTAGAAAACTATGCCACATGGATTCAGGTTATAAAAACCCTGTGCCACTCTGACCACAAAACTTCTGTGCTACAAAGTTTGTTACAATAATAAGGCTTAACCACAACTTAATGCTGTGTGATGGTTTGAAACTGTCTTTTTAATTTTTCCTTGCAAAGTTCAGAACAGAGAAAGTGAAAGAATGTAAATAAGTCACTATTGGGTGTAGGAAAGCAAAATAACGATTGTTCTAAACACTTCCATTGGATAGACAGAAATGTTTAAGAACTATTACCCAAAACAAAGTAGGCATTCTGCACATTCTGCGTTCGGCAGTGGGGGCAGTTGCTGGCCTGTCTGGCTGCTGTTTCTTCTTCTCTTCTGGCTGAAGATAACACGTACTGACCTTGGCAGCTAAGTTAACAACTTTCTGCTTAACTAACTCTGCTTCTCTGTCCAGGGGGGTCTGGGGGGGAAGCTCTTGGGAGAGAGAGAGGCCCCTTTGGGAGGGTCCCCTTGGGGGGAAGCAAAGGGAGATCGGTTGTGCTTTTCTGTTGATTGTATATATTTGTGAATGTTGTGAATTTTGTATATTTGTACATATTCATTGCATTTCATCGTAGGTTGTAGACTCTGCTTGTAAATACAGCTTTTCATTTGCTTCCAGACTGAGCTAGCCTGGTTATTGTCGGTGGGGGGCGGAATTTCAGCTCACACCGACACATACTGTCATCATTCTGCCAAGGGTATCCAAAAGTACCTGTGTCCCCCCACAGTGTTGGGTGACAGCCCTATGGCAGGCAAAGACATTGCTGCTATAAAGGAATTTGACCTGACTGCTCCCAACTCACAGACACCTTATAAGATTAGTGAGATTGGTTTTGAGAACCAGGCTGAAATGGATGTATAAATGATTGTGGGCTTGAAGAAATAAATCCAAAACTAAACTGAAGGAACTAGACAAAGAATGATAAATTTAGAAAATTTCTCATTTACTTTGAGTTACTGAAAACAAATGACTGACCTGAGGCAAGGACTTGTCTCCACAGGCATGCATTTTCAGTTTCATTAATGCCACTTTCGCTGCTGTCTCACTGTTTTTTGCTCCTTTCCGTTTTTTGCCTTTTGCTTCCTTATCTGTTTTAGA
Organism: Indicator indicator; assembly: GCF_027791375.1. Classification (NCBI taxonomy): domain Eukaryota; kingdom Metazoa; phylum Chordata; class Aves; order Piciformes; family Indicatoridae; genus Indicator; species Indicator indicator. Next base: position 27,379,181 of record NC_072021.1, on the reverse strand, counting down.
ATCTGAGAAGTATATTATCTGTTAGTGTGATGATTCAGACTGCCTCCTTGGAATTAGCCTCTTGGACCTCATATTTCCAAGGTTCCCATCCCTTTTGTGTTCTCCATAGGCCACAATATCAGGCACTCCTATTCAAGAATATTTGGAATTGTTATGGTTCTAGCAGAACTCCTTTACACTGAAAAGCAGATGAACACTACCATGAGGTAATCACAGGTTTCAAAAACCCAGCAGATATAAACTCCTAAATTTCTACACCTGTGGCCATCACAGCATCCATGTGGTTAGAGTTTCAGATCTTCCTTTCCACATGTAACCCCCCTGTCCAGTTAGGCAGTGCTCTTTATTCTCTTTCCTGTCCTAGAACTTGTTAAAACACTGCAAGGCTTCACCCTGTAGACTCACCTTTTTTTTTGCCATCTTGGTTGTGTAGGTATAATCCTAGCAGAGTGGCATCACACCAAATACAATGCAATTGCATTATTAGCACATAAATTACTGTGCAAATAATAATAGCTGGATACAATTTATTACATTATAGTACTTGCAGAATGAGAACAAGACAGTAATTCTGAAAGAAATCTGAGTCCTATTTGATCTTTGAAGATTTTCTGTATAGATGTATGTTAGTGGTCTTGTCTCCACCCGGAACAGGGCTATTTAAACAAGGAACTCCCATCCTTTCTTCTTTGGTCAAACCTGAATCCTCAAAGGAGGCCAGAAGCTCCAACAGCCTTCTGAATAAAACTGCAGAATACATATCCCACTGTACTTGCCTATAATGTCTTTAAGTAGCTGCTGGGTGGCAGCCATTCGAGGTTTTGGGGTGTCCAGTTTCTCACACTCATGGTCTGATGGGTGCCGGTGCCTGCAAACAACAGTGCAAACCTTTCATTACCTTTTCTATGCACTGGTGAACAAGTACTGATGTCTAAAACACTCTCTTCCACTCACCTGAGGCAAAAATGTTTTTCACAACAGGGACATAAAACTGGCACCAGCTCCCTTCCATTGCAGTCCTTGTATGAACATGGGTAAGATCTGTGCTGATCTGGCTTCACAGCATTTTTTCTTATATTCACCTAAGCATTAGGTCATATTTTGTGTCAATGCTGGGATAATACAGATACAAGGTACCACCCCAGCCTTCCAACAGAACTATGCTAGCTCTCCACTCCATGGACAAAGCCAGGCCAGCAATTCTCTCCTACTTTTGTCCTGGTTAAGTTTAGCTCAGAGTTAGAAAAAGAACCATTATCCTGCTCAAACTATTTACTTCTGACAGGCAGAAAAAGAGTAGATTCATTCTTCCAAGCATGTCACATTCTCAGTTAAACAATTCATACTTATACACTATGTGTACATCTCTAATCTGGAAACAGACAGTTAAATTGCACAGAACTTTAACGTTAAGGTAGTCAGGTATTATTAGATTACCTCAGAACAACCATGAGCATCCCGGCTCCTGTGCTGAAGGCTTTGTAGCAAAAGAAGAAAATATCATAATCAACATTTCAGGAAAAGAAAAGCTGCATGTGAAAGCCCTGAAGTGTTTTAAGAGTGATCTGACAAGTTTAATCACAGAAACAATTAAATTATATCATAATCTTCTCCAAAATTTGTTTTAACCTACACATTTTGCATGTTTGAATGGATTGAACATACTCCTCCTGAGTAAGCAAAACATTTAGCTCTTGGAACTCATTCTCCAAGAGAACGAGATATTTCAAGAGAATAAGGACATTAGCATGCTCAAGAATTCAGCTCAAGGCAACTTCAGTTTGTTTAAAAGGATTGTTAATCACCTTCCACAACAGCAGAACTCCCTGAAAGGCTTCTAATGTGTTGAAAGTGAAATCTGCCCTCAAGACTATCTATCTCTCTCTGCTTTTGATATAGCCTGTCACAGTATCTTCTGGGCAAAACGTCCATCATACAGCTAGTCATGTCCATAACATGTTGGGTAAACAACTGGCTGATGCTTGGACTCAAAGAGTTATAACAAATGGAGTTACATCAGGCTAGTGGCCAGTCACCAGTGGGGTTCCCCAGGGCTCAATTTTAGAGCCAGTGCTCTTTAATATCTTTATAAATTATATGCATGCAGAAATTGAACAGACATTAAGTTTGACAACAATGCTAAGCCAGGAGGAGCTGTGGACTCCCTTGAGGCCTTACAGAGAGATCTGGTTAGACTAGAAAGATGCAGAATCACCAACTGTATGAAACTTTACAAGAGCAAATGCAAGATTCTTCACCTGCGATGGGGGAATCCTGGTTATACATACTGATTGGGGGATGAGAAGCTGGAGAGCAGCCCTGCAGAAAGATGTGAGGAATTGGGTTGGCAACCAAATTGGTAAAGGACCTTGAAGGCAATACTTGTGAGGAGCGGCTGAGGTAACTTGTTTTGTTCAGCTTGGAGAAGGATGAAGAGTGACCTCATCTCAGACAACAACCTCCTCGAACAGGGCAGTGGAGGAGGAGGTGGTGATCTCTCTGTGGTGACTAGCAATAGGACACAAGGAAATGCAATGAAGCTGAGTCAGGGGAAGTTCAGATTGAACACCAAGAACAGGATCCTCACTGAGAGTGTGGTCAAGACACTGCAACCAGCTGCTCAGGGACATGGTCACAGCACCAAGCCTTTCAGAATTCGAGGAGCATCTAAACAATACTCTTAGTCATACGCTTTAGTTTTAGGTAAAACTGGAAGGGGCAGGGAGTTGGACTCAATGATCCTTATGGGCTACTTCCAGTCTGAGATACTCTGCAATTCAGTGAACTTACCAAAAGACACCTGAACAGCCATCACATACAAAGGGGAGAAAATCTGAAACAAAGACATTTGTTTTCAGTTAAACAACATGATTCTTGTTTTGCTAATAGTATCCAGCTTAATTTTTACATGATTAACTTTTGCTTACCCGTATCATGGGATAGATGTCTTTATAAGGACATTCAGCAACTGCATCTACCAAAATCATCCCCAAATCCAGCATCTGACAACATCTGACAGTCCTGATGATCTTGTTCCCTCCTCTGTATTCTTTGTACCATACATATTTGTTCTGGTGTAATTTAAATCATGCATACTTAAGTCTCTGCACTCAGCCCCCCACCTACTGCTCTCACAGCAGTGTCTGCTGATCTCATCTACATCACTGGTGGTAGCAAACACTCACCTCCAGGCCACTACTCCACTTCTCCATCCTTAAGATAAGGTCTTAATGGACCACCATGCAACTGGACTACAAAGCTTGGATCATGAAGATGTTACGTTTCATCTATAAGACCGAGTGGTCCCATCTGAAAGCTTTCAGTACAAGTGTTTTTATGGCCTCTCTCTGAGTTCTATTTTCATTCGTGCCATTGCTTGAGATCAGTACAAGCAACGCAGGCTGAAGAGGAGTTAAGAGAATGGTTGGACTCGATGACCTTAAAGGTCTTTTCCAACCAAAACGATTCTATGACTTTATGACAAACCAGGGTAGTAACAACTGGTAAAGCAGGGGATTAAACACACAGTCGTTGCAAGGGATCGAGCAGGGTCCCAGCAACACGGAGGACACCCTGAGGGGCACTTCACTGCCCCGCAGCCCCCTCACCGCCGAGCTGCCGCGGCGCCCCGCCCTGGGTACCACCCCCAGCCCCAGCGTCCCCGCCTCGCCCGTGGGAGGCCAGGCCCTGTCTCCGCCACCCCGGCAGACACCCGCCGCGCGCCGGCTCACCGAGCTGGTGGCAATCCGGTACCCCACAGTGCTGCCCCAGCTCCAGCTCCGCCATCTTCCGCGCGTCGCAAAAAGCGGTGTGTCTGGGGACCGGAGCGGCCACAGACACAGGGCGCGCAAGGGCTGCCGGGCCACTGTAGAACTCAGCACGCCCGCGGCGGGGCTGCCATGACGATGTACCGGCGATCCCCGCCCCGGGGTGGGGCTGAGGGGCGGCTCAGCGGCGGCCGGGAGGTGCCTACTGACCGTGGCCGGGCCCACTCTGCCGGCTCAGGGCTGCTGGGGATCGCGGCAGGAGGGGCGGCCCCAACGGACTCAGGGGAATGTGTGGATGAGTCCGTGTCGGTGCAAGCGGCGCCTCAGACTTCCAGGCAGCCCAGATCCGCGGCGTTGGTGCTCTTCAAGCATTAGGCTGATTTTACTGGGGGAAAAAGTTCTTTTGCGTGTCTTGTCTTTGTCGTCAGCCCTCCAAACGCGGCCGGTTTCATGAGGCAGAGGCAAGGGGAAGACAGCTTTCCCAGATAGATCCTGTACTTTGTAGATGCACCTGTGCTCTTAAAAGCCACATTTCTTAAGAGTTTAATGTTTCTCAGTCCTGACCTGCGTGCGCATCCTATTGCCTGACTGGCAGCGCCTTAAAGACCGTGACTGAGGACTGGGGCTATGTCGCCCCTGCCTCGGCACGCCGTGCCGGCCAGGAGTCATTCCGCTCGCCTCACCTGCTTGCTACTCGCCGGGTGCGGGGTGTTCTGCCCTGGCCAGCGCCGGTCCGGACGGCAGCCCTCTCCATATGTGTCTTCTTGCGGCATAAGGATGGAAAAATATGGGGGGTGGGGACGCGGAGTAGCCGCCTCCGGAGTGCGGGCGAGACGGGCACGCCTGCCCGGCCCTGCCTCGGTCACTACCCCGCCCCGCCCATGGACTCTGCCCTCTCCTCACTGGGGACTAGTGCCCCCGCGGAGCTCGCTACGCCTCTTCCCCTGCTGATCCCGGGTACTAGCGGAGGGCATACATGCGGCCGGCAGCCTCTGGTTCGGCCTTCCCAGAGCCGTCCCTGTGTGGGCAGCTCCCGGCCCGGCCAGGCCCGCCCCGCCCTGCCGCCAGGTGCGGTGCCACCACCCGAGGGCCCAGGAAGTGCCGTCACGACGTGTACCGGGCGGCGAGGTTCCAGCGGGCCCGGCCAGGCCGGTCAGACCCTTCTGTTGGTGGTGCCGAGCCGGGGCCGCCGCCGCCATGAGTAAGATTTCGAAGTTTTTGAAGGGGGGGGGCTCGGCCTCCTCCAAGAGCCGCGGGGGGCCCACGCCGCAGGAGGCCCTGGCCCGCCTGCGGGAGACGGAGGAGATGCTCAGCAAGAAGCAGGAGTACCTGGAGACGAGGATCGAGCGAGAGTTGGCGGCAGCCCGGCAGTACGGCACCAAGAACAAGCGAGGTGAGTCTTCACCTCCCCTGGGGCCGTGGCCAGGCCAGGCTCCGCTGTCTTGCGCCTGCCGCTGGCGAAGGCTGAGTGCGCCAAGCCGTGCCGGGGGCTGCTCGAGTTGCTTGTGAAGCTTTAAATCCCGGGGTTCAATTATCTCTGGGTACGGGACTGTGTTAAAAAGACGGTGGGCGCGGGGTCCGGCAGGGTCTGTTCCTGGCTCCGCAGGTGTGTTTCAGGATTCCGCTGTGGGTTCCGAGCAAGCGTCACCACGGTGTGTGCACTCCTGAGGACACGATGGGTCTTTGGGTCTTTGGCATCTCTTAGTGTTCAGTGTGTTGTGGATTAATTATGGGTGGCTGATAACAGAGTGCTTTCTTCCTCTCTAATTTACTGTCTGTGGTTCTTCGTGCCATACTTTCCATGCTTTGCACCACAGTTCAGACAGTTGGATACGTGGTGCACCAAGTGCCACTTTCAGCGTGTGAAGAGCATCACAGCATGGTGTTTGGTATTGGTTGTGCGGATAGCAGAGGAGCTGAAGCAGATGAGGATGGCCTCTGTATTCATGGATAAATTCGTATTGTCTTGACTGTAGGTGTTGGAGAATGCACTGCTGGCAACTGAGGAGAAAAGTGATTCAGTGATTTGCATCAGATCATGTAGGAAGGATGTGATACCGCTAAAAAAGAAACTAGACTGGCTACTGTTCTGGGCTGCTAATAGCTGCAAAGGAGAGGATACAAAGGGGTGAGGAGGTCTGGATCCTGTTTATGCTCATGTTGTCAGAGAAGAAAATGGTGGTAGCCAGTGGCTTGGGGATGTTGAGAAACAACTAATTACTTCCTTAAGTCATCTGGAGTCCTGCTTGTCTACTTAGAGCTTTATTTTTCTTTAAATACTTCAAAACAGAAGAAAAACATTTTGAATTAATGATTTGTGACATAAGAAGTAGCTCTTTCATTAGCTCTTTGTTGCTTGGTAATTTAGGAAAATAATGTCATGTAACAGAACTTGTGAAGAGCTGTATGTTAAAGGTGTTTTGGTTAGTCCTCTAACTTGTTTGTAATACTTCAGCATTTAATAGTTATTACCAAAAAAATAGGTTAGCAAAACTTAAGTTTTAATTAGAAAGGATAGGTCGAGATGGAAGAGGATAGATAGGAGAATAGAGAAAGGATAGGTTGAGATTTGTTGCTGGGAGAAGGTGCTTCAGCTTTTTTAAATTGGCTGGCTGGTGTTTTCAAGTGTTAGCCTCGTGCTTCAAGCATGCAGCATTCAACCTAGGAAGCTTTTCTCTCAGATCTTTGTTTCTATTGCTGCAATTCCCCTAGCTTTTTGTCTATTAAATTGTTTGTGAAGTCATATTGCAAACTGGATTGTTGAGCTGATCATGGCTAAGAATATAACTCTGTTTTATGTTAACTCAGGGACCTACAATTAATGACACTAAAGAGGCAGGAGTAGAGCAAGAAGTGCAGAGTGGGATTTTTTTCATGCCAAAAATGATTCTAAAGCCAAAATGGAATAGCATAACTACAGTCAGAGGAGAAACAAGAGAAACTAACCTTGCCAAAGTGCCCAAATTTAGCAGGCTAGTGAGTGAAGTTCAATCCCAAATAACAGCGCTTCATTTGATATGTCAGTTGCTTTACAATTTAATTGCTGCTGATTTACATATAACAGCATAGTAGGTGGTATACTGTTCTATGTGTTGCAGAGGGAATCTCTGCTAACCAGGATCTATTACAGCATTTTGTAAGCATGCACACTAGTGAGAGAATAGAAGTTTTAATCTACATTACCTTGTTAAAGTGAATGTTTCAAAGGGACCTTGCAGGTGATTTCTGATGTTTTTTCCCAATTGCATCTGTGGAGAAGTCTGTGGAAACTAAAATGGGAGTGTCTGAGACAGGAGCATGATGTATCTAGGTTTAGAAAATGCACTACATTAGCTTGATCTCATTTGATTTTTAGGCATGTGAGTCTAAGTCAGTTGTACTGACATGAGAAAGAGCAGATTCAAGCATCAGCCATTTCTTACGAGTTTGTTGAACGGGTTCATGTGACATCAGTAGGCCTAACATGATTTAAAAGCTGCTGTAACATGTTAGCTATGCAAATAGACGTGAAACATCACTTAAATAGTTTTGGCTTCTCCTTCATGAAGTGAGTATCCCTGCACTTCCTGTGCCTAATCTCAAATTAGGTACGTTTTGGGGTGGTACTTTTCCAGCATTCTCCATCAATATCTTACTGTAGTGAGACCGCTTGAGGGTTTTCAGAAGTGATGTGTGCTGGAATTCCTTCTGCAGAGATGATCACAATAAGCAGTATTTCTTTTCCTGGTTAGCACTGACTTTTAATCTTTCCCTGTTCCAGATGCAAACACAGTATTTTTTTTTTTTAATTTTAGTTTTTTTTAATCTCTTGCTGCTTTTTTTTTTAAGTATCTCAGTTTTTGTCCAGTGCACAGCTGACAACTCCATGTGCAAGCTAGCCTTTCATCTTCAATATTCTGAAGGTCATGCAGGAAAATGTAAAGGACAGAAAGTAGTAGTGAGTGGGAACTGTTTAAAAGCAAATGCATTTTTTGCAGTGTGCCTGTGAAAATAACATACGTGTGACTGCTTCAAGCTTTCATAGATCCTAAAAAATGTCTAAATGAAAAGAATTAAATTAAAAGAAGCCATGGCTTCCTTTCTTTTCCCTTTTAAAACCCAGAATAGATTAAATCTTAACCATAAAAGAGCCACATAATACTACTGAGGACAAAAGCTATGCAGAAAGATGGAATAACAGGCAGGTTGTTAGATGTACAGCTGTAGATGATCTGTATCTAGGCATTGCAAGCCTAGATGCTGCTGTTGGTATATTTGGGCAGGGCTTATGTGGCTGTGTAGCATTCCTTTGCAATGACCTAGCTGCTGAAACCAAACAACAGTGAAGTAGTTTTGTGTTGATGTCGGCAGGTGTGTGACAGGTTGGAACTGAGGGTGTCTGGCAGGGAGATGATGAGGAAGCCTTCCGTGTGGCTTTGTTCTGTAACATCTAGTGACTGATCTTCATGATCATGTTCAAGTGTCTTGCCATGAATGGGAATGGTTCTAACAAGTCAAGTGCGTTATTGTTCTTGAATTAGCCCCTCAGTTGGAACTGTGCATGGGTTCTACCTTAAGGTTTGAAGTGTTATGAATGCTGGTAGTGAGCTTAGAGTGGTATGATTTTTGTGGTCTCAGCATCATTTCTATTGGTTGTCCCTGCTGTAAGGGATACCAGAAGTTGTAATCCATTGAAGTCTTGCAGGACCGAAGTGTAGGTTTGTGATCTACATCCAAGAATGAGATTCAGTGTTTTAAACAGTGGTGGTGTATCTTGTGAAGAAACACTCTTTTCCTTCTTTACCAGTTCCTGCCCTGAGAACTTTAAGGATTTCTAGACAATGCTTTTATTTCTCCTTTGGAAGATAGGATTATCAGTAATTCCTGTGCTGATGGGTATTGTTGGTGGGCTTGACAGGTAAAGGTGTTTTTATATCTGCACTCTTTGATGCACTGCACAGAGACTACCATTTCTTTTCATTTTGATCTGCAATGAAACTGTGAGGAGGGTGCCATTAACTCTGAGATGCTGCTCTTGTTCTTTCCTTTAGAAACCTGGGTATTGGCCAGCTGGTCATTTCCATTTCCTTAATAAAGTGCCAACATAGTAGTGATATTGGGAATGTGTTCTGTGTGTTAATAACAGATTCTTTAACATGCTTGCTTAAACTGGTAATAGTCTGCTCTTGTTCCAGCCACTTAGCTTGAGAATAAAATAAAATTTCAGTCTAAAAGCAGTGGCTCCCAATCTATGAGCTGCATCCTGCTTGCTGGACTAAGAAGTAGAGCGCAGGAAATGTGCTGAAGCCCAGCCAACGGCTAAAGACTTCATTATGAAATGCAGGAGTTGATTTGGCTTCTTTGGAGCACAACAGTCTATGAAAGTGATTTTTTTTTTTTTTTTCCCCCCTCCCCTCGGGAAGACCTCTACCTCTTCCTGGTTGAATTGGTATTAATTACTTTTGCTTCCTCAGACTCTACCCCTGCTTAGGCTCTTCCTCCTGGACTATCTTCCTTCTCTGAAATCTTTGGAATGGGCAATACCCTTTTTCACTGCCATTCTTAGACCTTCAGTGAAGTAAGTTTATGTTCTCTGCTTAATTACTTTAGTATTTTAATAGATATGTTCTTCAGTTTGGTTATTAGAATGCAGCAGCATTTCTGTGAAGTGTTTCTTTTGAGAGTTGTGCACACATTTATAATGTTTATATGAGAGGTAGGTAAGTACTTGAAGATCATGATAATATGTAAAACAGAAAAAATTCAAATATCAAGGAAATTCTCATTCCTTAGCTATAGGACCTACTGTTATAACATACTGTGCAATGAAGGGCATTCATTTAATATAAATGAGAAAAGTCATCCAGTGTGGTGTGGGTATTCTGCCTTCATTGATCAGGAAGGAGTGTGAATTGATTTCCTATGAACTTCTTTGTTCTGTAAGTCACTGGAAAAGCTAAAGAGAAATAATAAAGATGATGTGTTTGTAAATTCATAGAATGGTTTGGGTTGGAAGGGACCTTAAAGATCATCTAGTTCTACCCCCCTCTGCCATGGGCAGGGACACCTTTTACTAGACCAGATAGTTTAAGGCCTCACCCAACCTGGCCTTGAACACCGCTAGGGAGAGGGCATCCACAGCCTCACTAGGCAAGTTACTCCAGTGTCTCACCACCCTCACTGTAAAGAATTTCTTCCTAATGTTCAGTCTAAATCTGCCCTCCTCAAGCTTCAATCGATTCCTTCTTATCCTATCACTAGAAGCCCTTGTATAAAGTCCCTTCCTAGATTTCTTGTGGGCCCTCTTCAGGTACCAGAAGGCTGCTCTGAGGTCACCTTGGAGCCTTCTCTTCTCCAGGCTGAACAGCCCCAACTCTCTCAGCCTGTCCCTGTAGGGGAGGTGCCTTCCGATCATCTTCGTGGTCTCCTCTGGATCCACTCCAGCAGTTCCATGTCCCTCTTATGCTGGGGGCACCAGAACTGGATGCAGTCCTTCAAGTGGGGTCCCATGAGAGCAGACTAGAGAGGCAGAATCACGTCCCTTGTCCTGCTGGTCACACTGCTTTTTATGCAGCTTATGACATGGTTGTCTTCTGGGTTGCAAGGCATTGGTGGCTCATGTTGAGTTTATCATCAGCTGACACCCTTCAAGTCCTTCTCCTTCAGACTGTTTTTGAGCCATTCCTTGCCCACCATTTATTTGTGCTTGGAATTGCCCTGACCCAGGTGTAGGACCTTGCACTTGGCCTGAATGTTGCACTACAACAATGAGGAAAAGCTGTTTATGAACAGGTGAAGTCACACAGAGTTTAGCTTCTGTGGTTTCTTGATTTGGGTGTGGTTTAATTAAATGTTAATACAGGAACCATCAGGATTTGCAAACAACTGCTTTGTGTGGGACTAAGGAAATCCTTTTTCTTTCTAAGCAGCCAGCAATAACAGCACCATTGCAGAGTCCCATTTGTGAAAAACACCCACTGGACATATGTCCCTGTGGGTAGCTGAAGCCTTTCTGCACCAGCTAGTTATTGCTCTTCAATTCACAGCCAGCGTTATGCACAGCTTCACACCATTAAGTTTAATACTGGAATCTCTGGCTTCCTATGTAAGAATCCAGGACTGAATTTTGATTCAAGTGAAGCTAAGCAAGCTGGTAGCTGATGTCCTGACACTACCAATAATAAGCATGAGTAAGCAGGGAAATATAAGTAGGGGAAAAGGTGATGTATTTTGGAAATGCAGAGTTACCATTTGTGTTGACAGCATCTGGTGTTCATGTATTTTTTTCCAGAATATTCATGATCTTTGGACCATTCCCCCAAACCTGGGAGGGTCTTGAATGTGAATACTGATTGATCTGTTGAGATTGTGGTTTGCTGTCCTGAAACACTCTACTGTAGGTGCTGGAAGGCATTGTGTAGCTTAGCCTGTTCAATTCCTTTCTCTGCACAGCTAACAATGACCAATTTTGAACATACTGATTAAAGCATTTGTCAACAAACTACTGATTTTTTTTTTTAGTGTGTTGTTACATGGCATAAATCTACGCCCCCTCCTTGGAGGGATTCTAGCTTCATTTGGAAAGTTGTGTATCCCAGTGTCAAGGGTTGGTGACATTGCATGTGGGCAATTGTTCGAATAAGACACCAAGATTAATTGCTGCTGTTGGTTGACTTTGGGGATCTGCAGCGCAGCTGTGCCTTGTTGTCTCTGAACTTGGCTTAAAAAAATAAATGTAAAAGAGAAGGGAAAGGTCATGGGTGTTAAAAGCAGTGGGTTAACTTAGCCTCTTGGTTTTGTTTGGTGTTTTTCTTGCCTAGCACATGTATAGTTTGGAAAATGGTCAGGGAGTGCTTGTGATAAGATTGTGCTCCACACCCAGAGGCCAAGAGAAAGTCCTTTTCTCCTGCTGCTTGGCTCATCACATGCATTTATTCTGGTAATGATTTACTCTGGGCAAAGTATGCTGCTCATAACTTAGCAAATATAAAAGACCAATCCCAAAGTTTTAGAAAGATAATGGGGAGTAGCTGGATCTGGCTGTGACTGTGTCTACAAAGTTCTGTATGTTTTCAAGTTCTAAAGTTTAAAGATTGTGGTTCTAGGTGATTGTAAGAAATAGATACAACTGAACACCAGAGAAAAGTGAGTCCTTCTCAGCTGCTTGGTCAGGCCATTTGGGCTTGCCATTGCACTTGACAGTTTCTACTGCTGACAGAGTTTAGAAAGCAGCACTGGTGGAGATGTGGTTATTATGATAGGTCGTCTTACTCTGTCCTTCTTAGATTTTGTATTATGTATTGCAAACCCTTTTCTTTTCTTTTCTTTCCCTTGTTTCGTCCTTTCCTGACTGCTCTCTGATGTTTTTCTTTTCCCTTCCCATCTTCCCTGCTTTGCCTGTGTGCACAGGATGGAGTTCAAGATCTCCTTCAGTGGAGGAAGAAGCTGCTCTTCCCTGTGGTGCTAAGAGGAGTTACTCTAAAAGAGGCTTCCCAGCATGTTCATGCAACAGCATGTTGGTGATAAACCGGCTGCTGGTCTGGTGTGGTCAAAGTTTGTCTCCCTACTAGTAAGGTAGGAGAGTGAGAATTGTAAATCCTGCAGGTTGTCTTGGTGCTGAACTACTTGTCCTTGAAAATTGCTCTGTAAATACACAGTGCATTTTGCCTCTTTGCTTTCCAGCTGCCTTACAAGCACTGAAGAGGAAAAAAAGATACGAAAAACAATTGAGTCAAATTGATGGGACACTGTCGACCATTGAGTTCCAGAGAGAGGCGCTGGAAAATTCCCACACCAACACAGAAGTGCTCAAGAACATGGGTTATGCTGCACAAGCTATGAAAAAAGTGCATGAAAACATGTAAGTGCTCTCTAGCAACTTTGAAGTTGAGCTTACTAACCACTTCCAAACTATAACATCACTACAGTTCACTGTATCGAGTCAGGCAGTTTTGACTTCATTTTGGGCTCAGGCATTTAATGTCAGGAATGCTCTTGGTGCTATAATATTTGGCAGAAAAATACTTTTTCTTGACAGCAAGTCTAGAAGTAAGTCCAGCTACCTAGAGAGATCCATGTGGGGCATGTTTTTTTTTAAAGTCTGCTTTGGCAGTAGAGACTGGCCTTTGGCTTGGTTCTTTCTGAACAAAATAGTTGAAGAAACTAAGTGAAATCTCAGTCTGTAAGATGGACTGTATGATTCCAAGTACTAATTAGACCTGCATAAAAGACAGGGTAATTTTTTGTGTGTGTGCAGTATTTTTATATGTCCTGAATTGTCACAGTGTCTCTATATTGCTCATTCAGCCTGAATAAACAGAGTTAACTCAGAATGGGTGTTCTGAGAGAAGTAAACAGGAACTGAAACAATAAAGCAGTTAACAATAAGGGGAAAGTTTTAAATGGAGTATAGTCCTGTTAAGTTCTCCCAGTTCTGGTGAAAGCTTAAAAAAGATCCATCTAGAAAGGTGCTGACTCTAGGAAGGAGATGGGATCTGCCCAGGGTATGTGACTGTTGGCTGGCAGAGGTATGGGGAGCACAGAGAAGGAGGGGCACGCAGACTGCTGCAGTTTGACTTTTGTTAGAGTCCCAAAGTGGAAGAAGTTGGAGTGGCTAAAACACATAGAAGCTTGCCAGAAAACAGGACGTAGTTGAGGGAAATTATTCTCTCTTGAGTTCTGCTTTGTTATACAGCCATGAAAAGAGGCATGAAAAGAAAATTTCTGAGGCTCTCTGTAGCTTCTTCTTTTTTGTGTGTCTTAAAAAATGTTTCCATGTTATCTTGCCAGGGACTTGAACAAAATTGATGATTTGATGCAAGATATCACTGAACAGCAAGATGTTGCCCAGGAAATTTCAGATGCTATCTCAAACCGAGCTGGCTTTGGTGATGAGTTTGATGAGGTTAGTACTCCAGTGAAGCCTGTGAGCTATAGATGTTAAATGACTCCATAGCTATTTTGTTGTGCAGTGGCTTATGCCAGTGGTTTGTTTTTTAAAAGGTATTGATGTAAAATTCCTTGGTTCTAGCTTATCCTATTTAGGACATTTTAATAATTTTATATACATAAGTATATAAACCCACACATATATATAATAATCTATAGTGCAATAGAAAAACTTATATCTGTAAAACCTAAGAGTTTTTTTATTTATCCATGAATTTTATAGAAGGTGATTTGAAATGCACTCCTGTAGTTGTTATTCTTATTTGTACCATGGAAGGAGGAGGTCACAAAAACATGTAATTTGCACTGCTCCAAGTAGATATGGAAACATGTAATTTTTTTGGTGCTCCAAATAGACATCTGTTTGCCTAAGTGCTTGTTTCTGTGTCATGAGCAGGCCACTGCTTACAATTCTGAATATTTGAACCAGGTTTGTAAGTTTTTGGGGTTTTTTGTGGTGCTTGGAGGTGCAGGTCCTTTCCCTCTTGTTCAGATTTTTTGCAGAATTAGATCCATTAGGTAGGAGTCATTCCTGTTGGGAGGCAATAAGGTTTCTTCCTTGAGTTATTTTCTTTTGAAATCCTCACAAGACACTTAGGACATTCTGAAAATATGTTGTAGAAGCTTTCATCCAGTGTCCCCAGAACTGATTTTGTATGTTTAAGCAAGATGTTACTTATTTCTGATCCAGACATGGCTGAGGACTGAAGGGTCAGGTATACTCAAAATTCCTGCAGTCTGTAGCATGCAGAGCTGGGGATCAGGCTCAGTATCACAACCAGTTTGGTTTTTGTTTTGAGGTGACCAAGCACTAGGAATCATTTGAAGAATGTCCTAAAGAATCAAACAGTTCACTCTCCCCAGCTAATTCATTCCTTTGTGTCCAAATGGGCAACAAAGAAAAATGCATATTCTGTATCTTATTTGCCTGACTGGGGGAGAGAAACTTCATTCAACAGTTATAACTTGTTGCAAATAGTAATGGTTCTTAGTACTTATTTTTTTTTTCCACTTTGAATGTAAATAGGCTTCTCAAGGAACATTTAATCAGTACTGGCACAAAGAATGGGATTTGGCCTGTATGAACTGGGCTTCAAGAAACCGTACTGCCATCCCAGACAGCTCTGCAGTGTCAGTTTTCTTCAGTGCTGAACCATCAGGAGTCTAGGTTTAGAAAGCACGGTGCAGACTGACCTGGAAGTTACTAAGTTGATGGACATGCTTTCTGTTCTGGGAAAATGAGCCAGTGGGACATTGTTGTACCAGCACCTGCATTTCCATAGGAGCCTAATCCTTACAGTGCTTGTCCAGGAATTGGGAAATCTGGTTTGCAGGCCTCTTCGTCTTAAGAGTGCTGGAATCAATTACTTAATTGCTGGGTTATGAGGGATGATAATTTTTGAAGGACATTTTGACCACACTCTTGGAATTCCCCCTCACATGTGTGTCATGGGTGTGTGGAGAGCATGGAAGCTTGTAATTTCTACTGCTCTAGATAGGCGCAAAGCCAAAAGGGTTCTTTCTCCATGGGCTGACACAGTGTGTGTCATGAAGAATGGAAAAAAAGCTCTGTCCTACCTGAGTCTGATGCTTGATGGGAGGGGTGACCCTTGCCTGGAGGCCTGTTTCTGATAATCAGATGCAAAATATGCATGCTCCAGTGGACAAAGCCTGGAACCTGAGAGTTCACCTGGTATCTTTGCTCTACAGTTTTTCTGGCCTAGGTTCAAGAAAAGAAAGAGGATTTGTTGTTGCTGTCACAGTGCTCCACAGCCTAGTCGTAAAGCAGTGCCTGAGTTGTGGGAAACATAAGTTAAACCCATGATTATGGATTAGAAGAGCTTGAAACTTGGGTGTCCCACTTGGAGAGCAATGTTCTAGCCATTACAGTGGTATGTTCAAAGTGTAGGGATCATGATCATTGGGTCCTTTACCTCTTTTTTTTTTTTTTCTCTTTCTTTCTTTCTTTTTTCCCCCCCTATTTTTTTTCTGAGCCTGTGGCTGACCCCTCTTAATTGTTTTCTTGTTCAGCAGAGGTTGGTAAGGACTGACTTAGTGTGGGAAGGTGCTGAATGGCCATCTAGAGGTCTTCAGAAATACCTGTTTCATTGTTATCTACTTTTTAAGAAAACTTTTCTCACTCAGTGGTGTCAGTACACTTCAAAGACAGCCGTGTTTATACCTCAGTTAAATGCCTAAGTTAGACTTGGGGCTCCAAATTGCACATTTCTTTGAGAGATCAACTGTCAGTTAAACATCATCAGTTGTAGACCTGATGCTGAAAGTTTTAGATGATATCCTAGTATTTGCAATGTGAACTAGGTCAGGCAAAGTGTAGCCTGTTGGCTTTAGAAATACAAAACCATGAGAAAATAAGCCTAGGAAGCCCTGTGGTGGCTATGTAATTTTCATTGTAATTTCCACATTGGTGATGAGCATAAGGTGTAAATGGGTGGACAAAATCTATTTTCATAGCTAGTAGATCTCATTTTTCTACAGCCACTTTTTCCCAAGTTCCTTTTCCCCACAGTTTCTCTTTAAACCTTTCTATCAATGTGGCAGTGACCAATTGCTCTCCAAATATGTAGTATTTAGCTTCCTTTCTTTGGGAAACTCCAGCCAAGGATTTTTTTTTTTTTTTTTTTGCTTTTTAAAAGTGTGTAGCCCCTTAATTATTAGTGGAATAGCTCATCTGTCCAGGTCAGCTTCTGTGCCTGAAAACCCAAGAGTATTAGGTACTTCAAGACTTAACAGGACCCATGAAGAGAGCTCTGATTCCAGTGCTGCTTGAAATCATGTATAATCCTGGACTTGTGTGATAGGGCAGAAGCACACTATTTAATGACAGTCTGCCTTAGGACTGGTGGAAGCTGTTTGCTTTTTAAAGTGGAAGAAATTGCACATTAAGGTTAGAATCCATGAAGGGTACAGGCTCCAGGTTTGGAACAAAGAGAGGAGTACAGAGGGACCTTTATTTATATATATATATATATGTATGTATATTTCACACCCCCCCCACCTTTTTTGACATAGTTCTCTTTCTATATTTGTTCCTTGTCTTTCTGACTTCCATTATCCTCCTTTTAATTTTAAGTTAAGGTTTATTGTTACTGCCCACACTTAGTAAAAATGACACTTGTGACAGCTGTTTTTTGATGCTTGTTTTCAGGTGTAAGTAGGTTGGTTTTTTGGTTTTCAGTAGTGCTTTGCTTCATGGTTGCTAAATATGCCCTTGCCTGAGATTCCTTTCAGGACAAGGAATTTGTAAATGATGTTTTTCTTAACTTTAGGATGAGCTGATGGCAGAATTAGAAGAACTGGAGCAAGAAGAATTGAACAAAGGAATGAGAAACATCAGACTGCCAAGTGTTCCGTCCACGTCGCTGCCTTCACGCCCGGGTAAGCTGCTCGCTTGCCATTCTACCTTTCTCAGGATCAAGGCAGGTTGTGAGTAGGAGGAGAGAGCTCCAGATATGTATTTAACTGTGGTTTAACTTTTAAAGTATTATAGGTTCTTTCTCCTATTTTTGTGTCTTTTTATCAGAAAAAGCAGGGTGGAATTCTGGTTCACTGTATGAAAACATTTAGGATGAAATTCTCTGTAGATCTGGGGAGGCAAACTGGGGGACCTTGAGCTTGCACACCTAATAACCCATCTCCTACTGAAATGGGAAGAGATCACTGAGGAACGGGAAGAATGTTTTTCTTTTTGGCAATTAAATCCTCAGTCTTTTTTAATTAGAGTCTGACCTAGATTTAAAATGTTTGCGTCACAAAGATCCAGCTTTGTTGGGTAGTGGTTTGATATTTGCCACTGGCATTGTAATTGGAAATGAAGGAGGCAGCAGGAAGTACAGATTTAAAGAAATACTGTCATGCCTTTGCTGTCTTTCTACAGAGCAGACTTACTCCTGGCATTAAGCAGTGGTCTCATTTGTCTGTAGCTCTGCCCTGTTTGTTTTGAATTAAGCCAGAGATGGTCAGCTTTTAACTATACTTTTTACCATGTCCCTGCTGTCCTCTGTCAGCTGAAAGACTTGTTGTGTATTGATTCTGCTAGTAGAAGAGTATGAATATTTGGTGACAAGGGCAGCACACACATGGCAGGGGTTGGTTGTGGTGCATTCAGCTGCAGAACAGGTTTCCTAGGAACACCAGCTCAGCTCAGAGACTCTAAGGTGTGTTTTGGCAGATGGTACTTAAAACCCTGAGAAACAATTTCAAATGTTCAGACTGGGGTTGTTGTCTCATCCACTTAAGCCAATTGCAGAGCAGCCCATAAAAAGTATTTAGGAAAACAGTGCAAATTGCAGGCTGGGCATTTATGACTTGTTCAAACATCCTCTTCCAGATCCAGCTGTGCCAGCTGACATTTTTATTAAACCCAGGTCATCTCCATGTGCTTCTCACTATCTTAATTTGCTGCTTCATCTGTCTGTATGACTGCTTCAGGCAAAGTTAGCAGGTGACATTTATGCAGTTTAAGGCCTTGCAAAACTGGCTTGTCTTTTATGAAGCTGGATGCTCACTGCTACAGAGCAATGGCAAGATAAGAACAACAATTAATGGTTCTGTTGTGCTCCTAACTAGAGATGTGTGTTCCCCTGCTGATTTTGGGGAGGGGGAAGTGAGATTGAGCAAGGCATAGTGACCTTCCCCAGTCACGCCATGAGCCAGTGGCACTTGCCTCTAGAGTAGGCACTGCACCCCTGGGCTCCTGTGTCTTCCTCCCACCTTTACGTCCCCAAAGGTGGTAGCTGCAGCCCCTCTCAAGGTGGTGACTCCTGCCTGTATGGCTGCCGTAAGTGGGAGCCAACTGACTGCTGTAAGTGTGGACTCCAGGATATTGCACTCAGGAACTGTCCACTGTTGTTGGGAGGAGTACAGATCCTCAGCCTGAAGTGAAATCTGGACATAGAGCTTACAGGTCAGAGAAAGAAGACTATCTGGGTGAGATTTTAGTTTAGAAAATGTGAAAGATGTGCGCTAGGAGATTTGGGTAAATAAGAAAAGAAAGAGAAAGAAGGTGTGTGGGCCCTAGCACAGAACTGGGAATTGCTGTGACCACAGCAGTTAACTGGTCTCAGGAATGTCTTTACTCCTTTTACTAAATGACACCTCTCGTTGAAATGGAGGGAGTGCTTGGAGACCACCTGCACGTGCAGAACCCTTCAGCACTCTTTGGAAAGGCAGCAGGACGCGCAGCTGGCTAGGGGCAGGTCACTCGTACCTGCTCAAGTGGCAGTGAGAAGACTGCCAGCATTCTGCTCTCTGTGACAGCTTTCAGAGATTGCATGTATTTTCTGTGGGAGCCTTTCAGAAAGAGTTATATCAAACCTTAACCTCAGGGTTATGTGTGAGATAATGGTGGGGCAAAATGCGTCTTTTATCAGCTTCATTACTGCATTACCTGCGTTTAGCTTGCTACTCCGTAAATTGATCTGAGATCTTCCCATGGAAGAGGACTGAGCAAGTCCTCATGCTAAGAAGTGAAATGGTTCTGACTGTTACATTAGTTAATGGCTTTTGTTACTCTCTCTGCAGTATCGACTAGGAAGAGGGCAGAGGATGAAGATGAAATGAAGAAGCTGGCTGCCTGGGCTTCATAAGAGCGTGGGGGTTTTATTTCACTGAACATTGCAGTGCAAATGGAAAGAGCTGTGATGCTGTTTTATAGCCACACCAATTTAGTGTGGCTGCATTTCATACAGGCTGTTTTTTTTTTTTATGGCAGATTTTGCTAAGAATAGTGTTACTGCTCTATTACCAAACTAGTTTACACACAAAACAAAGCATTAGTTGCCAAAACATCCAAGCATCAAAGTTTTGTTTTTCAGTCTCAGCCAGAGATTTGTTTGTTGTTACTATCAGGTTTTGTTGGGTAATGTCTTACTGTATCTGTCTGGTTTATACAATCTGTGTGCCTCCCTTACACAGCTGGATTCACTGTGAAATGAAGAAGCTAAATGAGTCACGAAAGCCTGATCCTAGAGAGATACTTGGTTCAGACTATTTGAATGTTGACAAAACAGCTTTATATGTGTCCTGACATGCATGTTCCTTTGAGCCCAAGAGCTAACAGCCATTCATTTGGGCATGGAGATTTAAAGTCAACCTGGAGCAACTTATGGTGTCCTAGATATTAAAAGGAGACTATTCTGTAGTTTTTTTTTTTAAATGGGAGAGGTTTTTTTTGTTTTAACTTGGGCCAGAATATCTCATGTACTTCTATAGGTCAGCTTGAATCCTATTTCCAACTGAGTTAAGAACAGTTGTACAGTGACTGGGGTAAAGGAAGTGTCCAAATTCTTAGAGATCCCTGCCAAACAAAACTGGTTCCTGCTAACCCTGTCAAAAATCAGAAGAAATGTGATCCTCCTGTATTCTCCTCCTGCTGAGCCTTCAGTTCTCTCTCACTCAGTTTGTGAATGGAAACAATGCCTGCATGTTGCAGGCAAGTGGCCTTTTTTAACCCTGCCTAAAAGCTGGCTCTGGGGTTACTTGTAAAGCTGACATTGCTGTCCAACTGACAGTGCACCTGAGGAATGGATGCCACTCTGAGTGCTGAACCACTGCACAGGTGGAGAAATCACTGTTCAAATGCAAAAATTAAGTAGGATGCGTTGTACTAACAAATTTTATTAACTAAGACTTCAGCTCTGTGCTAGTAACCGTCAGTCACAGGGAAACTGTAAAACAGTAAGGAGTTCCTAGGGCTGTGGGAAGCACAGGCACATTTAACTCCATTTCTTCACATTAATTTATATTTACTCATGTTTGAGCCACTTGGACAATAGTGGGAGACTTGGTTTCTGTAAATACATAGCAAGAGGAAACTGATCTCCTCTGGGCTTTAACCTGTGGCTTACTGGCTGTTAAGCTTTGACAGGCTACAATAGGCTTCAGCTTACCTGACTTTAAGCTAAGCATAAGCTAATCTGTGTTTCTGGACATGGTGTGCTCAGAATTTTTCTAGGTGAGTTCCATGGATGAAATCCAAAATTAACAAACCCTGTCAGTTTTCCAGGCCTTTTTCATTCTCTGCAGTGCAATTGCTTTTGGTCTGTGTCCATATGGAAGGAGCTCTGAATTGGGTCCAACAGTGATAGCAGCACTGTGCAAGGCTGGCCATGCTCTGATGATGGGCATAGCTGGTATTTCTAAGTGCAGGGTCGTGGCAACACAGTGCCATGCTCAGCTTGGGAAAGCTGGCTTCCAGTGCTGGTTGTGATTGAGTCAGTAGTTTTTGATTACTTAGCATTTCTGTAGCACTTGGTTATGTTTAAAGTGTTCTACAACCTGGCCAAAATATGTCTCTAAGCTTCTAAATGATTTTTTCAGTCTGCTTTGGAAAATGTGGACCTGCTGGGTTTTGTGCAAGAACTTTCCATGTGAACATTCTACAGGGTAGAAGAAATCTTAGCAAGGATTTCTCCTTTGTAAGCTGGCATCTAGCTGCTGACCTCCAGCAGTGTTTTGGTCAAGTGTTGATCCTGGGAAGCTACAGCTGTCTTCAGCTTATTGATTTCAGACCAGGCACTTTAGGAGCAGAATTTGTGAAGGGTGAAGAAATAGATCGTTTGGGTGAGCTTCTCTAAAAGCTTGTGGCTGGTGGTTCTGGAGGGCAGTCATGCACACTTCACAGGTGAGGACATGTATGGTTGGTGAAGCTATCCTCAGAGATCCTGTAGTCGTGCAGACAAACCACAATGCAGTACAGACCTTCAGGACTGGAGTGCATGCTCCGTTTTCGTTTGGGGACGGTAGAGGGGGCTGGCTTTCTTCAAAAGCAAAGGGGGGGTTCTAGGGAGATAATTCAGGTGACACTGGGTCAAGTGGCTCTTCCTCTTTTGCTCATGTCTCTCTCCATGCCAAGGTGGTATTTCTGCAGTGTGTAAGCAGACAAGAGGGAGTAGAGTCAACGTGTCATTGTGAATGTTCACTGGAATGTATTTTACATGAGCACTGTGGCAGCAGATGGTGAATGAAAGCCATCTCCCTTTTCATGTTTCTTGTTTTGTGACTGTTCTCTTAACTGCCTTGGACATTTTTAGTCTGGATAGTTTTAAATAGGGGGAAACATATTCATAAAAAGTAAAAAATAATTAATACACATGCTGTAAATACATACTTTGGTGTTGTATTTCTCTTGTGATTGTATTAAATTTGTTTTCTGATCAAGCAAAACATTAAGTACTCTCCCTTTGCTGTCATTAGGCTACAGTGCTCTTCAGAGGATATTTTGAAACTTTTTTTTGGATGTATTTATCTGTCAGCATCAGGTTAGAATTCAAGAATTCTTCAAAACAGACTTAGTTTAAAAAAATCAGCCAACAAAAAACCCCTCACAATCCAGTGTGTGCTGTGGTATTTGGGTTGCATTCCTTCACTTTGAACAGTCATGGTGCAAAAGAGTCTTTGATTTTAATGTGTCCAAAACAGAAGCTTCCTCCCCCAGCACCTCTTCATTGTTACAGAAATGTCTGCATTTCACTTTCTACTTAAAAGAAAGAAGGCTCAGGTCTTTTATAAATGAAAAAATGCTGTAGGCAAGGATTAATTGAAATAGATTAAAAGAATGCCTTTTTTTTCTCATGCATGTAATGAGATTCTCCTTACAGTAAGTGTGTGTGTATTTTATGTACACACACTTGTATATTTACACAGAGCAAGTGTTGGAGCAGTGATTTAAGACCCTCATTCATTACCTGGTATGGAGAGGGGTCTTTGCCTCTTTGCAAAGCATAAAGGCTCCATTACAACAGGTGAAGACACTGTTCTGGTATACACATATCTGCTCTTGGGGAAGGGAGAGGATGAGGGAGGTGAAGGGGATGCATGAGGAATATTTCAGATGAGAATATCTCACAGCTTTTCATGCTGCAGAGCCTGAATTGTTTCAATGACATTTTTTCAGAATCGAGGAACTTTTGGTCTCAGAAATGAAATAACAGCAGGGACAAGCTTGACTATCTCAAGAAATAGTAGGGATCACAGCTCTAAGCTCATGCAGCTGCCATTTTTCTCACCTCTGTCCCATTGCAGACAGTTTCAAGTGCCACCAGTGCAGAACTTCAGAGGTGTTATGGTAGGGAGAACCTGCCTGGCTCATGTGACTTTGATCACAGTTTAAGTGGTTTATTGCTTTTTATCAACATGTAATTATCTGGTAATTGCTGGATTACACACCTGGGATCAAAATCTGTAGTACAACAGATACAGCTAGAGAAGATGGTTAGGAGATGTTAATGTGTGCCTAGACCTCTGTAAACACTCTTGTTTCAGCAGTGGAGCTGCATCTGGCAAGCTCATGCTGGCCCCTCTGCTGTCCTGCATTCTATGTCTCCTGCACTCTACACACCCTCATCTTTTCATGTTCTGCTCCCTGTTGGCTTTGATGAATTTTGTTTTTTTTTGATTCACAACTAAAACTCCCCTGACAATTCTCCTCTTGCTGTATATTACAGTTGATTGTTGTCTTCCTCTCTACCATGATGAGCTTGAGGCAGACCCCCTCTGAGACTCATTGCCCTAGCCCCCTTGTACCTCCTGTCCTGTCTCACCAGCTGGTGGTACCCAGGCTGGTTTTAAAGCTGTGGGTTGCTCTGATTCTCCTAGCCTTGCATGAGCACCTGTTAAGGATCTGCAGTTAGTAAGTGAGCTACATTTGATAAAACAGGTGAGAGGCTAATTGGTCTGAGCTAGAGCCCTTTCCCAAGTAGGTGACAAATCAATACCTCTCCCTGGTATGACCCAGCTTTCAAAGACACCCTGCCATGCTGGGCAAGGAGTGTTTTCTGGGTTCCAACAGCATTTATGTGGACCCCTCCTCCTCCCTGAGCTGAGCACCCTTTCCACAAGAAATACAACATGCACTTCAGGAGGACTGTAGGTCTTCAGACAGGCTGAACACTTTATATTCAGATGTATTAAAGGTACTTTAGTGGTGGGATTTAACTTACAGAAGGGACCTTGCTGCAGCTGCTGAGCTAGCTGAGGGCAGCTGGGGTTGCCACCTCTAGGGTTCTATTTCCCTGCATCTACCCCACTCTATGCCCTCTCTCTGTATCTAGGGTTGTTGAAGTGCCTGGTGTGCTGCTGTCTGTGCCAAGCAGCAGGAATGAGCTGCCACAGGCTGGGCTGGGAACACTGCAGCCCTCCAGGAGGAGCTCTGAGTTAAGTGTACAGCAAAAAGCTTGAGCAGTCCTGGCCGGCTGTGATTTTCACACGTGCCTGCTTTCAGTCTTGCTGCTTATGCTGGAGGGAAAAGGGCCTGCTTGGAAGTGCTACTTGAAATGCTGAGGGGGAACCCTCCCATCTTCCCCACTCCTTCCACAAATCCCCACTTTTTCCAAGCTAAAATGCTCCTTTAAATACTGACCACCTGGGCTATTCTGGCCTCTTCCCTTCCCCTGTCCATGACCATCTTGGTACCCAGCTTGGTTCCCTGCTCTGGACTTGGAGACATGCAGGTGGAGCAGGACCTCAGAAGCAAGCCTGCATGCCTCCAGCCCCCTCTATGCATTCACTGCATGACAAAATGTAGCCAAAAGCTTAAATCAAAATACCCATTTTTGAGAAGTTCAGCCCATCATGATGAGGGGACTTAATGTCTTTAATACTGACTCAGCCAATTGTGCTTTGTAGTCCCAAGCTGAACAACATGCTGAAGGCACTGAATGGCAAGGCAGGCAAGTCTCTGCCTCTCAGTTCAGGTTCCCCCTTTAGGCACACTAAGAGTATGTAATGTGAGGCACTTCCCAATGTTGCTTCTGAAGGAATAGTCTGGAAAGAGAAAACCATAGCAGGAGAGACCAAGACCAGGAAGAATAAATACTGTAGAAAACACTTTGAGTCTTTCACCACATTTTGCCAAGATGCTTTTTACACTGCACAAGATGCTTGGGAGAAAAAGCCCTTCAGATCTTCTGCAACAAGAAGCTGCTAGAATGTCCTGACTAAGCTAGAAATGGTGGCAGTGGCAAGAGGAGGTAAAAAAAAAGCTGCCACCTTTGGCTCAGGTAATTCTTGCCAAACCCAAAGCAAATACAGTGGCAGCTGCATATGGATGCAGAGGTGAAATGGGTGATGTTACTGGTGATCTTCCAGTGGCTGTGATGCAAACTTTCAGAAGTTAATGGCTGAAAGGTGGGCAGCAGAGATCACCTCACACTTTCCAGGTGAAAACCTTGAGCTCCCAGTGCTTTGCAACCGCTGCCATCAAAATGTGTCTCATTTAGTTTCCTAAGCGAGGAAAAAAATCCTCCTGTACAAACCAAGAAATTCTGTGAAAGGTTTGTAATTGCACTAACCTGCCAGCAGATCTTATCTGTGTGTTGTATCAGGCACTTGAGGTTGAACAGAGGGGGGTTTATTTCACAAAGGAGGCAAGAGGGGGGGAAAATTATGAGGGAAAATGCTAAGTGGTCAAGACATTAATTTATGTAGGCTGAGAATCTGTCTGGAGTACACACTGTGTCTGAAAGCTGAGCTAACAGCTGCTTCCCCAGAGCAGAACAGAGCAGCCTCTTTGTGGAGAG
Organism: Indicator indicator; assembly: GCF_027791375.1. Taxonomy (NCBI): domain Eukaryota; kingdom Metazoa; phylum Chordata; class Aves; order Piciformes; family Indicatoridae; genus Indicator; species Indicator indicator. Next base: position 27,353,947 of record NC_072021.1, on the reverse strand, counting down.
ATCTTGTGCTCTGCCCTTTGGGCAATCACCAATCTTGTGCAACTTGATGTCATTTGGTAAGCGAAAGGTGTTGGTCTTTGCATGTGCTACTAGAGTGGGAACTGAAACATCTCACAGAGGATGCCAGGTGTGTGCAGCATGCTAACAGCAGAGAAAAAGGAATTATTTGCACCTGCTCTGTTTCTCAGGTGAACTCATAGCAAGGTTGAGCTTCATTTCCCATCACACCACCTTACCTGGCAGATTTTGCAGCACTCTCAGCTTCTTTAATTGCCTATGGAAGTAGGGATGATTGAGTCAGATCTGTGAGATCAGTGTGAGATGAAAAAAAGCAGTGATGTCCAGAAGCAGCTGGTTTATCTGGGCTCCTGTGGTACACATAAGCAGCAACACCCCTACAGGTGAATGGCTGATCTTGGTGTTTTTCATATTGCAGTGAGACAGTTCTCTGCCTCCACCCACCTGAGTTATTATCCCCTTGACAGCTCAAAGCCAAGAGGAATCACATGATGTTTACCAAGGTTTATGTTCTACTACAAACTATGCTGGAGGATTTCTAAATGAACACTGCACATCAACATACCAAAAATAAACTTCTCAGGGCAGTGTACAAAGCAGGCGCCAAGAGAGGGGAGATCTCTTGCTGCTTATCCCTGTAACTGGCATACGAGGGGGAAAGGGAGAAGCCTTCACCTCACAAACTACCACCTCATAACCTGGATATCAGAAATGCTGATAACAGCTAAGGAAGAGCCACAGGAAATCTGAGAGGAGAGATCCCACAGGAAGTTTGCCACATGTTGCAACAGCTTTCTAAACTACATTTCTCTGTTTTTGAATATGCAAAGCAGTAATGAGATGCTAAAAGGTCAAGGCACAACCTTCTCCTATTAGGCACTTGCTAGATGAACAATGCTTGACAAACTCCCATTAACTGCCAAACAAAACAAATGAGCAGCATTTCATAGTCATCCTCAACCTTTCCATAAACCATCTGCAGCAGCTGTGGTTTCTTTTAGATAAAAAGCATTAACCCACATGGGTTTCAGAGAGCAGAGGCTTGTTTCTCCACCACAGTAATGTAAACATCCTAGCATTTTCAGTTTGAACTGGTGGAACAAAGAGTCATAAAATGTAGAAGCAGCAAATAATTTTTGAGCAAGGGTCTTTAGACCTACCTGGAAGCCAGATGAGATATCCCAGGATGCATTTGCTGTATTACACAGTCAGAGTGTCTCACTGGATCAGCAAACCATCACATTTTAAGCTGCTGACAAGTCGATGGGATCAGCAGTGACACTGGGACTGCATTGGCTGACTTACTGTGCAATTAGGGTGAATCATCTAATTGCTTTCTTCCACGTTTTTCCCATTTGCAAAGCAGAGAGAAATCCAATACCTACCTTGGATACAAAGTGGGGACACATTCATTACTTGCAGAGCACCTGGATGATCCTCAAGGCACAGAAGTCCTGAGTAGAGTATGAATCAGCAAGCATTTAAGATCTCCGTCAAGGGCTTAAAAGGGGTAAAAAGCGGAAAGGTCTGCAGGAAGCATGCTGAAAGCCATGAAAACATAGGTTAGAGCACCACTCCCGAAGGCTGAACAAAGAATTGTGCTGAACCTGTTAACTTCCGTTAAGACAGGAGCCTCAGCCAGGGCTCACTCCCTGGCCAGTGCTTCAGTGAGGTGAGCCACAGTGCCCACTGGCTGATGGCTTTTGCAGGCTGGGGCTGCATCTCTCCTGTCTCCTGAAGCTGAGGGGTTCAGCTCTGGCTGGCTGTGACAGTACTTCTGAAGGCTGAAATTATTACTCAAGTTTAGCACTCCTACTGCCAAGTCTCTCCCCTTTGTCCAGAGCTGCACTGCCCTGCCACAGCTTGGGCTTTTCACAAACACCACCAGGACTCCGGCCTGGGCTGGGGGCTGCAATACCCTTAATGAGACAGAAAAAGCACAAGTTACACAAACAGGGAGAGGCAGAGGGTGAGGATCTGGATGACATGAGACAAATGAGCTGCAGACTACTTTTGCATGGGTCATCTGGAGGTTAAAGGTACAAAAAGAGAGAGCAGCTTTGGCAATTCAGCTAGAACAGCACCAGGCTCCCCTCAGTTGTCATTGTAAGAGTGCTGCTCTACTGCAGGAAAACTTCATGCTAAACGTGTTCATTGTTTGCTAAACAAGAAAGGCCAACACAACAAGATTCTCATCTGTCCAGCCTCACAGATTAGAGTTGAGGACTCGGTAACTCTGGCTATTTGCAAAGATCCTTCACCTTTCCTGTTAACTCTGCAGGACAGGTAGAAGTCCTGTCCTTCAGAAACAGCCTGGCTGGGCACTTCCTGTGCTCTGGGCAGCCCAGATGTAACTGATCCTTGTTAAACAGGATCCTTCAAGTACTGCTGTATTTTGATGATGCTGAACAAGGCTGTACTTTGGGGCTTTAAAATGTGCCCACAGGAAGAAAAAGTATGCTTTGTATGGGATGTATGAGGTTATGCTCAGACACATCTTGTGCCAGCCTTCTCCTGACTCTAGAGCAGCTATCAGAATGGTTTTGAATTTATCAACCCAGGAGATATTTCAAGAGAAAGATTTGCTGTTCCAGTATAGCACTCAAGCTGTCCAACTGGGGAATAATCTATAAACTGCCATCAGGGTATGTATAACTCACAGTCACTATTACTCTTAAGTGGGGATGACGTCTGTCATTTATATCACAATATAAGAATATACTCACTTTTTATTGTTTGAAGGACTGCATTTCCCCTACTTTACCACTTCTCCAAACCCATACATTTGTATCAGAAACAAAAGAGAAGTCAAACTTTGGAAGCAGATTGAGAATACTTAAAAACTCTAGCCCAGCTTGTTTTCCTGGCCATACACAACCTGAGAAAGACCAAACACAAAAAGCTGTCCTTTGAAACAAACCTAGCTAGAGGTGAGTGCAAGACACCCATGCAATGGTGTACAAAAAGAACTCAGACCAAAAGTTGAGTAACTAGAGGAAATCACTGAGGTAAGAAGTGTCTCTTTCCAAAAGCATTTTATCCATCTAGACATGACATTGAGGTTTGTTTTTTTCTACACTGGAAAAAAAACCCAGCCAACCAACCAAACAAACCCACAGGACAAAACAGGTGGCTTTTTCCATAGTTTTATTTCACCAGGAAGGTTTATAAGGTTCTGCATAAAGGTCATTGTATGCACAGCCTGAAGTACAAAGCTCCCTTTGAAAACTCCAGCACAAAGACACTGCATATTGACAACATGAAACAACACTGTGGGTGGTATAGGGGGAAAGAAAAGAGTCAAACAAACCAGCATTCTTCCTACTGGAAAAGCAGAATGAAACAAGGCACTTTCAGTAAATAAGTCAAGAACAGAAACAAGTTGTATCAAAGATTCCACAGAGCACTGTAACAAAACGCTGCAGTAATGAACAAGTAAAATACAAAAGGCACTACATCTCCCTCTCCCTGCAACTCCCCTTGCTCAACCAATTAGCCAACTGAGCTTGGCACAATGGAGTATTAATTATAAAGTGCATCTCCCTGTCTTAATACATTTTGAGGAACAGGCTATAGAAGACACGTAGCAAAATCTCCACATGTACAAGATACTGAAACAAAAATACATTGCAACTAGATTCCCATCTAGTCATGAACTGTGCAGGAAAAAAAATATGGCTTCTTTATGAGTCTTTCAGTAACCTCCACGTCATCTGGACTAGCATCAAAGAAACATGAACACCTTAGCAGGATGGTCAGAGGTAGTGTTCCAAGTCAAAGGCAAACTCACCAACAGCGGTGTTACATGGCTATGAAGCACAGGGTATCCCAGGCTTTCAAAGCAGCAGTACCAAACAAAAAGTATACAGCATGCTGTCTTGGGATGAAAATACACAGTGTTTTGGGGGTCTCAGATCAGTTCCTTCAGCAAAAATGACCACTTTTTTTTTTTAAAAAAATGTCCAACTCTAGTCCCATTTTTTAAGTACTTTTCTCATGGTACTGTAAAGCTTTCCTATTGCATTGCTTTAAAATTTCCAGAGAAATAATCTGCAGTTTTAGAATTTAAAACCAACATGTTCTACACTCATGTTAAACATAGGATGAGTCCATTCTTACTGCAACAGGCATCAATTTATGGCTGTAAGACTATGAAAACACACATACCAAACAGATGAACGCTTCAGACATGTCACATCACTGGCAACATAGGACATGCTAGTTAGATGTGTCTGGTGATGTAATGTGAAGCTTTCCTCAGCCAAATGGTGTATGTACACTATATCAGAACTTCAGCTGATTTTAGCCCTCATTAGACTGTAATATATTAAATATATAATGGCTAGATAAAAAACTGAAAGCAGCACAGGGTATACTTCTTACATTAATAATCTCTAAGGATTTATGTAAACATTCAAGATGTGCATTCTTGCTCTTTGCTGTAAGTTCTTCACAGCTACTCTATTCCCCTACCCGAAAAGTGTGTCCCAAAGATGAACCTTTCCCAGGTCAGAGCAGCTGCTACTGTCTACTCTTCTTCATCAGCAGTATAGGCCACTTCAGCAACTTCAATTTCTGGTACAGAATTTTCAGCCAAAGAGCCACTCCAGCAAGCCTTGTGGCTCTCCTTGTCTGAGCTGCAACAAAGATCAATAAGCTTTGTGAAATGGAAGCTGATATGGTTCTCCATAGTCATTTTATAAACAAAGCTTGTTCCAGTTACCTTGTTCCAGATCTGAGATTATCTATCCTGAGGGCCTTTACGCAGCAGAGAGGTGCAATAAAATGCTATTCAGAACTTAAGCAAGACCAAACATACAAAAACATGCTTTAAAAAAACCCTATATAAATAAATTTTAAGTAAAAAAATAATAGTATTTACCAGCTGTCCTCACCCAGGGTACCCTGGTCTGCTTCTACTGCAGAAGACTCCACCTCACCACTGCACTCACTTTCTTCTCCTGACATTTGACGAGTCATTTTTCCTACAGATAGGTCCCTACAACAAATAAGAACAGAGCACCACCAATCCTTGCAGCAAACATTCAGCACTGAAGAGCTGTTGGTTTCATTTTCAGCTCTGCAGTCTCTAGGACCTTAACCATCTTACTCCCACATGCCCCATTTCTTTTATTGATGCAGAGACACAAGGCTTGCACCGGACAGCAAGTTGAATGCTGTTTGCTCCAGCTGCTTATTCCTAAACTAAGATCAATCAGTTCAAGTCCCAGAGGAGTGATGATGATTTTAGGTAATTACAAGCAGATGATCTAAGCCCCACACACCTTGCCTAAACTGCAAAACACAGTCAGAAGGAAGAAAGGCAGGATGATAAAAAGATTTCTTCAACAGCTTCCCAAGCTAATTTGTGCCTTTAGAGTCATGCATGAAGTTTCAGAGCATTTCCCCATTAGACAGGTAATCTCTTCTCTTAACAGCAGCTGGAGCTGGCAGTCTGACTCACCTGGCTACAAATGGGAACGTGGTCATGTAAAACTACCAAACCCTCTTGTTTCCAAAGCAGTGCTCTGTGTGGAAAACATCCATCAGTTTGGTGCTGAATGCTCCATGTGAAATAGAAAGAAAAGCTGGCCAGCGGGCACATCTTGGAAGTGATCTTGTCCTTGTTTCACAGCCTTGTAAATTGAGCTGCTCCTGTTTCTGTAGTGTTGTGCCAACTCACACCTTTTGAGTAACACACCTCAGCAGCATTCACTATCATGATTATTGGCCTATATTTGGGCCAGACCCAGCCCGAGTAAAGGCATACACATAAGAAGTCTCGTCCAGCTGTTCCTTCCCACCTCACATTGTATGTACCCAGCCTTTAGAGTGGATCAGCAGAAGCTGCTTAATTCTTGCTGAGCCATCAAATCAAAATTCCATTGAAATAAGGCCAAAGATAATTTGTTTTGGGTTCAACTCCCATCAGAGCAGCTGAAGTTCTTAAACAAGGTCATGGGTTTACTTTGTAACTTTCACAACTACAAGTCACAGGAGTCCTTTTCCATCAAAACTTCAGGCAGGACTTGGCCGGCTTTTAGGAACTTTACATGTCTGGGTGTTTGTGTATTTAAAAAAGTCTATCTGCCTTCAGAGAAAGGACTACAAAACACAATCCCTTTTTGCTACTCATGCCTTTTCACTATTTTTAATCACACAGACATTTCTATCATGATGTTTTAGCCAAATGTGAGTTATTTAATTTCATTGACCACTACACTGTTTAGGCCAGCAGCAAGTAGTAACTTTCTTGTCAGACAGGGGAAGCATCTTTCAAATGTAATTATTTGCCTTTGGGAGTGAGTGACAAACTGAACATGGCATTCAGATCAGGATTTGCAATAAGCCACAATTCAATTTAAATCCTTTTCCAAATGCAGTTCCTTTAAACCTTATATCCAAGGATGGGATTTGCTAGTCAGCCTGGATAACCAGACTCGACAACCCAAGCCTTATTAAAAGAACTCCCAAAGGGACCAGGGGAATTTAGTCCTTTGCTAGAGAAGGATGAATGACTTAGCAGGTCCAGCAGGACACTGAATAGCCCAACATCAGCTTCCCTGGGCCTGATACAAAATTTAGCAAGCAGATACCATAAAGTTTTCTAGTAAAAGCACCAGTACTGTTTCCTTGGAGAAAAAGGATAATCTCCAGTGCTATTGAAAAGCCACCTGCAGAATCATTACAAGCAATTAGAATCACAGAATGGTTTGGATTGGAAGGAACCTCAAGGATCATACAGTTCCAACTCCACTGCCATAAGCAAGGACACCTCCCACTAGACTAGGTTGCTCTGGACACTTTCAGGTAACAATTCAGAACATTATCAGGGACACATAATCCTTTATCGCTGTGCTCTGTCAGACCTGAGTACAGGCCAAATTTTATATTTCAAAGCAATTTTTCCACTGCTCTCATCTCTAGCAGGCCATTTAACATACCCAGCATTTCAAAAGCAGAGTACAATCTTTGCTGGACTTAAAGGATTAGGAAGCAATCTCAGTTAAAGGGAAAAGATGGGTCAAGTTTCCCAGTCATTTGTACCAAACAGCTTTTTAGCCAGTGTATGAGAGCACCTACTGAACATATTGCTTTGTGCCTGGTTCTGTATGTATGAACACATTTAAAGCTGCTGCTTTAGAGTATATAGAGAAAGTAACTCCCCAGAAAGCAAGTCTGAAAGCTCATACAATTTCTACATACCTAATTCTTCTTTCAACAGCATCTATATGAAGTTGCTTTTCACTCAACAATTTCTTCAGTGATTCAACCTCCCTTTGTTTCTCCAGCAGCTCTTTCTGCAGACGGTAATTTGTTTCCTCCAGAGTTTCACAGAAAGCCTAAAAGACAAATTAAAGAACATCTTCCATTTACCTTGGGCTGCCTTGATTGATTTCTCTAAGAGAAAAAAAATCAACCTGTAACAGAATTGCAGCTGCTTTTCTTTGTATTGATTACTATAGAAGAGCTACATAAACTTTGAGAAGTTCTGTCCTTAAAGCAATGTTGCTGTGCTCTGAACAGTGAATTAACTGTGCAGAGTTGCGGTGCAAACACCTTATCACATCAGCTGCTGGTTTCACAGCAGCTTCAGAAAGAAGTTTCTGGCCTTTGACACACAGTCCCTTAATTTTGAACCTTTTTGCCTATCTGAACATCAGCTGAACTGCCTCCCCTCTCTTCTTCTCACACAGCCTTTGCTTTCACGTGACTTGCAAGTCAAACTATGCAGTTATTCCCAAGATGCTAGGAATATCTGGATGCAGTGCATGTTCTTCCCTTGCCAGAATATAGACACAACTGTACAGTTCTGTACCAAACAGCTGTTACCAACAGCACAGTCATGAGAGGCAGAAAACCAATACAAAACTAAGAATACAAAGCTATATGCAAGTTCCTGCACCTAGGTTTTAGAATCATAGAATTATTTCACTTGAAAACAACGTTTAAGATCTACTCCAACTGTTATCACCACACCTATGCTTCTTTTAAACACCTCTAGGTGACTGGGGTTGGAGCAATCCCAAGCACAAACACAGATTGGGCAGGGAATGGATAGAGAGCAATCATGAGAAGAAGGGCTTGGGGTGATGGTTGATGAGAACCTTGACAAGAGCCAGTAACATGTGCTTGCAGCCCAGAAGGCCAACCATGTCCTGGGCTACATGCAAAGCAGCATGGGCAGCAGGTCAAGGGAAAGGATTCTGCTCTTCTACTTTGCTCTGGTGAGACCACACCTGGAGTCCTGTGTCCAGCTCTGGAGCCCCCAGCACAAGAACAACACAGAACTGGTAAAACTGGTCCAGAGCAGGGCCACAAAAATGACCAGAGGGGCTGAAGCAGCTCCCCTATGAAGTCAGACAGCTGGGGTTGCTCAGTTTGGAAAAGAGAAGGCTCCAGGGAGACCTTAGAGCAGTATTTGAAGGTGACCTAAAGGAGAGCTGAAGGACTTCACAAAGGCATGGAGTAAGAAGAAAAGGGGTAATGGCTTCAAACTGGATGAAGCTGAGTTCAGAATAGACATCAGGAAGAAATTATTCCCCATTAGGGCAGTGAGCACTGGAACAGGTTGGCTAAAGAAGCTGTGGAAGCTCCAAGCCTGGAATTAAGTGTTCAAAGGCAGGTTGGATGGGGCGCAGTAGAAGTGTTCTCATGGCTGGAGGCTAGAGATCTTTAAGGTCCCTTCTGTGATTCTAAAATATTTTGAGGAAGTTTAATGAAATGCTAAACACACTCAACCGTGACAAGTATGTTCTGTTCTTCTGCTGTGCATTACACATAGATACATTACACTGATGAATCTGCCACTGAGCAATCTCAAAACTTCACATGGAGAGTGATTGTCTAAAGCAACATCCACAGAATGCAGGAAGTGGCAGAAGCACTGGCACAGAGCCAGCTGATCTAGGACTGCAAAGAGCAAACCTATCAACAGCCAGTTCTGATTTAATCATTCACACATCCTCCTGAAATAGGAGACCCATGCAAGAAGCTTTCTTGGCTTAACATTGCATGCATCTAGCCACTAACTCAGAGTCCACTGAATATAAACATTTAACATGAGCTCAGTTAACAACTGCTTTTAAGGCACCATTTTCCTGAAGTTTTCAAATGGGTTACAAACATCAAGATATTGTTCAGTGCTTCAATTGAAGCAGACTACCAACCTGTTTTTCTTGTAATTATATAATTCAAACCAGTGCAGTGTTTTTCAGGCCAATAATTATTTTGATCTTTGTTTTTTTCCACTGAGTTTTGATTTATTTTATTGGCTCAGACAGCAAATTTATCGTGGTTGACAGGCATTGAAGAGCAATCATCAGTTAAGGCATGGCTTCATTCATGTCTAGTAGAGCTGAGAACACATGGCATGCAATTATAGAATCATGGAATTTGTTCTTCACACAGCATTTTTAGTGATTGCTTCAGCAATTGTTCTGGTTAAGCAGCCATCCTGTTTCATCCAAAACAATTAAACGAATTCTGGTGTATTGTGTAAAACTGTTTGGGGCTGCTGGTGCCCTACCTGAAAATGGGCCATTATTTCATCAAGAATATAATTAAGTTATATTATTTCTACCTTTAGATTTAGGCACATGCAAATTTCCCTACTCGCAGAGTAACTAGAAGTATTTCACAGGTTTTATAAGCTGTGCCATTGTTCTGTAAGACAGAAAAAAGCCTTTTGAAAGATAAATCTCTATCTTTCAAATCTGTGTATCAGCCGCCCAAGGAAAGGAAGTCACTGTGCACACCCGAGTGAAAAAACACTAACATATTCTGAAGGATGATGTAGCAGCTTCTAGAAGGGTGAACTGAAGCTGGGAAAGACCTGTCAGGGAAATGTCTGTAATAAGATACTTTGCTCCTTGAAGAGCTGAGCACCTGGAATCTGGTACAACACTAATACCCAGGTGGGATCACAGTATGCACGAGCAAAATTTCAATGAAGATGACACTTCAACTTCTTAATTATCTGAGAAATTAACTCCTGTGATTTTTGTTCATTTTCATCAACTTAAATTGCTGTGTGGAAACATGACTGTACAGAAATCAGATATGAGCTTAAAAACAAACTCCATGTTGAACCCTTCAGTTGTACATAAAAATGTAACAAGAACCAAGGCACTCCCCCACCTGCATGAAAGACAAGCTGGTAAATTCAGTTAAGGCACCACCACTTAACCTTCATCCTTTCTACAGTATTGATGAACATGCAATTCCAAAATGTATTGTTGTACATCAAGCAAGAAAACTAAGAGCAGCTGCTCTGGACAGAAGCTACAGCTCTGCATGTCAGTGAAACCTCTTTCCAATTAACAGGCAGCAGCACACAGTATGTGTTCAGGGTGCTGAAAGGCTGCTGTTCTACCACACTGCTTGACCCCCCTGGTCATCTGCCAGAACACAACTCTCGTGTTACCTTTCATAGCGAGAAGTGCTCTACTGCGAGACGTGAAGCCTAACGTGTGTGTGCCGAATGTAAACCTACAAAGCCTCTCATCATACTCACTAGCTGCCTGAAAAACAAATTTCATCCACTGCTCATAAAAGGCCACAGAAGAAGAGGTATTTTGGGACAAAGATGAAGTATGGCAGTCAAAGATTATCAGTGTGCACCAATAATGAGACTGTGTCAGTTTTAGAAACACATCCCTTCGCACGGTTTTGTGAAAGAACAGAAACAAAAATGTTTCATTCTATACCAGTTCAGCAGATTCACAATATTCTAACAACAGCTACTGCCTTTTGCATTCTACTTTTGTCATATTACATAGCACTTACCCTGCTCTCTTCTAGACTGTCAAAAGGACCTGGAGGATCATCCAGACAAAGAAATTCTCTCACTGCAAGACTTTACCAAACAAAAGAGAGTGAATTACTTGAAGTACAGAAAAGCAGTAACACTGAACATCATACAAGGGCAGTATCTCCTTGAGGGACTCAAACAACTATCCTTGAATGTTAAACTACTAAGTCTCAGCTGCATGTGTTAACCAGGCAGTCTTTAAAATGTGACTTAAGAAGCTGCACAAGTACAGTTAAGAGCTTTCAAACAGAGCAAGTCAATTTAGAAGATGATTTTTCAAACCTTCACAGAATTTGTTGCTACATAACTGACAAGGAAAGTTTTTATCACTTTGCTACTGAAGAGGTTTGAAAAATTATCCTGGTGAAAATAAATATTAAAAGATGGCTGAAAAAGGATGCTGCTAAAATCCATATGCAGATCCCTTCAGGAAATAGCAGTGGAACTAAGCCTGGGTACTGAAACATGCTTATGTGTCCTCATTTTGCTAAGATCTTAACCACTGGCATATAAATCTTGTACATACACTATCTTTTTACATATAGAAAAAAATAATAATGAGTTACAAGAGAACAAGAAGTGACAAGGTTAATGTGCCATGGATATACTACACAGCCATCTCCAAACATTTCAAATTAATGCATTCAACTTAAAATTGCGTAACAGCTGTCAGCCCCTCTGTGCATTGTTTTGCAAAGGCCATAAGGAGGTAGTGTGTGTAATCCTGTGGCTTACTAGAGAGTACTTGGAGCATCTTGCTCATTCTATCTTCAAAGTTTAGATTACCTTGCACAGAACTCTTCAACACCTCCAAACATGTCCCTTCAGTCACCTAAGACTTTCCTGCTCTGTAGCATTCATTCCTCTAGAAATAACCTCCAGTCAGAATATTGTATTCACAGTTACTTAAAACATAGTAACTTATTAGCAATTCTGTGCTTGCACTCACTGCTCAGTCTTTGAAGAACCTCCTGCTGCAATGAATGCACAAAAATGGAAGATGTGCATCCAAATTAATTCCCTGCCTCTTCCTCCCTCCTGTGTCTCTTGGGAAGGTGAGGGCAAAAGGCAGTAATGTTTTGCCCTGTGTTCATTCTTTCCATTTGAGGTAGATGCAAAATACAAAGAAAAGTTTTACTCAACTACCAATCTAATCAAACAGTTTCAAGTTTGGCAAGCAAAATAAGGAGAGAAATTTCTTCAGTGAACACTAATCATTGACTATATCATCACTTTTAGTTTTAGAAGAGCTCTGAAGAATATTTAACTAAAATACACAGAACCTTTATTTTCTTGTTGGATTTCTGTAAGCCTACTTTCAAGTGCTTATTGCACACATGAAGACAGAGGTGGGTTTTTTGCCCAATGATTGGTGAGAATTCTTGTCATCATGCCTGCTTTCACCTTAGCCTTTACACCAACCTTTACTCAGAGAATCTCTGACCTTGCTCTCCCCTCTGTGTTACACCCCTTGCTTTCATTTAGCAAACTTGGTGAATTTATTTTTATTAAAAAATAGGTATACCTATAGGTCTCCTGTCTCTGAAAGGCGAATTTTCCACCGTCAGTGCCTCAAAAAAAACACGCTGCAGAATGAGAAATGAAAGAGACTTCTCTACAAAGAGAAAGGGTTCATCTGCAGTGTGACTTATTTGCAAAATTGCAGGAGCAAATGGTGAGCTTCTAAGAAAGAAGCAGGGTTAGATGCTCACCACAGCTCACATAAGGTGCAAATATTGATTTCCATTAATAGTGACTTCTATTGAGAAGTAGCATCTGGTAAGTGCTTAAAAAGAGACATCCAGTCTCCCCAGTTTTAAGCACTTCCTGAGGAATGCAGACATTCCACAGATCAAAAAACTAGGACATAATCTGTACCAGTAAGGTAAAGTTTTTTGATGGATATCATGCAGAGCTTTACACAGCCAAGATGGTCCTCAGAACATTTCAGTTAGCTATCTGTTCATTGACCAGAATAGAAATTGATTCTCCTTTCTGTATGGCAAGTGATGCAGTCTAAAGTTAGGTTTTGGAGGCTTTTGACCTTAAATTATGATGAACTCTGTGTTGTCCAACACAGACCATCACCAACATGCAAACAAGCCAGCTGAAATGTCAAACTGGCTGCAACAACAAGCAGCATAAAGCCTTCAGATCTATTCTAAGCAGACTGAAGGCTCATTCAGCTCACCATTCTATCTCCAGCACCACACCTTAAGTGACATTTGGAGAATAATTCCTTCTTTTTGGCACACCTATTATTGTGTAATTTAATAATCAGGAAATTCTTAAGACTCTTGGGCACATATTTCACCCACATAATCATGTTTAACAGCCACTGACAGAGAAACTCACAGGCTGATCCCCATTTCTTTTAAAGCTATTTAGGCTTTCTGTCTCTGACACCTCACAGCGAAGCTTTGCAACCGTGTGAGACATACTGAGAGATGACTATGAATCATCCAAAACACTCACATTCCTTACTCACCTTCCCTATCCCCTTGATGATTTCATAGGCCCTGTTTAGCCAGCCATTTCCCAAGACAACAGACTCAGGAGAGCAGAACCTTGCTGGCAGTGAAGTTTGTCTGTAGCTTCATCTGTTCTAGCTTGCTTTCCCTGTACTTCTAGCAGAGCCTCTTTTGAAACTGAATGCTGTATTTTAGCACTGGACTTTGTGGATGCTTCTCACAGCAGTAACCCTTTTTTTTTTTTTAATTCCAAGTTATGCTTCAACAATTTTTATGCAACCTTTTAAATACTGAGTGGATTCAGAAAACTGTATCAATAACCAATAGTTATTTTTCAGGTTGTAAACTAGCAACTGAGTTTATGATTCTGTATGTATGTACTGAGTATCACTTTGTACTTCATAACATGAAAATTCATGCCAGACACTCAGCACCTTTGGATCCCTCTACCATACTTCATGCCCTTTCATGGATAATTTCCAGATATTCTGAACATCAGTGTCCATAATCGCAATCCAGCATTTGATATGTAATATTCCTAAATTTCCATAGATTGTTTTCCCCTTGCCTTTCAACCATTTTACAGTCTCCTTCATACCTGTTATATGGATTTCCTTCTGCAAAAGACATTATTGCTTTTTCAAGTCTTGGTTTTATTTACCACTTTGGGTTTTGTGTCACAAGCAGTACCAGAAACCAGACATGTTAATCTCTGAAGTTTCCAGACTCAACAGTCAAACGCCTTCTAAAAACGTTCCAAATGTAGTAACAGGCATTCTACTCAAAAGGAAAGGAGATACAAGCAGTATATGGTTTCAACCACAGCTCAGCAATTTCACATTTTAGTTCCTTTAAAATTCTTGAGGGAATTGCTCTAATGAATTTCTTATTCTTCATTTTTAATAAAGGTTCAGAAGAAGACAGTTCCATAGGAATCTCTGGTACAGCAACCTCACAAGTTTGTATCTGGTGATGGAAAAGATTTTTAGAACTAACTGCTCTGCCTCTAGCAATTTCCTTACTAAAATCCTCTTTTGGACTACATTAAAATGATTTTATATTTCAGTTGCCAGAATTATGTTCTGCTCATCTTCAGGTCTGGAATAATCTTCTACTTTGTGGAAAATATATATTGTTCAAACAGACTTCTGCACTTGGCAGAAGAGTCTTTGGACTCTTCTTAATCCTTTTTTGACTTACATTTACTTAGGCAAACTATAACGGCTGGACTCGATCTTTAACGTGTTCTCCAACCAAAAAGACTCTATGAATCTATTGCTATCATGCCACATAAATTGGAAGCCTTTAGTTTAAAATACATTTGAATAACTAATCACATAATAGTGCATCTACTTTCTATGATCTACTTTTTAATGTCAATAAAAAATAACAATATATGAATTCCGCCTTCAGCACACAGAAGTAATGCTTTAGGAGTAAGCATGAGATTAGTTTAACATCTTAAATATTACAGCTTTCATTTAGCAGTTAATCATATACAATTCAAATACTGCTATTCCCCTTTTTTGCTGAAGGTAAGATGGGATTAATTTAACATATGACCGAATGCACAACATGAATGTTAATGAAATTTCTTACACGTTGCTCTAGCATCTAAGAGCCTCTACGAGAGTTTGGACACAAACAAAATCCAAATCCACAAGCAAGCTTTTAATCACATACCAGTTAGCAATATCTTTGTGAGCTACCAGGTTCTGGAGGAATGCTTGCAGTCCCAGCTGTCGATCCTCCAAGAAGTCAGGATTGTAATTATCCTTGAACCAGCGCTTTGGTGGAAGGGCCAACCGAAAGCCTGGGAACATATCTTTTAGCTGAAACAGAAATCAAAGCCAAAGAAAACCAAAGGAAAAGGTCTTGAAATACTGAATTTAACACAGGCACTGATGTTACTCAGAATTATGGCATCTTTCTCTCTTCAGTTCAAGCACAATGTAAGGCTCAACTGTAAGTAAAATCCAAATTACAGCATGAACTGTGGACACAGCTCTGCCCCTTGCTGTGCTGCCTTAATCAAGAGGTCTCTCAAATTTACCACATAAAAACAGGAATGAAAACCTTGCTTTTTGAGTTAATGTCCCTGAGTCCGCTACTTAAATGCCTTTGAGTCAGAAAATACAAGAAAATTGCATGAAAGTAAAACATATTACACGAGTAAGCATTTTGGTGGGGGTTTTTCTGAAGTACTCAGGGATAAGAAGTACTGTAGCAATAAAAAAGAAAGTAAAGGCACATTACAAACCCACAGCTCAGCAGATTAATGTCCATAGGCATGGATGTGGCTCTAACATGCATATTTTTGAGTTACTGAAATAGTAACAGGGTACACTTAATGCCAGAAATACCTAGAGTTTTACTTTGAATTCAGGCATGAAATACGTATGTGAGTGGAAGCATAAAATTATGTACTAATGAACTTGCCCGAGGTTGCCAAGTAATTATTTTACAAAGGCATGGAGTGACAGGACAAGGGGTAATGGCTTCAAACTAGGAGAAGCTCAATTGAGATCAGACATTGGGAAGAAATTCTTCCCCATAAGGGTGGTGAGGTGCTAGAACAGGTTGTTCAGAGGAGTTGTGGAGGCTCCAAGCCTGGAAGCGTTCCAAGGTAGGTTGAGCAACCTGGTCTACTAAGAGGTGTCCCTGCCCATGGCAGGGTAGTTGGAACTAGATGATCTTTCTGGTCCCTTCTAACTCAAAGCATTCTATGATTCTTTAACATGCATGAAGACCAAAAAAACCACATTAACATATTCATAAACGTACAAGTTTAGATGCCTTTTCTCACAAAGGATGCTTGATAGAAAAATTTTGTAGAGGATTTACAAGCAAGAGGGAAAAGTGGACAGGTTTTGCAATCTAATCTTCCTCCAATTACCACAAGAATGAAAGTTCCAGTGACAGGGAGTCTCCAGTCTGCCCCAAAACCAGTTTAGCACTCAGTGTTACGTAGCTACAAAGGAATTCTTCAGGGGGTGTCTTGATCCTTGATTGGCAAAATGTAAGCTTTCTGAGAATAACCCTTATTTAATGACTCTTTATGGACTCACAGAAAACACTCTAAGAGGCAGTTCTTTCAGTAGATGAAGTTTTACAAGAGAGAACAGTTACTGTATTTCAGCTAGAATCTCTAGATCTACAGAGTTTAAAGGAAGAACCACATTAGTGGATCACCTTTGCTCACAAGGTACCATTTCAAAATAGAAGAAGGGTGCTTTTTAACAGCACAAGTACTGTATATTCAAATAGTCTATTACAACAACTGCTTTCCAAGTTATGCAATAGTTTGTCAATGTCTTGTTCTTTACTTCTGCATTTAATTATTTATCTTCCCTTACTTAATTTCCTCTTGATATTTTTAAGTTTATCCTTGGTCATCTGAAGTTCCTTTGTCTCTTACCAAGCTATCATTAAAACCATACACATAAATATCCCCTCTTAATGAAACACTGAACAGAACTGAACCCTGAAAAGATAACAACAGGAGTTCCTGTTAGTTGTAGAGCAGACCACAGATAACCATTGCTGGGAAAACTTTTCAACCACACATTTCTGCTTCATGTTAATTTCACTTGTCTGGTTATGCAGATCATGTAATTTATTTCTAAGGAAAGAGTAAGTCAACCCACAGATGACTCCTTTTGTGGATGAAAGCTAGCTGCTGTCAGCAGACTAATTTTCACCAGCAGAGTCCTGGGGCACTCTCTTGAACGCTCTTCACACACAGCAGGACAAACTGTGGGTCAGACAAGTTATGCTGGCTGGGACTGCTTGCTTGCACCCAGAATCTTTTCTGGATGCCCCTCTGCAACCTGATCACATGATAGATTATTCGTGTGACATGAGGCCCAGTCTCAGAGAGAAATGGTTAATTTCTTGGGTCTTTAGACTGGGCCTTTCATTATTTATTCAGCATCTCTACCAGCATATTAATAAACTTGACAAAGTTCTTTTCCCACCAGTTTTGGGGACTGAAGAGTATTTTTCATGTAACTCTCCAATTTGCTAGATGCCCTTAACAAATAAAGTCTATGCATTTAGCCAAATGTTTCTATGTTAGCCTTTGCTCCTACCTCCTCAAATTCCGTCACGTTCCAACATCCACTAAGATTATATTATCTGTTAATGTTACAGCACAGGTACTATGTCAGTTTGCTGTATCATTCACTATTTGCTCCCCAGAGATAGCTCTCAAAAACTGGGTCTGTTATTTGACTGCCTCCTTCCTTTACTTCTAATGATTTATATAACTTCACCTATTGCTTTTAGCCTTCTTTGACAGTCTGTCTTGCATCTCTCTAGTTTCTGAAGGGGGATACACCTATTAAAGAGTTAATCTCGTTTATCAGATACAAGGAATAAAGTATGAAGCACACTGCTTCAGATGAATCAATACCTCCTTGTGTTTTATGTGTATGTGTTTTATAGGCAGTAAAAAAGGCATGAAAAGAACAAAAGGACAAACACATAACACACAAAGTAAATGAAACATCAAAGAATAAGTGAGGCAAATTAGCTGAGAATTCACCAGTATGCAATTCCCACCTTGTCATTAAGCCTGGAGAAGTCAGTGTAGCGCCTGAAAACCACCCAACTTTCCTCTGGACTTCTGTTTACCAGTATTTTGTATACCTGTGTGGAAAAATGTTCGTATCAGACAAGACAAACATGCAGAACTCCAGGCTGCACTGGCTGCAAGGCTGAAATGATCCTTTAATTCTTAATGAAACAAAATTTGTGGATAAGAAAAAAATAAATTCTTAACTGGAATTTAAATGTCAGGAGAAACAGTATGATTTAATTTCAGAATTTAAGGAAGGAGTTTCTGTAGTCATTTAACTTTCTTTTCTGCAAGAAAAGGCTTGTGAAATTGCACCCAGATATATTCCCTAGTGAAAAATAAATTCTCAATGACGTAAGTGAACGATGTTTTAGTGATCTGCTTTAACCTTAGCTGGATTCTAGTTTTGCTCATTAATCCTTCAGGCCAACCTGTTTTTAAGATGACTGTTAATAACTAGGTGCTGAGTGTTGTTTTAAAATGTCTCATCTCACTTGCTTCACAAGTGATGCAAGATAAAAATCACATCCTCCTTTGGGTCTGTTTGGCTTAAACATTAGATTTTGCTTTTCCAGGCAAAATATGACCAATTTCCTGGATAACTGCATCAGAACAATTGTACCAGCACTGTAGAACAGAAGCAAAAGATCCTTTGACTCAGATTTAGCAAGACAAGTACACAGCAGCACCATTCCCCTCTTTAAAAACAAAGGGCTAAATAGAATGATTTTAAAACACCTAACCTCTTTCAGAAAGACTGATGCTCACAGTTTATCTAACAACACAGAACTTAAACTAGAAAATACTAAACAGAGTCTAGGAAAAAAGGGTTCTCATGTCACAACCTTACTTCCTCCAATGTATCGAAAAAGATACTCTGCAGTTGCACTGGGCTACATTTCCCAGTCTAGTTCTCTAGTTGACAAAAAAAAAAGGTATTTCTGGAATCATAATTATAGAACCTCTAATAGCCATTTAACCAAATCCTATTTACAACATTTTCTAGCCTGTTACATAGTAAAATCTTTTCCAGTATTTCATGTTTTCACAGCAGGCTGTCTTAGCTGACAAATGTATTTTTCTTGTTGCAGTCCCAGCATGTGATAACTCCAGTGCATGCTCTGTATAGGTGTGAGACCTGTTTTAAGATTTTTTGACTCCATAATATATTAAGTTGCAGACTCAGGAAGTGCTTCTCTATACAAAAGATTCCAGTTTCAAGCATCATCATTTGAGGAAGTCATGGACTGCGACAGAGGCAGTATTTCAGTCATCAAGAAAAAGCTATTAGCTTTTAAAATACAAGCTGCAAGACATGCTTCTGAAGGCATCATTAAAATGTAATTCTTCTGTCCAGTATTTTCTGAACAAGTGATTATTTGTCCAAATGTTTTAGCTTTCTTGTCACACCAAAAGTATAAATGCTTTTATTTTATGAGAAGTTCATAAAGCAGAATTGCTATACGAAATTGGGAAGGATTCTGCTTGTGAATTTACTTGCTCATCAGTATTCTATTCTTTTTTTTCTACTCTAAGTTCTGCAAATGCATACATGAAGAAACACTACAACGCATGGCCCTCAATTTGAATGGCTTGCAAGAAACTATTAGACAAAAGAAATAAAGCTACATTCACAAATTATGGTCAATGTCATTGTAATCAGGAGCATAATCAGCTTGAGATTACTGGCCAAAACCAGAAAGCCAACATGAAAAAAAACATGATTTTTTATCCATTTTGTTTTTCTTTCTAAGATTTGAAATTAATGAAAGAGTCTAGGGTATTACAAAACCACCTGTCAGTTCCTTCCCACATGGTCTTGGGAAAAAAAAACCACCTTCAAATGGATTCAACAAACTCACGCATTTCTAGTCAATCCTGAGTTGCCTTACTGCACAAATACAAAATATTCCATGAAAATAAACCAGTAACAATCTCTGGCTGATTCAGCATCTCATTATCATTTCTAGCTGGATTAAAAAAAAAAGAAGTGCTGATTGAACATCCCAGGACTGCTAACTCATGTGAGACCAACTACTTACAAACAGGGAGGTTTTTCAGCCTAGGATTTTTCTGCCCCAAGCTTCAGCAGCTCCGTACTCCAACATGCACTAACATTCAATTCTTGAAGTCAGTGCAGTCAGCTTAAGCTGTCCATACTTTTGGGACCTATGAGATGCTAGCACACAGTAGAAAAACTTCAGCAACTGAGCCTCCTCTTTTACAGCTAATTGGAATTTCATTTCAACTATCTTCCATCTCATTGATTTGGCACTGCAGAAAACCCCAAATTTCAAGGACTAATTACTTGCTGGTTTGAATGAACATCACAAGCTTATTATCAACATGCAACTGAAAACAAACAGTTAACCATGTGGTTTCATAATCAAGCACAGCAACAGAAGCGAATTCAGAAAGAACAAAAATGCAACCAAGCATTGTAACAATGAAGAAGTTTTCATTTACACTGAACAGTCACTATACAGAGACTTTAAAGCAGTCTTCTAGACCTTGACCAGCCTTCCAGTATTTGGATGGGGCCTAAAAGAGAGCTGAAGGACTTTTTACAAAGGCATGGAGTGACAGCACAAGTGGTAATGGCTTCATACTGGAAGAAACTTGACTGATATTAGACATTAGGAAGAAATTGCTCTCCTTGAGGGCAGTGAGGCACTGGAACACATCCAGAGAAGTTGTGGGGACTCCAAGCCTGGAAGTGTTCAAAGGCAGGTTGTGTGGGACCTTAAGTAACTTAGTCTAGTAGGAATCCCTGCCTATAGCAGGGGACTGGAACTAGATGATTTTTAAGGTCCCTTCCAACTCAAACCATTCTGTGAGTCTGACTGTGCTGCACCTAAAAAAAGGAGTCAGAGTTGTCCCTGAAACTACAGTTGAAGAACATCTTACATACACACTGGAACATTCCTTGGTATATTTTCAGACTAACCCTTGCCAATAGAATAGAAATCACTGTTCTAGTTCAGAAGGTATTATGTAAAATAACCTTTTAATCTACATGCAAAAAAAAAGAATAAAATATCTGTTTCTTCTTTCATGCTACCATGAATAAAGATGTTAGAAATGGACTTATGACAAGCTATCATTCTCAAATAATTAAGCAGCAGCATTATTTGCTTGCAAAAAAAGACCCTTATGATTTTATTAGTATCTTAACTGTCCTAAGGGCAATAGATTCCATATTTTTCTAACCTAAAAGGAAAAAAAGTTTGCCTCCTATTTCCTTTGTCTATTGTGATTAACATTGCTCTCCTGCAGTAGTATCATAAATAAACAACTATTAACAAACACCTTCCGCCAGTCTTTGAATTATCTCAAAGAAATCTTTCAACTAAGCCCATAGAAACAACTGCAGGAATGTGTTAATATATTTAAGGGCTGTGAAAAACAGGACTGAATTGCCAGCTAGAGTACAATTTGAGAAAAATCAATACAAATCAGTTGAACTAGTGTTCTGTCATCAGACAGCGTGTATTTGGCATCTCACTGCTGTTTTCAGAACAGATGCCTCCTTACTAGAAACTGAACCTGGTAATGCAGGAAGCTAAAAACTGTTTGCACTTCAGTAACTGCAAAAGACAAGTATCAGGGCAGTTTATCATTAATTTAAAATAAATGACTATGCTTTATCTATGATGCTTACCCACCCAGAACTTTGACAAGTTCAATTTAACAAGGGATTGTAACTTTGCAAGGAATTCCTGGTTTTTCCAATGCAAACTGATACCTGAAGTAGAATGAGTTCCTTCTCATGTACACAGTTACAGGAAAGACTGCTTCAGAGTCTTAATTTTCCCAACTGTATCATCAATCATGATATATATTTGACTTGGCAGGGACCTGAAAGATCATCTAGCTCCAAACCCCTGCCATAGACAGGGACACCCTCTACTAGACCAGGCTGATCAAGTTCCCATGCAACCTGCCTTTAACACTTCCAGGCTCCAAGCCTCCACAACTTCTCTGAGCAACCTGTTCAAGTGCCTCACCACTCTCATGGGCAAGAATTTCTTCCTAATGTCTAATCCAAATCTTGCTTTTTTCAGATTGAGGCCATTACTCCTTGTCCTGTTACTCTGTGCCTTTATATAGCTGTCCTGTAGCCCCCCTTCAAATACTGGAAATCTGCTAGAAGGTCTCCTCAGAGCCTTCTCTTCCCCAGAAATACATATCTATGTGTAACAAGAATATTCTCCTGTCCAACAGCAGTACTTTGAAGCTGAATTGGTATTCATAAAGTATTCCAACACCCCTGGACTGCAGGATCAAGTACTGAAAGAGAATGCAAAATATATTCAACTCTTATCTTGTCATTGTTCCCAAAACTTACAGTGAATTTTGCCCTTTCCTCCATCACCTCATAACCCAGTATAGTAGGTGTAGATGGTCGATCTTCCCAGCTCCTGGAATCTGTGTTCTCCTCAACTTCTTCTACAGGCTGACTACAGTATTCTATGGATGTATCCACACCTGTAAATTTAGTCCTAACAACTGGACTACTGCACAAAGATGATGTAGAATCAGTTTGGTCAGGCACGCTCATCTTTTTAAAACTACCAGTTGTGGAGTCCTCCAACTGTCCTTTTGAAGAGCTGGAACTTGTTGAGATGCTCCCAAAAGATGGACTTCTTTGGTTTCTGTTTGTAAAGCTGGATGATGAACTTCCAATAGGAATAGGAACAGGAACATATGGTGTTGCCATCCTTCATCAAAAAAAAATTCCTCAGTTTTCAGTCCAGGAGTTTAAAGTTCTTGCACTGTGTAAGCCATGTTCTCTCTTCTTCTCAAGAAGAGTACCTGCAGTGAACAACACAAAACATTTCTCTCATTTTTAAGTGGAAGTAACACTAAGACACTGCTTTGGAAGAATCCACATCAGCATTGAGGTGGTGCATAGCAGTACAGGTGGTTAAACATTTTCACAAGGAATTTGGTTTCATATAAAATGATGCTTTTAATTAATGAAATGAAGTTTCATGGGCAGCTTTACAGGAGACCTCCATTTTTCACAACTATTTAAATAGCAAAAAGTTAAAGTAGGATTACAAAAGAGAAAAATCATTTGCCCTTTATAAGTACAAAAACCAGCAAATTTTAGGCATATAAGAATTTGATGTAGTTTTAGTGACTGTGTAGTATAAGCAGTACAAAGGCTTTTCTTGAGTTGCTTTGGTAAGACATATGGAACAGAGCAGGTGAGCCAAACACCCCTGTGACAATATACATGACACGACTCAAAAAGCAACACAGTAAACAACTTAGGTGAAAAAAAGTATTTGCATACATTACGTATTCAGTGAAGCATAATCACCCTGTTTTCAAAGCAAAACAGTTTTTCAAAACAACTCTGTTGCATACAGTGCTGCAGACATTTGTAACAATGTTAACTGGGCACATTTTGTGCAGCTTGAATTGGAGCAATTAAGTTTTAGACTCATGCACATCAAAAGCAGTGCTGTAAGAGCTGCTGGTTTTCCATTCCAGCAGATTAAAAAGGAAAAAACAAGTTCAAGAAAAAAAAAAAAACCAAACAAAAACCCCACAACAAACCAAGATTTGATATTTTTTCTTCAAGAAAACCAATGAACCTTCTGTGTGCTCATCTGCAAAGAAAAGCAGCAAAGGAAAATTTTGGCAGCTGAATACTGCTGTCTTAAAGGCACTATCTCCTCATTTTAACAAAGTACCCAAAGAATAGCTCTTCGAAGATGCAAATTAGATGCCACCTTGTTAGATTAACAGGATTTGAGTCACCACCTTTTCACACCAGGAGTATACCAATAAACCACAAGTCTGCAGGGAGCTGTGAAATAGGAAACCATCAACCTGATTCAGGTCACATATATAATCAATCATCTGTTGGAGCTAAAACCAAATGTGTTTCCTAATTGTCAGGATGAAACGATACTTTCATTCCCCTGCTCTAAGTCAAGTCCTAGAGAACAGGGTCCCACAGCTGGGTGGGGGCAAACCCAAGCACAAATACACAATGGGTGGAGAATGGACAGAGAGCAGTCCTAAGGAGAAGGACTTGTGCTTATTGACAAGAATCATAGAATGGTCTGGTTGGAAGGGACCTCTGAAGGTCATCTAGTCCAACCCCATCAGCAGTAAGCAGGGGCATCCTCAACTAGATCAGGTTGCCCAGAGCCCTGTCGAGCTCAGTATGAGCCAGCAAGGTGTGCTGAAAGCCCAGAAAGCCAACTGTGTCCTGGACTGCATCATAAGAAGTGTGGTTAGCAGGCTAAGGGAGGGGATTCTTCCCCTCTACTCCAAGCTGGCTAGACCCCACCTGGGCACAGAACTGGTGAAACAGGACCAGAGGAAGGCAATGAAAATGACAAGAGGGCTGGAGCACCTCCCCATGGAGTCAGAGTTGTGATTGTTCAGCCTGAAAAGAGAGGGTCCGCAGGCTTCCAGTATTTGAAGTGGGCTACAGGAGAGGTGAAGGGACTTTGTACAAACGTATGAAATGACAGCACGAGGGCTAAGGGCTTCAAACCAGAAGAAGCAAGATTTAGATTATACACTCAGAAGAAATTCTTCTCCATGTGGGTGGTGAAGCACTGCAACAAGTTGGCCAGAAAAGTTGTGGAGGCTTCAAGCCTGGAAGTGTTCAAAGCCAGGATGTAGCCATGAGCAAGCTGATCTAGTAGGAAGTTTCCCTGTCTATTGTAGGGTGGTTGGAACTAGATGATCTTTCAGGTCCCTTCCAACCTAAACTATTCTATGAGTCTATGAACGAGGACACAGCCATTAATCAGCATCAACAAGGAGGACTGAAAAACGCTCCTGAAAGTATTCCTTGAATGAAGGAAAACCCAAATTTTCTCATCTTTTTAGCTACTAGGGGAAACCTTCACACACTTTCTAAGTCAGAAAGTTCAATGAACTTGATGAATTTCAAACTGGCAGTGACTCCTCAGGAGCAATGGACACTGAATTGGTGCTGGACACTCGGTAGCATCTGAGGAAACAGAAGTGTCAGAATCATAAACCCCTGCTGATTTTTCTAATCAGGAACAGGATTTGGACCATCCAGCAGCTTCTGTTGCAGCATAATCCTTTATTTGGTTGTGGAACTTAACTCCACATGTCAGGCAGCTGAGCTGCTTCAGCATCATGTAGTTAGGAAGAAGGAAGTCACACCTGTCTTGGTCCTGGAGCTAGACCAATCCCTTTTTCTACTTGCATTTCAGTAAATGAATCTGTTTTCTGCATCAGACAGTAACTTTGCAACTATTTTTTTCAGTAGAGATAGAAATAAAGACATGAAGTATTCTCAGGTGGATTTTCCCTAGCAATTTTATTGATTGTATAAAACACTTAATAAGTTAACTCCTTTTTCACTTGCCACTTCAGTGACTCTTCCATGTATTAGCAGCATAAGGAACCGAAGGCATACCTTCAAAGAATGCCCCAACCTGCTATGTCCTGGGAGGTGTGGGATTTAAGGCCTACAAACCAAAGATATCAATTGATTCCAGGTTTGCAACAAATTGAAGGATGTAAATAAAAAAAAAAAGCTATTATCTTCTGCTGCATGATTTAATGAATCTGGTTCTTTATGAATCAGGGAAGGAAAATAAGCCCACATCTCAGGGAATGTGGTGAAGTTCTTTAAAGTGACGTCATAGAATGCCAGGTTGGAAGGCACAAAAGGGATCATTTCGTCCAACCTTTAAAATGCAATTCAAGCACTACCTTGAACTTGTATACTTACTACTACTTTTAAATGCACACACATTACTGAAAGGCTGGAGCTGTATCAGTGAGCAGTAAAGCTCAACACAAACAGATCTGTAAAGTACTTGGTGTTAAGAATCCAATATCTACACTGTACATGCCTCAGCAGTTTCTATGTCAGCCCAGCTGTAATTTGGTACCACTGACTGCATGCTTATCAGCAGCTGGACTGCATTAGGTCTGCTCCCAGGCTACATTTGCAGGGTTAATTTCTTTCATACTCTGCAACACCACCCCAAATTGTGAGCCAAAGCATATTAAATGGCAATGACCACAATATTTGTTTCTAATATTTGTTTCTAAAAGATATTCTTGACTCACTCTGCCACAGTAAACATACTTGTACATAAATAGAAGGGGCAGATAACCAGTGTCACAGCCATAATCCTGTAACTCGAGTAACAGAAGAGTATTCTTTGAGCAACAGAAAAGCAAGGTCAAGTGAGCAAAAGTGTCATTTGATTTGAAGAGAAGGAGAGACATTAAGCAGCATTTCAGTATCTGAAGGGGACCTACAGAAAGGAAGGGGAAGGACTATTTAGAAGGGCATGGAGCAATAGAATGAGAGGCAATGGTTTCAAACTAGTGCAGGGCAGATTTAAGATATGCATTAGGAGGAAGTTCCTCAAAATGAGGCTAGTCAAATACTGGAACAAGTGCCCAGAGATGTGGTGGAAGCTCCATCCCTGGAGACATTCAAGGTCAAACTCAATGGGGCCCTGAGCAACCTGATCTAGTTAAAGATGCCCCTGCTCACTGGAGGGGGGTTGGACAAGATGACCTTTGAGGGTCCCTTCCAACCCAGTGCATTCTACAATTATATGACTTTTTTTGTGTCGGGAAAACAGAAAAGGAGGCAAACAAAATTACCGCATTAGAACTTACCAGGCTCATAAATATATATATATGTTTATATATATGTGTATATATATATATATATATATTCAAAACCACATCTTAAATTCTATAAGTATCATCACAATTTCCCAATATCTAAAATACCTCCATGCCATGAATCATGGCAGAACTTAGAACTGCATTAATTTGCACTTTATGAAGACTAAATATAAAAAAAAAAACCCAATTCTGAAATGAGGGTCACAACCTCAGGACTCAAGCCTTTTCTACACATACAGTAGTTGACTGACAATTCACACAGGAAAAAGAGCAGAACAATTTGATAAAACTCCCCTTCCAGACAAACTATATTGCTCCTTGCTTACAGGGCAAGGAAGGAAGATGCACAATCTGCTACTGCTCAAACTTTACCAAATACTGGTCTCATGTCACTACACTAAACCAGCAACATTGCATCACACTAACCCACAGACCATCTCTCATGACACCCAAGAATTAACCCAGCAACTGCACTCTAATTCTTATCTAGGTATTTACTTGCTTCTTGTACAAAATGCATTTTCTGTCAAAACTAGTACTGAGTTTGATTCCCAGCTGCAGCTTAAGAATGAAATAGAAAGAACACTTGCTGGAAGTGCTGAACTGCTTGATCTGAAACAGGATAGCAGAGACTCCTGGGAACCCTACTGTCACATGCTACAAACCAGCATGACACGAACTTACCCTACCGGGTGTTTACAACAGCCACCTCCCTTCGTGTGGATGAAGCAAAAAGGCTCTTAACAAAACCACTCAAAAAGGGTTGGCCTCCAGCTTGCAGCTATCCCAGTTCCAAACCCTTTGAAGGTAATGATTTGTACACTGAGAAACACATAAACCACACAATTCAAGGGTAATAGAGAGAAACAAAACAATCCTCACCCACCAGTTGCCACTGGATTTAGAAGTTTTAGCTAAGCAATACTGTTTGTGATCTAGTTACACGTTATTACACCTCTGTTTGGCCAAGGCAGGCAGGCAGACCTTTATAGTTCAATGTCAGCTGAAGAACTAGTGAAATATTTAGAAACGAAACCTGATGAAATAGGTTTCGTAAGTTTCCTGAAATTAATAATTTTGTGCTTTTTCTCCTATGAACTCGAAACTGAGGCTTATTTACCACACCTCCCGTACACGCTCACAGAGGAGAGCAATTCCTACCCGAAAGAGCCTGTTATCGAACTGCAAACAACTGATGGGTGACTCCCCGCGCAGACTTCACGTTCCCTACCTATGTCTGGGATGCAACAGTTCCGAAACAGGAAAAAACGAACAAAACCCTGTAGCTATCTTTCAGCCGGACTCCAGCGACCGACACTGCGCAGAAGGTGCGGGAATGGGCTCGTCAGGCGCAGGATAGCACCGTGGAGGGGCCGCGGCTCCCGCCTCCGGCCAAGTCAGGCTCCCGGAATGCCGCCCGCGCCGCTTTACGTAACTTCAGGAGCGGCCGCCGAGCCAGCGGTACCGCCGGGGCCGGGCCCCCGCGGCCAGCTCCACGGCCCGGCTTCTGAAACCGGCAGGTTTCGCAGCAGAGCCGGCTGAGGAGCCGCCTCCGAGGTGCGGCTACTTTTCGCACCCCCATCCCAACCCACGGAGGGTTTCCGTCCACGCCGTCCCGCCTGCCCGTCCCTGGCCCCGACCGAGCCAGAGCCCAACCTCCCATGGCGTCCCACACCAGGGCGGGGGCCAGCGCAATTGCCCCGCCGCCTCCGCACAGGTGCGCGGGCGCTGCGCCACCGGCCAGCATGGTGAGGAAGCGGCGGGGGCTGGCCGTGCCCGGACTGGGCGCTAGCTATGGGGCTCGGCTCCGCTCCGCTCCCCCACCCCTGGCCAACCTCCCAGCCGCCTGCCTCCCTCATTGCCCTCGGTGCTGGTCACGCCTCTTGCTCCACTCGCCCCTGTCCGGACAAGCAAGCAGTGAGGGCATGGCGACTACCCCCACTCACCTGCTCGCCGCCGCGCTAGTCTCCCTCTGCCGCGCCACCGCTGGGGCCGCCCCTCCCCCTGGGCCGGCCCCGCCCCTCGTGCGCGCCGACAGGGAGGTGCGCGGCGCTGGCCGGGCCCCGGGGGTGGTGGCAGAGGGCCGGTACCTGCGGCGAGGGGCGGAAGCGAAGGCCCCGCAGGGCCCACCAGCCGCAGTCCGCCACGCCCGGTCGCCAGCGGCGCCTCCATTTCCCGGCAGGCAGCGCGGGGCTGGCCTCTGCAGGAGGTGGCCCGCGCTGCATTCTGGGTGCGGTAGTTCCGTGGTGTCGCCGTTACCCGGCGGACTGTGGGGGGAGTGAGGCAGTTCCCTGAGGGTGGCCGGGCCTCCGAACGGGGATAGGGGCGCTCAAGGCCCTCTGCTGGGGCTATCCTATCCCTCGGCCGGGTCACGAAGAGCGGGAACGAGCTGGCGGGCACAAAGGAGAGGGCAGCAGGTCCTTCCTATCTTGGTTCCCGGGCACGGAAACCTAAGGAAGGCTGCGGGGTATTAACGTGATATCAGGTGACATCACCACAAACTTTTGCTATAACATGAAGTGTTGTCATATGGCAGCTAACAAGTGGTGTAGCAAAGCGTCGTGTGGAGTTTCATTGGTGATAGTGATTGGGAGAGAAGGGAGCAAATCACTGTTCTTAAATACTGGAGGACACAAAACAATCTCGGCTCATAGTGATGAATATCTGTAAGCAGCAATAGGATATTGTGGAGAAACCACAGCACAATGTGTGTGAAAATGTTTGCATGGTATATAATATTCTTTAGACATCATAGAAAAATGTATTTCTGGGAACGTCTTGCTGTTGAGTTTTCATCTGGAGGTGACCACACACCCAGTTTTCTGGGATTGCCTTTTTGTCTTTGATTCTTTTATCAGGGAGGAATTTGAGAGCTTTGGGATTTCAGGGTGGTTGGCAGCCTGCTTAGAGCAGTAGCTGTGCCTGCTGGCCCACATCTGTTGCATGTTCATGGGTCTGGAATCCATGAGATGTTTCCAGGAAATGCTGCACCTATTCAAATGCTGTGCAACTGATCTGTTTATTTATGCTAAACTCAATACTTTCTGCAGGGCCTGGGCATATAAAGAGTGTAGCAGGATTGAGCTGGGATTGCAAACAGTTGTACTGGCCTGTTACCTTACCCATTTCCTTCTGTACTGCTCTGGGGGCATCTGTCACCAACAGAGTGTAATTCTGCTGCTCTCGGAATTCTTAAAATTTTAGGGAATTTTGTTCTTAGTTTTTTTCCTGTGTCATATTGTTGAAGCAGTATGTTGGATAATTTGGACCTAATTTTGAACTGAATAGTTTTGTGGATGTTGTTTTTTCAAGCAAATTCTTTAGTAGGCTAGCTAGCGTTCATCATGAGTAGAATTGATAGATTGAAAAGCAGTTGTGAATGACTAGCTCAGAAACCATGCCATGGGGAACTTTCTGGGATCAAATTATCTCTTTAACTTCCCAATTCTATTTTAAATATGTGGTGCTCAGTAGAGATACTGCAGTGGATTTTTGAAAAGCTTTATAATGATACAGATACTAAATCTGGGGAAATTTAACCAATTGCATTTTTAGAATTACACTGCCAAATCTGATGCGCTGAGCATATAACTGTTATGAACTTTAATCTTTGTCTTGCTCAAGATGGTAATGTCCTTTAACATATTCCAGCAGAGGGGAAAAACCTCTTAGAAACAAGGGAATTACAATTTTCAGATGTTTTCTGCAGTTGTTGATTATGTCTGAATGTTATGTTTGTGGGGTTTGCTTTTTTTTTTTAACTGCAAACTTTTATTTTTAAAGTTTGGTACCCACACTGAGCTACTTTTTAAAAAGAAATGAGATTTTTTTTGTTCACCTCTAGAAACATTTGATAGTTATAAATGCATGGTTTTCAGTTTGTTAGTCAGCTAACCTAGATATTTATGATATGACATTTCCTGCACAGGTTAACATAAAATTTTTAGCAGCCCTCTCAACAATTTTCATGGTGGAACTGTCGACCAAGCAAGAGTCCTTTTCAAAGGATTAGGGATAGAACAGGACATTTTTCTCCACAGTAGGCAGGTATAGGAAGAAGGCATGAGGCTGCATTTCTTTGGTCATTCAGAGATTCCCCAAGGAAGTCAGTGGGATTTTTGAAAGCTTGAGGAATGTGGGCTCAGTACCTTCGTGTCATAAAGCACTATTCACCCACAAAGTCATCAGGAATGACGATTGCTTCACTGAGGTGTGAGAAACTATGCAGAATTAAGGCGAATTAAAATTGGATCTACGTCTTTCCTCGTTTTATTTTAGCAGTGCTTCCCTGTGAGCTCTGGTTGCAGCAATGTGTGCAGTTTTGAGGCTGCCTTGCTTCAGCTGCTTGTAAGCAGAAAATCTGTGGCTTTCATTGCAGGCTGGTTGAGCCACCCTGTGGCAACGCCGTGCATTTCACCTTCAGTGAGGCGAAAGGACAACAAAACTATTGACTTACATGTCTGAAAGACTGGAAAGTGTTTGCTGGACTGTTCCAGAAAGTATTTTCAGTTTTTTAACTGCACGTACTGATACCAGATGCCTTTATCCACTACTTATTTGGTTTTCGAGAGGACTGATATACTTAGAAACTTCTTCACTGAAAGGATTCTCAAACTCTGGTACAGGCTCCCCAAGGAGGTAGTTGGATCCCGGTCCCTGGAGGTGTTTCAAAGAGGCAGAGATGGTTTAGCACAGGCTCAGCAGAAGTGGACTCAATGATCTTAGAGGTCTTTTCCAACCAAAATGATTCTACAATTCTATGATTCTGTATTACAGGCTTGATCAAAATCTGTCAGGCCATCATAATCCTTTGTGCCAAATGCATGATATTTGCTAGTGCTAGTTGGTTAGCTAGCTTAGTTTACTCTTACTCAGGGGATAGGGCTTGCAGAGTAAGATAAACCTATTAATGTAAAAGAACTTTATGCAACCAGCACTTTCTCTGCTAGAAGGAAGAATGCAGGAACTGCTAATCTGGTGATACTAGTGGTCTAGAAACTCAGTCTTCTTTTGTAAAAGTCCCAAGCCCCCCCTCCCCCGAAACAAACAACCCCCTCCCCCAAAACAAACCAACAAACCCCCCAAGAAAAACTCAAACAAACAAACCCCAAAAACCCAAACCAACAAACCCACAAAAAACACAACAAAACCAAACCCCCAAAACAACCCAAACCACCCCAAACCACAAATTATCCTATAGGTAAGAACTCTGGGATAATCAGTTCCTGAATTAAATGTAGCTTCTGCTGTGCTACATGAGGCATAATGGGACATGTTTTCAAAGTCCCACCAGCCCTCCTGATCATATGAAATACTGAGAGTAGACTTTTTAATCAAGATATGGGATTTAAGCACTCAAATCTCATTACTTTTCAAGTGGATGTAGGCACTCAAATTTCACTTTATTTTGAGAAGAATGTAGGTGTTCAGTGCCATTGTATTTCATTGGGGTTTGGGCCTTTCTCAGGATACTGTGAAATCAGGAACTTGAAGGGTATTTGTTTTATGACAAAAAGAAGCCAATTTTGCTTTTTAGATGTTTCTTCAGCATTAGAAGTGATGGACTTTCTCCTAAAGGCAATTATTTCTGTAATTTTAGAACAGTTTGGGTTAGAAGGCACATTTTTAACTTTAAGGAATTTAAAAGTTCCTGCCTGCAGAGACTGGGTGTACTTTGTGTTACAGAGAATTTTTCTTTCTCAGGGATTGCTTCTGGGTAGAAACCCTTAGGGGTGTTATGGCCAGTATTTTCAGATGAACGAACTATAAGTGTTGCATTTTGAAATAATAGGAGAATTATAACATTTGCTTCTGTTGTGTGTCAGGTATTGAGATCCCTGGCAAATGGAGTTCTTCCTTCTTCCTTGCATTTTATCCTCACCATCAGCATTTTCAGCCCCTGTCCTAGCTGGCTATATCTTGCTTTGGCTTTAAAATACGCAAGTAATTATTATTACCAACTGCTAGCTATGGTCTGTCTCATAAATAAGAATATACAGAATAATTGAATATAAGAATAATTGATTATATTGATGCTAGGGCATCTAAATTGACATCTAAATACTTGTTGATATCTGGCTATGCTCTGGAGAGAGAACAAAATACATTATTTTTATAATAGGGCCCTGATTTCCCAGCCTTCTTTGCCTTGCTCTCTATTGGTAAATTCGGCCTTCAGGTTCTCTTAGTCCCCGGTGATCAGTGGAAAATCTTGGAGCAAGGCAGATTTACCTTGGCGAAATAGGATTATGTTGAGCATTGTTCAAACAAAGAGGACATACAGAAGTCTAGCAATCTGGTAGGATGTGCCTATGAATGTTGAGAGAGTAGGCCAATGTCACTGCTAGGCCACTCTCAATCGTCTTGGAAAGGTTGTGCAGGTTGGCAGGGGTTCCTGAGGGCTGGCAGAAAGAAAATGTCACTTGTTATTACAAGAATGACAAGAAAGTGGATCTGGCAGCAACAGGGCAAGAGATAATGTTTTCAAACTAAAAGAGGGTAGATTTAGGTTAGATATTAGGAAGAAATTCTTTACTATGAGTGTGGGGAGGTACTGAAACAGACTGCCCAGATAAGTTGTGAGTGCTCTTTCCCTTAAAGTGTTTAAGGCCAGGTTGGATGGAACTTTGAACAACCTGAGCTAGTAGAAGGTCTCTGCCTATGGCAGAGGGGTTGGAACTAGATGATCTTATTTTAAGGTCTCTTCCAACCCAAACTATTTTATCACTCTAGGATAACTCCGTGGGACAAGCACTACAGGCTGAAAAACATCTGGAAAGCAGCTTTGCAGAAGTTCTGTGGATCCTGGTGGACACTATGCTGAACATGAACTAGCAATGTGCCCTTGTGGAAAAGAAGGCAAGTGGTACCCTGTGCTGCATCAGGAGGAGCATTGTCAGCTGATTCTTCCCCTCTGCTTTGCACTGGTGAGTAACATCTGGAGAACTGTGTCCACTTCTAGTTTTCCCAGCACAAGAGAGACATACTGAAACAAGTACAGCAAAGGGCCACACTGATAATTGCAGGCTTGGAGCATCTGAAAATGAGGAGGAGCTGAGAGAGCTGGGATTGGTCAGCCTGGAAAGGATAAGTTTCAGTGGTGTCTTAAGCATGTGCAGAAATACCTGGTGAGAGGGTGGAAGGAAGTTGGAGCCAGGCTTTTCTTAGTGGTGCCCATTGAAAGGACAAGGGTCAGAGTGCACAAATGGAGATACAAAAAGTTCCCTCTGGTCATAAGAAAGCACATTTTACTGTGAGGATGATCAAACACTAGAACAGATTGCCCACAGAGGTTGTTGCTCAATGGTATTTAAAACCTGACTGGACACAGCCCTGAGCAACCATCTCTAGCTGACCTCACTTCAAGCAGGGGCTAGACTAGAGAGGTCCCTTGCAACATCAACCCTTCTGTGATTCTGTGAGCTTAGAGGCCTGGCATCCTGCTGTTGCTGCAGAACAAAAAAAGTGAGGCACGATTTCTATTTCTGTTTTCTTAAGAGCATCTCAAAGCATCTATGCTTCAAAGACTAAGGAAGCAAAATTTGTTCTCATTTGCTATTGTGTGCTGAAATAAAATTCCACTTGTTGCAGGTTAACAGGTAATCTTTGAATGTGCTTGCTGATGCTTTTTACTCTGAATAATGGGTGGGTTTTTTCTTCCTTTTTTTTTTTCCTCTCCTCCTCGTAATCAATGTGAAAAGAAAAGAACATTGTAATGAAAGCCCAGGGAGTAGAGAATAAGGAATTATTGTTAATTTAATAGTAGACTACATGGTTTCTTTTCAATCTAAACAAAATTATTATGGCAGAGATTTCAGGCACTTTAAGGAGTCATATTCCTGTGCAATAATGACTTAATTACATACATCTGAAGTGTCAAGCTTAAAAATGGGTAGTTTGCTCTTAGCTAGAAGTGTTTCTAAATGTTCTTTGTTTTACATCATGGAAAGATACACTCACTCCCCTGGCAAGGAAGAGGTGTCTCTTTCCCAGTAATAACCTTTTTGGACATGATGGTACTCTGTGTTGTCATTTGGCATGGCAAAGCTTCTGGGCCTTTGATACAGCCTCTGTAGAAGGTTTTTGAGTTTCCTTCCTAGTGCCCTACAGCTTCCTGGTTTATATGGCACAATGTATTTCATACTGACTTGTAAGAGGTCTCAAAAAGATTTCTTTCTCTGGTCTTGTTAAAACACAGATGGTCACACAAGTGGGACAGACTGTTTCACAGGTTTCTGTATGACATTGGACAAATCACCTGTGTTGATTCTCAGGTTTCATTGTAGGCTCGTTAAGCAAGCTAAGAAAGTTACAGTGAATATAATCTCCTTCTAAATCTGGAAGGCATCCCTAGAACTTTGTGTCTTGAATTCAGTGATGCTTGTCTTTCCTGCATGACACAGCTGGGTTGCAATCCCTCCCTTCTGCCTGTACTCACTAATCCAGCCCTATGAAGGGCAGTGTTCCTTAACTGAATCCTAGGCACAAAGGATCTGAGTTTCATTGTTTTTCTCAACAATACAGAAACCTTTCCATTGATTTCCAAAGTTCAGATAGCAGCAGTGGTATGAAACAGCTTTGTCTTGGAGGAACATGTGGCGCATTGATATGGAAATGAGCACACCCTGTGCTTCAGTAAGTGCCAAGGGTGGCAGCCTGGGTACTGCCACACAGAAGTGAGCTTTGGTATTGTGCACAGCTTGTGTTCAGCTAGCCAAAATTGTAGTAGTGGTTTCTCCTCCATTGAAGGCTGACTTTGAAATATTGCTGTTGAAATACTTGGCATTGCTGCATATAGAGTTGTAGTCATACTTCTGCCCCTTTCATCTGAAGTAGCAATGTGGAGTTAGTTATTTTTAGCTTAATATTATACAGTGATGTATTTCATGTGGTTAAAACACCAGATAGTTTTGACTTTTAGCTTTGAAGAGGAAGAAGAAAAAGAATCTCCGCCTTTCAGAAGGACTCAATCTATTGCTGTTTATTTAGCCTTTTCTTCTATTCAAGGTCCTGCACTGGGTTGGGGCAATTCCAAGCACAAATACAGACTGCATAGAGAGCAGTCCTGAGGAAAAGGACTTAGGGGTGCTGGATGATAAGTTCAATGTGAGCTGGCAATGCGTGCTTGCAGCTCAGAAAGTCAGCTGTGTCCTGTGCTGCATCAAAAGAAGCATGGGCAGCCAGCTGAGGGAGAGGTTTTTTGCCCCTCTTACTGTACTCTGGTGAGACCTCACCTAAAGTCTGTGTCTCGCTCTGGAGCCCCCAACACAAAAAGCACATGGAATTGTTAGAATGAGTCCAGATGAGGGCCACGAAGATGATCAGAGGGATGGAGCACCTCTTCTGTGAAGACAGGCTGAGAGAGTTGGGGCTATTCAGCCTGGAAGAGAGGAGGCTCTGGAGAGATTTTCTAACAGCCTTCCAGTATTTGAAGGGGAACTGAAGGAGAGATGGAAAAGGACTTTTTTACAAAGGCATGGAGTGGGGTAATGGCTTGAAACGGGGAAAATCATAGTATCATATAATGGTTTGAGTTGGAAGGGACCTCAAAGATCATCTAGTTCCAACACTCCTGCTACGGGCAGGGATGCCTTCCACTGGACCAGGTTGCTCAAGGCCCTGTCCCACCTGGCCATGAACACTTCCAGGAGGGGGGCATCCACAGCCTCCCTGGGCAGCTTGCTCCTCTGTCTCACCACCCTCACTGTAAAGAATTTCTTCCTAATACCCAGTTTAAATCTCTCCTCTTCCATCTTAAAGCTTGATTGAGATTAGACATGAGGAAGAAATTCTTCCCAATGAGGGTGGTGAGGCACTGGGACAGGTTGCCCAGAGAAGCCTCTATGTATTTGAAGGCAGGTTGGCTGGGGTCTTGAGCAACCTGATCTAGTCAGAGGTGTCCCTGCCCATGGCAGAAGGGTTGGAACTAGGTGATCTTTCAGGTGCCTTCCCACCCAAACCATTCTATGACTGTATTTCGACAATCCTGAATTGCAATTCAAGAGCACGTTGCACACTGACGTGTTAACTTAGCATTAACATTTGCAGGGTGTTCTAGGGCCAGAGGCTACTCTTCAGTGATGATTATTATTACTATCTTGCAGAGCCCAGAAGTGTGCTAAACTTTTGCAGACACATACAAAAACATCATTATTTTCTGGACAGATTTGTTACTTCATAGTGAAAAGAATGAAACAAATGCTGATAACACTTTTTTCAGGCAGAAGTTGATAAGAGAGAATGAGGGTTATCACATGAAGATCAGTCACTTGCTCATTTTAGGCCTCGCCATAGAATTTATTATTGAACAACATTTATCATGATGAATGATTATGTGGAGCAAAGAGTCTTTTAGGACAGATGAGCTCTAGGGGAATGCTTCAGCTGTAGCAAGTTTTGCTGAGCAAATGTGTTAAGAACACCCCAAAATCACTGAAGTTGAGAGGCAAGTCAGCTGCACAGTGTGATCTGCACTGCTTGTCTCACTGGCATCTGGACATGATCCCAACCTCTGGAATGCTTGTCCCTTACATCTGAACTGCTCACAGGTCTTATTTCCCAGTGAATGTAAGAATATGGGAGGGAGGCAGAAGGTGGGACGGTCCCAGCATGCTAGTAGGACACAGCCACAGCTTATGCCCTCACCCAAGACTGGGGAAGAGCTCTCAGGTACCACAGCTTAGAGTTAGTAATAGATACCTGAAACGTTCTTTCACCTAGAAACTTGGACACAACAGATCACGACCATTTTGCAGCAATCCCCTAAATTCAGTAATTTTAAGCAAAATGAGGCATTTGGATGAGTGAATAACATCTTTTATGTGCTGGGAAGGAAGGCAATCTTTAGGTGCCTTTCAAATGAATCCCTGGGCTGTGGCTGGGTGGAAACAGGAGGCATGACAAGTGTAGGGTGAGGTGGCAAAAAGACCATAAGGGCAGTTACAAGAAAGGTCAGCAAATATCAGAAGGAGTTTTGCTGTCAGAACTGTCACAGGTATTTCTAATGAGGTGCAGTATGTGATGAATTAAAGTCAATATTAAAATGGTCAGTTTTTAATAATAAATCAATGTGGCCATTCATCACTACAGCCTTGAATACTCACATCCCCACAAGTGCATAATTTTAAAACAAAATTTTATGGTGGTAATTTTGGTAGAATAAGTGTTCCTAAGTGCTCTGATGTGTTGGCTTGATTCTGGCACTATACTGTATTAAGGATGTGAAGTTTTTGGCATGAAGACCTTGTCTTCTGAAGTCCACATTAACTACTCAAAATTGTTTTAATCTTTTAACAAAGAAAGAGGAAAAAAAAGAATAAAAGTAGAGCATTTGAAGTGTAATCTATGAGGCTCAGAAATACATATTTTAAAATAAAACCTGTAACAGCACAATTAAATTAAAAGTAAAAAGTTTTCACTTCACCAGCATCCCCTAATTGCTTTCCTTTGTATATAAAAGGATTTTTCCTTTTATATGAAAGGATTTTGTTAAACTATGATACAGCTGGTATTAAAGACATTGTCAAATGTCTTTTTTTTTTTTTTAAGAATTCTTTGAGGTGGATTCAAGCTGTTGCTTTTCTGAAGTTTATTCTCTGATATGGCTTTACTGGAACGAAACAAGGCAAGAGGGAAGAGAACAACAAAAGTTGAGATTGCAGTTTTTATTTTTGAGGCTGATTTTTAGTGTGCACCTTCACAAGTTGGCATGGCAGGCACAGTGCCATTTTAGCATCCAGCCTGAGACCCAGCAAACCTGCACCAATGAAATGAAAAAGAGAAGTAGGAAAGAGCAAAAATAAATCAGAATAAGAAAAAAGAGGAATAGATGAAATGTAGAACCTGAATCTTATGTTCTGGTTGATGTTACAGATTAATCTAAAGAGAACTGAACAATTATGTGAGAAAGGCAGCTGGACTCTCATACTTTGTACAATGTAGAATACAGGATTTTATACCTTAAAGCTCAGTCTGTGAATTTTCCTTGCCTGGTATTAAGTGGAGTTTCTTTGTGAAATCAATTGTGTGCTGTAATTTGAGTGGTAGCAATCTGACTTTTGTGCTAGAGAGATAGGTGAGAGAGAGCATAAATAATACTTTACCATTTCTTTCTGACACGCAGATCATGCTACACATTAGGTGACGAAGATCTTTCTGTCCTTTGGTATCCTGTGCTCTCACAGCAGATTACTATACATCAAAGAAATGAGTTCTAAGTCAAAATGATAGTAAAAGTGATGAGCTAGAAAATAATGTAAAGAGCTGGTACCTATGAAATGACTGCAAATGTCTGAAGAAATGGGGTAGAGGAAATTGCCCACAAAGTTGTTCAAATGACTTAAGCTGCTGTCTGAAAAATAAATAATCTGGGATATGACCATTAAAAATGAAATGTGGTTACAAGCTGAAGTTTTTGGAGCACTGTAGCCAATATTACATTTACAAACCATCTTTTCTTAACCTTCTTCCTTGATTAAAGTTTCAGAGAGGTTGTAGTGGGGGCAAGTAGAGGGTGAAAGGATTGCCAATGTCATAAAGAATCTTTCTCATCGAAGCCATTAGTCCTTTTCCAGCCATGTCAATAGTGGGTTGGAGTCATTAATGCCAGAAGACTGTTAGTGGTGTATGTGTAATTAATTGATTGTTTTGTTCTCATTCCTGTTAGATGTTTACATTGCACACACACACACAAAGGAAAAAAGATTGCTGGGATCAATACCACCCAACCGATACCAGAGACTAAGCAGTGGTTGAGGATTCATTGCAGAGAGAAAATTCTATTGAACACGATAGATGATCCTTTTAGGAAGGGGTTAAGTGGCTAATGTACAGTGGTAAGGAAACTTTACCTTTTTGCTGACTAGGCTCTTGTGTGATCCGGTCCAGTCTCACTTCAGTGGAGTGTCTTTCCATACACACCTGGCAACAAGGCTTCTTCTTACCTATGTTTGGGCATCTAAGTTTATGTTTGAGGGGGTTGGCTAGGATTAGCATTTTCAGACGACTTCATTTCTTTGAGATACCCATTTTTGGAACTTTTTTGATGAATTTGCACAGGTTGTCCATGTAGTACCATTCAGAAATGTTGATCTCTAGGTTGTCCCCTCCTGCAGAAACAGCTGTATCTTCATTTTATTCATATACCCAGAGAGGAAATTAATGTGAAATTATAAGTAAAATGAGATATGAGTTAACTTTTCTTTGATGGCTGCAGGATTAAAGACAGAGATGAACATAAAACAAAGTGTTAGATAATCTGGGGAGCTCTACATATGAAAAAACCAAGGAAAGAGAATATAATATTTTAGTGAGTGTTAAATATTCACACTGCAAAAATAAGCAATGAAACTTATTCTGAAGGGCAAAAACAAGTGTTTCCCATTACTCAGAGCATGGACTTTCCAGAAATTCCTACAGTTTAAATTTGTCTTTGATAGCTCTTCTTTCTGGAGCTTCAAATTTGTTACTCAGCTCTCTATTTCAGTTTTGAAGTCAATAAACTGATAAAAAATGGGTATCAGGACTTCCTATCCCCCTGGAAAAATGTTACTTAAGAATTCTGTGTTGAATTATAGATGAATGGTAGTAGGTAGGTGCAGTATGTCCTCAAAGGCCTGGACTAGCACCAAGATCACAGAATCATAGAATAGTTTGCGTTGGAAGGGACCCCCAAAGGTCATCTAGTCCAACCCCCTTTGCACTGAGCAGGGACATCCTCCACTAGATCTGGTTGCTCAGAGCCTTTTCAAGCTTCACCATGGATATTTCCAGGGATGGGGCCTCAGCTACCTCACTGGGCAGTGTTCCACCACCCTCATTGTAAAGAACTTATTCCTAACATCTGAATATAATCTTCTCTAATTTACAGCCACTGCCCCTCAACCTATCAGTACAGGCCTTTGTAAACAGTCCCCCTCCAGCCTTCTTCTAGACTTCCTACAGGTACTAGAAGGCTGCTATTAGGTCTCTTAAAGATCTCTTAAAGTAGGTGCTACAGTCTTAACTTGAATACTGATCACAGTTTTTGATCAGCAAACAATTATAAGCTGTACATAAATTTTCCAGCTGCAGCTTTTGAGCTCTCTATTGTACTTCATTTTTGATTGTGGCCTTAATTTATTTTTTTTTTCCTTTCCCCCAGAGGCAAAACAGAGCAGAAGGGTTACTCTAAGATGTTGTCTTGATGATATATTTGGATGTTGTGGAAAATTGGGAAACAAATTGTTGCCATTTCTTATTAAAGATCCATGTGCCCGGACCAGATGTTTGCTCTACAGTCAGTTCTGCTAATGAGGAAAAGGGTAACTAACCACAATATGATTGATTTTTGGGGAAAGGTCCATCTTTGCCTCTAACCCTGGCAGGTGTGTGTATTTTCTGTATTGCAGAGAATATTATTTATCCAGGAAATATGTTGGCAAAGACCACCAGATGAGAACTCTTTCTTCAGGACCTACCCTTTTTCCCCAGCCCCCTGCCAACATTATTTATGAAAAATATCTAGATGAGTGGCAAGAGAGTTGCTTTGATTGTTGCTTTTACTGCTTCTGTTGCCTTGAACTGTTAATTGTGATTGTTTAGATAAATACTCTGAAAGACTGTTCTCAATTTGCCTTCCAGAAATACCTTCTCATGTTTTTCAGTGAGGTACTGTTTTATAATTTACAGCATCAGTCTCATCCTGTGAATCTCTACAGATATCTCAGTAATCTCTTGAGGAATAATACATTGTGGGTACCATTTCCCTCTGCTTTCCAACAGTGAAAGAATAATGATGTCACAAAGCTGGGCTAAATTAGAAGACTAGCCTTTTCTGTGCTAACTCCCTATTGTTATGCCTGATTTTAGTCAGTACCCCTAAAGGATGAGGCAGCTCAACTTTCTGGGTAGTCTAAAAGTTCTGTCACCTCCTATCACGTTTTCCACAAACATACTTGAGCTCTCCTTTAAGTCTCTTGTCTGAATTGAGAATCCCCAGAAAGAAAAGAAAGATTCAAGTAGTCTCTGAGTAACTTATAAAAGTTGGAAACAGGACTAACGAAATCTTACTGTGGGTCTCTAAAAGATAATGTAGTGATAGGTACTGAATGGAGCATACTGTGTGATTTGCTGATGAATCCTGAGATTTACTTAGACACAGGATCAACCACACCGAGAGCTGAGCAGTAATTGAAGCACTTCTCCTGGGTGACAAAATTGCTGTCTTCCTCTAGCTGAGTTAGAGCTGGAAGGTGCAACAAGATAGCTCATGTATTTTCAACAGGATTTTGAAAATAAAAGGCAATGAATTCAAAGCACCCAGCTGTCCTATAAAGGCATCATAAAAAGGGAACAGAGTGTAATAAATTACCCATCATTTATTTCAAATGAGGGTTTCTA
This sequence comes from Indicator indicator, assembly GCF_027791375.1. NCBI lineage: Eukaryota > Metazoa > Chordata > Aves > Piciformes > Indicatoridae > Indicator > Indicator indicator. The sequence continues at coordinate 27,312,027 of NC_072021.1, read as the reverse complement.
ATGAAAGCTTAGCACTAATTGGATCTAATCACACTGAGCAAATTTGGTTATTTTCCAAGACATTTAGATCCAGTTCATAGCTATTCTACTTTAACACTTTTCTAGGTTTCTCTCTCTAATCTGCAATATGCTCACTGTTCTTTGAAGTTACTTTTCCCCTAAAGATCAGAATCTACATCTCCTGTTAGAAGCTATAAATTTATTTATATAGGCAAGAATTTGAATATTGACTAACTAGTCCCACTTTACAGAGCAAACTTTTCTGGTTTGCAACAAAAAATCTGTGGTGGTATTAGCCATTTGCAATGCACATTGCTCTCCTTAATCTCTTTCTCTATATGCTCTCATCTTAGTGTTATTTTTTTCTGTTCAAAAGGAAAAAAATTATATTTTGGAGATTTTTTTGTTTTTCTTTACTCATTCTAAATTTATCCCCATTTAACAACATAATTCTGCTTGCTTGAGGATTTAGTTTAAAACTCTTCTGTACTTGGCAACATTCTCTGTCATCATTTGCTATACTTCCAATCAACTATCATCTCAAAAATTTCTCTTTTTGCCTAATTTATTTTCTGTTTCTTTACTAACTGTTAAAAATTAAAGCAAACCGAAATTAACCTGATCCTTAGGTAGATGAACATCCTGAAAAGGAAAGAGGCACTGTGATTTAAATGGGTCCATGTGACTTCTGAGAAAATTCTCTTCTGTTCTTATTTAACTTACTTCTGCCAGTTTGAGTCCATTAAATTATTTCCTTTGGAGAATATAAAAACCCCATAGTTTAATGAAGACTAAAGACACTGATATATATAATTTTATGCCTTCTACATTTTTTCTTCTATCCAAACAGAGGATGCTTTCAAGGACAATGACAGTAAAAAACAACTCCAGTCAAATATATGGATATTGACTGGCTTCCTTTTTAATGATATGTAAAGATTTCTTTGGGTACTTCTGTTCATGTTGCAGACCAAAAAGTCTTCTACTCTCAGAAATTCTCTGTGATGAATTGAGACTTCAGTGCTTCTTAGCACTGAGAAAATAACACCCTGTCAAATATTTAATGGTGTAGGGATGGTGAGCTGATCACTCAGATGACTGACCAAGTCACAGTCTCAAGATTTCTGGGTAGAGACAAAAATATTGCTTGTGTTAATGCATTCTCATACCTTAAGATGTTGAGAAATCAGATGAGATGAAGTCAGGCTTTGAGGAGAGAAGCTTGCTCAAAGGCATCTCTACATTTCTACCTTATACCAGGGTCATGTTTAACTCTCTTGCCTTGACGTAAATGAACATTGCATATCATTGCTAGGATGTGAATTAATTTTCTTCAGAGCTAGTCCTCTCTTCTTAAGCATTGAGCTGTGGTTCTTTGGGTTCCTGTCACATCTCAACATTTATGAGAGACCAATATGACTTTTAATAAAGTTTGTGATAGAAAACACTGGTAAAGCTCCTGTGGTCTCAGGACCTTCCACCGGTCGACTAAGGACTACAATTGCTGCTGTTGTAGGACATTATACTTCTCCCCTCTTCTGAGCAGTCACTCATTGTCTTCTGTGCACAGAAACACCATCTATGTCTCCATCATTCACACAGGGCCCCTTGCCAAAGGATTTGCAGTTTAAACCCACAGAAGTGTGTGTGGGGTGGGCCTGGTTTTGATCTCACACTTGTATTTGCACCCAGTTTGACTCAGTCTCATGTAATACAAAGTGCAAGTGCTGCTAGATTCAGTGGAATAGTTTTTGTAACAAAGGAAAGGGGAGTAAAATCAAGCTGCTTGCACTTAAGCCCAGTGAGGAACAGAGTAGGAATGGACTGGTACAGAAGACTTACAAAAAAAATATTTCCTAAAGTTATAGATCATAGAATGATTTTAGCTGGGAAGGACCTTAAAGATATCTCCCAGACCCCTGCTATGGACAGGGACACCACATACTAGACCAGGTTGCTCAAGGACCCATCCAATCTGCCCTTCCTTGAACACTTCCAGGCTTGGAGTCTCCACAACTTCTCTGGGCAGCCTGGTCCAGTGCCTCACCACCCTCATTAGGAAAAATTTTTTAATGATGTGAAATCTCAGTCGAGCTTCTTCCAGTTTGAAACCATTACTGCATGTCCTGTAACTATGTAACCTTGTAAAATGACCTTTTCCAGCTCTCCTGTAGCTCCCTCTGTAAGTACTGAAGGGCTGCAATAAGGTCTTCTGAGAGACTTCTCTTCTCCAGGCTGAACAACCCCAGCTCTCTCAACCTGTCTTCATAGGAGAGGTGCTCCAGCCCTTGGATTATCTTTATGGCCCTCTTCTGGATGTGCTCTAACTGATCCATGTCCTTCTTGTGCTGGGGGCTTGAGAGCTGGACACAGGAATCCAGGTGGAGTGTTGCCAGAGTAAAAGGGGAGGATCCCCTCCCTTGTCCTGCTGGCCATGTTGCTTTTGGTGCAGCCCAGGACATGGTTGACTTTCTGCGCTGCCAGCACTCCTTGTTGGCTTATGTTCAGCTTCTCAGCACCCCCAAACCCCTTCTCTTCTGGACTGCTCTCTGTTTGACACTGGGAAGTAAAGACCAGGTCAGCAGGATAACAGACCTTGAAGAACAGAAGTGGCAGTTATATGCCATTATTTGTCATAATTCCTCTCATGTAATCTAGAGTGGCATTGGCAAAGTTAGCTGCAGAGCTCTAGAGTAACTCTAGTGGGATGTTGGCATACCTGAGTGGCTTCAGTAATGGGAACTGAACCTGATCTACTTTTACTGGTAGCAGCCAAACAAGAGAATTTGTTCAAAATTGCCCCTGTTACATTTTCAAGAATATTCTCTGTGGAAAAAACCCACATTGTTTTGAAATGTGTTTGTTTTGAAGCACTTAGATTTAGAGAGCTCCTATGACCTCTGAGAGCTCAGGAACAAAGGTCTGAGATGAACCTCTGTGCATTAACAGACACTATACTGAGGAACTACATTTTCCCAGCATGCATAATTCTAAATATTGAATGATGGCAATTACTAAGGGCATTTCAAGAGTGGGACATGGAGGACCATTGTCGTATTATATTAGTTATGGATAATAGCTGCTGACTGAGGAACAGTGATGTGAAAATCAGACCACTTCAGAAGCTCAATTTGGAAGCTGGGAGAGTCATGCAAGGTGACAGATCAGTTCCAATGTAGGAAATGTCTTAGAGGCAGGTAACTGCTGTTTTATGCATAAGTAGTCAGGGTCCCAATATTCTTCCTATGCAAATCAATGTCAAAATTCAGGTTAACCTGATTAGGATCATCTCCTTGCAGAGAAGGATTGTCTGTTGCTATATCACAGAGAGGAGTTATAATTACAGTTTAGATGGAGAAAAGTTATGAATGCTGCCATTTACATAATATGTTGAATCTAGTGGCCCTAGGAAAGTTCTTAATATCAGTCATTGTCTCTATAGAACAATTCCTGTTCAGAGACACAAACGAGGAAGGTGCTTTTCCATGACTTTAGGAAGGCATTTTGACTTGGCATGCATGGTGTGTGTTTGTGCTGACCCTGCACTGTGCATTGCTCACACATACTCCTAATTTGTGCTTACATTTGGTGTGAGTACATTGAACATTCCAGCAGACTGCTCACTCCTCTATGGTAGTTTGCCTAAACCAGAGTGATCTCCATAGCTAATGATGCTTAAGGGTTTTTTGTTGCATCTCATCCCTCATCTACATGGGGTCACCTTTGCCATTTTTGAAGAAAGACTCCCGCAAAAGAGGGATGTTCAGGAGATGCTGGCAGAGACCTGCAATATGTCTGAGGGAGGAAGGAAGATTCCTTCTAATCTGTGCTATAGGTAATAAAATGTGGCCAGGCAAATCATTCTTCTTCTCTGGAAAAGTTCAAATAAACCATAAGGAAGATATTATGAACTCATCCAGCATGTAAAAAGCCTCATGTTCTCCTTCATTCATGAGGTGACAATAGAGACTTTATTTTGTGTCTTCCATATTTATAATTTTTGGATGTCAAAAGTATTGCTTTCTGTCATCACGTAGATTTTCTGGTGAATCTCTCACAACTTCTGAGGAAGAAGAATACTGTACTGGAAAAAGGGTTCTTTGCTATCACAATATAAGCTGTGTTTTAGAATGGAGTTAGCTATACAAGAGTATATCGAGTGTCCACCATTAGTCCTTGGCTGATAAATCCAAACACTCATGCACATTCTTGACCATTGAAAATGGTAGAAGTGCTTTTTTATAAGTGCTCTTTCAAACTAATTTGTTTGTTCCTGTGCTACCTTTTGCTGATTTTCTGGAAGTGATCTGACAGAAAAATGCATCTGCTGCTGTTTAGGTTATTTCACACATTATTTTAGGATTAAAAATTGGCTTGTTGTTCTGTGGTGAGTTACTGGGTATTTAAAATGATATGCATCCTTGATTACTAAGGTGAGAAGCTAATTTTATTATTTTTTTAAGAGTATAATAGGAAGGAGAAACAGAAAAACGCTCAAATTTTGAATAGACTAATTCCATTTGTTGTACCTTGGGTATACTCCAATCCTCTAAGTATTATGGTTCATGCTGATTGTAAGTCCAGAAGAACTGTGTAATTTTTAGTGTTTGAAGTAAGGTTTGGTTTTGTGTCTGTTGACAGTTCTTGCCCTGTTTTCTAAGGTATCGTTTCACGTTTGAAGCAAAGCATAATATAAGTGTACCTAAAATTCAGAAATAAAGGGCATAATGTGCAGTGAGTCTGAATCCATTATGTGATGGTAAGTGTTGCTTATGACAAGTGTGATTGTATTATTATCTGACTTAGACTACTTTTTTGTATAACTTCTGTATTAATTTTCATAAGCTGTCCCTTTCTAAATATTCTTGTAAAGGGGAAATGAAATAGTGGGGTCAGTGTTTCTTTTCAAAGCAAATACTGGCTACCTGTATCTTCCGCTCTTGATAATTATGAGGAAGAGATATTAAATTGCAGTAAATATCAGTGAATGCTACAAATTATATATTTAATTATTGCCTGTTCCCTGGTACATAGGTAAGAATTTTAACATTTCCAGATCTAAAGTTATTATGTATTGCAGACTTTTTTTTTTTCCTAAGTAAATACAATGGAAATAGAATGAAGCTTCCATTCTGGAAGCAGGACAGTGATTTTTTTCCCCTGTCATTCAAGAAATCTTACAACAATAGGAAACTCTTGCATTTGGTGTATTTGCATGTATTTGGGAAAAGTGTACTTTTAAACAGGCCAGCACTGGATCATTTTAAAGCACTGAAGAGTAAGTAATATAAAATCAACCAAGAGGATAATCTCTGACATTTACAAACATTTATAATGGCATTAGTTCCAAGTAAGTTAACTGAGGCAATTTGAACCTGTAGACCTGAACAAATAAATAAGCATGGCTTGCCATCAGCTATTTCAGAAATGCATCAGTATGGCTGTGGAGCTTTGTGCATGCAAATAAGCAGAGAGATCTACCAGATTTCTCCAGGACTTGGTTCAGTCAAGACATTGTCAGCTTTGCTAGCAAGTGTTTCACAAACAGGTAAAAAACGTTGCATGCATTTCTGGGCTTTCTGGAATTTCGGCTGCAGTATTTTAGAGCTGGCCTGAAAATAATGGGCTTACAAAATACTCAGTGACAGAGCTTAGAGGTGAAATTAGTTTTGATGAAGTGTCCCTGATTGGCAGGTCTGGCAGTAGTTTTCCTTGCTTGCCAGTGAAATGAACTCATTCTTTATGCAGCTGTATGCAGTGATTAGACTGTGCTGCCAGCATGGGCCTGAGTTTGCATTTGGTCCCAGACTGACTTGTCCAAATTCTCTGAACCCAAGCCAGTGGGTTACTCTGCAAGCCCAGAGTAGTGCAGAAGAACAATACCTGAGGCTATGCAAATTTTTAGTGTGAGCAAAGTGTGTACTTAGTATCAGGAAGGAGAGCTAAGCATAGATGTGCCTGCTCTTGCTTAGCCTCCATTGCCGGCCATAACTTCCATAAGGACTTACAGACACGTAATGTGGCCACACGTGGATCAGAGTGTTACTCTGGTCAGCATGTCCTCGAGGGAAATAGATCACTGTGGCACAAGTGACCTCAGCAGGATGGCTTGGGGAAGGCACTGTGCTTTAGCCTGCTCTTTGGTTCAGTGGCACTTAGCTGGGCAGCCACAAGGGACGGAAATGCTGAAACTCATCTCTGGACTGAAAAGATAATTCAGTTCCCTACTTACTCAACTGAAACCTGTCTTGAGGAGAAGTCTTATTTATTAAAGATATCATCCACATTATTCCTCAAGGAAAAATGTGAAGCAGAAGAAGAGATGTCTGAATCAGCAGTCTGAGGGCCAAAGAGAGTTTGGAGACTATTAAGCAAGATGTCACAGCAGTTCCTGCTCAGGGCCTCAAGCAAGAGTGTGCAGAGTGGGGCTGACCTGTGGTAGGACAATGTTCATCAGAGTCTCAAATTCCTGCATCAGCGGTGCTTGGGTGAATCTCTTTCCCTTCAATCTTAGCTCCAACACCTTTAAATATTTGCCCTGAGAACCATTTAAAACAATTAAGCTGATGTGTTGTTCAAAACTGAAAGCTTGATTTAAAAGTAGGGAATTTACAGAAGCACAACTGAGAGTTAAATTTGGTTTTCGAAGCCTTTATTTCTGGTACTAATGCTTAAGATGGAAACATTCCAGCTTGACTTCCAGTTCCCCAGAGTGAATTTCCAGGCCTGAGATTTAGAAGAAAAAGTCCTTTTACTGCTATGTTGAGGTATTTAACCTACAAGTCCATAAGAGGAGACAAACATGCAATGGTCACAATTCTCTGCATTTTTAAGAGGAACTCCACATGTAAAAACTAAATGCCAGTTGTAAGATGCATGCTTTAATGCTGATTTCCTGCTACCATCTGTTCTCTAACAAAAAGGCTGTTTCAGTTTCTGGGTCAGAAACAAGGCTGTGGTAGTCACTTTGTACTTCTTGGAGGATGTCACGTGCTTTAAAGCAATTCACTCCTGTGGTGCTGTGCAGTAGGAGGTCATCTGAAAAGTTTAAGATAATGCAATACTATTTAAATCACGCAGTTTTAGCAAGGATGTGTTAGTTTTAAGCACTTAAGTAGTTTGGCCAAGGACTATGTGTAGACTAAGTCACGAAGCACATCTAATAAGACCCGGAGGCCTGCTGCAGATGGTTTTATTTTTATTCTTTTTCAAGGCTTCCTTTTAAAAAGTTTCTAACTGGGTGACACTTTCTAGTTTATACTTTCTAATGGTGAAATTTAGAGCAGAAGATGATTGTCCTGTCTGTGTGTCTGCAGCTACAGCCTCATGCAATGTAAATGTTTTCTCATGCATTCTCTGCATTATTGTTCTGATGAATGCCTGAGTTTTTGCAAAAGATGTCTTGCAAGTCCTCTTTTGAGTTAACAACATGTTACATTTTCAAAATTGTTAAAATTGAGTTTTTAGAAGTACCTGAAGTAGTTATTGACTTCTGGTAAAAATTAAGAGGGCAAATTGTTGCATTGCCATGGTGTGCGATCTAAAGGTTTTGCATGCATGGGGTTTTGTGGGAGCTGAAAGGTTTGCTTTTTTGTTATTTACTATCTGAAATTACTCTTCTGTCCTATGTGTCTTGTCTTCATTCCTTTTCCAAACGAAGTTCATAGATTGTTCATGAAAAACAAAAAACAAAACAAACCAAATGAACAAAGAGATGCCAACTGGTAAACATTTTCATTTGCTGGAATACCATTTTAGAACAGTTAGGTAGGGTTGTTTAGATGAAATCCAGTAGACCAGTGTTTACAAGTATTATTTCAAATAATTCTCAAAACATCTTGAAAGTGGCAAAAAAACCCCGACCAACATTCAGTGGGGATCTAGTCTTCCTAATGTGGTTTTGCTCTCTCCCCTGGCAGCATAGGGAACGTAGCACCTCCAGCATGTGCTGGAGTTCAGTTCTACTGGACCCCTTCAGCTGGGAATACAGGAATCCCACAGGAGATACAAGGTGGTCCTAATCACCAGTCTGCTGTTGGCATTGCCACCCACCTTCTACAAAAGAGTCCCCTGGGGAAAGCTGACATTACCGTCCCTGCCCCTGGGGAGCGGTGTGGGCTTTGCGTGGCTGGATTGCCAGATAAACACAGGTGTGATTCCATGAATGGACTTCACTGACCCTGTTCCCTTCTTCTGGGGGATAAGTGGGCATCAAGGAAGTCCCACTGCCTGGCACCTGGGCTCCCTCTTCCTGAGATAATACCCCGCAGGCTGGCCCATTGCCCTACTTTCCCTCCCATGCCAGTGGTGGTAAATCATTCATAACTTTTCCAGGGACTGAAGTCCTCATGCTTGTTTGCCTAGTCTTGTCTTGCCTTCTACTTTCAGGTTCAGTGATGGGTTCCCAGTGTATTTAGCTGCCTACAATGCTGACAGATGTGCTTAGTCACTTATGTACATTATGCTGGAAAGTAACTGCTTAGATTACTGCCTTGGACATTCAGTGGATTTTCTGGAGCTTTTCAAATATTCTTCTGTCTTCTTTCTTCCCCTGATAATCCAAGAATGCTAATAATTGAAATCCTCTCTTTATTCAAAGAAACACAAGCAGTGGCCCAGCAAGGGTACACATGTCACAAACACTTGTAATTTTACCTTGCCTTGTATTACCTTGTAACAGAGGAGGCAGAATCCAAATGGAGAGATTAGAGTTAATCCTTCGGGGTACGATGAAGTTCACAAATTGTTTATTTGACAATTTAGTTTATTTGCCTGGCTGCTGCTGTCCAGTTAGTCCACCTATCTCTTCCTGATAAAGAGATCATTTATTGTGTGGAAACGTGGCTCAGGTTTTTTTCTGTACTGATGCACACAACTAATGCATATCATTACCACGATCCTGAGGGAGCAGTTTGGAAGATGAGAGGATAATTTACTCACCATGTGCCTTCAGTCCTCAGCCTTCTTGCTGAGATTCCCCTGCTGATTTGAATTCTGGTTTCTGAGATAACCCTGCCTTACCTGTAACAACCAGAAATGTAGAGAGCCTGCTACTTTAATTCAAGGATAGGATTGTATGAATTCCAGCTTCAATCTTCCAAATTGAGAAAGTTCAGGTATGTTTTAATTTGAAGACCCCTGCCTAATTCTGGCCTTGCTACCTTTGTATGAGGTGAGAGCTATGTTAGGAACAAATGTAATTTTAATCACTAAAATACAAGTATATTATTCATATTAATTACACTCGAAGTAGATCTGGTTTGACTCCACATAGGAAAGGAAGCCTGGGGGGTGAGGAATGGATTTGAAGATGTGTTGTGTTGCAGGACTGTTGCACAGTGCTGTAGGTACCAAAGTGCCTTGGTCTTAACAAGAGCCTGCTTGCTGCATCTCTGTAACCTCCCCCTGAAGCGACTGTGCAGGAGCTAGCATTTTTCTGTTATTGTGTTCATGCTGTTATTCTTGACTTGCACCTGCAGATCATGACAGTGTTGTTACCTTGGCTTTCATGGAAGTAGACAGCACTGGTTTGAGAATTGCCTCTCATTCCCTTCTTTCTTTTCCTCCCATTTCGTAGATATTAATTTATATCAGAGAAACTAAATCTCTACATGACAAAATAGATACAGTCATCCAAATGCTCAGTAAACATTATCCAATAATATATGTGGACAAAGCTGAACAGTCAGTTTACAGCACTTGCATCTGATTAGTGTGCTCTGGTAAGTGCTATCTGCACCAGCAGCAGGAGCAATCCATAGGGAATGTGAGTGAGATTGTAGTGAGGTGGGGGCCAGCCTCTTCTCCCAGGTAACAAGTGATAGGATGAGAGGAAACAGCATTGAGTTGCACCAGGGGAGGTTTAGATTAGATATTAAGAAAAATTTCTTCACCAAAAGGGTCATTAGGCACCAGAACAGGCTGCCTGGAGAGTCACCTTCCCTGGAGGTGTTTGAAAGATGTTTGGGTGAGGTGCTTAGGGACATGGTCTAACAGTTGCATGCAGGGAGTTGTTAGGTTATGGTTGGACTTGATGATCTTAAGGCCTTTTCCAACCAGGTGATTCTATGATCCATCATCACCATCTGTCCAGATGCTCAGCTGGGACCCCATGGCTGCCCTTCTTGGATGGCCTCTAGACAGTTTTGCTCCTCTCTGCATATTTTCCTCTCCTGTTCTCTGTTATCTGTCTTTCTCCTCTACCTTTATTCTGTTTTGCTGTTTTTTTCCCCCTGAATTTCTTTGTTAGAGTCAATGTGTGTCATCAGCAGGGGATCTTGCTAATAAATCTCAGTATATATTACCTGCCCTCAGCATCCTTCCTGCAGCAGGGGAATTGATAATCAAGGCTGAAGTAGAAAACTGAAGAGAAAGGGAAACATATTCCAGATAGGAGAAAACTGAAGAGGAAAGAGGGATGGAGCAGCAGGACCTTAGGCCAGATGTAGCCCTGCTATGCGTATGCTGCTATGGTGGTGCTGATCTCTCCTGTCATAGTGCTCTTGCTGAGGGTACAGTTTCTAACTGGAAAATTATGGGATGCTTTCAGCTCTCTCTGCAAAAGTGCAGTTTTTCTGGAATCATCAGTGCAAGGACTCCATGGGCACTAATGTGTCAGTCACAAGGACTTAGTCCCAGCAGAAGTTTGCAGAAGACCAGAATGTCTGCCTGTTGAAGAAAACGGGGGGTGCACGTAGCAGCACAGCCCAGCATCCCCAGCTGGGACCTGTATGTTTCCTCTGACAAAATGGGATGCAGAATGTGTCAAAACTCTTTTGCAGCCCATGAATGACTCTGGTCTTCCTGCAGTTTGTTTATTAAATACCTGTTAAACTGTTTCTCTTCCTCCCTCACTGAGGTTGCAGGACACTACATGATCCCCCATAGAGAGAGGTGAGCATCCCAAGTAGTGAGTGGTTTTCAGGGTGTGTTAGCCCAAAGGCTGGCTCATGGGAGGCTGCTGCAGGGCTGAGGATCCTAGCATGGGGTAGGCTAGGCATGGCATCACACTCTACCTCTGCCTGTCATCCCAGCAGAGCTTCCAGCACCTGTCAGAAGCCTGCCTGCAGATTCCTCAGGCCAGGAAACTCTGTAAAGTGACCTATTTTCACGTTTGCTGCTCCTTTTGTGTACAAAAGCAGATTTAGCTCAGCCCTTATGTTGTTTCTGTTCTATTGTGGATATACTAATTGTATATTCCATAGAAAAATATAACCAGCTGAGTTATTCACAGAGAAATACAATATCAGATACGGAGTGTTGTTTGGTTTTTTTTCTTTTTCTATTCATAAGTGATTGACAGAAAACAGTAGGTTTTACATTTTGTCTGGGAGCAGATAGCATTCAAGGAAGAAGAAAAGGAAACCTCTCTTTTTCCCATGAGTATAGGACTGATAAATTATTCCATGATAGACAAGACTAGAATCCACAGAGAGAAAAAAGCTTTGGAAACACCCCACATAATAGTGGTAGTAATACTACTACTAATAAAAGGTGAATGTATGCTTGTGCTGCTAAAAACTTGTTTGGATGCAGAGCTCCAAAGCTTTCCATATTATTGAATCTAGAAGAAAAGCTTTTTATTGCTTTTAAATGAAAAACAAAACCAAGGGCAAGCCACTGTACAAATACAGTGGATTTTTGAGTCTTTAACTGACAACAGATAACCCAAAACTCTTTAGTTTTACCTGCTTTTCTACATTTGTGAGGCACAAAATTGAAATTCTAGTGTAAGAAGAATTTGTAACTCCAATTGTCTTTGCATCTATCGAGTAGGGAGGATAAATGCGTTGAACGCTTCTAAAACCCGTGGTGCATCCCTTCACTTAAGTATGTGGCCTGACCTGATCTTCAGGCACCTCTTTGTGTCTTCAAATTGACTGAATTTTGTACTAGGCATTTAATGACTCTTTGGAGGTGAAAACAAGTAGTAGGTTGTGATTTTAAACATTGGAAGTTCTAGTGTGGATGCCAGCATAGATGTTTAGACTTGCTGATATGGTAGGTAGGAGCTCATTGCAGCTTCAGCAATTATGTAAAAAAACCTTTCCATGGTATTTACTCTGGGAAAATGATGCCTCTCTGCTAACATGTGTATGTCAAAGACAAGGATGGGCTTATTTTCAGCTTAGCTTATTAGCAAAATCCTCAGGATCTGCTCTCGTCCTTGGGCTGATGGTTTGTAAATAGGCTCAGAGCTGAATCGGAGATTTTGTCTCATAGTGCCATTCATTAAGTAGTCTGAAGTGAAAAAGAAGGCTGAAGGTCTGACTTGCTTGGCAGGCAGCAAGGAATAAATCCTGAGCTTGCATCTCTGCCATTCAGTTTTAAAATGTGGAAAACATCTGATGAAATGGAACATTATTCCTGCCCATTTTAAATCTCTCTGAAACCTTGGCAGAATGACATTCCACAAAAAAAAAAAAAAGGGAAGATATCTCTGTTACTCTGGACATGTCCTGGAAGATGCCTATTCCTCCACTAGTCGAGCTGCAGCTCAAATAACAGGACTTGCAGTTTTACCAGTTGTATTAATTTGAACTTGCAGAGTAGGTGAGACAAGAAATGAAAATAAGTGAGCCAGAGTTACATATTTTGTGGTAAAATTTGACATGAGGAAAGTGTCCCTTTACTGATTCTAGCTGAATTTTGCAGCTGCATATTTTGTAGATGCGAAGGACTTTTTGGTTAAACCATTCTTGCCCATTTTTTATGAAGTGAAAAGATGGAGTCAAGTTCTGAAGCAGTTTATTTTAAATCCTGAATGATTTCATAGTAGTGGTTTTTGTTTTTTTTTTTTTTCTGTATGATCAATGAGCTGAACGTTATAGAATGGGGATGCCACAGTAAAACTTTTACACTGGCTTTCACATTTTTTGGAGATGGAGGCATGCTTTCTTGCTTTTAGAATGTTGCAATAGCTTTCACCTGACTTTCCTCTCTTCTATCCAGTTGCATGTTAAATAACCTATGTAATTTTTCATTACTCTTCTAATAGACAAAATGGTTTGGGGTTAAAGTACTAAACTGATTAACAGCAAGCCCAGTCTTAGTGCCCTGCTCTGCCGCAGAATTCTTTACTGGTCCTTGTCAAGCTGCATTATCTCTCAGCCTCTTTCCTTGTCTTAATGGATGGAAGAGGGTTGATGCTTTATCCCTTCTCCCATTCTTCTTCTAGGAGAGACTTATTCTGGAGAGTGATTAAGCATGACTTAGATGCCACTGTAGCAGTAGTTCAAGAACATATTTCTAGCTTTGCTTAGAAGGCATGGATGTATGCCATTTAATAATTTCCTGGAGCAGAAACATGAACTGAAGATTGTTCAAGGTAGGAAGCACCCTTGAGAGTGTGGCTGTGTTTTTACATTATGTAGACACACTCATCAGGGAGGAGAGCTCAGAAGCTGTGAGTGGTACACAGGGTTGTAGAGGGTGTTTTGTACAAGAGCACTTGGATAATCACCATAGAGTGAGAACATTTTGGTTTGGCTTGGCTCTCTTTAGAGAAAGGACTTTTCTTTGTGTCTGCACAAATGCTTTCACATATCAGTGTCAACCTTCAGACTGTTCCCTTGGACCTGCCCTCAGTTCTGCTACCAGAGTGTGTCTGGAGGATGGGCTGAAGTTGCTGTTTCTCACACTAAGGGATTGATTTGTGGTCTGTTTCTTCAACTTCAGCATGATTGTACCAGGGCTATCTGTGAAACTCCTTCATGATCCCATTCAAATGAGAAAGGCTTTGTCTCACTGTCCTGCAATGGAGGAGTCAGCAGCTACTGTCAGGGTGTCTGAGAAACTGGGACAGTGTCTTCTTGGCTGTTCATATCTTGCTAAACTATTTGTAGGCTGAGCTGCCCAGTTAAGAGTCAGCTCTGGTCTGGTCTCTTTGCCAGTCAGTGCTGACCACGAGTGCTGTGAGCAGTGCCATCATTTGACTAAAATCCTCATTGTGGTGGAAAAAAAGCTGTGCTGAAGAGATTTTTACTGTGCTTAGCCCTGAACTATAAAATAAGTCCACTTTGATTAATTCAGTATTAATTTATGAGTAGGATGACTTCCTTATTGCAAACCATGGTGCAAAGAACAACTCTAGATGCAGTTCTGGCAGGTATTATTGTCATTATTGGCAGTCAGTGTGAAAGGAGCATACTTGATCTTTAGCAGAATTGGGCTGTTTATGATTACAGTTGGTGGAAGGAAGGCTAGGCTGTAATTTTACTGAATTAATCCTGTGCTTGGAGATTAATTTAAAACTTTTTTTTTTTTCTTTCCTGAGGGAAAGATTATCTGTTTGGCTTAACATTCAGTGGCATTTACTCTAGGTCTGAATGGCTAACATAATTTCATTTTTAAGTCTGAAACTTACTTAGCGTTTTGAATCCTCTTTCTCCCCCCAATACTCACATGGAAGCTGGAGATTGTTTTAACTGTCTCATCACCTATGAACAGTTGCATTGTGCTTCATTTTAATCAAATTGTGTATAAACAAAATGTTTGCTCTTAGGCATTTCTCCTGAATATTGAGAAGCTAACATTCATATAACTTTATAAGAAATACATTTATAAACTGAATGAATTGATAAACCTGTATTTTACATTAATACATTATTGGTAGGAGTCATATATGAATAGTGAGGATTAGAATTATCCAAATAGCAAAAGATTTAACAAGAAAAATCTGCTAAGAAAAAAAATCTGTAACCAACTGTCTATCCCTTCTGAAGAAAAAAAAAAGCTTAATAGCAGTTGTGTTTTAAAAATTCTAAGTTATGGTTGGTACATCTGTGTTTGCTTCAGGGACTGTGTGTGTTGCATCTGGTTTGGATCAACTCCATGTGTGCAGCTAGGCATCCTCTCGAAGACAATGCACAAGCCTACTTTGTTTATCTTACTGAGAATCATCCACTCCCCCCAGCTGGTTAGAGAAGTACTGAGACTTCCCTTTCTTTATTTTTGGTTGCCTCATTTTCCACCTGGATTCATTGGTGTTTCTTGCACAGTGTAAATTGCGTGTGATTGATCCTCCTGTGTTCCTAAAAATTAAAGCATGATGTAACTAATTTTAATTGCACTTCCATTTGTTGATCAAGCTGTTCTCTCCTTATGTCCCATGAGACCAAGATGTGGCTTCGACTGTGAAGCTAGTTTCCATCTGACATTTAAAACAAGGCAGGAGATTAAATGTGTGCATATTCATATGCTTAAAAAAAGAACAAAAGAGGTCCTCTCAAAGCTGGAATGAATTTCTTCATATTTTCTCCCCAGTCTCATGTAACACATGGAAGGTGTTTTCATTCTAGGTGAACAGCTATGTGAAAGGGTATGTTGGCCTTCTGGATGACTTGAATCAGATGTGAGGACAAATGAAGGTGTGCCTGACATCTATTTCCAAGACTGTACTGGGAGACAAGGCAACTGTTCAGCAGCTGAGTTTTGTGTTCATGCTGAGAGGCAGCAACATGCTAACAGACCACACATGTCCTAATAAACTGCTCTGGGATGTCACTGATGTAGTGTGTCAGGCTTCAGCAAGGTTAAGGACTTATCCATTTTCTTAAGGACTTAAGCATATTCAGTAATGAATGTGAGGGAGTGGACTAATATATTTATTGTGGCTATGAACATGGAAGATTTTCATGTGTTTCGTGGAGTTACTGTGCTCAGAAACCCATGGAACAATATTGGTTCTTTTCCATATCATACCAAATGATCTTTAGAATACAAAATTCAAAGTTAGTTTTATTGCACAGATGGAACTTTAGCGAACTGTCAGAAGCCCACATCTATCTCTAGCAAATTTTGTTATTGTTCCTGGTGGATGAAGTATCAAATCTTTCTGGATTCTCTTCTGCTGTGAGGAAAAGGGAAAGTAGCAGGATTGTTCACCTGCTAGTACTGGTGATGGCACAATACGAAGGTTAAAGCTGAGAGTTTTACCAGTTTGCAGTAGCTTCTGTGCCAGAAAGCCCTGTGCTCTTGTCAGTTCCCATCACTGTTTGTAGAGCTTTTTGGAAAGGTGATGCTGAGAGCTCCCTGTGCTGGGGGAATCACCAGTCAGAGAGTACAGAGCTAATTTCTGGCCTTTCTGCACACCGTGAACCGTACTTAGGAAGTAAAGTGCTTGGCTTTATGTGCTATAGCTGTATGAAGCTGCTCCTTGTCCTCAGATACTGTCCTTATGATCATGATGTCTGTCCCTGAATACCCTGAAAATGTCATTGCACTGTGACTTGTGGTGTGAAGTGTGAGTCAAGAGTCTCCTGAGTAACTCTCTCTGCCTTTGCTGCTAATGATTTTTACTGTAATATCCTGACTTGGAGATGGCAGACGTGCAGAAGACTTGAGTCTCTTTCCTAAGTAAGGTACAGGCTACAGCTAACAAAAGAAAGAGACGAAGATGTGCAGGGGAGGCATATGGTGCATGGACTGAGCAGGCAGGCTGATGACAGATGTGCTGATGTTGATTCCCACTCTTCACTGGCATTGCTTGAGTAAATATGAATTACTTCAAACATCCCAGACTTCAGACCCAAGGAGACCAAATAGCAGCTAATTTCAGTCATTTTTTCAGTGGATGTTGTGGTCTGGAAACACATCCCTCCTTCCCTGCTTTGTGGCTGGAAATCTTCCTTTGCCCAGTTTCCAACTGAGGCTGTCAGATACCTGTGGCTTGTGCCACATGCAGCGGCTGTCACTCCCAAGTGATGCTGTAGCAGATGTGTGAGCCTGAGTTTGTGTTTTGTGCCTGTGGTATAGGTGTGAAGTTGGGAGGAGAAGACTTTGGGGTAGAAGCTATTCACTCTGGCCCTGATCCTGCAGAGTAGGGGGTCAAGGCCATTGCTCTGCAGAAAAGAAGATACAGTATTTTCAGCTCCTTGCATACCTGATGTTTTAGTCTCAGGACCCAAGGCTAGATAAAAGTGCTGAGGCAGTTGCAGGCAAGTGATATTTTTCAAAAAGTTAAAGTGTAATCCTCCAGGTAGGAGCAGACAGGTTCTCATTGATGATGGACCAGGCTCTGGTGTAGGCTGTTCACCACTGAGCAGTGTATTCACTGACTGCTGGATGAGCTCCAAGTTAACTTTTCAATTTGTACTACTCTTTGGAAGAAATCAAGCAGTGCAGAATGGAACAGTCACATTCTAGTTGACTCTGTGCCCATTCCTCAGCTATCCCAGATCCAAGTGTGGAGCTGTCCTTGGGGGAAGCTTTGTCATTGCTGGAGGTTACAAAGGGGCTGCCCTGTCAAAACCTTCATTAAAACATAGATGAAAAAAGTACAAGTGTTTGCATGATACATGGTTATAACATGGGATTGAAACATTTAGCATTCAAAATGTTTGAGGGGATAGAAAGGGACATTTCCCCACCCCTGCTTTATAACCTTATCTGAGCGTTGGGAACAGGTTGACCTTGGAGTCACTTAAGTTCCTTAGTACGGAAATATTTGTTGTGTTTTGGTAGACTGACTCCTGTAGCTCAGGGCTTGTCCTTGTACAGTTCTCCTCCTTTATCTCCCCTGAGCCTCAGCTATGCTCCAGGAAAGAAGTTTTCACGTGGGGAAAATGTGTTTCCAGTCCTTTAGTTGCAGAGGCAACTTTTAAAATACAAGCTAGTAAGGTCTATGTGAGTTTCCAGGCGTTCTGGTTATATCTAAAATGAAGAAAATACCAAGCTGGATTTGAACCATGTAGCTTGCACATAACAAGGACAGTGTGCTGAATTAAAGTGGCTAATTAGCTGTGATGTAAAACTGGTATGTGGGGCTGGGTCGATGCAACTACCTTGCTTCTGGACTAGCTTGTTCTAAGAAGCCTCCAGGATCTCTGCAGCACTGCACCATGCTGAGCAGACATGTCTCTAGCAATGAAAGGTTGTACAGCTGTAAGCTGCCATTGCTACTCTTATTGAGATGCTGTCAGAGATGGCATCCTGGCTCCTTTTCAGGCTATGTGCTGGAGTGCTCAAGGCTGCTTCCTCGTTGCATCCTATTGCTCTGATTTCCACAGAAAGGAAAGTCAAGCAAGTTCCAGCAGGATCCTTGGTGGGCAATCAAAATCCTGGCGCATGCTGTGTTTTTAATAGGCAATTAGGTACAGCCCTAGGCAGTAAGGGTGGGATTCATCTTCTTTAACTGAAAGTGTTGGAAAGTTAGATATCAGTTCTGAGGTGGTTGTGTAGAATGCCTCAAAAGAAAAGAGGCAGGTACTTCCAGTGGATGCTTTATCTTATTCTGGAAAAGATGAGATGAATCATACTCTGGAGGTGTCTCTGTCCACTGACTGCATAGAAGAAGCCTAAATGATTGCACTTAAGTTGATGCCAGTCTTCTAGACAGCTGAAGTTCAGTAAGGTGCATCTTTTGGCATTTGAAGCTGCATCTAAGCCATGTGCTAGAACATTTGTTGTTCATGGAATAGTAAAAGAAGAGGCATATTCCTAATCAGAGGATCTGAACTGCCTGGTGTAAATAAAAGCTTCTTTCAGGTAATGAGGAGGTGCTATGTGGGCATAAACCATTTAAGAAAAAGGCAAACTGAAAAATCCCACAAAGCCTAAGAATTCAGCCAACTCAATCTATGAATCTAGTTGGAGCAACTGCATGAGTAGCTAAAACTAGCAGCTCACTAGATCCAAGTTAGCAGGGCACATTTTATAGGCAGTATTCTAGGCAGCATGCTGCTTTATCTTCCTTGGTTTGACTCCTAATCTAACTGCATATATCACCAATGCCTTTTGATTTAATTTCAAATAGATAGCAACAGTGTTTAATTTGATTTTTTTTGTTGTTTGTTTTTAATGACTGGATATGTGAATCAAAGAGGACCCTAAAATGTTTCCTCTTCACTCAGAATGTTCTATAATTCTAATGCATATAGTATATGCTGATTTTGTCACCAATAGCTAATTTGTGAGAAGTATTGTTGAAGGGCTGATTTCAACTTGAGACCAAGCCAATTAAAACCCCTTTAGTCACCACACCAAGGAATAAAAGGAAAAGAAGAGGAGAATAGGGCTTTTCCTGGTCAGTTTTTGTAGATTAAAGTTATGTTAAATCTGCTAGTTCAAAGAGAGTTTTATAAACTGCATTTTCCTCAGAAGCACCTCTCCTATGAAGACAGGCTGGGAGAGTTGGGGTTGTTCAGCCTGGAGAAGATAAGGCTCTGGGGAGACCTTCTAGCAGGCTTCCAGTATTTGAAGGGGGCTACAGGAGAGCTGGAGAGGGACTTTGCCTCTTATCCTGACACTTGTTACTGGGGAATAAAAAACAACACCCACCTCACTCCACCTTCCTTGGAGGGAGTTGTAGAAAGTGAGAAGGTCTATCCTCAGCCTCCTTTTCTGCAGTTTAAACTGCACTTCACCAGACCTTTTCTCCACATCCTTCACCAGCTTTGTTGTCCTCTGGACACACTCCAGCACCTCAATGTCTTTTTTGTAGTGAGGGGCTCAGAACTGAGCACAGTACTCAAGGTGTGGCCACACCAGTACAGGGGGACAATCACTTTCCTGGTCCTGCTGGTCACACTATTCCTGATCCAGGCCAGGATGCTGTTGGCCTTCTTGGCCACCTGGGCACTCATTGTTTCATGTTCAGCTGGCTGTCAATCAGCACCTAGGTCTTCCTCTCTTGGGCAGTTTCAGCCACTCTGCACCAAGCCTGGAACATTGCATGGGATTGTTGTGACCTAAGTGTAGGACCCAGCACTTGGTCTTGTTCAGCCTTATGCAGCTGGCCTCAGCCCACTGATTCATCCTGTCCAGGTCCCTCTGTAGAGCCTCATCTAGTGATTTCATGTTTTCATGCTAAATGCTTGTCTTCTCTGAAAGGCAGAGTCTAGAACCACAACCACTCTCTGAGCACTGATACTTGCATGTGGCATTGATGGGTGGGTTTTAGAACTTGTGTGCAGCCCTCTCAGAACAGAATATAGATTGCTGTTATTAACAGAGGCAGCTTCCATATATTTAAATGTCTGGAATCCCTCACAGATAACTTTATGATCATTTTGATGAGCAGCAGCCACTGTGTTTAGTGAGATGGGCCAGTGATATGGGTAATTCAGTGCTTATTCACCAAAAGGGGAAAAATAAAAGTCTTCAGCATAGTGGGTAATGAATGTGTCTGACTTCAGTGACTACAAGAGGTGGATGGTGAATCATCTTCCTGCCAGGCAGAACATAGCTTTTTTTCCTCAATACTTTTTGACATTTCTCATACTGAAGAAATACATAAATCTCTCTCTCTCTCTTTTTTTTTTTTAATGCAGCATGGCTTTTACAGCA
Source organism: Indicator indicator (assembly GCF_027791375.1). NCBI lineage: Eukaryota > Metazoa > Chordata > Aves > Piciformes > Indicatoridae > Indicator > Indicator indicator. The sequence goes on along the minus strand of NC_072021.1, from coordinate 27,291,741 downwards.
GCTAGCAAGTTATGCTGAACAAATCAGTCCTACCTCACGTCTGTTCTTAAGGAGTTTATTATTCTTTTAGGTTATGATGAAAGCTATTAATTGTCACAATGCCAAGTGCACAGTTTTGCCTACATTCACTATGTCATTATTTTGTGCCATTTCAAGGAGGTGACTGATTACAAAAGACAGTCAAAATATTAGGCCCTCAATATTACCTTGGAAACTGCAGAGTTTCATCTTCTTATTTCAGGGCTGGGAATGGGAGCACATTACTTCTCTCCTGGCACCTTCTGAATGCTTTCAAGGTAAACAGTACCAGTTTTTTACTTCTGTTGCTGACTGCTGGTTTTGCCTTCCATCTCCAGAGGAGACTGTTATGATGAGGTGATCTATCCCTCAGCAAAACACAAGCTGTTCACTTATCCCAGACAATTTTGTATCAAACCCATAACTTCATCTGAGTTATGACAAGTTTTTTAGGATATGTCATGCAGTAAATATTCTCTTGGTCTGTGTTCTTGCTCTCACCCAAACTTATCCTTTCCCTGTCTTCAGGAGATCTATTTTTCAGTCTCTTTCTCTATACTTCTCCAATGTAGTTCACAGTGGTATATGGCTGTGGCTGACTGCTGTTGGGCACCACAACTGCCAGACTGGACACCATGCTACTTGGCTCTGGACAGGACTATGATGTGTCACACATTCAGTCACATCATTTATAAAATATTTTCTTGCTTAATAATGTAAAATTTAGTGTAATTGTTTCAGCCTCACTATTTGGTCCAGATAGGTGCATTGTTATTTATTAATCATATTTATCCAGGGCAGTCTTTATAGTCTGAGGAATCAGAGCTCCTGATGAGGGCCCACAAGACAGCATAGGGTTTTAGAAGCAAAGGAGAGCAAGTATTGTTTTTCCTTTCCACAGCACTCCTATTTTCAGTGCCAAACACTTTCAACCTGCCAAAAATAACCATATATAATGTATTTATTCATCTGCTTCTCTTGATTATCTCAAAACACATGTCAGTCTCAAGCTTCTGAGCTGGAATCTGACTTGCTGGTAAACTGATGTGGAAGTTGTCAGAGTTAAGAAGAGAACGTATACTGTCTTGATGGATTGTCTCAGTCAAGGGCAGGGACAGGAACTCATTGTAGCCATCCATACTGCAGGGCCTAACTGGGGATGGTAGCTGGGGTGCTGGTTTTGGCTGGGGTACAGCTGATTTGCTTCTCAGTAGCTGGTATTTGGGCTATATTTTGCGTTTGTGATGGGAACAGTGTTGGTCACGTAGGGATGGTTTAGTAACTGCTGAGCAGAGCTAATACAGAATCAAGGTCTTTTCTTCACCTCCTGCCACCACACCAGTGAGCAGGCTGGGGGTGCAGAAGTTGACAACTGGGACAGCTGACCCCAACTGACCAAAGGGATATTCCAGACCATATGATGTTATGCAACATACAAAACTGGGGGAAGGAAGAGAAGAGTGTGTTCAGTCTGATGGTATTTGTCTTCCCAAGTACCTGTTAAATGTAAATGTGTTGGAGCTCAACTCTCCTGGAGTTGGCTGAACATCTGGTTGTGAGTAAATTCCTTGGTTTGCTTTGCTTGCAGGTGCTGGCTTTTGCTTTACCTATTAAACTGTCTTCATCTCAGCCCACGGCTTTTGTCACTTTTACCCTTCCAGTTCTCTCCCCTATCCCACCATGGGCAAGTGAATGAGTGGCTGTGTGGGGCTGAGTTCCTGGTTGGGGTTAAACCATGATACCTTTACTATGACCTTAAATCCCTTCAATGCTAGTGCCAGATGCAATTGAAAGGTAAGAGACGACTTGACTTTCAATGTTCCTGGAGGACAGAGCTCTCCACAAGCCTAATAGCTTTGGTCTGGGACTCTAAAAAAAGGGCTGTCAACTTAGTGAGAAATTGCTTATAGACAGAATTTTTTCTAAGGCAAATAGATATTTATTGATCATTCCTTTTACATGAGGAAAAAGACTTTGTGTAGAGAGTTCACAAAAGGCCCTTCAAGAGGAGATCAGAAAAAGTAGCTGTGTTGCTGTCTGGGCTATAAACTGATTTGTCTTGTTTCTTTGCCTAAAACTAGCTTTTCTTCATGTGTTTTGATTTTCAGGGTTAGGGCTTAATAGGAATTTGTGGCTGAGATTTACTCTGGTTCCAGTTTCCACTTCAGAGTATGTAGTGAAGCGATCAGTTAATGAGCTTTTTAACAGTTACTAAAAATATAAATGAAGATCTCATAGAACTTACTAAGGGACATCGAAAGACCTAATTTAAAAGAGATATTGTTTTCTTTGTTAGAAACATTTCAACCAGCTTGATACTTGATAGTAGATCTGAGTGTCTAGAGAATGACAAAATTGTTTATTCCAGTGGTTTTTTTTTTTATTTTACTTAACTAAGGGGAAACTTAATCTAATGAAGGGTAATATAAATTAACATTGGCCCTGAAACCAGACATAAGGATTTTGCTAATCTAGGATTGAGCCAGATAGGAATAAGAGGATGCACTCCTTGTCTTCTGACCTCCTTCAGTTGGAGAAAAGTCTGCATTCAGAGTCATACATAAACAAATGCTTTTCAAAACTTCTTACAACCAAGAATATATACTAAGACCTTTGAAAAAATGGAATTTTACATCCAGAAGGCTGGAAGTATATCAAGACTTGATTCTACGTTAGGAAGATTCTGGTTAATAACCTTCTAGCCATTTCAAAGTCCTAGATGTGATTGTGTAGGGCAGCAATGTGTTGTAGTGGTGCTGAGTCAGCTGCACTCTGTGGAGGTTACAGAACTTTTATCACCTGCAAGGTTAATCTAGCAGTGCTCAAGGCTGTAGGAGTCTTGCTTTTGTCTTGTCAACCTAGAAAACAGATCTGGGAAAGACCCATTTGGTATTCATTCCTTGGCAGCACAGCTATCTCTTTTAGCTGCCCACTTTAAAATGTAGACCAAAGCATTTCTTGTACCAACATTAGCTGTGCTGAGATCATGGGACATATGATTTTTGCATAATCTATTCTACCAGTTTATATTACAACTAAATGATTGTTTGGTGGGGCTGGAATTCAGAGAGCGATGCTTTTCTTCTCTCTGTCCTTCTGGCCTGTCTGGGACATGATTAGTTTCTTTCCAATTCCTTCTTGGCATCCATGCTTAGATTATTCCTCTTCCTTTCATGTTGATATATGCTTTTTGTTTCTTCTTGACCTTCAGGAAAACTCTTTTAAGATGACTGAGCTTAAAGCAAACTAAGCATGAGGATGTGTTCCGAATGAGCAGGAGGAATGGGGAAGGGTGGATGGAGAAGGAAGGCTGGCAGAAAACCTCAATACGTTTCTTTATTTTTGTTTCACAAATGATTTAAAAAATTGTCCAGAGGAAGACCAAGTACTTTGCACAGGGAGCACTACTCTATTCATTTCCATTTTTCGGAAGTTCTCTTGAGTGACCTCAGTGGGCTGTTTTCTTTGGTTGTATTTTTGCAGCCTTATCTCTTTGAAGTCTTAAAGATCATTGCTTTACATAAAGGACATAATGAATTCATATTGTGCGGTTATTTTTACGCAGATATGGCCTGACAAGCCTGCAGCAAAAGAATTTTGGTGCTCTTAGAAAACAGGTAGTTAAGCAGGTAGGCTGTAAATATCTACAGTCATGGCTGGAAAGCTATCAATTATCTGTGTTCCCAAGCTTAACTGTTACACTGAATATTTACCTTGCAAACTTAGAAATAGCAGCCAATCTGAACGAGTCATTTACTTTTCAGTACTAATTTTGCTTTTGGTGCCAAGCTCTGTAAATGTTGCCTCATATATCATTGTCACAGTGCCATACATTTGAAATGTCAAATTATTCAGTGTCTGGTGTCATAAGAATACTATTAGCAGCAGGAAGGCACAAAAAATGCCATGCAGAGAATAAACACTTCCTTACCTGGTGTTGCAGTTTATGGACAGAGCTATCTAAGGGTTGTTTGGATGTGCAGAAGATATATCCTCTGAGTATTTTAGCCACCCCTTGAGGAACCCTTTTTCTCTACTAAAACCAAAAGGTTTGTGCATTTCAGCTGCAGTGTTTCTTTCTTTCCCTAGGCTCTTGCAGCCAAAGTGAATGTGCCAGAAAGGGCAGATAAATGCCATTCTTTTAAGTAATTGTTTTGTAATTGTTACTGCACAAGCCTTTTATGAGAAATTATTGTGCTGAAGCAAAGTAAGAGGCAAACTTTCAGATGACTATGTATTGCATGTAGGAGACAAGGGCTCAATTCTGCTCTCCTACTCCCTGTTTACTGTCAGATTTATACCTCAGTAGCACAGCAACTGAAGACTGAACAGGGATTAACCTTTCTGGTTGTCTGCAATTTCTCACACTATTTGTAGAAATAATACAATTTACCACTGTGTTATTATTTTTTTAGTGGAGCAATACTGCTATAGAGGTTAGACAAGACAGGGCTGTATAACGGCATATTTATAATAATAAGCAGAAGGTGATCAAAGTATTATCCTCAAGAGAATTCATGGAAGGGCATCCATGTCACGGTGTGTTTTGTCATTCAGACCATGTGTTTCTACCCAAAACAGCAGATTCTGTGCTGCTTGTCCCTGGAGCCCAGCAATGCTGAGTTGCCTCCACCATCCCTGACCCCTTTTTCATGCTTCTTCCGGCTCCACCAGAGGATTTATCAAGGAGTTACTGAGCTATTTATGTTAGCATCTCCTCTTATGGGTTGAACATTTTGGACTGGTGGATAAGTAAAGAGGGCTGAAGTCCAAATTTAGTGTCCTTGGGCTTGGTTCATTTACTCATGTGTGAACATCTAGTGTAGTCTGAGCTATCTTAAGGGATCTCTCCAGCAGCCTTCAGAAGGGAATGGGTCTCCAAGAGGTCTCATGAAATATATACCAGCTCTGCAGGGATTTGTCAGATACCTTAATGTGTCTCAAATGGCATGATGATATTTAAATATACATCACCTCATCATGCCCTAAATAATCAGTTTGCAAATCAGCAATGCATCTTCTATTCTAAATATCCAGTTCTATAGGAAAGCAGCAAAGAAGCTGTGATGTTCCTGCAGGGAAAGCAATTGCCTGTCAGGATGTCAAAATGCCCCATGCCTTTGTTCTGGTCAAAAAACCAAAACACACACAAAAAAATTGGGGTTTTCAATCAGCTGTCTGTGCAGGAACAGGTATGAGCTGGAACTGGAACCTCCATTGTTGTGGTGCTTCTATAAGGTAATCAGACCAGTAAGCCTCTCCAGGACACAGATCTTCTTGGAATAGAGTTAACCATAATGTAATAATTTAAGGTAAAATGAACTGATGCCTGCAAATGCCTATATGTTTTCATTGTCTCTGCAAACAACTTAAATGACTTGCTGTACATCTGACTTGGAGAACACTTGAGGAAGAAAAAAAATCCCTGCTTACAAAAGAAAAAAAAGGACTAGTCTGAGCCAGAGTTTTGACCCAGTCAGAGATATCAGAACCCAAAATTTGCAGGAAACGTAAAATGTCCAAAGTACATATTTTTGATGCAGACTTCATGCATGAATCACTTGATAAATCACTTCTGCTAAAGTTGCCTATTTCTTGAATCACCATCACCTTATCCTTTTTCCTTCCCGTTTTCTGGACATTGTGACAACTTTAATACAATTAATGTAGACAACTACAATGTAGGCGACTCTTACACAATGAGTTCCTATTCAGATAATTCCTAGTACTTTTCAAATATCTTGAAGCTCACTGTCTGAGCTTTCCAAATAGCTCAAAATGTTGGACTTCATGATTTAAATGTAACACATCTGTTTTCTATAATCATGTGAAATTTAGGGCCTCCAAAGCAGAAGATACCTGTGGGCTGCTGTGTACAGTTCAGGCTGAACCCTGATAGGTTGTGATTCCTATTTTTGGTGCATTCATTGGCCTCTTAGTGGTTTGTCTTGTCAACAAATCATCTGTTTTCTATAAAATTGCCTATTTCATGATACATGTCTTAAGTTGTATCTAGTTCTCTGGATGTCCTTGAGAATCTTTAATTACTTTATTACTTGTATTACTCAGCTTTGAAATATACAGATATAAAAACACTATACTTACTTAAAAGTACACAGGTGTTGATTTCATGTATGTTTGCCTCTTGAACAAAGTTTAATCTTTATTATTTGTCTTGATTCCAGTGTGGGTATTCTCTCAGTATTAAAAATCATGAGTCAAACTGGAAGTTGGGAAAGTAGCCTTGGCTGCAGGAAATGTGAAAAAGAAATAATGCTTGTGTGTTCTTCTGTATTCCATTCAGAACTGTGTTATGGCCATGGTTTGTTAATCTGCCCATGACTGAAGAGATACTGATAAGAAATAAGCATGAGAAATCTGTGATACCATTGAATCTCTTGAGCTGAGTCTGTCGACAAGAGTCCACATAACGCTTCATCTGTTCTTAAACACCTCTAAATGGAAAGATTCCTAATTTCTCCAGCTTCTTCCAGACTTCTCTTTATAAACAGATTTTTGCTACACCTTTCATAAATCTTTTTCACCAGTGTTGCCAGTTTCTTGTATACAGATCTTAGAGGTCTTTTCCAACCAAAACAATTCTCTGATTCTATGAAAACAGTTAATCACTGCCACATTTATGACAACATTTCACCTTGTCTCATTACGCCTCTTTTCTGGAACTAAGCCAGTCACTCTGCTCTATACTCTCTCTTCATATATTGTCTTTCTACAGTCTTCTTGATTTCTGCTGAAGGTAATTTCCTAAATTGCCATGTCTGCCTCTGCAGAACTGCATCCACATCTGTGCACCCCAGATTTGCATTTGGTGTTTTTGCATCAGCCTTGCACAAGTGCCTCCAGTGCAGTTTATGGCTTCCCTGCCCTGTTTTGCATGTGAGGTTTTTTTTTTTTTTTTTGGCAATTGGTATTGATGATGGTGGTGGATGTGAGGCAAGAACAGGACATGACTGGGTTAGGTGCTGTATGAGCAGAGCACACCAGCAGCTCTGCCTCCAGGCATACTTTGGTGCCTTCTTGAACTCCAGCAGTGCTGTGCTCTTTAGGACAGTGAGACAGCTCCTTGCAGTGCAGTGTTCTTATTCAACTCAGCTCAGCTGAGACTCTCTCATTGCTTGGAGTTTAACTCCCTCGTGGTCTGAATGGTTTATATTAAACCTCCTTTTCCCAGCAGTTAAAAATAGTTAGCTGAAAGGAGCAATTTTCAGGAGAATGTGTGCAGATCTTCCTTGTAACAAGGAAATCGCTGCTGGTTTTATCCTGTGTGCAGCATGAAACTGTTGGAGTTGCTTTCTGTAACATTCACTTTTGCCTTTGACATTTCTGAAACCTCAATTAGGAAAAAGCCTCACACAGTCACTACATTTAGAGGGTGAATATCAAAGGATATCCGTGTGGGTCAGTGAAAGCGTTGCCTTGATGATCAGTAGGGCGAGGATTCCACATGGTACATCATAAAGTACATTTTGTGTTTACTGTTTCTCCCTCCCTGTGTTAAACCAGCACTGAGAAGGTATCTGCTGACTTCAGGTGTCATGAAGCTGGTGGGCAGTTAGATAAGTCATCCTGGGGAATTAGACTTTTTGAAAGGCAAACAATACAGTATTTCCTTTAAATCTTGTATTTCTTGTATCTGTTCCTATACAGAAATATCTCGTCTTCCTTTCCCCCCTTTCACAGTTATTAAATGAAAATTTTGTTTTTGAAAAGGTTTTATCTCTCTTTGCCTGGGGCTTGGCAGCTGCAGCAGCATCTCAGGGACGTTATACTGTCCAGGAGCATTCACCACTGTGACTTTTCAGTCTGGGAGCTAACAGTGCTGCCTCTCCCAACAGTGTTTTCACTGAAGCCTACGTATGCTTGGCATCGTGATGTTAACTGCTTCATGGAAACAAATGATTGCTAAAAGCTGTGAGGAGATCAGCATTTGGAACCTGTTCTTGGAGAAGCAGCAGCTGGCCGTGGCTGGTTGTCCTGCAGGTGGCAATGCACAGCAAGGAGACAGCTCGGCAGAGGAGCTGAGGGAAGCGCCAAGTTAAAACGAACTCCTTTCACAAAAGTGTGTCACAATGCCGCCCTGTGCTCTGACTGGGGCACCCAGCCGTGTCTGCCAGCGCCTGGAATAAATCTGAGTCCTTGTGCAAACAAGTGCAGGGATCATTGTTGGAACACTCCATCTCTGGGCTCTGTTGGGAATGGGCATTTACAGAATCATAGAATCTTTCTGGTTGGAAAAGACCTTAAAGATCATCTTCCCTCCTTTTTTCCATTTGTCATCTTTCCTCCCTTTGTGCTACCTACAGAAGTCATTGGTTTAGAAGGAAGGCTGTAAAACACCTCCAAGCCAGTTTATAGCTTCTGTTTCTGTAGGTGCACCAGAGGGCTGACTTCTTCTGTTGAGCTGCTGAGGGAACTGGGGTTGTTTAGCCTGGAGAAAAGGAAGCTGAGGGGAGACCTCGTTACTTTCTACAACTCTCTGAAAGGAGGTTATAGTGAGGTGGGTGTTGGTCTCTTCTTCTTAGTAGTAAGTGACAGGATGAGAGGAAATGCCCTCAGGTTGCACCATGGGAGGTTTAGGTTGAATTTTAGAAGAAATTTCTTCACTAAAAGGGTTCTCAACCACTGGAATAGGCTCTCCAGGGAGGTGGTTGAATCCCCATCCTTGCAGGTGTTTAAAAGAGGCAGAGATGTGGTACCAAGGGATATGGTTTATCACCAACTTTGGTAGAGTTAGAGAATGGTTGGACTTGATAATCTTAAAGGCCTTTTCCAGCTGAAATGATTCTGTTTTCAACTGGTTCTGGTGGGCACTTTGCCGCTGAATTATTCCAGATGCTTCACTACAAACTCAAACAAGCACATTTTCCAATCTTCTTACCAAAGTATTTCATACTTGGATGTTCCCTTCACCATTGTCCTGGGGCTTACACTTTTTTTTTTTTTCAGTGCAGTGCACTTGTTTTCAGTGCAGTAAGAGTAATGCACTTTCTTTGTAAAATATGAATATGTTCAGCTTTAAACAACCACTGGCAATTTCTTTTTTCTCACAGGAATTAATATTTTTTTTTCTTTCTAATTGAACTATTTTTGCAGTTAATAGTGACATTTATAAAAGAGAAGCTGGGAAAGCTGTGGCAGACCACTCACTGAAATCTAGAGATCCTGATCAGAGATTTCATCACTCTTCCTGTAATATTATTCTGTTCATGTTTGATTTGAATTGAATTATTTCCAGTGAAGAAGGTTGCGGTATTTGAAGTGCTTGATTTTCTTTAAGCCTTTTTCAGTGCTTAAGAAAATACACAAAACCCTTGTTTTTTTTTAGCCTGTATTGTTTTCTGCTAGGGTTTTTTGTTGTTTTTGTTGTTGTTGTTTGTGGATTTTAGAAACCTTGGTGAGGCAAGAGGTAGTGAGTTTGCATTGTGGTAATGAGTATGCATGCCACTTGTAGTTAAGTCTTCACAATGATGCCCTGTGCAATAACAGGTTTGTGTACACAAGTGAAAAGCCTACATGGGCAAAGTTATTATTTCTAAAGAAAAATAAATGCAAATAAGGCAGGTTTGCTGCTATAAATGCTGCAATTTGCATGTCTGAGTGGAAAGCTATGAGCGTGACTTCAATTTTGCAGGTAGAAGTAGAAGCTTCAAATGTTTTCTGATGTATTTGGCAACATTTCTGATTTATATTGATTTTTATTTTCCTCCAAATGTATGTACAGGACATCCATTATTCCCCTTATTGCCTTTAAAGTAGCTAAAATACACTGCAATGTAAATTGTACTGAGTAATTTTAAACAGTTTTCCATGACATCATACTTAGGATGGTAAATCCAAGAATTTGAGGCTACCTGCAAAATAAAATGGGTTTGTATCATTTTGTGTCTTTCCCTTTATTTCTTTATACTTTCACTTTTGTACAATGTCACTTATGTTAGCCACTGTCAATTTTCTTTGCCATGTTGGGATCTGACTTGTGGTTTGTTTGTTTTTTTTTTCCCCCAAGATCATATGATGTGATTAATGACTTGACTGAACTATGTGTCTCTCTCTTTCATATTTGTTTTTAGAGTAGTGGAAAGAAGTTCAAATTAATTCATCAGTAGTCTATAAAGAGTTTAACCAAATTACTCCTCATCATGCTGTGTACTTTTGTCACCTGTATTAAAGTTTATTTATGGTGTACTTCTTAGAAGTGAGTTCATCTGCACTCTTAGCCTAATTTATTAATCTGACAAATATGATGAACATTCACAGCAGCATTGAGGAAGGGCATTCAAGAAGGTTCTCTCAATTTCAAGTCCCTGACTTTACAACAGCAAAGTTCCACCTGAGAACCGTGGCTCTGGTGATTTATTATTTTATAGCACTGACTCTGTGACCCATTTCTGCTGTTGTGATCTGTCTAGGATTGCCAGGCATTGCAGGGCACACAGTCTTGCTGTTATACTGTTGGAAAAAGAGGAGTGTAAGGATGAGCAGCTCTGTTCAACCCTGAGTTTCATGGTCTTTGCTCTGGGGCAAGGCATTGAATGAGAAGGTTACTGCATTGCATGCAACTGAGTATTTCTCATCCTTGAGGGACACATAAACATCCAATAATGATGTGCAAAGATAGGAAAGAGTTGGAAACCCCAGGAGATCCCTTTGATTCCCTTTGATTTGGCCAGTGCTCTGGCCAAAGCCGGAAATAATATAATGCAGCACTTGACTGATGGTATTTGGCTGTAATGGTACTCTCAGAAATGCTGTTCATGCAACCCAAACTGCCCTTGTTTGGTGGCATTCAATAGAGAGCAATAGCCCAAAGGAAAAAGGGGGGTTGGACTAGATGGCCTTTAAAGGTTCCTTCCAACCTTTAGGCAGCATTATTTATCAGAGAGTTACAAGACCAAGAAAGGTGGAGACTGGCATCGTATGAAGGTTTTAATCCCCACAGCAGAAAGCCAGGATGAAGCTAGGCAGAAGTAACAAGATCTTGCTTTTTTAGCACAAGGTTAGCTTTAGCAAAGTTGTCATGTGGATAAGTTAAAAGAGCTGTTCATTCATATTTGTGTGGTTGTATCTTCTGAGACACTCACTGCAAATCTTCTTCTGGGAAGATCACCTGCTAGCTAGTGAAGGAGCATGAGGTCTGACTCCACCTTCAGTCAAAAGCTGGCCTATAGGCTGAGGCTACGATCAAGGCTTCTGATTCCTGCCAATCACAAGACCACGAACAAGTTTAGGAGCTGGGAGTGTAGTTCTGAAAGTAGTGAAAAATGTTTCAAGCCAGATTAAAATGTAGAAAACAGATGAAGCTAAAGCTCAGGATAACTGGGACAGCTTCTATGGCTAATGGAAGTTTTAAAGTTAGATGAGCTAATAGGAAATGTTAAGAATCTCTGAATAAAATGTCTCCCTAAAGAAGTTCATTGCTGTATGGAATTGTCTATATCCATAGAATAAAGTGAAAATCTTTCCATCTGAGAATATTGGTAAAAATCACTGTCTAAATTTAGAGTCCCCATCCCAAACATTTAAACAAGGCCATGGCCCACTGGAGTGTTCCTGAGTGGAATACTGAACTCAATATTTGTGAACACACAGTTCGGCTCAGGGTTCAATTTCAGCTGGAGCTGGGTAGCAATTTCTTTATTCCACAACGTTTTCTGAGTTTATCTTACAATATTTTCCACCTCACGTCAGGCTGAGTCGGAGACTTTTCAGAGTGGTTCAGGGGAAACAAAAAAGAAATTCTGCAGCTTGTTGATCAGGTGAGTTATGTGAGAGACCAAAGATTAAGTTTCCATCATGAATTGAAATAGCAGCTAACTCTGGGCTTCAGACAGCCCAAATAAGTGTTTGGTTATTTGTAGCTCAAATGTCCATTGCCATCTTCTTTTTTTTTTTTTTTTTTCTTTCCCCAGTAGAAATGTAGTGCTGAAGCAGAAAAACCTTCTTAATTATTTTTTTCCTGCAAATTCTGTATTCTCATAGAAATCCTTGCTGTGATGAAACGACAAAAATGCATCTCTACCCTTTTTATCATGGTTGACACTTACAGTAAATTTTTTTTCCCTTTTCATTTGTCTGGCTTTTTTGCCCCTCCTCCCATGTACTTTCCAGGTTTCTCCTTTCATGATCTGAAAATGCTGCTGAATAATGATGAGCCAACAGTAAGTCCAATCCCAGACGGTCTTTTGTTCAGGTAATTACTCGGAACCACAGCAGCTCCTAAGTGCCTTGGCTTCCCTGACTGAGATTGACTGATTGGAAGATTAGGCAAGGCAGACTTTTATAGCCAACCCTGTAACAAGAAAGGAAAAATGTAGACTCATTTAAATAAGGTTTGGGTTTTTTCCTTTCTCCCTCTTTCTGCTGTATTGAGGATGCAGCCTGAATGTTATCCAAAGTTCTGTATTTAGCTCAGAGCCAACCTTCTTTGGTTAGAACAGAGGTGAGCATCCCTCCAGCCACTCCTGAATGGTGCTGGAGCTTTGCTGGTGTTGCTCCTGCAGCTGGTAGCACAATTCCAGGAGGTATAACTTCTTAAAGAAGAAAGTTTACCAAATTTTTCAGAGAAAATAATGCAATTCTCCTTACAATAAAGCCAGTGATTTAGATTTATACCTCATTTATTTGCCTTGGTTTTCCACTTGCTAAAGACATTTGCTAGTATATACCAGATGACATAATCCATTTAAAACAAATGAAATTGGCTTTGAAACCTTTATCCCCATCTTATCACTAGGGCCACAGCAGATTCTCAATAAGTAATAGTAACATTTTGCAAAATAAAACACCTAACCTCATTTCTGTATGGAAACAAATAAACTTGTCATAATTCCTGCTAAAATATATTTAATGATTCATATAAAAACATTGCCAGCCTTTCACTAAGAAACAGTCATGAGCGAATACATAAAATCACATCTATAAACATGAAAAAATATCCCAGGGCTCACTGATGAATCAGATTAGATGTGCTTACAGTATCGCCAGCGGTGGTTTTTAAAAAGAAAATCGTGTTAATGGAGCACTGAATGACAGAGAAACAAAGCTGGGTGCTGGCCTTTTCTTTAGCAGATTCTTTTCTGAATCTTTTAAGATGGCTGTCATCTTTACATAGTTTGGAATGGCTGCTGTTAGAGCATTTAATGTAAATTGCCAAATCATAGTCTCTCCTGAATTAGAGTCAATACTACAGCTGTGTAGCTCCAGGATCAAACACAGCATGGATGTCTATCCCAGTGTAGAACCAGCAGCAGAGCTCACCTTACAGATCAGCTATACTGATTTATGCTTGGGAGGCAGAGCCAAAGCTCTCCCCTTTTCTTGCTCTTGGACCCCATATGTGTGAGGAAGAGATCAAAGGAGGATAGTGGCTGCTTTCTCTCAAGGCTTCCATGGTGACCTTTGGGTAAGCAGCCTGCAAAATTTGCCATCTTTCACAATTCACAGTGCAGGAGGTTCCGGTTGTGCACAGCTAGAGGAAACCTTTTGTGTTGTCAGCCCTGAGATATTTTGGCTTCAGAAGTCACAGACATTAAAAATGCAGAATGTTATCAGTGCAAAGCTTTTGGTGCCTGACTGTTGCGTGTTGTATGTTGTATTCGTTGTGCTCTGACATAGCTAAGAACAGTCCTAAGGTTTTTAAACTGAAGCATTAAAATACAACCTCTGGTCCTCATACTACTAACATCTGTGAAGCTTATTCCCTTTAAATTAGTAAACTGTTTGCTAATGAATTTGATGTGCAAATATTTGATGGCAAATATTCAGAATTAAATATTGAAGAGATGGAAAGATAAAACAAAAGACAGGAAAGTTCTAAGATTTATGTAGTAGGATGATTCTGTTATCTGTGTCAAGAGCATACCCAGCATGATTTATAATTTCTATTAAAAATATCAAAGCACTGTCTGGACTGTATCTAAGCAAGTGAAAATCCCTAAATCTTTGGTTTATGTCATTCTAAGAAGAAATGTTCATGTTTACTCACACACTTCACCTTCTAGTCTTTGCTCAAAACACAGCTTTAGCTACAGTAACAAGGAGGAAATCAACCTTTCCTGAAACCTTAATTTCCCGTGGAATTAAATGCCTCTTTCTCCTGAGAAAAACTGTTTCACCTTGCAGCTTGGATAATCTCTTCAGTCTCTTAACTATGTAAAAAAAATGCATACACCCAACTAACCTTCATTTCCTTCTACAATTTTGTCCTCTAAGCCCTATGCAAAGCACATCTGTCCTCTAAGAGCAATTCACAATAAGAATTTTACTTCAGGCAGAGGTGAGGTAAAAAGCAGCTCTGCTGAGGTTTCTGTCCAATAAATGGATCTGAAATTACACTTTCCAAATAATTTCTCTATGAGCTCACTGTCCTGTGCTACACTTTGACAGTATATGTTAAAATAAATTCCTTGCCACTGAGTGTATTTTGAAAATATTTTCACCAGGAGTTCTCTAGAAACAATGGAATAAATTCCAAGTGCTAATCCAACATCCCCCTTTGTTAGAATATTATCTTACTCTAAGAACAAACCTCAAGCAGGACTAAATAGGATGTATCTTTGCTTCCAAAGAGTGGAGAAGTTAATGTGCAAGAATTAATGACAGGCTTTTGTGGTTTTTTTTAAAGATTTGGTCCAAGTTTTTAATCATCTAACAAAAGTTTTAGTTGTCTGGATTTTTGGAGGTTTCCCAGTCTCTGCTTTGCCAGCTGAATGTTGCAGATCTCTCTGTAATAGCTAGAATGATAGGATTGTTTTGGTTGGAAAAGACCTTAAGATCAGTGAGTCCAACTGTTATCTAACTACTAAGTGTTCTCTAAATTTAGTTCAGAATCACAGAGTTAACCAGGTTGGAAAAGATCTTCAAGATCATCAAAAGTCCAACCTGTCACTCAAAAGCACTTTCTCACTCTTTCTTTAAACCAGTGCTCTTTCCTTAATCCAAATAAAGTGTTAAAGGCTGCATGCAACAACTGAGTTCAATTCAAGATAAAGCTGAAATAAATTTCAGGCCAAAAACATTATTTGAATTTTATAAGGAGGGGGCTGGAGGGTCTCTGTTTTATGAACATGTTACCTGTTGGTCCTGTCTGTACATGTAGAGGTCTGGATTGAGATGTGCAGGTAGTCCATGTCTGCTGGAGCGTCATTAAATTCACTATGTAGTGAATCTACCCTGGTCTTGGGAAAGGAAAATGTGTACCAGGCTCAAATTGCTAATGGAACAAATACAGAGGTGGAGGAGCAGTTAGGATTACTGATGTGATGTGTCCTTTGCAGGAACGAGATGGGATTCATATTCTTATAGTGCTATTTAAAGCTGAAAGCCTGTTTTCCCAATTAGATGTGTGTGTCTGTGTTTGCAGTGTGCCACTGGCAAGGTAAATGGGATCAGCACTAAGCGTTCCTGAAGGCTGCAGCTGGCTGACAGTCACCATTTTATAAACCTCCCTTTTTTTCCCCTCCGAGTCTACACAGATATGAGTTTCAGCAGTACTTGCCTCCAGCCTCTTTCAACTTTCTTTTTAATTAAAAAGCTTAATTGAGAGTAATAAAAATTCCAATTAAGCTTTTTAAATAAAACCCAAAAGCTCAAAGTGGCTGCAGTTGCAGATAACTGCTACTGCAACCCATGACTGGCAATTGTATTTGAGCAAGGCTTTTGTTTCACCACAATAAATGTTGTGGTTTATGATTATACCTCCACATCTTTTGAAGGGTACTGTACCTTTAAGTCTCACAGAGCTGTTTGCATGTGAAATATGGGCATCCTGCTGAATTTTGCTAAGTGCAGCACAGGGACTCAAGCCTCCATAGGATGCTATGCATATATTTGCCCCTCAGCATCGTGCCACATGTTATATCTGTAAGCAAAAATAACAGCAGTAACTAGTGCTGATCAGCCCATTTCCCTGGGAGCTCTTGGGATTTTGTAGGTGAGAAGAGAAAGCACTAAACTTTTTTAGACTTGAAGTTCAATCAGGACAAGTGTTGAGTCCTGCATCTGGGGAGGACTAACACCAGGCACCAGTACAGGCTAGGAGTTGTCCTGCTCCATGGAGAAAGATCTCGGAGTCCTAGTGGACTGCAAGTTATGCATCGGACAGCAATGTCCACTTATGGCCAAGAGACAAATGGCTTCCATTAAGAAAAGTGTGTCCTGCGGGTCTCCAGAGGTTATCCTTCCTCTCTACACTTGGAATACTGTGTCCAGTTTTAGGCTCCCCAGTTCAAAAGAGGCAGGGATCTACTGGAGAGAGTGCAACGGAGAGCTACAAGGGTGGCTCAGGGGCATAAATATCTCTCCTATGAAGAAAGGCTGAGAGATCTGGGGCTGTTTAGTCTTGTGAAGAAAAGGCTGAGAGGAGATATTGTTAATGTCTATAAATATCTGAGGGATGGGTGTCAAGGTGAAGGTGCCAGTCTCTTTTTGGTGATGCCCTGTGATAGGACAAGGAACAATTGGTACAGGGGGTTCCAATTCAACATGATGAGACACTTCTTTAAGGTGAGGATTCTGGAGCACTGGAACAGGCTGCCCAGAGAGGTTGTGGAGTCTCCTTCTCTGGAGACTCTCAAAACCCACCTGGATATGTTTGTGTGCAGCCTGCTCCAGGTCATCCCGCTTTGGCAGGGAGAATCCTGTACTAGAAGATCTCTGGAGGTTCCTTCCAATCCCTAACATTCTGTGATTCTGTGAAACTCTAGAGGATATTTTCCAGCCAAACACCTTTACTTCATCCATTGTAAGCAATTATTTAAGTCAGTTTGGTGGCTTAATTTTGTTACAATTTATGCTTTTCTTCTTCAGAAAGGCCAATGAGAAAATACATGAGTTAGATCTTGTACATCATGATATCTGACTTCAGGGATCATCCATAAATGTAATCAAGGAGAAGTGAAAAAAACATGCAAGTACTTGACACTAATATTCCTTAGAGGCATCACTGAAACTTTTTCTATTCTGTTTTTGGTGCAGATCCTCATAGAAAGTAGCACTTGTTTCCAGTGGTATGTCAGCTGTGTCAATGGGACATGACTGTGGTTAAAGCAGAGTAATTTTAAAGTTTGCTGCGTTATTAATGGATTTCTGTTGCCCAGTTCAACTTACAATTCACTTCTGTATGGCAAAAGGTACCTACAGATCTGGAGAAGATATTAAATCACATTAAACCAGAGAGAAAACGAAGAAGCAGTTGGTGAGGTTGAAGTTGATAAAAATGGAGAAACTTTATGAAGTTTAAATTGGTGCAAGCTGGTGCTGCACAGTGGTAATGAGAGAAATAAAGCCTGGATCATCCTGAATGGCACTGCTGGCCCAGCTGTTCTTCATTCCCAGTTCCAAAGGCATGTGCAAAGAGATGGCAACAGGACCTGAGGCAGGAAGAAATAAGTCTTGCTATTACCTGAATCCATTGCAGATTCTAGGTTAATCAGTTTCTTCCAGCATAACCTACAAGCAGGCACCTGGTCTGGTAGAAGTAGTGGCACTCAGTTCAGGAGCCTGAAGTGGCAAAAGGAAGAGGAAATTTGACTTTATGTGGCTGTTTGCAGGGAATGCTGTATGTTGGTTCACAAAATGCTTAAATGATCTCTGGAGAGAAGAACTCATCCTGTGTTGTCAGGGGACATAGGTCAAGTAACAGGAGCTTTCATTTCTGATTAACTGTCATCTTCTGTGAAAATACCAGGTTGAATCGACCTTATTCAGAAATGTTTGATGTCCGTTCTTTCCACCTTTTAATTCAGTTCAAAGTTAAGATATTTTGTGATGCTGACTATGCCTGAATTTCTCAGGACTGCTTCTCCTATAGCTTCATAGGGGTTTTCTTTTTCTTTTTCTTTTCTTTCTTTTTTTTTTAATTCATTGCTGACTGCTTCCTAGCTTTTCTTGTTTTGAAAGCCTACTTGTGTTGGCTCCAGATATCACTGGCATTAGCTTTGCAGGCTTTCCTCATCAGCTTGATGGACCCAGGTGGCCTTGTCTTTCACTGCTGTTGTTGCTTTCATTTTCTCAGCCATCTGTTTCTGACAGGAATGAATTACAGCCCTGGTTTCCAAGAAGTACATTGATAATTGTAGCTGAAATGATTACAGTAAAAAAACACCCCAAAACAAACAAACAAAAAAACCCAGGATGGCTTGAAAAGCAAAATATTCATATAGAAAACATAAATACATGTAAATACTCATAGGATTTCCAAGAAAATAAAAATGTTATCTTCTGCTCAGCTAGTGTTTAATTTATTAAGTGTTGAACTAATTTTGTTGAATGCTGAATAGAGTTAGTTAAAGAATGCACAGAAAACACACAAAATGTTTTTTTTTTCTCCCCAAATTAAAACTTTAGTATAAAGAATTAAACCAAGAAATTTTTTTATCTTTTTTTCCCAAAACTTTGAAAACAAGAAATATTTTGTCCAGGACCATAAACCCCCTCAGCTGTCATTAGGAGGGGTCACTCATCTGTTTCACTGAAAATTTTTCCTCCATCTCAAAGGTCTAGCAGAGTAGTGATGAGTTAGTGTAAACTGAGTAACGTGCTTCTGACATGTAGAATGCCCTGAGCCACCAAGTTGTGTTTCTGTCCAGTAAACATACACATGCCCACAAGTCAAGTGAATTGAGGAAGACTTATTGTAGGTTGGTCTTGCTTGGCTAGTCCTCACCTTCCCTCAGTCCTAGTTTGGAATCAGTCCAAGTGCTGGAGTGTGTCCAGAGAAGGGCCAGGAGGATGAGCACAGGGCTGGAACACCTCTCCTATGAGGACAGACTGAGAGGGTTGGGGCTGTTCAGTCTGGAGGAGAGAAGGCTCTGAGGTGACCTTATTGTGGCTTTCCAGTATCTTAAGAGGACCTACAAGAAAGCTGGGGAGGGACTTTTTGGGGTGTCAGGTAGTAATAGGACTGGGAGGAATGGAAAAAAAATAGAAGTGGATAGATGGATGTTAGGAAGAAATTCTTCACCATGAGGGTGGTGAGACACTGAAAGAGATTGCCCAGGGAGGTGGTGGAAGCCTCATCCCTGGAGATTTTTAAGGCCAGGCTGGATGTGGCTCTGAGCAACCTGATCTAGTGTGAGGTGTGCCTGCCCATGGCAAGGGGGTTGAAACTAGATGATCCTTGAGGTCCCTTCCAACCCTAACAATTCTATGATTCTATCTGCTGGATCTGGGCTCTGACTAGCAGCTGTGTTCAAGGAGAATTGGCAGATTATGTTTCAAATATAATTCTTTGTTGTTTGTTGTTGTTCTTTGTTTATTTTTCCCTGCCCTGAGCTTTCTTTGAAAGCATTTTCTGGAATAAATCACAATGTCTCATAACCCAGTTAGGCTTTTTAAGTGTAGCTTTAAGAGCATACCAAGGTCTTACTGAATTACATTATCTACCATTTCAAATCCTCTTGAAGCTAGTAACAAGGAAAAAAAATAGTAGCTATATGTTCAGTTTGAGGAGTATGAAGATTTTAGTGACTTTGGGTTAACAGAAAGATTTCTAACTATCAGTGTTTAAGCTTCACCTCTCTGTCAGTCATTCCTGACAAGGCCAGAAAAAGGTACTAATGGCAGTGGCTTTAGAGAGGGTGGTTTTTCATTAGTTTAAGCAGAATGTCAATTAAAAAGAAATTGAGATAAAGAACCAGCCACTAAATTAAGTTTACACATCTTCACAGATGATAAGAAAAACCCATTTACGGGTTCTATTTCAGACTGAATGTACTTCCTAAGGTATAGCTTTGAAAGTCTACTGGCAATTTCTGAAAAGGTTTAATAACTATTGTGTCAGAAGTGTGGAAGAATTTTTTAACTGCTGGAAATAATTATTTCTTACCTAAAATTAATACACTAAAATTAATTTAAATTTAATTTCACACATTTTATTATGGAATGTTATCATCTACCATCATTGCTTCTCCTCCTGTCTGACTATTATTTGCATGCTTTAAGAATTGACAAAGCCTATTTAAAATAGGAAGAGAAATCTGTCTTTCTGTGTTCTCTGGATAGAGAAGGATTGCCTGGGGCTGATTTCTAGCTAAGGAGTATGGGACTCAGTAAAAGGCTATGTGTGCTATTTTTTTTTCCACTATTCTTGGTCCATTTGCAATATTTTGAGCAAGTTAGTAGGAGTTGTAGACACAGGATTTAGTAAACTCTACAGGAGTGGGGCAGCATTGGGCTTTGATCAGGCTTAAGGCAAAGGAGGCTCCTACAGGGATCCTCCAACAGCATCACTGTTGCTCCTTTGGACAATACTGGCCATCAGGGTCCAGCTGAAAATAATTGTTTCTTGTGGACTCACATAGGGTTTTATTACTCACATATTCAATTTTTCTTTTGTATAGAAACACTTGGGTTTTGTTGTTTGTTTTTTTTTTTTTTCTTATGGAAACCAAGACTGTGATTTAATGTTGCTGTGTTCAAAGCAGGGCTAGACATGGATTGCTGCTTCAACCAAAAGTGCAGACAAATTGGGAAGAGACAAGTGTTTTGAGGGATGCTTCCCAGGGAGAAGCACAGTATGGGCACAGGGTAAGAAAAAGGGTATAGGAAAGATAGCTCAGACACTTTGGGACTGTTAAGCATGATCTGCAGATCTTGTAAACACTGGCAGAGCTGTAGTGCCTTTGCCTTCATCCACTTCTGCCCATTTCAAAAAAGGCAGTTTTCCTGCCTTTTAATTCTAATCTGAATAGAGCACCATTTCAGAGCTGACAGTATGCAAAAACTTACACTTACTCCTGAAATTGGGTAAATCATTCATTCTGAGTATTATCTGAGGGATTTTGTTCTCTTTCCTTTCCCTGTGACTAAATCTCGAGCAGATGAGTAAGGCATGAGGTTATCTTGAGGGGTTTATTTAGTAGCAAAGCAGCTTTCAAGTTCAGTCCTTGCGCTGTAACATAGCAAAACACTAGCCCAAAGAACCAAAACTTTCTTTCATTAACAAGATAACAGACAGTTTCTCTTACAGTTAACTGATTTTTCTCTTGTAGGTAAATAAGGAACAGGTAGCAAGACACCCACCCCACTCTGAGGGAAGGAGACCTACCCTTCAGAGGCATCCAAAGCCAGGAAAGATGCTGACAAACTCTGATTCTCCTGTGCTATTTATACTGGCTGACAGAATGAGTCACATTGTGCTACTTTTTAATAGCTTTCTCACCTTCCTGAAATGAATTACATGCTTGTAGAGCAGTGATGGTAAACTAGGATTCATAGCTATCATTATTAGCTTTGCAACATCTTTAACATTGGCGTAGCTATTTGTATTCAGCACCCATGAATCAGCTGTAATACATTGTGATAAATGATGTGTCCAGAGGGACATCAGCACTGCATCTGAAGAGCAGCCCAGACTAATGCTATGAAATCTGTTTTGATGCAGGTTGAGAAGCTAGTTCTTGTTATATCTCTCTGAATCAGGGAGGTGGCTATTATCTGTTGATTCCTCCTGATAAAGAAATTATTGAGCAGCTTTTTCAGAAGTACTTAAATGCCTTGGCTTTTATGATTTAAAGCTGATGTTTTTCAGCAACAGTGTGTGACTCCACTCTATTAGCTACCTATACATCATGACATTAAAGCCTCACCTAAAGCAAAAGGAACACACTTGGCCATGATGGAGGGTATTCTTTTGAACACTCTATTCCAAGATCTGTCTGCAGTTTTGAAGGCTTCAGCTGAATCAATTTTCTATGCCCAGGTTATTCATTAGATTCTGTTTCAATTACCAAACCAAACCAACAAACCAAAACCAAAACACACACCACAAAAAAAACCAACCAACCAACTACCCCCCCAAAAAACATATAAAGAAACATGGAAGACATGAGGACTTACAGCTGCACCAGGCTGGATCTGTAGCTTGCTGAGAGCCTGAAACATTTGCAGGTTGCAGAAAATAGTCCCAGAAGGGACTCTGAGAGGTTGTCTCCCTAGTCTGGGTGCTGAGGCTAGATTAAATCTGAATTATTTTGAAAAATGATTGTTTAACCTTCTGTTACAAAGTTCTCACAGCAGTGGGTGGAAATGTGGATTAACACCTTTCACCTACCAGTGAAAGCCAGAAGTGGTCAAGGCCAGAAATCTTGGCCCTATTGTTGCTGGCTAGACAGCAAATGATTTTAGCTTTTCTCTACTGTTGGATGCCCTTTCAATTCTGTATGGAAGGCAGCCACATTTAAGGTGCGTAAGAAGCCTTTCATTTACTAAACCTTTTGCTTTGCAATAGCAGAGAAGTTGTGTTTCAATAGAACAAAGATTTGGGAGTGCTCTAAAATCATTTGATGGGAACCTAAAGTCAATGAGATTAATAACTTTAAATGTTGGCTTCCTTTTGGCCAGCACCTGGTGTATCAATACAAAGAGTTGATACAAGCTTCTTATACAGCTGAAAATGATATTTGGCAGTTTGTGTCAAACAGATACATGTGTTGAGTACTTTTAAATATAGGCTTTGTAGAAATAGTGGCTAAGAATGTTTATTAGGACACCCCTTCCCCCCCCCCCCAAAAAAGTGTCAATTTATTTTAAAATAAAATTAATAAATATTATAAAGTAAATATATAACTGGTTTGTTTCCTTTACTCTTCTCTAGGTGTTAGAAGATTACCTCAGTGGTCACTTTCAAACTCTGTGTTTAATAGATTCCTGCATTTCAGACATAGAAGTACTAAGTGTTACTTTCAGTATTTCTTTTGGTGGGCTATATCGTGCTGATAAACTGTGTACACCTTCCACAAATGGATCATTACAAGGGTCAAAGTATGAAAAATAAATCTCTGTACACCAGATTAAAGCATGAGGGGCAAGTTTAAGATGTGGGAATACCTCTTTGCATACAGATAGGGTGTTATGTCAGTGAATCCACACAGACTATTTTTGCAGTAGTTTAAACCAAGGCATCACAGCTGTGTTTAAAACAGAAGGTTTCTTTCCAGGAGGGAACAGATCTCCTAACACGCATAGAGGAGCTTGTCTCTTTCTGTAGCCTAATTTACAGCTATTTTCTTCTACTTATACTTTGTTTCTGCATATACAAATCCGTTTATTGGCCTACATCTGTTCCAAGTGGTCTCCTTGGAATCATAGAATCATAGAATGGTAGGAGTTGGAAGGGACTTCTGGAGATCATCTAGTCCAAACACCCGGTTGATGCTCTGTCCCTTCATCCAGGCTGATGATGAACATGCTGAAGAAGACTGGACCCAGAACTGACCCTCGGGGAACACCACTAGCCACTGGCCTTCAACTAGACCCTGCACCACTCTGAGCTCTGTCGTTCAGCCAGTTTTCAATCCACCTCACTGTCCACTCATCCAACTCACACTTCCTAAGCTTGTCTGTGAAGATGTTATGAGAGGTTAGGTGCAGGCTTGGGAGTGGTATGATGGAGCTGCTTCTGCACATCCTGTGGGCTGCAGCTCCTGTGAGACATCAGGTGCACATGCTGTGCCTTGGGGGAAAGGGCTACAGAAACCCACTTCTCCTGTCCCAGAGGAGAGCCAGCCATGCAGCCTGACCAGGAAGCCTGACTGAGGTGGCCAAACCAGGAACAGCTGTCACATCTGTACACAATTCAGGTAATACTCAGGAGGATGGGATCAAACCATGTTGTGACACTAATCTTGAAGAAGGATCAGTAGACATAGGTCTCCATCTGGCAGATACTGCATGACCTTCTTCCTACAGGTTCAGGCACAAGAACAGTGAATGAATTTGCTTTCATTCAGCCTAGCCAGTACATTCTACTGACAGGATGTGGCATTAGTGGTGTATGCTGCTCTGCCAGGGAACAGGCTGAAGCTATCTAAATATTTGTTACAAAACATTAACTACAGCTTCAGGAACACTGTTAACAGGCTTTCTAGTTACAGAACCTAAAGTAGAATTATTTATAGTGTTCATGGACAGCTAGCTAAACTTACTGTCATGGGAATTTCACGATCAAATTCCCATTAAATTCAGCAGAAGTCGAGCTGAGATGTCCTGGAGTCAGCCTTTGGAAAACCCAACCCCTTGAGAGACACACCAGGCTGGGCACCCAGCCTCTCACAAAGGACTGATTCACGAGATGTAAAAGCTTCTCTTTTTCTAATTTTGAAGTTATATATCAGGAGTCTATTAGATCAATGGTTGGACTTGATGATCTTAGAGATCTTTTCCAACCAAAACAGTTCTGTGATGCTATGATTCTGTTTAAATAATAGCCTAATTTACTTAATGTAATGATTTGTAATCTCAGCCACCTTCTATAAATTTCTAAGACAGAGAAAGACTGACAAAGCATTCACGATGTTTCTGTGCCTGACTTGTTCACAGAGTGTTGCTAGTAGGTAGAGTGGTGGGATAGGGAAACAGATCCTCACAACAGCCAGGCAGGTATGCTGAAATACAAGCCTGCCAGCCTTGACAGAACTCATAGAATCCTATCATAGAATCAGGGTGTTAGGGGCTGGAAGGGACCTCTAGCGGTCATCAAAGCAGGGTTCCCTAGGGCAGGCTGCACAAAAGCACATCCAGGCAGATTTGGAGTCTCTCCAGAGAAGGACACCCCACAAGATCTCTGGGCAGCCTGTTTCAGTGCTCCATAACCCTCAGAGTAAAGAAGCTTCTCCTCATGTTGAGGTGGAACTTCCTGTGTTCCATCTTATACCCATTGTTCCTTGTCTAGAGAATGATAGAACTGTTTTGCCTGAAAAAGGTCTTTAAGATCATCAAGTCCAACCATTATTTAACTCTGACAAGTCTGATGCTAACCCATGTCCTTTAGCATCACATCCCTGTGTCTAAATTATCCTGTGCAGCCTCACAGGGTGGATTTGAGAAGGATAAACAAACATGAAGTGTTAATTTTCAGCTTCAGGGTGAGACAATAACTGATGAAGTAGGTACTAACAGAAGGAAGACAGGCATCCTCTGTGTCAGAATGCAATGCTCTGTGCCTGATGAGCATTGTTTATGTACTGTGCCTTCTGGCAGCCTTTACATTTTCAAACCAGCAGGAAACTGACCTTTACAGGAATATAGGGCATATGAAAATGCCTGAGATAACAGACCTCCCTATCAGCAATTTGCTATCAGCTTCTGCAAGGTATGTTTCAGCTGTGATGTCTATCTATCCAATTATGTAATTTCCAATACTTAGAGATAAACAGACAATATGGTACAGGAAAGCAACGCTGTAGCTGGTTAACCTAAGGACTGTGAGAACAGGTTGTAGACTGAAAAGTATGCCAATCTTGCACAGACAATGCTTTGAGATGCAGCATAAGCAAAAGTTATATGATCTGAAGATCTATTTTCTTCCAAGTTCTTATAACAAAATAGATAAAAGCAGCAACAAAACCACAAAGCAATCATGCCTGTTATTATTACCTCCATAATTCTGAACAATCAGATAAGCCTCTGTGTGGGACAAGATCTGTTTATTTTAACTCAAAGTGCTCTAAGTTGTATCAGTTAATAATTTCTAATTTAGGTTTTAACTGATAAAAGAAGTTTCATCATAACAATACTTCAAAGTATTAAAAAATGTCTGGCTGTGTTGCTAAAATGTTGACTAAAATGTTGACACACCCTGAAGCTTTCAGTTACTTGATGTGCTGACCTACTGGGGAACATAACCTCATCACCTGATCAGAGAGGTTGTGGAATCTCCATCTCTGGGGGCATTCAAAATCCACTTGGATGTGTTCCTGTGTGATTTAGTAGGTGATGTTGCTCTAGCAGAGGGGTTGGACTAGCTGATCTTCAGAGGTCATTTACAACCTCTACCATTCTGTGATTCTATGGTCTTAAACAACCACGAGCCAGCCACACTGTCATGTAGCTGGCACAGATGCAATCAGCCTCAGTGATAAAACCAACAATATCATGGCAATGAGACTATCCCATTTTGGGACCTGGACAAGCTGGAGAAGTGGACCCAGGAGAATGTCATGAGTTTCAACAAGGCCAAGTGCAAAGTCCTGCACCCAGGTCAGGGCAACCCTTGATATCAATACAGGCTCAGGGAGGATGAGATTGAGAGCAGCCCTGTAGAGAAGGACTTGGGAGTATTGGTGTGCAAAGAGGTGGACATAAGCCAGCAATGTGCACTTGCAGCCCTGCAGGCAAATAACATCCTGGGCTGTGTAAAAAGCAATGTGGCCACCAGATCGAGAGAGGTGGTTCTGCAACCCTGCTCTGGTGAGACCTCACCTGGAGTACTGTGTCCAGCTCTGGGGCCCTGAACACAAGAAGAACATGAACCTGGTGGATTGAGTCCAGAGGAGCGCCTCAAAAATGATCAGAGGGCTGGAACACCTCTGGAGACAGGCTGAGTGAGTTGGAGCCTTATTAATGCCTTCCAGTACCTGAAGGGGGCCTGCAAGAAATCTGGGGAGGGACTGTTTACAAGGGCATGTAGTGCCAGGACAAGGGACAGTGGTATTAAATTAGAGCAGGGTTGATTTAGAGAGGACATTGTGAAGAAGTTCTTTACTATGAGGGTGGTGGAACACTGGAACAGGTTGCCCAGGGAGGTGGTGGAGGCCCCATCCATGGAAAGATGGAAGGTCAGGCTTGACAGAGCTCTGAGCCACATGATCTAGTTGGGAATGTCCCTGCTAACTGAAGGGGGTGTTGGACTAGATGACCTTTAAAGGTCACTTCTAACCCAATGCATTCTATGATGCTATAGCAATATCGCTGTGAGACTGCTTTATTAAAATCTGGAGCCTGGGAGTTTTTTGTTCTGTTTGATCATGAATTATAAAATAGACATTTATGAATTCTAATAATGTCAGTCATTTCAGAGGTAAGAAGAAAGGATGCTGAAAGGAAGCAGTAAATTTGAGGGGATTAGTGGGGAAGACAGGAGAAAATGGATGAATGGTGGAGAGGGAAAGTACTGCATGCAGTTGTTAGGTAGAGGAGAGGAGATTGTTCATGACAGCAAGGTGGCAGAACAAGTGACTTATGGTTAGTAGTGCAAGCAATTATGTGATATTGCCAGAATCAGGACACTGAAAGGGGGTCTGAAATTTAAATGAGAAGCTGCAGGATGGCTGGTCTTCCCTGAGTTAGGAGATCCATTATGTAGTGCAGCCAATGTTTTGTCAAGCATTCCCTCCACAGAAGTGGCTGGGGGGGTTGAGGGTAATGACTGGCAAGAATTTGAGTGGCAGAAAGTTCCACCTCAGCATGAGGAGAAACTTTACCGGGAGGGAGCACTGGAACAGGCTACCCAGAGAGGTTGTGGAGTCTCCTTCTCTGCAGACTTTCAAAACCTGCCTGGATGTGTTTTTGTGCAGCCTGCCCTAGGTGATCCTTCTCTGGCAGGGGGGTTGGAGTGGGTGATCTTTAGAGGTCCCTTCCAAGCGCTAACATTCTATGATTCCATGAAATAAGTACTAAAAAAAGAAGAGGATCTTAAGCTGACTGACTCAGTTGCCTGGTCCCACCTCTTCCTCCATTGTGTGGAACTAGAGAGTGTCCTTCTTGGACAGAGATCATTTATTTGAAAATATTTTGAGTCCCTTATTTTGTGTAAATGAAATTAAATTTTAAGTAAGAATTTACAGTGGGAAAATGAATCTGAATCAGAGCTGGATGAATGTCTGTTTGCATTGACCTAATGCTTATGTAACTCTCCCTGGAATATTCTTGGAATTAAGGTGTTTGTCTAGATTTATCATTTCTATGTGATAAAAGCAATAAAATGAGCACATTTTATGTGGCTTTTTCCAACCTAGTGCATAGGTACTGATGAATCCTCTTTTCACTCTTTCATAAGTTGAAACTCAAACAGCTTCATCAATATACAATACATACTTAATATGAAAAACATAAAATGTATTTATTCAAAGTTCCAGCAAAAAGCTGCCATTCTTAGGGAGTTTTATCAGGTTTTATCAGGGAACAAACCCTTTACTTAGGGGCTTTATTTTTATTTTTATTTTTTAAACCTGTGTGTTGCTATTTCTAAACCAAAACACGAGAAGAAACAACTGATTTGACCTAAACAAAACAAAGGAAGTTTAGATGTAGGTTTTATCTTCTTTATGTATATTTCCTTCAGGAGTTTAAATTCATCATTGCTCACTCTCACAAACTTGAGGCAACCCCCTCCAGGTATCTGAGCGATGGGGGTTGACAACTCTTCAATAGCTGTGCAGTGTGCTAGTGGTACCAGTGGCAATGTAAAAGGAGATGGTGGATATTTGTGCAGTCCAGTGCTGGAAACTTTGCTTAGTTAGCATGGGAGTGCATTCCCATACCTGTTAGAATTGAGAAATTTTAGCAAACCACTAAAACATACAGAAATTAAGTGAGTTCTTCACAATTCATAGGCTCCCTGCATGGTGTTTGATTGCTTGTCTTTCATGGTTAATTTTATTACTTTAAATAGTGCCATTAATCATACTTTCCCATTTTCTTTCACTGCTAGGATTTGACAAGGATTTTCTTGCATCTTGAAAAATGGCATGTTTTGAGATGTTTCTTCACACTCTCCTGTACAGCCAGCATGCCCTGCTGAGCAAAGGCTCAGCAGGCTTTCTGCACCCCACTTCTTTCTCGAAGATGAGTTCAAAAATGTGATTTTGATCTCTCTCTTGGTAGTGGAAGATCATAAACAAATATGTCTTTCAGATTATTATTCTACTGGAAGCCTTTATGATTCCATCCAAGAGGAAACTGAACTCAATAAGCAATGGACCATAAGGCAGTAAACTGATACGTTGTTAATTTTTATTGCTAAAGTTTCTTTCTATTACTCTGGTTCAAAATGCTATTTATATTATATTATGCTGATTTTTTGTCGTTGGCAGCCTCTCTTCCCACATCTCCTGAGCGGGAGGAGTGGAACATGGAGACAGGAGGAGCAAAGGCTGTAAGGGAAGATCAGGCTCAAGACAACCAGAGGAACCTGAACATATAGTAAGTCTATGGGACCTGGCAAGATGCATCTCAGAGTCCTGAGGGATGGTGTAGCTGCCAAGCCACTCTCTATTGGGACATATTAACGGCACGGACCCCCAAAGCATACCTGAGGAGACTTGTGGATAGCTCAGAGGATGACCAGGATCCGTTTATGGTAATACAGCAGTCAAAAGCAAGGTTGTTTCCAGCAGTGCTTTTCTATCCTAGACAAACAAAACTTATCTAAATGGTCATTGGTTAAGCATTTCAAACATTTGCACCACAGAGATCAACAAGAGATGTCCTTCATCTTGTCTCTACCCTAGGACCTCCCAAGGATTTGCTTTAACGAGCACATCTGTTTCTTCATCAGAACACTGTTTCAGACTCCAAAGTCAAAGTCAAAAGTGACTGAGTCATTTTCTTCAACCCCCACACTCCACGATATCTGAAAAGTCCTGGCAGTGAAGTGAAACCAGCTCTCAGGTTCCTCTCTGTAAGCATCTTAGGAAGGCAACATTTAATGTGGTCACAGGAATTCACACTCAGTGGTTCTCCTCTGACTTTCAGAAGGACTGCTTAGGTCAGAAGTCAGCAGTAGGGCATTGCTGGATCACAAGACAACATTCACCCTTTCTTAGTTTTAAAACTGAGATGGGAAGGCAGTTCAGCATAAGCTCTGTTTTCTGTGTGACTCAGGTTTCTGTTCAGTCCCTGCTTCACTGGGAGCAGCATCTGTGTGTTCAGTGACAGAACAGACCACCACTGCTGCTTCAGGATGCCGGTGGGGGAATTGCATTCCTGTTATTCACTAAATCCCAGCATACTGTTTGGCCAAATGCCTAGTCCAAAGTTTCCAAGGCTAGGTTAATTTTTCTCAGAGCTCGCCTTTGGATCCTAATATTCCTGCAGTATTTTCCTCATTGTACAGATTTACAAACATAGGTATAAAATGATACACCAGGTAGGCTCAAAAGTTCTTGAAGGTCCTGTTTCAAATAAGAAAATGGTAAAGCTGCTTCTGCAGTGTTTATAGTTCCCTTTTTATTTGCTTGGTGTACAGACATAGTGAGATTTGTTGGCTGCCCACTGCATTCTTTGACACGTTGCTTATGTTTAAAACTTCTCAACATTCCTGACGCTATCAGAATCCTTTTCCAGAAAATATTTGAACTTGCATTTAACCAGTTTAATAGATTCTTAAGAGATACTTGGGTTCTGCTAAAGTAGCTGCTTTGAGAAAAAGACTTAGATATACTGGTTGCTCACCCAGTCAGCATGGGATCATAGAATAATTCTGGGCTATGTTTATCATTAGGAGTGTGCAGAGAACACAACTATCGATGTCTTGGCAGGGAGAATCTAGATATTTTTATTCTTTTATAATCATGATTCATGAGAATATAAAAAAATGACACCAAATTAAGAACTATTGGAATAATACCAGAAAAGCTGGAGTCGAGGTGAGATGGTGTTCATACTTACCACGTGTTTCTATTCACTCCTGATGCTCACAGAAGGGAGTCCCCTCGTAAAACCTGGAGGCTTTCAGCTTAGTTTGCATAGCTGTGAGGAATAAATGCTAACTCGTGCCAATTTTGTTCTCACCACCTTATAAAGAGATGGTTCAGTATTCCATTACCATTTCCCTGAACAACCTAAATGCATTTAGAATTTTCGTAACAATTTTAAATGACAAATATGAATGAAGTAAATGCAATAATAAGGATAGATAAAACCTGGACCTTTTCTGAATGTGACAGGGTGAGCTGAGTAACTCCTTGTCTCAGTACTTAACTAATGAGTCTGCTGTGTGGCTTTGGTGAAGAAGGAGACAATGTGTAATCCAGAAACTTTACTTTCAGTTTGATTTCAGAAACAGTGCAAGCATCGTAAAACCACACCAATAAAACAACACTCACATGCTAACCCCAGCCATCTTTCAATGTACATGGAATTCAGCCTTTCCCCTTGTCCACAGAGAGGTACATCTCTATGTTAAATTTTATCTATGACCATTACCAAAGAGAAAGAAATAGAATAATTATTTATCAAGGGTGATTCTCCTTATAAAAGATTCTATTACAGTATTTTAAAGCTCCCCTCAAGAGTTAATATTTTTTTCCCCTGATCTTTTCACTATGGTGCAATTTTGCTGTCTCTCCTCATGTTTCTTCACTGTCCACATCTTGGGAAGAAGAAGGAGGCTGCCAATGTGACCCATACTATCTGCCCTTGGTGTTGCACTGCAGGGACAGGGGAATTGTACTTCTGTGACACCCTTGGGAGGCATTCAGTCAATGAGGGAGCTGCTTAGGATTTGCTGAAATAGCCTTTGAAAAACTGAGACTTTGAAACAGTAGCTAAAGTTCAGATATTCCTGTAAAACAAGAAGAGCACATCTCTTTAGAAAAGGAAGCTACACTTTTCAGTCACTGGGTGTGGTTCAGCTAACAGACAAAAAAAAGAAAATAGTTTTTGTCAAATAGTCAAAAAGTTCAAACTCATAAAATGCATTCGCCTACAAACATAAAGATACTTCATAGTTTCAGGGTACTCTCAAGAGTCAGGTAACAGAGCACTTTGAAAACACACACACACAAGCAAAACAAGCATGATAATCATAGATGGTGTAAAATGAGTTATTTTGTGTCTCTAGATTTATTAACATGAATGGCTTAATATATATTCTATCTCCAGCCAGTTAAATTAATCCTCTCAGCAGAAGCAATATAAATTTAGACTATATTTCCCAGATGATTTTGCTTACTTGTGATCTCCTTTAGTATATAATGTGCTGCAGCTCTAAGAAAATTAATGCTTACAAGCATAGATGTTTATATGAGTCAGCAAAGCTGGCATAAAGTGGATGATACCTTGTGTGCCCAAAGGAGCTGACATTCACTGCTTAATGAAAAAAAAATCATCTGATCCTCAGGCTGATTAGAGTGCTACAGATGGATGTGCCAATGAGTCTGTTTGCAAACATTATCTTGTGCTTGCAAAGGAATTTATGTAACTCAGATTGCAAGGGAAAACAAATGCGAACATACCCACTAAAGGTGGAAGTCAAGAATAACCCAGCCAAATTCCAAACACTGCACTTTCAGCTAGTATTAGCCGATGTGCTCTAATCATCACTAGCTCTCTTAGGCAACAGGTTTCTCATGCTGAACCTGGTCTTCATTCACATGAGGTGCTGGCTGCTCTTTCCACAATTAATCTGCAAAGCTGGTCTCAGTGTCCCCATCATTCTGCTGCTTCATCTGGAAAATTGCCTGTTGTACAGCAGTCACTGTCTGTGACTTCATACTCTGCCTATCTATTGCATCTCTTCCTGCAAGAAAGCTGGAGTCAGACGGGGACTGGTAACTCAGCCTAGTAACAAGTTACAGAACAAGAGGACATGGCCTCAAGTTGCATGAGGGGAGCTTTAGGTTGAATACAAGAGGAAATTTCTTGACTGAAAGTGTTCCTGACCACTGGAACAGGCTCCCCATGGAGGCAGTGAAATCCCTATCCCTGGAGGTGTTGAGAAGAAGCAGAGCTGTGGCGCTGAGGCATATGGTTTAGCACCTGCCTTGGTGGAGTTAGAGAATGCTTGGATTCAATGATCTTAAAGATCTTTTCCAACCAAGATATTTCCATGATTCTTTTGCCTTTTTTTTTTTTTTTTTGGCACCCAAAACACAGCAGCACATCTCAAAGTAGAAAATTAAAGAATAGTAATGAACAAAGGAAAAAAAAATCTCCTCATTGTTGAGATGTGTTTCTTTTTGTTCCATGGTTTTTGGTGGAAATTCAGCATTTTACCCTTGGTGCAGATATTGAATCATGAAAGTTTCAAATTACTGGTATTTATCAAATTAAACCATTATATTTATAATGAGTGTAATTAAGGACTAGCTCTGGAAACTGCTGTGCTCTGAGTAACTGTAAAGAAAAAAAATGTGAAGTTTCAAAATGTTTCTGAGCAGCAGTAATCAGTGAGAATGATGGGAGGAATGAGAAACTAACCCTAGACTCAGGGGCAGGGAAACAGATTATTTCTAAACACTGCAAACCACTATGTATTGAGATGCCAAATTTTTCACAGAGCATTAGCAATAAAGGCTTTTGCTGTTCTGACTGAGTAGAATTTTTCAGGGTAAAAATCACACTTAGTAATGCCATGCTTAGTAAAAGTCACATTTAGTAAAACAAGCAAAGAAATCCCACCAGGTTGCAAGGTACATGTGTGATTTGCTGTTAGCAGAAGATGTATTTAATCTAGGAAAGTCTAAATAAACAAGTGTTTTCATATATCAAGGAAATTATATATCTTTTTTTCATTTCTGAGTAGATTATTTTCTTTTGGCTTCTCTCAGACTTCATATTGGATGAGATGCTGTGAGAAGACAGTGAAGGTCAGGACTGTGCTCCCACATAGAATATATTGTCTTGCCAGGCAGCTTGAATGACTGAGAATTTTGGAGACTTCAAATTCCCTCAAGACATCATAGAAAAAACCAGTGAAATCATGAGCTGTCTTCTAACTAAAACTTTACTTGTAGCTGAATGATATAAGGAAGTTCGGTTTGGCTTGACTGAAACCTATTGTGTTCACCTTCCCAAATGAAAAAATTGTGATTTTAGATGACAACTTAAACTTCAAGTAGCATGCTGTGGGGTTTGTGAGTTGCTTTTTAATTAATTTTTGGTTCAGCATAGACGTCCTTCTACTGTCACCTGCTCAAAATGCAACATTTAATACAAGTTTAAGAGAGTTCTTGAGCCAGTGGCATGGTATTAGCTGGATTTTATATTTTGTTCTAGCTATGATAGTCTATGGACAAAAGGGGAGAGCCAGAATGTGGATGGAAGTAATTCAGGTTATCACTAGCTCATACAGCTGGTTAGATTTGAAAAGATTTGGGCACATGAACTCTTCCTCAGATCTTTAAAAGAAAGCAGAGAAATGACACATGAGTAAGTAAAGTTCATAGTTTAAAAGGAGGTGTTAGTGACAACAAATCTTGTGATGGAGTATTTTAAAAGACAGAAGCAGTTAAACCCCAAAATCTGTCAAGGTGCTGATAGAAGGCTGGTTGTCCCTTCTGGAGCTGCTGTGCGTGGGTAGCAGGAGAAAGTTTTTGGGATTATTTTCATCACTTTCTGTGAAGGCCAGCAAGCTTTTGAATTCTCAGCCTCTTTCTGTACTGCTCAATGAAGGAGAGATGGGGAGTTACTGGAGAGATGGCTGAGAGGACAGGAGACACTATGCCCAACTTTCATTTGGCTTCCACCATGTACACCTCCAGTGCTCTCTCAGCAGGCTTTGCCTTCCCAAGCTGCTCACGTATTTGTGGCACACTGCCAGTCATGCCACATGGTTTCATGCTGCAAAGCATCTCTTTGATGGGCTGTAGCACAGCCTGTATTTCAGGCACTTGTGGAGTGAGAAAACTCCCCAAACCCCATAGTAGATGCATTTTAGAGCCACAAGGGCATGGAATGGGGCTGTGACCCTGTTTCATTTAGTAGCATGGTTTGTGACTTTAATATCAACTCAAATGTGTCCACAGAGGAGTGGCAGGAATAACCAGCATGCTGTACGTTCATGCCCTTTGTGCTTCACAATGGCTTCTTTATGTAGGAAAACCATTTATATAGCAGCATTCAGAGATGAGTGTACAAATGACTCCTAAACTTTCTCAACACACCTGTCTTTGGGAAAAAAAATATACTTGCTTGAGTGAATAATTTTTAGTCTATGAACTGTTTAGGAATTGTTTGCTTAGCTGGTCTTTCTCAGTGTTTGGTTCTCCCTGCTGAAGTGATGTTTCAGTTGCCTTCTCATTTCTTGAGCAAAAGGACAATCTGGAATATTTACAATCAAGTTTTGAAGAATAATCTTCTATGAAGTATTTAATTCCTCCCCCAGTTATTGTCTGCAAATACAACTGCATAATCTACAGGTAACCTTCTCTTGCAATTTTCAGCTGTGAAAATATTTGTAAATCAGGTCTTTGCCATTTAACAAGCTTTAATAAGAGTGCCATTTAAGTCAGGTAGCCTTCACATCCCTCACCTACACAAAGAAACACATGCTACTAATTCTGAAAGATCACAATAAACATCTTACTCTCCTCAACAAAAATCAATTTGTTTAGCTTTAATTTAAACCTGGTCTAAAATACAAATGGTATTTATCTCCTGCAAGGGCCAGAGAAGCTAGCTTTTTAAAGCAGATGCCAGGCTTTGAAAGACAAAATACACAGCTGCTCTGTCAAAGGTAGGGAGAATTTTAAGCAGTTTGGCATTATCATAACTGTATTAAGCTATGTTTGGTTTTATCATGTTGTGTTCTTTGACATTCTGCTTGGGGTGTGTGTGTGCTGCCTGTCAATCAGAGAGGCAGCATGTCATGAAGGAACTTCACTGCAGAAATGCTGCTACTGAGGGAATTCACATGAGCTTAAGGAAAAGGAGCAAGGAATGCTTGACAGCTGTGAGAATTTTTGAGGTGAATCTCAGTCTCATTAAGTATCTGCTTAAAATCATGAATAGAGATGAGATGGCAGAGGAAAAAGCTCAGACATACTTCCAAGACTGCTTGTACTGCAAATGCTTTAAAAAAAGCCTCCCTACAGCATTTAACTGGTGAGAAGTTTAGTGAAATGAGTGAGCAGCAAAGCATAACAATTTATTTTTAAAGTGAAAAAGGTAGTTCCTGAATTATTTAAAGGATAGGTGTACATTTATGTAACTTATACTGAGCATAGGGAAAAACAGAACAGGATGAATTCAGCTCAACCTCCTTTTGTGGACAGCTTACAACACATCTGCCCTGTGCCGTAGCTTGGCTATGAACCTGCAAGAGCCTAAATGGTTCCAGAGCTTCCTTGCAATTGCATTTTGCTTAACGTTTTGTCAAAATAAGTGCCTGGCTCCCTCTTTCCTGGGAGGCACTGTACCCATACAAGTACTGGTGGCACAGGTGGCAGGAAGTGTTGCTGGGGCCTGGAATACGACCAACTACAGCACTGACTTGTCATAGCAGTCCCTGGGGTGATTTTGCCCTCACCAGCCATCTCTCAGCTCATGTTGGAGTTTTCCTCAGGTTTTAACACAAGAGAGGGACCAATCCTAACAGGCAGTCTGGGTAAGGCCATCCTGGTTGGGAGGGGAAGAGAACTTAGTGGTATGGACATGAGCTGGTCCATGACATTTGATTTCAGCCTCACAGGATGGCACTACCACGTTTAACTTACTTTTCTGTAGGTAGTAAGTTTCTCTATACCTAGCAGTAAGCTGCTGCTCTGACTCCTTCTATTTCTCCTCCACAGCTTTGGAGATCAAAGTGTGACTCTTGCTCACATTCAGAGGAACAGAGAAGAGAAACACAAGACATGGGCTCTATTTTATAATTGCTACTCTCCAAATTTATTAACTAGGAGCACCTAAAATGGACTGAGGACTGTCTCAGTCCTCCTGACCTCACTGCCATCACACCAACACAGACATCATTCTGCCCTGGTGCATTCATCCTAGGGTGCTGAAAGAGCTGGCAGATGAGCTGGCCAAGCCTCTCTCCATCATTTTCCACCAGTCCTGGCTCACTGGAGAGGTCCCAGAAGACTGGAAACTGGCCAATGTGACGCCCATCCACAAGAAGGGATGGACAGAAGAACCTGGGAACTACAGGCCTGTCAGCCTGACCTCAGTGCCAGGGAAAATCATGGAGCAGATTCTTGGGGGCAATCACTGCGCACCTGAAGGATGGCCAAGGAATCAGGCCCAGCCAACATGGATTTAGGAAGGGCAGGTCCTGCCTCACCAACCTGATCTCCTTCTATGATCAGGTGACCAGCCTGGCGGACGTGGGGCAGGCTGTGGATGTAGTCTACCTGGACTTCAGCAAGGCCTTTGACACTGTCCCCCACAGCAAACTCTTGGCCAAGCTGTCAGCCTGTGGCTTGGACAGCAGCACTGTGCTGGGTTAGGAACTGGCTGGAGGGCCGAGCCCAGAGAGTGGTGGTGAATGGTGCCACATCCAGCTGGCAGCCTGTCACTAGTGGTGTCCCCCAGGGATCAGTGCTGGGCCCCATCCTGTTCAATAGCTTTATTGATGATCTGGATGAGGGGATTGAGTCCATCATCAGTAAATTTGCAGATGACACCAAGCTGGGAGCAGGTGTTGATCTGTTAGAGGGTAGAAGGGCTCTGCAGAGGGACCTTGACAGGCTGGACAGATGGGCAGAGTCCAACAGGATGGCATTCAACAAATCCAAGTGCCAGGTGCTCCACTTTGGCCACAACAACCCCATGCAGAGCTACAGGCTGGGGTCAGAGTGGCTGGAGAGCAGCCAGGCAGAAAGGGACCTGGGGGTACTGGTTGACAGCCGCCTGAACATGAGCCAGCAGTGTGCCCAGGTGGCCAAGAGAGCCAATGGCATCCTGGCCTGCATCAGGAATAGTGTGGCCAGCAGGAGCAGGGAGGTCATTGTACCCCTGTACACAGCACTGGTTAGGCCACACCTTGAGTACTGTGTCCAGTTCTGGGCCCCTCAGTTTAGGAAAGATGTTGAATTGCTGGAGCATGTCCAGAGAAGGGCAACGAGGCTGGGGAGAGGCCTTGAGCACAAGCCCTGTGAGGAGAGGCTGAGGCAGCTGGGACTGTTTAGCCTGGAGAAGAGGAGGCTCAGGGGAGACCTCATTGCTGTCTACAACTACCTGAAGGGAGGTTGTAGCCAGGAGGGGTTTGGTCTCTTCTCCCAGGCAACCAGCACCAGAACAAGAGGACACAGTCTCAAGCTGCACCAGGGGAGGTTTAGGCTGGAGGTGAGGAGAAAGTTCTTTCCAGAGAGAGTGATTGGCCATTGGAATGTGCAGATATGCGATGTAAAATCTCCACAGAAGTATAAATAAACATCCTGATGTACTTCATTTGGTCATAGCAAAAATGTAATTATGCTATGATTGGGCAGTAAATTCCTTGATGGAGCCTTCTTTGTGGAAAAACAAACTTAAGCAAATTTTTAAAAGTTAAAGCAAATAAAGGACCGTTGTGGCTCACACCAGAATACTTAGCAGAGCTTTGGTTTTGGAGAATTTAAACAGCTTGGTTTTGGTTTGGTGGTGTTTTGGTTTTTTGATCACTGTTTCAGCTTCTTTCTATGTTGTGTTATTATATAATAATCGGGGTCAATAATGGACTCAATGCTGTTTACTATCTTCATGTATAATCTGGATGGTGGGATCAGGTGTAATGATGAAACTTGCTGATGATACCAGACTGAGTGGGGAAATGGAAGGAAGTACTGCTTCAGCTGGAAGAGTAGGCTAATGTGGGCCTGATGAAGCTTAACATGAAGGCGTGTTAGATCTTGCACCTGGAGAAGCATAATCCAGGAGTGCAGCACAGACTAGGATCTACCTGCTTGTTGCTCTGAATCTCCTCAACACTGGGAACTTTTAAGATGTGGCTGAACAAGGGTGCTGGGTCATCTTGTCTAGACTCTGCTTTTGCCAGGAAAGGTTGGACCTTGGCATCCCTTCCAACTTGGTGTTGCATGATTGTGATGTACTTAAATAGTATTTTCAAAAAGATAGTTTGACCACGAAAGCTGACACTTTAGTAGGAAAAAAATACTGTCCTTACTTTTGCATTCCTGTGTGACCTACTCCTGGTGATCCTGCTCTGGCAGTGGGGCTGGACTAAATGATCTTTCAAGGTCCTTTCCCTCCCCTAAAGCTCTATGATTATGTGACCCAAGGCACACTGCAGAGGCTTTGTTTCAGCTGACTTCCAGATGTGAATGGATAGGTTTCTACTGCTGCCTTGGAGCAATCTCAGCTCTTCTTGTAAAGACAAGCTGGGTGATATAACTGGGAGCTTTCAGAAAAAGGAAGAGATTTGACTGTCAGTGAGAGAATAACTGTCTACAGAAGAGTTACTCCAGAGAAGTGAGATCTTAAGAAATATTCCTTTTAATCTCGCTAGTACTGCTTAACAAAGAATATAGAGTCTGTGCTGCTTTTGTGATCTTTAATTAAATTTGGAAGCTTAGATAGAAAAAGTAGGTTTTCCAATTAATCTTAACTTCATTAAAATTTTGTTGTAAGTTGTGAGGAGCTCTTTAGAGTAGCAGGTGTTAAGCACTACCTGGCCGTTATATTGCCTGTCACACTTGCTACTTAGCTGAACCTAAACCAAGGTATTTAGTTTTAAAATTCCTACCCTGGGAACATGTATTGTTTTACATAAATCACCACTGGTTTATGTCATATTGTACATTTAATGCCCAGAGAATATAATCTGGTTGTGCTTTATTTTTTTAACATATGTAAAGCAAGATTTTTTTTTCTTTTTTCTATCTAAATAGAAGTTGCATCAGGGATTGATGTGGCTCACAATGAGCCTGCATTTCAGAAAAGCAAGCTTTTGAAGAACACAACTACAAAGCTAAAACACTGGCACTATGCTTTTTCTACCTGGAAGAAATCTGTCCCAAAACTCTGTTTTACCTCTGACTTCTCAGGAATTGTGTGTACAGTGTTTCCTTGGATGTTGTTGGTGGTGTCTTCTGGACATCTGTGTGATGCTAATATCAAAGAAGAGCAGGAGCCTTTTGTAATGTAGTTTGAAAATTTTATGGTTTGTGGAGATGTTTTCAAAAAGTTGAATTATTTTAAGCTGTTTGCAGAAGTAATCATGAGAAAGGCAAATACCATCTAAATGGACTGTGTGAAGTGTCCCCAGTATAGTTATGAAGTCTGAATAACTGCTGTTTCTCCAGCTGCAGTAAATCTGACTGGTGTGCAATGACAACCCACAGAAGAATTTGGACTGATACTGAAAAGCTGTTAATGAAGGACAGAAGTTTATTGAATACAGACCTGGAGGTGGTGCAGAATGTGAAATAAAAGATTCAGTCCCACCTGATAAGGTCAATGGGACAGGTTGTTCCAAAATGATGGCATACTGCATTCTGAATTCTATTCCTTCAAAGACTGGGGCTTTTTCAGACCAATTGTTTTCAGACAGATTTGGGAGCTTAAAACTTCTTTCTGGTTTAGCCCCAAAACTATGCTATACAATGAGAATTTTCTAAGTGTTATGGTGGAACAGGGAATAGCCTTTCACAAATATTTGGTTTAGCAGAAAGCTGCCATGAGAAAGGGAGTGAATGGGTTTTGCAGTAGGACAAGGTACCCATCTTTATCTTAAGACAGATGTATTGGCCATCTTCATCCTTCATTTCCTTAAAGCCATCTTCCTGGATTGGGAAGAAGAAAAGTAATTTTATTTAAATGTACTTATACTGTGAACAGGTATAACTCCTGTTAATGCTGATGAGAAATGTACTAACTTACTGGGGATGAAGATATATATTCTCCAAAGCAGCTTATATTTCTTTTTCATGGCTATGATCATTTCCTTCCTCTCTCACAATTATGTCCTGTGCTATCTAGATCTCAGCATTTTAGCTTGAAATAACTCTTCAGAATAATTTCTTAAAGTCTTTCTAGAATTTCTATGATCATATCATGAAATTTTGATTAATTTGGACTATGAGAAAGAAAAAGTAACTTGAATGAAAAGTAAGAGTTCTGTATTCTCTCTTTCTTGTTAGCATTATTTATTCCAGTACCTGAAGGGAGCCTACAAGAAATACGAGGGGCTTGTAGTGATAGGGTGGGGGGGAATGGCTTTAAGCTGGAAGAGGGTAGATTTAGACTGGATACTAGGATGAAATTCTTCCCCATAAGGGTAGAGAGACACTGGAAAATGTTGCCTAGGGAAGTTGTGGTTGCTATCTCCCTGGAAATGTTCAAGGCCAAGTTGGATGAGGCCTTGAACAAGCTGGTCTAGTGGAAGGTGTCCCTGACTATGGCAGGAGGGGTTAGAACTAGATGATCTTTAAGTTCCCTACCAAGCCAAACCATTCTATCATTCAGGTTTAAGGACTTGAACAATACAACATCACATTTGCAACTGACTCTACTGTGTGTTCAGCTGAACATCATACCTGATTTCAACATTTTGGGGTAGAATTTCTCAGAGGGTAGCTTCATGTTTTAAACAAAACAGTGCTAACACAGGTAATTGCAAAAGATAAACCACACATTTGTGTTCATCTAAGCCAAAGGTACTTAGAGTCAACCTACTGCTGAGTTTCTTGTAATGCAATAAACATTTTAGTGTTGCACATACCTGATTTTATTCTTCCTTTTATGTCTATGAACCTTTACAGTCAGACTGTTTGAACATATCCCAAAGCCAATAAAATTTGCTTATGCCCTTTGTGACATGAGGACACTCTTTATGCATTTTTGGGGGGACTTGGGAGTTTATGGAAAATATTCTGCACCAGCCCTTAGGAGAAATACAGCTCAATTTTCAGAGACATTTAGCACTGGCTGACATCCTGGTGCTGGTTTGTACTGCAAACTGCATGGTGAGGAAAAAAAGTCATGCTTGCATTTCTTAGTTTTCCTTTAGGTTACACCTTGAAGAGCAGCTTCACATCTAGGTGGGATATCTGGCCCTAACTTTTTTGCAAATAAATGCACTAAAATCTCAGTTCCTGTGCACAGGTGCCTGCTCCTCTGAAAGCCCTTTGGGCTTAAAAACTTTCTTTACCTCATCAATCCAAAGTAGCCTGGAAACCTGGCAGCAGCCATTAGCTCAAAGCCCTGCTTCAGAGTCTTTCTTCTCTAGAACTGTGTAGAGGGAGAGGTCAGGATGCTTTTGGTGCAGGAGCTGTCTGGAAGGTTTTCAGCTGTGCCAGTTGCTGCACTGGCAGCAAAGTGATGCAGTCTTCTCTAATAGCACAACCACTCTCTGAATTGAAAACATCACAGGAAAAATATTTCATGCCAGGGAGAGTAAGTGTTCAGCCAGCTTGCTTTTCTTCCTTTACTGTTCAGTCTGCAACACTAGTAACCATGGCTGCAACTGCACTTCAAATTATCTGGCATTTTCACCTGGAAATGTACCTCAGGGTATCCTGTGGTGTGGGAGAAATGAAGCTTCTACTAAACAAACAGAGAAAGCAGATATCAAAACTTTCTATATGTTTAGTCTTAGCCTTTTGATCAAGGGAAATGTGTAAAGATGCAAACTCCACAGGTTAAAAATCCAGTGGGTACATAAATTGATGCTCAATATGCAATTTTAAGGCTGTGGTTCAGCCAAGGCATGGATTTATATTTTTAGAACTGGCTTGTCACCTCTGAAAGATGTCAGGTACTCAAATACCAAGACTTGCAACAGTATGCAAAATATGGTCTTCCTAAAGTCTGTTCTGGTCACAGGATGTTTTCATGATGATTCCTGTAGTCTGACCCAGCATCCTGGACAAGAAAATTCTACAGACAGCCTTAGTCCCTAAGAAGCTTTTGTAAAATAAAATTGGGTAAAATCTGAGTAACAGAATGATGACTTGGGCCTATAGCTAGAATTTTGGGATGGACTGCAGTGCTCCAAGCAACCTGTGGGTCCTTACAGCAGATCTCAGCATGTGTCACCAGACTGACCATGGTCTGCCCAAAAAAAGGAATCTTCTCTGTCAGCAGAAGATATGCACTGCCAATATGTAAGATATTGGCATAGGAGTGAGCCTAGCTGTTCTAGAGAAGATTGCTCCTCTGAAGATGTGGCTACTGAATTATCTACAGGTTTCTGCTTTCACTACATACTCA
This sequence comes from Indicator indicator, assembly GCF_027791375.1. Taxonomy (NCBI): domain Eukaryota; kingdom Metazoa; phylum Chordata; class Aves; order Piciformes; family Indicatoridae; genus Indicator; species Indicator indicator. The sequence continues at coordinate 27,249,111 of NC_072021.1, read as the reverse complement.
TCAGGTCAAGTAGAAAGGCTGTGTTGAGATTTCTGCCTTGTAAATCCTCATTGCTTGCTTGTTTCTTTTTCACCTAAATCCAGCAAGGACTTTTTTTGGGTTTGCTTTAAATGCTGATACATTTCAATTACATGAGGCTCTAATCCTGCCTCAAGTCACTGGAAGCTGGAGTAACGTAGGTGGAGCTGTTTTTAACAGTATTTCTATTTGCTAGAGGCTAAAACATATCCACAAACCCACATAATGTATTGCTTTAAATCAGAATTGTGCTAGAGGACTCCAGTGTTGTCTAAAGCTTCTAGAAAGATAATTCTATGGTCTTGCATTTGGTAGTCTTGCTTGAATGTGTCCAGAGAAGGGCAACAAAGCTGGTGAGGGATCTGGAGCACAAGCCCTATGAGGAGCAGCTGAGAGAGCTGGGGATGTTTAGCCTGGAGAAGAAGAGGCTCAGGTGACACATTATTGCCATTTACAACTGCCTGAAGGGAAGCTGTAGCCAGGTGAAGGCGGGTCTCTTCTCCCATGCAACAGGGACAGAATGAGAGGACACAGTCTCAAGCTGTGCCAGGGGAGGTTTAGGCTGGATGGTAGGAAGAAATCTTCACAGAGAGATTGGCCATTGGAGTGGGCTTCCCAGGGAGGTGGGGGAGTCACCATCCCTGGAAGCCTTTAAAATAAGACTGGATGAGGCACTTAGTGCCATGGTTTAGTTGATGAGATGGTGTGGGGTGATAGGTTGGACTGGATGATCTTGAAGGTCTTTTCCAATCTGATTAATTCTGTGTGATTCTGTGTGTGTCTCGATTGTTTGCAGTTAAATGAGTCTGGGATAATTTCTTAAGTAAACAGACTTTATTTTGGGATTGAAATTCTTTTTTTTGAAACTATGACATTGGGCTATGATATTGACACTGCCAATTCAGATAAGTGACATCCTTTGCACAAATGTAATGAAAAAAATTGCTGTAATGCATTTCAAAATTACAGCATGATCGCTTCTTTTCATTCTTTATAACTATTCCAGGGCATATTTTTCCAGAGGTGGTACCTAATTATGTTGTAATTACATGTGATTCATCTAACAGAACTAAAGACAAAACCAGTAATCAGTGAGCCTTTTCCATTCACAGAAACCATAGAAAAGGTGTCTCTTGTAGTAATTAGTTTACAGATGTTTGCTTTAGGACAAGTAAATCAAAATTATAATAATTTTTCTTCTCATCTGATAGTTATGCAAATATATGCTGAGGTATTCTATTTTTTTTGGGTGGAACAACAGGACACTACTAGAAATCAGCATAGCTACAATATTAACTATTCAGAGAATAAACCACGTAGCCTCTTGTGAAGGTAATGAATAAGACCAGGTTAAGTTTAGAGGCAACATCAGAAGCTTGTTTCTGTTTACACATACTAAGTATAATTGAAACATTAACTATTTGTGTGGATTGTGTTTAGCTTCCTGTGTGAAGTTGACTAAATACTACAGCAAACCCAAATATTTCTGTACACAGTATGATGACTAAAAATGCACCTTCCTGGGACTACCTACAGGCTTCCTTCTGCTAGAAGGGTTTGACCATGCTTCTAACCTCACTGGCTGTAGTCATTTGACTTCTGAACAACTGAGAAAAAGATCTTTGTTTATCCCAGTGTGCTCACTTGTGTGCACCATGCTTGAGTTTTGGTCCATTGCTCTGCTCATGTAGTAAAAATATCTTTTTTACCTATTTTTTTGTCTGTCCCTAGCATGAGTGTTCACATGGATGAACACAGAGCTAGTGGGCTGTATGTCTGCCTGCTCCTCGGTAGTAATCAGGAAAAGGCACAACTTAGGATATTGAATCACTTACCTTGGCTATGGTGTGGAGCCTTCTACCATGTCTTGGTTGCAGAAACCCTGGGTACTAGAGCAACTAGAGAAATAGCTGTCATGTTTCTCTCCCCTTCACCCTGGACCAAAGACAGACTGGGCATCTGAGAGTGGTAGCTGGACCCTGGCCCTTCCTGTCCTCATGCCTGGTGCCAACTGAGCTCAGCAGAACCTTTCCAGAGAGCAGGAAAGCTTAGATCTCTTTTTTTTGTTTTGACTGCTGGAAGTATGTTTAGCCTAATCATGCTTAAAGCAGGTAATGATTAGCCATCCTGTTTATTTATGGAAATTGCTTTCTGCTGGAAAACAAATCTGTTTTCCTTCAGAGTACAGACCCAAGCTTGTCCCATCTCTATCACTCACTGTACTCCCCCATATTTAACCATCTTTAACCACCCACACAATCTATTTAAATCTACAACCATTTGTAAGACCATTCTTCCCAGGCTTTGCTAAGACTGGAGAAACAAAACAGCTGAAGTAAACTTTGTTTAGGGTCTCCTTTTTTTCTTGCTTATATGTTTAAAGAACATTGATTTGCCTGAAACCTCACTTTTGCTCTTTTACAGCTGTTCCTGCTCTTTCAGTAGTAACAAATCTTTCATTTTGTGACAAGCTATTTCCAGGGTGACCTGTTATGATATGACAGAAAATTGCAGCTTAAGAGAGGAGGAAAGAGAAGGAGCAGATGATATCTCATAACCCCATAAACAAATCCTGTTGTCATGAAAAGTATACCTATTAATAGCTATAAAGATGAAGGAAAACAGTCATGATTTACAACATTTGAAAGATAGATGCCAAGATGAAATTTTTCCTAAGGACTTTGAGCTGCTTTTTGGTAGTGATAAGCTACTATCTTTTCTGAAAAATGCCTGTCAATAAGCACTGGAGAAAGAGATACAGCATAGGCAGACAGGGAACACTCTTGAAGCTTAATCATATGCAAATTGGAGATTAATAGATTGCATATTAATCTCCTGATGTGAATCATTCTTGAAAAGACCACCTCAGAATTGGGAAGATATCTTTCAATATCTGAAGGGGGCCTACAAAAAAGCTAGGGAGGGACTTTTTAGGATATCAGGTAGTGATAGGACTAGGGGGAATGGAATAAAGCTGGAAGTGGGGAGATTCAGGCTGGACGTGAGGAAGAAGTTCTTCCCCATGAGAGTGGTGAGAGCCTGGAATGTGTTGTCCAGGGAGGTGGTTGAGACCCCATCCCTGGAGGTGTTTAAGGCCAGGCTGCATGAGGCTCTGGCCAGCCTGCTCTAGTGTGAGGTGTCCCTGGCCATGGCAGGGGGATTGGAACTGGATGATCCTTGAGGTCCCTTCCAACCCTGACTGATTCTATGATTCTATAAGATACATCAAAGCAGCTTTGACTTATTTGCTTATGAAACCAATAGAACCTTTTTAAAAAGGGGGGATGAGAGGTGGTCACATACATATCTTCTACTCAGAGGTTGAAGCACTCCCAAAGATAGCTTGCCCAGTGGAGTCCTGAAGGGGTTGCAGCATCTTTGAGGGCCACAATTGAAGTAGGATGGGTAGTACATCCAGCTGCTTAGGGCATGATGATGTGAAACTGTGATGTACTTGGTTTGTCTGGGACTGGGAGGTCACACTCTTGCTGAGCACTGCATCATCTTTAGTGATGAGTTGTGCATCCCTACCCAAATATCTAATTAGGGACAGAGGTCCAAGTAGCATGTGGTTGCATTTGCAGGGCATCTCCTTCCTTTATATTATTAACATCAATTATTATTATTAACAACAAACAACTGAGCTAGAACAGAATGAATTCTGTTCAGTGATTTTACTTTTCAGCTCAGTCTCCTCTTGGTGACAGCACTTTCTGAAGTTAATGGCATGTTTTTGAAGTCTGTCTGCTTCTAGCAGTGGTAATGTTTGATGTTTATAGTTCCTAACAAGGACTGGCCTGCGGAAAGGCTCTCTTATACTTGCTCCTTTGGAGACTGAAGTCAGTGCTACATCTTGGATGCTGTAAAGTAAGAGGTGACATCTGCAGGGAAGAGCAGACAGGACAGAAGACCCTAAACTGGCCAACTAGGTATTTCATTCCATACATGTCATATCCATTGTAAGGCTGAGTGATCATGAAGGTCAAACCCTTCCTCAATGGCTGATGTTCAAGCAGGGCTCTCTCTGTTCCACTTTCAATCCCAATGTTCGTGTTCTTGAATCCAATTCACATCTGCTGCTGAGTCCTGACTTCTGTCAGGTGTCTGTTCAGGGGTGATGGTGATGTAACTGTCACCAGGAGAGTCGTGGGTGGTATTTTGTGTGTATTTAATGTTGTTGTTATTATTCTCATTAGGGCAGTTTTCATTTTCTTCATTTTCTTTTCCAGTCCATAAATCTCTCTCCCTTACTACCTCTCCCCTCCCCTTAGGGAAGGGAAAGGGGTTAAAAGAAATCATCTGTCATTCATCTAGTGGCCAGCCCAACCCTGACACTTGACAGTATGCATAGAATTGAAGACAGTTGATGGCTGCTTTTTAAAGTATGAGCTGCAAATGTGTGCAGCATCACATGAACTCTCCTTTGTAATCTCTGCCAGGGGTTTACAGGTGTGATGGTTTGAAACTGTCTTTTTAATTTTTCCTTGCAAAGTTCAGAACAGAGAAAGTGAAAGAATGTAAATAAGTCACTATTGGGTGTAAGAAAGCAAAATAACGATTGTTCTAAACACTTCCATTGGATAGATAGAAATGTTTAAGAACTATTACCCAAAACAAAGTAGGCATTCGGCACATTCTGCGTTCGGCAGTGGGGGCAGTTGCTGGGCTGTCTGGCTGCTGTTTCTTCTTCTCTTCTGGCTGAAGATAACACGTACTGACCTTGGCAGCTAAGTTAACAACTTTCTGCTTAACTAACTCTGCTTCTCTGTCCAGGGGGGTCTGGGGGGGAAGCTCCTGGGAGAGGGAGGCCCCTTTGGGAGGGTCCCCTTGGGGGGAAGCAAAGGGAGATCGATTGTGCTTTTTCTGTTGATTGTATATATTTGTGAATGTTGTGAATTTTGTATATTTGTACATATTCATTGCATTTCATTGTAGATTTTAGACTCTGCTTGTAAATACAGCTTTTCATTTGCTTCCAGACTGAGCTAGCCTGGTTATTGTTGGTGGGGGGGGAATTTCAGCTCACACCGACACAACAGGAATGCAGATTTTTGGCGCTCCAACTTGGGGCTCGATAGTTGTTTGATTTATTTCTGCTCAGATTAGGAAGCAAAATGAAGCTGTTTTGGATTTTGAGTAATTTTATTTCCTCTGTTATCAGTGTGATTGTCTACAGATGGGCTGTTTCCTGCATGATAGACAAGATTGTGAGATATGTGGCATATAAGTCGTTTCTTTGGGTTAAGAACAAGTTACTGAATGTTGGTGAATTCTGTTATGGTCTTATTGGGCTAAGAAGCTATGGTAACTCAACTATGGATCTGCTAGCAGACACATATGAGTTTGTTACTCCTCTTACAACTACAGAGGGTCCTTGGAACCAGTGGTACCCTAGATATCTTGTACTAGCCTTAATCTTAATTTTGTTGCTTCTTGGAATAATCATATGGCTACTGATAGCACTGTGTCAAGAAAGACATAAGGCTACTTGCTCTTCCAACTCTGCTGTGAATGTGAAAACCAAGACAGTAAATTTGGTTGCCACTATCACCAGAAAGCGCAAAGGAGCTGCAGGAGGAGATGCAGATGCTGCAGGAGATGGTGCAGATGGAGATGAGGGTCCTTCTACTCAGGGTCCCTCTGTTAAGAAAGATCCTTCTGATGAGGAAGAGAGGGTTAGCCTTAAAACTCTGGTAGACCTCTTGAGACCCCACATGGATGATGGAGATGTAGGTCAGGATGTAGACCCTGGTAGATTAGCAACTGCTGGTAGTGCCTCTGAACTCAAAGAAATTCAACGGAGGATTAAAATAGGATTATGGGGACAGCGACCTCAGGATGATGATGATGAGGATGAGGATGACATACAGTCAGCTAATGCACCCAGACAGGAAATTAGACATGTGAGGAAGGATTACATCAGAGGAGATAATGAGCCAGTCCTGTCTTGGCTAGCCAGGTGTTTTGATATGGGAGCCCCAGCATTGGTGGTAGGTGACAAGTCGGCCTCTCAGTTGGGGATGCTCTCAAAGGATACAGGCATAGACAGGCACCTAGGCAAGTGCATTGGTAAAGTTTCTCTGTGGGCACGCCTCCTACTGGCAGTCTCGCTGAGGTACCCCAGCAGAGATGATTTACCATGGAACCCTAAGCCTTGGACCACAATAGCTGAGGGAATCAAGCGTCTGAGAGAGTTTGCTGTGAGAGAAGTAATGTATGGAGATCATAAGACTCTGAATCCTGATGAAATTCCTGTTGGAACAGGCCTTGCCAAAAAGCTCATTAAGCTTGCTCCTCCTAATTATGCCACTATTCTGGCAAGCAGGATTGTGGCAAGAAATTATGGTGGAGCACCTCCTACTGTTGGCCATTTCACTGACCAAATGAGGCAGTTGGAGGATAGTCTTGCACGTACTTCTTTGGTTTCAGCCATTGAAACTTTGTCTGGAGAAATGAAGAATTGCATGAAAGAGCTGAAGGAGGAACTTAAAACCTCCATATCCAACTTGATGAAGGGGGATGATTCTAATTCCTCTTCCTCCAGATGGATACAAGTTTCAGCTGTCAGAAACAGACGTGCTCCAAGAAGGCCATTCCAGAATAGGTCAAACCAAAACAGACAGCAGAGGCAATCACGTGGCAGTATCTGGATAACTCTGCGTGATCAGTTTGGTGAGAACATGAACAGATGGGATGGTCAACCAACTTCTGATCTTTTCAAGAGGTTACGGGAGCTGCAGAGGGGCAGATCCCGAGGTAGCAATACCAGGAGGGTAGCTGTCGCTTCCTCAGTTTCCCAGAACAACTCTGATAGCTCCAACAGTGATCCTAATTCTGGTGCTGGACATTGTGCCAGCTGTACATGTGGAGGTAATCCCCACCATTAGGGGTGCCCTGCCTTCCGCCAGGGGGAGGTAAGGGATAATGGAGATAACAGAATCTATTGGGATGTGTACATCCAGTGGCCTGGCACTTCAAAATTTCAGAAGTACAGGGCCTTGGTTGACACAGGAGCTCAGTGCACCATAATACCATCAAATTATCAAGGGGGAGAATCTATAACTATTCAGGGAGTCACTGGTGGATCTCAAGAGTTGTTTAAGATAGAGGTTGATATAAGCTTAACTGGGAAGCAGTGGAAGAAACATACTATTGTAACAGGTCCTAATGCACCTTGTATTTTGGGAATTGACTTTCTGAGAGAAGGGCGTTTTAAAGACCCTAAGGGTTACAAATGGGCTTTTGGAATAGCAACTGTAGAAATTGATGGAGGAAAATTGAAGTTGTCCATTAGACCTGAGCTTTCAGATGAATCTGCAGTTGTGGGACAACATGAGATAGAGGATGTAAAGCTGCCGGTTGCTTCTCAAACTGTGCATCACAGACAATACAGAACCAACCGTGACTCTTTGGTGCCCATTCAAAACTTGATTCGTCAGTTGGAGAGTCAGAAGGTCATCAGCAAAACTCATTCACCTTTCAACAGTCCAATCTGGCCTGTGAGAAAGCAGAATGGAGAGTGGCGTCTGACAGTTGATTTCCGTGCCTTGAATGAAGTAACTCCACCCATGAGTGCAGCTGTACCAGACATGATGGAACTCCAATATGAGCTGGAATCCAAGCAGGCCAAATGGTATGCTACCATAGACATTGCTAATGCTTTCTTCTCTATTCCCATAGCAGAGGAATGCAGGCCTCAGTTTGCTTTCACCTGGAGAGGCATTCAGTACACATTCAATCGTTTGCCCCAGGGGTGGATTCACAGTTCAACCATCTGCCATGCAGTGATCCATGATGCTTTGGAGAAAGGTGGAGCTCCAGAACACATTCAGTTCATCGATGACATCATCGTCTGGGGTGAGACTGCTGAAGAAGTCTTCGAGAAAGGTAACAAAATCATTGACATTCTCTTGCAAGCTGGTTTCGCTATCAAGCGAGACAAGGTGAAAGGACCTGCCAGAGAAATCCAGTTTCTGGGAGTGCGGCGGCAAGACGGTCGCCGTCACATCCCAATGGATGTGATAAACAGAGTCTCTACCATGGCAAATCCCATCAACAAGAAAGAAACTCTGCGTTTCTTAGGCATAGTGGGATTTTGGAGACTGCACATTCCTGGATACAGTCAGATTGTGAAACCTCTCTATGAAGTGACTCGAAAGAGAAACAGTTTCCAATGGGGTCCTGAGCAACAAGCAGCCTTTGACCCGATCAAGCGAGAGGTAGTCCAAGCGATGGGTCTGGGACCTGTCCGAACTGGTCCAGACATTAAGAACATTCTGTACACGGCCACGAGTGACAATGGTCCAACCTGGTGCTTATGGCAAAGAGCTCCAGGGGAGACACGAGGACGTCCTCTTGGTTTCTGGGGTCGTGGCTACAGAGGCTCAGAGGCAAACTACACTCCAACAGAGAAAGAGATTTTAGCTGCTTATGAAGGAGTGAAAGCTGCTTCTGAAGTGATCGGAACTGAGTCACAACTTCTTCTAGCTCCTAGATTGCCAGTTCTGAATTGGATGTTCAAAGGCAAAGGTTCTTCACCACATCATGCAACAGATGCTACCTGGTCTAAGTGGATGGCTCTGATAACACAGCGAGCTCGAATGGGAAATCTCGAAAGGCCTGGTTTGGTGGAGGTGATCACAAACTGGCCAGAAGGCACAAGCTGTGCTAAACCTCCAGAGGAGAGAGTAGCTCGTGCAGAGGAAGCTCCTCCTTACAGTGATCTGTCTGATGATGAAAAGAGATATGCTTTGTTCACAGACGGTTCCTGTCGTCTGGTTGGGAACAAGCGGAGATGGAAATCTGCAGTGTGGAGCCCAACGCGCAGAGTTGCAGAAGCGAGAGATGGAGAAGGAGAATCCAGTCAATTTGCAGAGGTAAAAGCTGTCCAGCTAGCTCTTAACATAGCTGAACGTGAGAGATGGCCAAAGCTTTATCTCTACACCGACTCATGGATGGTAGCCAATGCCTTGTGGGGTTGGCTGAAAGACTGGAAGAAGAATGGCTGGCAGAGGAAAGGAAAGCCAATCTGGGCTGCAGATCTGTGGCAAGACATTGCTGCTCGCATTGAGAGAATCCCAGTGAAAGTGAGACACATCGATGCTCACATTCCTAAGAGCAAAGCTACAGAGGAACAACAACACAACCATCAGGCAGATCTAGCTGCAAGAGTTTCCCAGGTGGACACAAACTCTGGTCCTGATCCTGATCTTGACTGGAAACACCGAGGTGAGCTGTTCTTAGCTCGGTGGGCCCATGACTCGTCAGGACATCAAGGCAGAGATGCAACCTACCGATGGGCTCGTGACAGATCCATTGACATTTCCATGGATGCTATCACACAAGTCATCCATGACTGTGATATTTTTGCTGCTATTAAGCAGGCAAAGCGGATCAAGCCCTTGTGGTACGGTGACCGATGGTCCAAGTACAAGTATGGTGAAGCCTGGCAGATTGACTACATCACTCTACCTCGTTCTCCATCTGGTAAGCAGTATGTGCTGACTATGGTAGAGGCAAGCACTGGATGGCTGGAAACTTATCCAGTTCCTCATGCAACTGCACGTAACACCATTCTTGGCCTGGAGAGACAAATCCTGTGGAGACATGGAACTCCAGAGAGGATTGAGTCGGACAATGGAACTCATTTCAAGAACAATCTTGTAAAAAAACTGGGCCAAAGAGCACGGCATCGAGTGGATATTCCACATTCCCTACTATGCACCAGCTGCAGGGAAGATCGAACGCTACAATGGTTTGCTGAAAACCACTCTCAAAGCCATGGGGGGTGGATCTTTGAAAAACTGGGAGAAACATTTAGCACAAGCAACCTGGTTGGTGAATAGTAGAGGTTCAGTGAATCGAGCTGGACCTGCCCAATCAGATTTGTTGCGAAAGGAAGAAGGTGATAGAGTTCCTGTTATCAGAGAAAAGAATCTGTTAGGCAAAACTGTTCGGGTATTTTCTCCTTCAGGAGAGGCCAAACCTGTCCGAGGGGTGGTTTCTGCTGAAGGTCCTGGTCACACCTATTGGGTGATGCAAGAAAATGGTGAAATTCAGTGTATTCCACAAAGAAATCTAACTTTGGCTGAGAGAGGTTAAATTCAGAGTGTTGCGCAGATACAGCATCGCGCCCAAGAGGAGAGTTCATGAGATCTACGGTGCACGAACCCTGAGAGCCCTGAGTCACCTGAGAGTCCCTGTTCCTTCCTTCGCTCCATCTATGAGGAAACAAGCTGTTTGCTGTTTTTCCTGTGATTTGACTCTTTTGAATCATCTACATCTGAGATAGCCGGAATGGACTATGGCCTTTATTCACCTATTGTTGTAGATATTATTTTAGATTAGATAAATGGTAGTAGCAGCCAATGGAATTGTTTAGAAGGGGTGGACTGTGATGGTTTGAAACTGTCTTTTTAATTTTTCCTTGCAAAGTTCAGAACAGAGAAAGTGAAAGAATGTAAATAAGTCACTATTGGGTATAAGAAAGCAAAATAACAATTGTTCTAAACACTTCCATTGGATAGATAGAAATGTTTAAGAACTATTACCCAAAACAAAGTAGGCACTCTGCACATTCTGCGTTCGGCAGTGTGGGCAGTTGCTGGGCTGTCTGGCTGCTGTTTCTTCTTCTCTTCTGGCTGTAGATAACACGTACTGACCTTGGCAGCTAAGTTAACAACTTTCTGCTTAACTAACTCTGCTTCTCTGTCCAGGGGGGTCTGGGGGGGAAGCTCCTGGGAGAGGGAGGCCCCTTTGGGAGGGTCCCCTTGGGGGGAAGCAAAGGGAGATCGATTGTGCTTTTTCTGTTGATTGTATATATTTGTGAATGTTGTGAATTTTGTATATTTGTACATATTCATTGCATTTCATTGTAGATTTTAGACTCTGCTTGTAAATACAGCTTTTCATTTGCTTCCAGACTGAGCTAGCCTGGTTATTGTTGGTGGGGGGGGAATTTCAGCTCACACCGACACAACAGGAATGCAGATTTTAAGCCAGAAAAGACCATGATAAGTAATCTGTTATACAATTTTTATTAAAAGAATCCTTCATGTTTGTGTACCCTCTGCTCATCTGTGCCATGTGGTCATCAGAAGATAAATGCTTTTCAATGCTTTTCAAGGAAACCTTTTTTCATATCCCCAAATACAGTGGGAGAGATTGCCTTCATTTGTGGTTGCCAGGCATGTTGAATAATGACTGGAAGGAGGGCATGCACTTGTGATGCTAAGAGGTTGGTCCTTGATGGCTAATCCAAGTTCATCCTACTTTGAAAATTTGAATACAGAGACTTTGGTGAGAACAATGTTGTTACAGAGACAAGCAAACTGTGCTGACAGCCCTGACCTGAGTACATACTTTTTGTGCAACCTTGGCCATACCATTAACCATCTTTTTTGACCCTCCCCCTATTGTTTGGATTTATGAAGTAAACGTGGATTTTATTTCTTGTATCAAGATGAAAACCACTTTAATGTAGTAGTAGAACCTATGAGCTAGATGGTTAGCAGTGGACAATAAGGGCTATGTCATTTCTGATTTGTTACCTGAACATCTGTTTTCTGAAGTAGAAAGCACTTAGCTATAAAACACTTTTTCCATCACTGGTAAATGTATTCAAGGATTTTTCTATTCCAGTTTTATCTTTCTCTTCAACCATCTAAGCAATATATGGACTATTTAGGTATTTTTTAGGTTTAACTTTTTTCTGCTAATTCCAGATTTTCTGAATTCAGAAACGGGATATTGTCATTAATAAGAGAGAGTAATTTAAGTCACTTGATTATCATGCAATAGTCAAAGGGAAAGAGTCTTATCTATACAGTAGTATTTCATACAAGTGCATTGTCTTTATATGATTAGAACTGTCAGTTGTGTGACCACCTGTAAAAGAATTGCCATTTTTCTGTCCTATACAAAAATGGATACAATAAAGAGATTCTATATCTGCTCTTTCATAGCAAGAGTAACTACTCACCATCTGCAAGAGTCTGTCAGGTGGCTATGGATTGCAGCATTCATTTTTGTAAACAGGTCACTGGTATGTTGACTGCTAGTCTGACATGGAAGAAAGTGGACTGTAGTTTCCTAACCCCCCACCTTATTCCTTTGAATGAAATCCTGAGCAAAATGTTATCTGGAAGGGAAGATAACCCCCTAAAATGGACTACTGGGAGGCATTATTTACAACCAGAAGATACTCCAAAAGAAAATTTCTATTGAAAGCTGAAATGGTACTGTGGTTATTACAATAGCCATTTCCTTCAGTGTATAAAAAGAGAGCTTAAAAGGCACCTTTTAAAATACTCTTCCTTGACAAAGAAAGGAGTGAGCAGAGTTAAATAGACCTGCAATTTTCTCCAGTGCTGTAGACAGAAATGGTAAATATATGCAATTATCTTCATATTGCAAGCACAGGCTCAGCATAGGTGAGGTCTAAAGGGATGAAAAATGATGCAACACAATTGTTTGGGAGTGACAGGAATGTTAAGGAGGAGACTGGTAGGACCCAGACTTCAGCTGATGTAACCTGACAGATCTCCACTGAAATAAATGGAGCTATTATGACTCACACCAGCAGAGGAGCTGGTCAATAAATGCACTGCTTTAAGGCTTGAACCTCTTAGACTGGGATAATTGGAGGTACTATGGATAACTTTGTTTTTCCTCTTCTGCAACCCCTCTGGTTTTCGTTGTGGAGCTGGGTCTACGTTGGGCATGAATACAGCATGTTATGAAGGTTAGTGGCCCAAGCCAAGGTGGGAGTGCCAGGTTTGATGGAGCTATGAAATGGCTGCCAAGGGAAGGTGAGGACCAGCAACTGCATTCAGTGCTGACACCTCATCTGGGGAGCTGGCTCTGCATGTTCTCAGTCAGCATGAAAAAAAACATTGTGGGTGGGAGGCCCAAGCCTGTTGGAGCTGTGAAAGACCCATAGTACATTAGCAGCATTGATTCTTCAAAGGAGAAAAAGTCTAACTGCATGCAATTTTTAAGTATTCTTGTGCTTCAGTTGGAAGTATCTGATTTTGTTCTGGTTTTGACTTTTCCCTTTCCAACAAAAAGACTGCACCTGAGGTCAAAACCTTCCCACAGAACCTTATCAATGACAACTATCCATGACAGGACAGAATGGTCCTGTAGGGCAGCATCCCAGTATTGGCTCAGTCATCTGTATTCCACAAGTGTTGACCAATATAATACTGGGTGGGGCCAGATACAAAATAAAAAGTTGACATGAGTTCCTTCCATACTATATTGGCTTCTAAAATGCATAGACTTGCCAAGTTATTGAGATCCTGAGTAATTCAGATTTTGAACAGATTGTCCTGGATAATGACTGCTTCTGATTAGGCTTTTGTGCCTCTGGATGTCACTGTTGTTTTGCAATCACAGAAACAATGTTATATGACAAAGCAACAAATGAAAATGGTGTAATTTTCACCATCTTGTGTTCAAGTACAAGGCTGAGTGCACTGGCAGTCTAAGAGATACCACTCAGTGTCAGGGATGAACAACAGAATATGTAAAGTAAGACTTACTTGGGTCTAATATTAGGTGAAAAGGTAAACAACAACAACCCCCACCCCATGCTTTTCATCCTAGATGAAAATCAGCTTCTCTGCTGTACTGAAATGCACTCCCTTGAAAGGACTTAAAACAGAATGAGGTTTCATTGCCCTGATGTGGCTCTGTCAGCTTGTGTTAAGGATAAATATTGGTTTGAGTCTGATGCAATGGTGAAATATCTAGATATTGGTAAAAATTTCTTTACTGAAAGAGTGGTCAGGCATTGCAGTGGGCTGCCCAGAGAGATGGTGGAGTCACTGTCCCTGGATGTGTAACAACACAGTGTTTTGGGACATGTTTTAAGGGTCATGGTGGTATTGAGTTGACAATTGGACTTGTTCTTGGAGACTTTTTCTGAGCCAAACACTTCTATGATTCTAACTGTGTGATGAGGAGGTGGGTAAGTGACAGGGACCGTGCACTATCATAGGTACTCAGCAGAGGAGTGGAGGTTTTTTTTTCCCCAAGTAAATCTGTGATGTTTGTTACAAAATTGAGATAAAAAAGGGGGAGGGAAAGTCATACTTTTCTTCTTTTACAATCTTTTGCACAGAAAGCAGTTCTGCCTTATGGAAATATATCTAAAAATTAATGGATGTTTAATGGTTATAAAGGATATTTTCAGAATCATTAATTGCTGCAACTATCCCAATTATTCACAACAGAATGGGATGTCTGTCCGCAGTGTGTACAGAAAGTCTTCTTTGGAACAAGAAAGACTTGTCAAACTTGCTGAACTAGTGGGGTTTGATAGAAATCAAGTGTACAATTTTCTGAATGTCTGTGATCTTTACGTTTTGTTGGCAATTGAATGGACTAGTGTGGCTGCCTTTGCTTGGAAGTATAAAAAGCTAAATCAAGACGGAGATTTTTTTTTTTGTTGTGGAAATACTCTATTTTGTTTTAGAATTCTTGAATTTCATTTGATCTCTCTCTGAATGAGAAGTTCTTCCTGAAGATTATCTAGGACTGGATCAGTCCTGTGATTTCTGGAGTCTGTAGCCATTGACTTCATCTTGGATAGGGTCTCTGCTTTACGAATGGCTCTCAAGAATCACACTCTTGAATTCCTCTGAGTTCCACTGACTTCCCTGAGTAAAGAATTAAGGTTACCAAGCTTTAGGAGTTAGATTAGTGCTTTTGGGTATGCCCAAAGTACTCTTGGATTTTATTCCTCAGCTAGACCAGAACAAATGTATTAGATACTGTCAAGACACTGCTACTTTTAGACTGTATCTTCCTTTCCCCAGTAGTAGGGTGCTAATGTCATCATGCTCTGTGGGTAGGTTTTCATTCTTTTCATTTTTTTATGCCTGCAGACAAACATCTTACTCATTTCTTTTATGGTTTAAAACTGCTACCATTACAAGCCTGATTAATAAGGCTTTATGAGCTTATTAATATGCCTTTATCTATATGAGCTTTTATCTTTATGTGCCTGATTGCTACAGTAATTCTATAATGTTACAGGAAGCTATTTATTTCCAAATTAGCCATGTCATCATGACCTTTTACTACATGGGGAAGTCAAGGTTCTGGCCTGCCTGCTACACAGAGGGTAGCTCAAATTGTTCAGAGCTAATTACAGGCTGATAAGGGGGTGTGATGATCTCTGCTCCTTGATGTGTGTGCAGTAGTTCATTCTACCAAACTGAAGCGATGGAGTTCTCAAACGCTGGAAGGAAAAATGAAAGAGTCAACTTCTAAAGTGGTAGTGGCAACAGGAACATTAATGAATCTGCTTACTGGGGAGCAAGTGTCCATGTGCCTGGGCATGTCTCCAGTGGTGTCTGTGGCTGGACCTCCTGGCCACTCAGGGACATGTCCAATCCTTCCAGTTATTCTGTCCACTATCCTCTGCAGAGTATGTTTTTGGGAGGTCACATCACTAGGCTGATGTGGCTCTCCGTTTTTGAGCTGTGGTTCTTCCAAGCCTAGTATCTGCACTGGTAAACTGGGCAAAACACTGAAAGCTCCATGTGCAAAGGACAAAGCCCCAGCTATCTGTTACTCTGTTACATGAGACTTCAGCAGAGCACAGGTTGTACTCAGCAGGTTGATGTCAACAGCATCCTGGCCTGCATCAGGAACAATGCGGCCATCAGGACCAGGGCAGTGATCGTATCCCTGTACTCAGCACTGGTGAGGCTATACTTCAAATACTGGCACAGTTTGGAGCCCCTTGCTACAAGAGGTGCTGGAGAGGATTCAGAGAAGGGCAATGAAGCTGGTGAAGGGCTTGAAGAACAGGTCTGGTGAGCAGTGGCTGGGGAAACTGGGGTTGTTTAGCCTGGAGAAAAGGAGGCTGAGGGGAGACCTCACTGCTGCCTGCAACTCTCTGAAATGTGGTTGTGGCATGTTGGGTGCTGGACTCTTTTTCCCTGGTAACAAGTGATAGAATGAAAGGAAATGGCCTCAAATTCAACCAGAGGAGGTTTAGGTTGGATATTAGGAAAGTGTTTTGGTTTTTTTCTTTCCCCACAGAAAGGTTTATCAAGCATTGAAACAGAGTGCCCATGAAGGTGGTGGAGTCACTATACGTGGAGGTATCAAAAAACTCATAGACATGTCACTTCAGGCCATGGTTTAATGGCCATGGTGGTGTTAGGTCAATGGTTGGACTCAATGAGCTTAGAGATCTTCTCCAACAGGAGTGATTCTGGGAGCTAGCATATGATGGGAAAGTCTCCCTTGGAAACCCTTAAAATCTCAGCAGTGACATAGAGTGGTGTTGAATAGAGACACTGAAGAAAAATAGTTTTCTCATGAGTGTGACTTCAGCATTCCTTTGCATTCAAGTGTATTCAGACAGAAGGAATTCTTTAGAAACATTTAATTTCTGGTATTGCAATCTAGCTTCTCAGGTCTGTCTTTCCTTTGAAATATCTAGACCTTGTCAATGCAAGATGCCACCACAAATATTTAGTTTTTATGAAAATGCATGATTTTGATGGGAAAAGTAAAGAAACTTGAAGTGCAGTGACTCTTTAGAATGCCATTGGGAAAACTGCAAAATTGGAACTGCAGTCTCCTGAATTTCAGTCCAAAGTCTTATTCTCTGGCAAAGATGCTTTCCATTTCAATATTTTTCTTCTCAGTTCAATAGTTCAGCCTTGCATGGCTGATTTTTCTTTTTCTCAAGATGTTGTTCTTCATCCACACAAGTTTGAAAGGTACTGCTGTGTTGCAGTGTGTGACAGTGATTATCTGGAAGGTTTTTAGCTTATATTAGTAAGACAGCTAATAGAAAACACAACAATAATATTAATGGCAAATAATAAATATTACAATTATACTACTCAGATAAAACCCCATTTACTGTAGTTTCAAAGTTATGGGTAAATAACTTTACAAGTATCCATTACGTTTGTTTCATGAGCAGTTTAGATTTGGATTCTTCAAAAGTGCAGAGAGTCTGATTTCTTTTAGTGTTGGAACTGGTCAGACTTCCTTCCATTAGTGTTAAAATATCAAGTTTTGGCCTGTTACACAAAGGGATTAAAACCTGTAGTGTGTCTAGGGGAAAACATTCACAAAAGGATGGAAATTAATTTGTGGTATTTGTGTGATTATCATACATGCTTTCAAAGGATTTCTATTGTAATTTGAGATTAGTTGAGCATAAGTTAATAGACTCTTAAAGTATTACCCAAAGCTTATTATGATAGACTATAGGAGCCTCTGTTTAAAATGTTTTTTAATAGTATCAACTACAAGGTCCCTGAAGACATTATATTTCTAGGCTTAGTATTTCTTCATCAAATATTAAAATAGGTCAAGCAATTTTGTTTCAGTTCTTTTTCTCCTCATTCTGCTGCTGTAGTGTGCATACCAAATAGAGTGCATTATGTAGATGAACCAACTGTTGAGTTCCTGGTTTTGTTTCATTGTTGTTTATTTTATAATCTACACTGAGAGTGGAATAAGTACAATTACATTGCTGAAGAAACCTCTTTACTAGTACCATAAAGGTAAGGTCATCTTCTGCAACAGTGGAAGAATAAATTAATTGATCAGAATTCCATCTTGCAGATGCAGGTAAGCTGTAATGCAAAGACTGATGTGAGAACCAGATGACTCAACAAGGTTTATAGTTGCATGATGAAACTACTACTAGCTAATAGTATGAATAACAGTGTAACTCTGGATGGAAGTGTTTCCCAGGAAGTATCTGCACATATCATTTAGAATTCAGCTTAATTAAGGGCCTCAAAATTTTCTTCCTAGGGCCTAGAAGTCAAAGCCAATTCTCAAAATACAAACCTTACTGCCTTTTGAAATGAGAGTTTTCATCCCCCTTTGTTGGGTTTCTGAGCAGGAATAGGTATGTTGAGTGTGTTGAAAGCTTAATCTCACTAGTTTGGCATTAAGTTCACAGGAGCACAGGATGACAGGGTTTTTAAGGGACCTCTGGAAATCTTTTGGCCCAACCCTTCTGCCAGAGCAGGTTCACCTAGAGAAGTTTGCACAGGATGACACCCAGGCAGGTTTTGAATGACTCCAGTGATGGAGGCTCCACCACCCCTCTGGGCAGCCTCCTGCAGTGCTCTACCACACAATGTAAAGAATCATAGAATGTTAGGGGCTGTAGAGACCTCTGCAGATCAAGTCAAACCCCCTTGCTAAAGCAGGGTCACCCAGGAACACCTCCTGAAAGTCTCCAGAGAAGGGCAGCCTGTTCCAGTGCTTCAGCACCTTCACAGTAAAGGAGTTCCTATTCGTGTTCTGATGAAATTTCCTCTGCTCAAGTTTGTGCTCATTACTACTTGTCACTGAGCACCACTGGAAAAAAAAAAAACAAACAAACCTGGTCCCATCCTCCTGATAAACCATCATTTAAGTGTTTATAAGCATTCATAAGATATCCCCCCTACCAAGTCTTCCCTAAGCTGACACCTCTCTCCTTCCCTCCCTGAGTTCCTCAGCCTTTCTTCATCAGAGTGATGTTCTAGTCTCCCTTCTAGTAGCCCTTGCTGCACCCTCTTCAACAGTTCCCTGAGGTTCTTCTTGAAGTGGGGAACCCAGAACTGGACACAGTGCTCCAGATGTAGCCTCACCAGGGCAGAGCAGAGGAGGAGGAAATCCTCCCTCAACCTGTACACAGTTTCACAAGCACTGGGCAGGAATCAGGCAGAACAGAGCCATGTAAACACAGTGAATTATCAATTAGAAACTATAATTCCTGGTGAAGCATAAAAGGATGTGTGACCCTTCAGACCTCCTTTATTTAAAAACTGAAAGCAGAGCACACCAATCACAGGTTTAAGCTGGATATTTAGATGAGAATTAACATATTTTGGTCTTTTAAAAGTGAAGATGCCCACATCTTGCCTGGTAGCTGGCGTAGAAAAAAGATTCCTAGAACACAAATTCAAGTGAAGACATGAAAGTGCACATCTTTATAAGCTTATAGTTCACTAATAACATTGTTAAATGAATTTTCAAGCCTTTTTGTATACAATAGCCAAATGCTACTGTCCCTGATCTTGTCAAAAGCAAGATCTGGCAGTAGAACTGTTGCTGGGCAATGCATAAGGCAAAAGAAGCATTCAGCATGTTTGATTTTTGATTTTAAGCAATCTGATACTCAGCAAATCAACAACTTGGCAGGATGACTTTATTGGCTTGAAAAATGTTGCAGAGCTTGCATGGAGCAGTGCCCTTGATCTGTGAGCAGGATCCATGAAAGAGTATGTCAAGTGTAGTTTGGAGTCTGTAGACTGAAATTATCCACGAGTCTTTGATTTTGATGCTGGAGAAGATCTTTGCTCTGATATCCATGCCAAAGACTGTCAAGTCTTTGTCAAGTAGAAGTAAAAACTCATGTTTTGGTGTGCCCCCTTTGGCAATACTGGTGTTTCATTATCTTGGTTTGCCTTTCTTCTCTGTGTGGGATTCTGTTGCTAGCAATTTAAAACACTCATTATGACTTCAGAGATGCCTTATTGTTAATGATGTATTTCAAGATGAGCTGTTAGCTGTTCTGATTGAATTTCTCAGTGTATCACTTTGAACAAACTTAGTTTTATTGTGTTTAGTAGCTTCCCGAGAAATGAACTTTGTGATTACCCTCTTGTCATTCAAATCAGTCTCAGATTTATTTCCACTCCAAGCACTACAAAGTACAAGACAAGCTTTAATGTTTTTTTGAATGGTGACTAAGCAGCAAAATAGGAAAGGACTTGATCCAACATCCCTGCAAGTTACTGCAATGCATCTTTTGACTTGCAGAATTTTGTATCATGGTATAAGCGTGCAGACTCAAGGAGCTAACAATTTCTGCAGCCCCTTGTTGTTTTCCTATCTGCCTTGTTATCTCTTGATTGCAAATTGTGGCCAAGATTACTCATCAAGAGCTTTTGTGGAAGTACAGTTTCTCATATATGTAGAGTATTTTTGAGATTTCTGGTGGCTCTAAAACAATGATTGCAAGGCAGAAAAATGAATTACCCAAATGGTAATAACTGGCAGCTTCATTTTTAAATCAAATTTCAAATATTAGACATTTGCAAAACTACTTATGCAAATAAAGTTGGCCCATCTCACTGGCCATAATAATCCTGCTCAATTATGGGTACTGCTAAGATACATACACTTATCAATTTTAAACAAATGTGCATAATTCTTCAAAGGCTTGGTGTAGTTGCTTCTAGATTTGCTATCAGCTGTACTTGTCTTTGATTGTAGCTGTACTTGGTATGTTTTCATGTTGTAATTGTATAGCAGGTTTTTTTATGATTGTATCTGAGTTTCTTATGCAGCACTTTTGAATGGCAATTGTCTGATTGTACCTCTGCTGGAAATTTTAGTATTGCTTTTTCTCAGAATTTGCTGGCTAACAAGCAATTCACACCAGCTGAGATATACTAGACTGAAAATTACTTATATAATTTTTCCACAAAGTGGAATACTGTAGGGTTTTTTAATGGTCAGCATAATCTGCATATCAAAAGTGCTTCAGCATGAGGCTTACATTGTGATTAAACCCAAAGAATGGGTGCTATGAACATGATAGCATTTTATATCATATTTATTCTCCATCACCATGTTTGACTGTATGAATAGCCTCTTAATTGACACATGTAAGTCGATCACTCTTGGCAAGACTCAGCACAGGCAGGAGGACTAGGAGAGGGAAGACTTGCAAGACTTGTCAGGGTATTTTTTCCTTGTTAGATATGCGGTATGCAAATTATGTAGCCTCACTGCTTAATAAAAAAGTGGAATACCTCTATAGTGAAGTACTGAGCAGTAAGGGACTCTACATTAGACTGATCAGATTGGCCCAAATGGCATCCTATCCTGAGCACCTTCTGGGACCAGCAGTTTCCCAGTATCTTTAAAGAGAGACATCAACTTTCTCTACGAAGAGAAGAAAAATGTGGTTGCAGATTCTGCTTTTCTTAAGAAAAATGGTACAGCCCAAGTAGGTATTTCTGGTGGGGATTTGGCAACTATCCCAGAAAACAGAGGTGATCAGTTGGTGAAAACTTGGGGTCCACAGTTTCTCTCTTAATCAAATTTACCCTGAAAGCTGTCCTGCTGCTGCTCTTTGGGAGGGACTGAGAACATCTTTCATGCTTTGATATATTGCTTAGGAAAAACAGTGCATAAATTTTGGTGTCAGTGCACTGGTGTTGACGTTTTGGTTTCAGACTCTCTAGCCACAGTGGTCCCCAGGAATCTAGGCAAGGATCCCACCATTCTGTAAAGGGAGCAGACCTTGTGTCCACCCTGAGTGGACTGTAAGGAATACTGGGCTCTGGACTTTACCTGTGGCTTGCCTTGGGGGAATTCCTTCATCATATTCAGTTGTTTAATCTTCGTTTTAAACCCCTTTACATGAGCACTTTCTTTTAGCTTAGCTATTGCATAGTATTCTAGTTCTAAATCAAGAACTGAAAACTGCCAGCACAGTATGTGCTGAGTTTGGCTGAGCCAGAGTTCATTCTCCTCAGAGCATCTTTCTAGTACTGTGTTTTGCAGTGTTGTAGCTGGGTGTTGATAACACAGCAGTGTTTGGGCTACTGCTGAGCCAAGCACCAAGGCTGTGCTTTCCGTGTCTCACCCCACAACAGCAGGCTGAGGGATGGGCAAGGTCTTGGGAGGGGACACAGGTGGGACAACTGACCCAAACTGACCAAAGGGGTATTCTGTTCTAGATGATATCAGCTCAGATCTAAAAGTGAAAGAAGGAAGTGTGGGGACATTTGTTGATGGTGTATGTCCTCTGGAGCAATTGTTTAGTGTATTGAAGCCCTGCTCTCCAGGGAATGACCAAACATAGTCTGTTGAAAGGAAGTAGAGAACAATGTCTTTGTTTTTGCTTCCACATATGGCTTTTCCTTTTGGTTTCCATCCTACTAAATTGCTTCTATCTTGACTCATGGACTCTCTGATATATTTTCCCCTCTCTCCTGTCCATTTAGAAGGGCAGTAATAGAGCTGCTTTAGTAGGCATTGAGCCCCAAGCCAGGGCCAAACCACCACTAAATGAAATATTATTAGGCATATTTCTTTCAGAAATGATAGAATGGTAATGTTTTAATGCTTTTGATCTCTTTCCCCTTTTTAATATTCCCAAATATTGGCTATACTTATTTAACAGTAAAAATAGCTTTGGTCTTCCTGAAATTTGCCAAGGAGCATTGCCAGTGAATTGGGGAAAAAAAAATTGCCTAGATCTATTCAAGATATTTTAATTCACTGGATATCTGTAAATTACTGTATTCAACTGACATTTTTTTCTTTTAAGGTATTAAGACCATGTAAAGCACAGTGATAAGTGATAAATCATGGAGACAGTTCCCAAATGAAGAGTGCTTAATTAATCATCCAGTACTGACCAGATTAAATGTCACTAGCTGGCAGGAGGAAAGGTGCATCTTATTTCTCCAGTCATTAGCATGTACCAGAGAAATGAAGTTCTATGTTTTGAAATTGCTGGACCATTTTGTTTAATTTTTGCATTACTTTTCATTGTTATGCATTTGTATAATAAATCACTCAACTATTCTTTAGCTTTTGTAAGTTCACAGATGCTAAACTGTGACAATATCACTGTAATAACCCAGACTGTGCTTCCACATAGCAGCCTCTTCTCTGTGCTTTGACTTCAGCATCTTTGAGAAGGTTTCTCCATCTTTGTCATTTGGTGTCATTTAATAAGTCTACAACAGCCCTTCTGTAAACCATTTCAAGTAACTTAGGTTCTTTACCTTCAGCTGAAAATGAGCACCTTATTTCTTCCTTGAACCTGCTAAGCTTAAGTCTCCATTTGGTCATATTCCTTCACCTGTTTCCTGTGTATGCCATAAATTGCTTTATTAAATACTATTTACAAAAAAAAAAACCCTCCACCCCACTAAATTCTGCACTAATCAGAACCTGTTTCTTGCTACCTGCAGTTCTAGAGAAGATAGCCTGTCAAAGCAGTGGATTCAAATGTTGGGTTTCATATAATTTAAGTGCTAATTCTTAATGAAATTTTCTTGTCTGCCTGTATAATTCACAAATATAGCAGTTGCTATATCTTTTACAATCCCAGTATTACAAATGGTAGTAATTGAGTTGCTTCCCTTTGTCTAAATAATTATTGTCTAGTAGCTCAACACCTTTGAAGTAAGGGGAACTTTGTTCTGCCAAATGTTCCTTCAAATTAGCAATGTATTTGTCACATGTAGACTCTCAAAAGTTGGTCTTTTGGCCATGACATTAAGAACCTACCAGCTGGTGTTTCAGATAAACTGTAAATGTTGCTTAATCCTCTTCTTGCACATCGGAAGGATGGCTAAATGGCTGCTCAGGATGGCTAAATGGCTGCTCAGGCTGGGATGCTCTTCTGTGTCCCACTAACCCTAAAAGAGGTCTTGGTAGGTTTTGAGGTTGACATTGCTGCACATCAGGTGAACCTTTCACAAAATGATTCCTAGCTTTCTGAAGAAGCTGCTCTTCATATAACCCTCTTGTATTATTAGAGCTTCCCTGTGCCTAGCTTGAGTTCCAAATATTTCAGTCATGAGCCTCAGAAAGTAAAAATGTGTAAGTTTCTATTGTGTTGTGACAAAAGGCTTGTTATTTCTCTGAAGAAACAGCTTCTTGTAGCAGTTCAGCTACAGATTTTGTACTCTAAAGTGACTATCAGTAACTGTTAATGCGTGTGCACTTATTAATGTCAGAACTTACGTTAGTAAGTTCTCTGAAATGCTCTATACCTATATATCCATCAATTTGGGAAAAAAAAGGCAGGCAATTATTAGATACTCCATGAAAAGAAAATTAATTTTGAAAAATTACTTTGCTTGTGTTTGCTTGCAGGCATTTTCTGCTGTTCTGTTTTGCTAACACATTTCACTGGTAAATGACAGATGTTTGCAGCTATTTACCCTTTTGTTAAACAGGAAGAATACAGCAACCTTTGTATTTACAGAGAACATTCTTCTTTCAGTGTCTATTTTTCATTTTATATTTAAGCATTTCCTTCTATTAAATCTTGTGCACAGTAACATACAAAAAGACTTGGGTTGTGGATGTATTTTTCTTCACCTGGAGATTTAATGTGAGTGCACAGTGTTGGAGACAATTCCTTTGATTTTCATGCACTCAATTAAGTAGGCATCAGCTGATTAGGAAATTCACGTTCATAGAATACAATTCAGATAATCACTAGCATCTTGTTTGTAGCCATTATGTGATACAGCAATGCCAGGTGGTGTAGAGCTTTCATGATCTATAACTTTTAACTTCCGTTTTTTCTGCCAAAGAAAAGCTGTTTGAGGAAGAGTGGTAACTGTCATGACTGAGTAGCTTTTGGGGCTCTCATGTTCTTTCTGCTCATTGCTCTGCAATTTCTTATGGGCATCCTAACTAATTATCTTTTACAAGATAATCAGATTCTGCTGATATTTTTCCAGGCAGAAATTCCTCTTAACAGCAGGGCCAGGGTGAGCTGCAGTTGGGTGCCTAGGTGTTTCCCTGGGTACCACTCAGCAGCAGGGCTTTTGGCATAGAGTGGACACCAGCTACCCCTCTGCTTTTCTCAATTGTGTTCAGGAAAGCCTTGCTGTAAGCCTCCTCTGTCTAGGTACTTTTGGTGGCATTCTGAATGATTTATGTTGGCAGAGCATCTTGAGGCTCTTGATACCAGAGCCCCCTGGATTTTTTTGAGACCATAGGTAAATATGGTCTGTCTGCACAAAATGACCTAAGTTATAGGCTCATTCTATATGTTCTGATGTATGAAATATGATTTTATCTCAGCACTCATGTACAGGAAACAAACTAGTTAGTCTGCAGTATTAATTTCAGAATTAGCTTTTTTCAGTCTGTGTATTTAAAAACTCATTTTCTTGACCAGTAGAACTGTAAAAATAAGTTGGTTTTCAAAAAGTCTTTGAAATGAATGCTCCAAAAGGAGTTTCATGACTATGGATTTATTTTGAAGTTTAACTTGAAGTTATGGACTGCCTTTTCTGCTTTGTCACTCAAAGTCTGTGGTAAGGAATTCTCAGAATTTTTTTTTTTTGTGGATTTTTTTGGATGTATTTGTTCATGTATCTGAAATGAAAACACACAAACTGAATGAATCTTTTACCCTGTCCTGGGTTTGGCTGCGATAGAGTTAATTTTCTTCCTAATAGCTGATGAAGTGCTGTGTTTGGGGTTTAGGATGAGAATACTTTTGCTAGCACAGGGATGTTTTAGTTGTTGCTGAGCAGTGCTTACTCAGAGTTGAGGCTTTTCAACTTCTCTTACTGCCCTGCCACAGGAAGCAGGCTGAGGGTTTATGAGAAGTTTGGAGAGGATCCAGACAGGACAGCTGACTCAAACTTGCCAAAGGGGTAGTTCATCCCATTAAGATGTCATACTGAACAATAAAACTGGAAGTGTTGGCTGGAGGATGATGGGACTGCCTGGGTATCAGTTAATGAGTGATAAACAATTGTGTTGTGCATGATTGTTTTGTATATGCTTTCCCTATTATTATTATTTTCCCTTCATTTCCTGTTCTACTGAACTATTTACCTCAACCCCCATGTTTTGTGTTATTTCCAGTTCTCTCCCATCCCACTAAGGGAATGGCTTTGTGCTATTTAGCTGCCTGCTGGGTTACACCATGATGCACCCTGAACTGGTTGATGCCACTTCATTCACAATGTGGTGAAAGATTTCCCTGTCCCCTTCAACTATTCATTCAGTTTTGACATGACTTGTATTTCTCATTTTTCACAGTTTCTGTTCCTCCACTTCTATTTTCCCCAAAACTGCCTAACAATAGATGACAAAACTTGGAGGAAGGGAAAGGAAATATCAGATGATGTCACCAGATGAGTTTTATCTACTCATTCAGTGGCCAGAACTCAGCAATAAACCAGCAGGGGGAAAAAAGAGACAAGAGGCATTTCACTGCAGACCATTTATTTTAGCAAATGTTGTATGGGTGAACCATAAGCAGGCAAGACCAGCTGTGCTCTTTAAATGGATTAGGTAGGCCAGTTAACTGTTATTAGGAGTCATTGCAATTCATTTAATTGAATCTCTTCTTTTGGCAGTGATCCCAATAAGCAGCCATTTAATTGCCCAGAATGCCTGTGGTAGGCGAGTGGTTTCAGACTAAATATAATCTACTTCCATTCTGTGGTTCCCTTAAGCATAAACCATCCTTATTCTTTTTAAATGGTAGGAATAACTTGAAAGCACTGATTTTTTAATGCTTCTGCCCAAACTGTGGAGTGCTGTGGGATGGCTTGAGAAAGAACATGAGGAGTAAGACGGTTTGTAAGGAAAGGTGTACTACCTTTCCAGAGAAAACTCCAGCCCTTAGTTAAACTAAGAGGCCAGCCCCTTCTACAGTAAGTCTTGTCTGAACAGAGAGGTCTCAAAAGACTTAATCCAAGATGCCAGCATTTATTATTCTTCACAGTTTAGAATTTCTTCAAATCACTGTACCTTGTGATGCTTACTGTCATGATGAGTTGGAAAGATAAGAACTTGCTATGTCTCACAGATGTCTGGAGTCCAGGAAAGAATTAAACATTTGTGGCTAAGACTTGAAAGAGAGAAAGAAAGAACATGATTTAAGCCTGTGCTTTCAAATTGTTAAGACATGGAATGCTTAGAAGCTAAAAACCAGTAGTTCAAAACATCTGAACCCTGGAACTGTTTCGAAGTCTCCAGCAGATCGTGAGATCATTAACCAGAGACTCTGGGAGCTGGGAGCTGTATCCCTTCCCTGATGCTTGTCCTTGAACTGTGGGAGCTGTGAAGGGTCAAATGGGACTCAGAACAAGAACAAGGAGAGAGACATCAGTGGGGCATGGAGGTTTGTGTACTGTTGTGTTGCCTTCCAGGAAAAGAATATTCTGAGTTTTGGTGTCTATTTTCAGGATCCTATCTGTGTTTTACATTCAGCTAGCATTGCCAGCAGATGAGAAAGCCTTCCACAGAAGCAATTTGTCCTCTCTGAGCAATGTGCACTAATTACTTGTTGCACTTACATGCTAATTGTGCAGGAGTGACACATGCCTCCCAGAATCTGATGTTCAGCTTCGAAAAGAGAAGTAACCCTCCTGTTCTCTAGTGTTCTGCACTACAGGTTTTGAACTTTGTGTGGCTGAAGAAGGAACAAAATCAGTGTTTGTCTTCATGTCAGACATCTGTAATCACTTGACTGCTATGCAAAAGACACTTGAGGCTTTTAAAAAAAATATTTTTACTTCCTTTGAGATTGCTAAACTTATAAGTAATTTTTGCTTGAATGAGCAAATGGAGTAGATATTTTTCATACTGTTCTTGAAGCTTTTAGCCTTCCTTTACCTAATTGAAAGAGTCCTAAAAATGAACTGACTACACCAGCCACACCATTCCCTCCACAAAATGAGCTCATGTCCATGGGTTTGAAGGCCTGTGACTCCACAGGAGTTGGTACTATGTGAAGCAAAACTCACTTTTCCAGGAAATCAACAGAACAGCTTCTTGAGCTCTCTTATGAATAGATGCCCCCACACCTCCTGCTGTATTCTGCATTCGTAGATCAAAATGTGCTCCTTGGAAAGTGGGCAATTTCCTACCTGAGGGGAGCAGCTTCTGCTTTAAATTTTACAGCTGGCTGTGCTAAGTCCATGTTCAAAGCAAAACTGAGCATCTGCTTGAAGAGTGTGTATGTGGCTGGTAAGAGAAAAAAGGTCAAGAAAAATTTAAGAGTTGGGAAGTCCATGTGGGTGTTGGTTGGCAGCTGATGGACTTGGTACAGACAAAACTTTGCCAAGTAGTAAACCAGTTCAAGGAAACTGTATCCTAAATACAGTTTTTGCTGTGATTATTTGTATACTTTTTCTGAGAAGAACAAAGTTTTGCTACTCTAAGTGGCAACAGTAAATTATATATAGGCACTGACATGATTACTTGATACTAAGTGGCTCAGTAAGTACCAATTATATCCCCAAAGGGTTTTCTGAATGTTAATGTAAGCTACATTCCTCCTTTTCCTGTGTGTTTTGTAGTTAGAAGATGAAGCAGTGAGATTTCTTTCATACCTATTAGTCATCATTATATTCTTCAGTTAAGTGGTATTTCAGAATGTAGTGGTGTTGGCAAACATTTAGACTGATGTCCTCAGCACTCATACTGAATCATAGAATGGTAGAATCATAGAATTGTCTTGGTTGGATGACACCTTTAAGACCTTCAACCTAATGCCACTGTAACCATTAAAGCACGTCTCAAAGTGCCATGTCCACATGTTTCTTGAACACCTCCAGGGACTATGATTCCATCACCTCCCTGGGCAGCCTTCCAATGCCTGACCACTCTTTCAGTAAAGAAATTTTTCCTAGTCTCCAAACTAAGCCTCCACTGGCATAATTTCAGGGCGTTTCCTCTTGTTCTATCAGCTGGTACTAGGGAGAAGAGACTGATGTTCACCTCATAACAACCTCCTGTCAGGGTCTTGTAGAGAGCAATGAGGTCTCCCCTTAGTCTTTTTTTCTCCAGACTAAACAATCTTAGTTCCTTCAGCTGCTTCTCATAAGACTTACTCTCTAACCTTAACCCCTTCTGTTACTCTAGGCAGAAGGACATGGAGAAAAGCAAAGGAGAAAACCCATGAGATCAAGTTATGAACAGAATGAATTTTATACATTTTTCCATATGTAACATTGGCTGAGTAATTAGCAGAAGTGGAAAGGCCTTATAGTGGCTGAAGCTATTGACAGAGCCTAATTCAAATCTGGAGTTGTTTACTAATGCATCACATGAGTGGATCCTCAGAGCAGAAGTGGTCTCATTGCTACTGCTATGGATGTTGAGTTGAATTTGTGGGCTGAAAATTTTCATAATGACCAATAGTGTTTTGCTGAACCTAAAATTCTTGCAGAAATATGTCAAATCCTGTGAAAATACAGGTTGCTTCAACAAGAAATGCAAACCCAAATAGTTTAGTTTTCATCTGACATTTGGAAATCTTGTGGTGATGATCTTCAGTTTTGCATGGAGATTTGCTGCTTCATAGATGGAAGTGAAGCAAAACAAAACTGGTGTTTTGTGTCAAAATGTTGAGATGGCAATGAGCAAGTCTAGACTTGTCATGCCCATCTTCTGTTTAACTTCAAGTACTGAAATACCCAATGTCCCCTTTGCCTGGTTTGAAAAACATCACATATTTAATTTCCAGGAAGTGTTGGAAGGAAGCATTTTACTTGTGAAAGGAAATATTAATGTATGAGAAGAGTATGTACCTATTCCACAGCTGCTAAGGCAGGTGAGGCTAGCTGTAAGAGAACTTGTTTGCAGTCCCATAGGAGTCTAGCTGCAGTAGAATTGAACAGTATGTGGTTTAATTTATCCTGCTTTGAGACTGCTTGGCAGCTTTTGGCACCCACGCTTGTGTATTTACGGCTGGCCTGAGGATGTACACGCTGCCTGACGGTATGCAGTGCAGGCATATATCCTTACTCAGTGTTGAAGCATGGGAGTAGTTGGTACTCTGAGATAGCAGCTGGTTATCTCTGAGAGAAGCTGTCATGAGGATTGCATGCTGTGGAATTTCCATTGCTGTCTTAAAAGGCGATGTGATGCCTTTAGATTAAAGGATGCTGTCAGGTTAAATCAACCTCACATTTCAAATTTGATGTCTTCCTCCTATTCTTCATGTGTTTGGAATAAAAAAATTTGAATTTGTTTTCCATGTAGGTTGCTCTCTTTGCTTTTATGATAAGCTCTGGTCCTTTGCCTGTAAAAATGTGATTCCGCTTTGCTTTTAAATGACTGTGTTTGAATTTCTGAATAAACAGTTAACAAAAATGTATGCTAGGTGTAGGACAGAAAGAATGTAATTTCCCTTCAAAACCCTCACTTTGGAAAGTTTTATCGTGCTTTCATTTTTCAAAGAAAATCTGACATTCCAGCTCAGTGTAACTGTAGACTTTTGTAGTCTATTATTATATATGGTGAGAGCACCTGAGCAAGCAATCAGAACTAAGACCCCCGTGATGCTAGAAGGCAAGGACTTTGACAGAATTACTTCCAGCTCATGAAGAATGCATGAAATGGGCTATGTACTAAACACCAAACACATAGTAAGGAGAGTTATTATTCAGAGAGACTACATGTGCTTGTAAGTGATATCAGATTGTGAAGAGAGGAAACAGCATCTGTCCTTGTGTACAGCCATTTCTAGAATATGATATGGTACTAACAGCAAACTTGCACTTTGTTCTGTTACCTGAGCTGGGGATCTTGTAGAATATGCATATATAAAACACAACACCATGCAAAGCTTTCTGAGAGTTGAATGTGCTGTAATATTTCCTTGCACCATGTACCTTGGTTCTGGAGGTGATGTAGCAGCATTAGCATTGCACCATGGCCAGGTTGATTGGCTGTGCTAGTGCAAAGCCTGTAGAGTCAGCTTGGTTAGATCTGCAGGGAGCTGCACTGTACTGCACAGTAGACCTAATTTAGGTAGCCATTGTATTTATAAAGAATTTAAGAAAATATTAATGGGGAAATTTTCTGTGCTGTATTTACAGCAGATGGAAAGTCCTCCACTGCTGCTTTGTTGAAGTGCTCTGACATTTGGAGCTGTAAGGTGACATCCAGTAACAATGAAGTACAAACATCCTCTCCCTTTCCATTTTAAAGCATCATAGTGTTTCTTGGGTCTCTTACACTACTTCTTACAGCACTTAGAAGTTCTCCTGGTTTTGATTTGGCTTTGGCCTTTGAAGTCGCTAAAGCATGCATCAGTAGAGGAATAATCTTTCTCCTTGTTTTGAAAGAGATGGCAGAATGGAAAACTACTGGAAATACATATATAGAGGATAAACTTTTATCAGACTTTATTACCTATGCTTTAGTTTTGCAATTAATGTCAGTACATAGTCTTTAAACAAGCACTAGTTATTGGCTCTGCCTTTGGGAAAACAATATTTTTAGGAAGGAATTGGGGTTTAATGACTTTTTAATGAGACCTGTCATATCCCTAACATATCACATATTGTCCCAAACATTTTATTTAAGCAGGATATCAATTAGGGGATTTTGTTCATTGGTTTGGGAAGTGTAAAGGTTGTTTCTTGCTGAGATAAATGGCAGATTAATGGTAAGAGTTAGAGAAGGGAGAAAAAAACATCACTTACATGAGATCTCTTCATAAATGCTGTTACCAGAGACCTTATTTTAAGGGATTTATATTAATGGGATGTTATATGCAGTAAGGAATAAAACACATGCTTAATGTGGGTAAAAGCACTGCAATAAAATAGAGGGAGGATTAGATCATTCTTGCAATTGGTTCTTTTCTGACAAAAGCTAGTTTTGCAAGGTGCTTGAGGAAAATAACATTGGATAACAAGGATTTAGACTAGCTACAGTTAAATGCTTGCAAATTAACCTTTTATCTTCAGTAAGTTTGAAAGCATTAATCTGTATTTAACTGACACATATATACACCTATGCATATATGTACAGATGCATGATTAAAAACTGAAAGTATAGTCAAGAGAAAGGGATAGGTCAGCTTACTGAAATGATATAAACTAAATTCCTTTGAAAATGGACCAAAAGTCTGTTTGTATTTAAAAAAAAACAAACCAAAATTCCCCAAATTCTTTATAATAATTTGGTTAAGTGGGTTTATTCAACCCAAGAAGATATCAGCATGTATTTTTCAGTAAAGCTGAGAGGTTAAAACAGCTTTAATGATGTCACCCATTGCAGAGAGATCTTGAATTCCTCATTTGGGTTAGAAAGTAAGATCCAGAAGGTGACTGAGGACTGGAATCCCTGATTGAGTTTCTGATGAACATTTTGAACATGGAGTGAAATACTCATTTTGTATACCTGCAAAATATAGGCACCAGAAAAAAGAAAACATTTTGGACTGCTCTGTTCTCTGTGAGAGAGTTTCTATTTTGAAGATGGCAGTTAGGAGGGTTTTCCTAAATCTCACGCTGAGGGTGTCCATTGACAGGATGCAAGCTGGTTCTTTTGGAAAAAAATTCCATGGCCTAAATTTTTCCTGGAAAATTTTGCTTAGACATTGGCCATCATGAATCTCTCAGGTGCACTCTGCTGGCATTTATGTTTACCTTTCGTGTTCATATTCAAAGGTAAGAGTGAAAAAGTAAAAGAGCTAAAAACATTCAGAGTTTACATGTTTTCAAATCCCAAACTTACAAATAGACAGATGCATTCAAATGCTTTAACTACTTGACTCATAGCAAGGGACACCATTTAACACTTTTATGTCTTCAATGATAGACTATTTATTTATTCATTCATTTGTTTCAAAGAGTCAAGTTCCTAGTCTGGTATAGACTCAAAAGTACAGATTCAAATCAATTCAGTGATCAAATTAAAATTATCCCCATCTAAACTTCTGTGAAAATTTTCTCTAGTTGTGAAATCTCCTCTTAATATACTGCTAATTAATTTCCCAATGCTACTCTTGAATTTAAATGTCTCAAAAAATCCATTTCTAGCACAGTATTTAATTTTTACCTATGCATTTTTACAGTGTAAAGAAAAAAATGTGTATTCCAGCCTGAGTAATTACATTTGGCCTATCTTTATTGCCTTGGAGGTTTGCTAGGTACATTGTTCTCTCCTGATTGCCTTAATTGAATGTGTGAGGCCACAACATGTAAAATGACCTCAAACATACATCCACAGCAACACCTTATTTGTTGGTGGGTATATACAATATATTGCATTGGATTTTGGGGGTTTATGACAGTGTACCCCTGAGTACATTGGCTTGTATATTTAGGTGTAATTATAGATATGTGTGCACACTGTGTGTGCTGTCCTGTTCTGTTTTATTCTGAGTTGTCATAAATGTTTCAAAGACCTTTTTTACCATGTGTCATCATTATTAATTGTGTTCTTAGATGCTTTCCACTTTTCCAGTTGTCTTCTCTGTTCTCATTAAGTTTGCTTTTCTTGGAAATACCATACAAGGTACACTGTGGAAACTCCATACCATGCTGTTTGCAGTTTGTGGTCAGAGCATTAGAGCTGCTCTTTGTGTCACACAGTGGGTGTTACAAATCTTGTTATGGGGCTCCTGATATGCAGACTCCCAGCTCTGTCCTCAGTTTTGCTGTTTATTTTTGAGCTACTGAATTGAAGATTTTCTTCAGAAAAATCTTCTCCCTCCCCCCCAAAAAGAAAAAAGGTATAAAATTTAGATATTTTTACGGTGTTCTCTTGGCAGAGAAGCTTCACAAAGTCAGACACTTGGCTGTATTTTATTTTTTTTTCTGTATGCTGTAGTGAAAATGTATTGAGAAAGACCAAGTAGAAGAAAGTGTACCTTGAAGCTGCATTTTGCTATCCAGTATTTCTCCTTCTTGCCAAATGCTAGTGCATGATATAAACCCCAGAACAAAACAGAAATGAGTAGGTGCCTTTAATACATCCTTATCCAAAATTTCATTTGAGTTGTTTAGTGTTTAAGAAAAATGATATGCAATAAATATTCAAATATGTAAATACTTCTCAGAAAGAGCTAAGTGTTTAAGACCAGACTGAATGAAGATTTGAAAGACCTGGTCTAGTGGAAGGTGATCCTGATTGGGGCAGGGTAGTTTGAATTCTTTGAGAGTCAGAGAGCCCTGGAACAGACTCACCAGAGAGGTTGTGGAGTCTTTCTCTGGGGACTTTCAAGACCTGTCTGGATGCATTCATGTGCCATCTGTGCTGGATTCTATGGCCCTGCTCTGGCAGGGGGGTTGGACTTGATTTTGGAGGCCCCTTCCAACCCCTAACATCCTGTCAATTAGATGATCTTTAAGGTCCTTTCCAACTCAAGCCACTCTATGATTACACTTTGTAGGATAAGGAGGTAGTTAATTACACATGTAGTATACTTAGTGGTTGATAGCAGCGTAGTGTTCCTACTGGCAAGAGTGAGCTTTAAAGTTACAGTCTTTATGTAGACAGAAGTTCCTGTTTCCCTCTGTTCTGCCTGGATGTCATACAGATGTTAACTGACTGAAGGGAATTTTACAACATGAAGCATGAGAGACTTCTTCAAGAGAAAACAGACAAATAGCACTAAGCTCTTTTTTCATCTGAGTGCAGTCACTTGAAGGCAGCATCTGCTCTCCACATAAGTGACTAAAATGACACTTCCATTTTGTAATAATTAATGTCTTTTCTGTAGGCTCTAGTATAAACTTATCATAAGAACATCTCTATCCTAAGCAGGTGACTGTCATCCATGGGGTATTTTCAGTGATACCAGATTTTTCTCAAGCTTAAATGAGAGATGTCAAAATATCCAGTCCAAGGGAAACAAATGCATACTATCACAGCATAGGTTGCTAAGCTAACTGCTCTGGAGAAAACTTGCATCAGTTCCAGATGCTTATCTGCTCCCTGCTTGCATGGGAAAGAGTGATGTTTTGGAAGCAAGGGTAATTTTGTCTAAATTATGGAGGGTGTTTTTTGAATTATAGTCATTATTTTTCTAATGGTAGCAAAAGTAGGGTTCCAAATGACACTCAAACTCTTATCTTCCTTTGTTTCTTTCAGAATAATCTGTTATGAAAATCCAATATAAGTCCTGCTGAACTGAACAAACAAATAGACGTTTTCTTAACAGATGGGTTCATTTCTTAAAGCACTTAGATTTCATCCAGGAAAAGGATGTATATTGCAGAGCATCATAGCAAAATGTTTCCTATGCCAGTTTCAGCACTAAAGAATAGGTAGGCTGCTCCTGCTATGACTAAATCTACTTTCTACACAACAATGAAAAGCCATTTTCACAAATAACATCATTATTAGTGTTAGCTGGAGCCTAGATGCATTAAACCTCAGCTTTGCTGGGAGTGTTTATTACTTGTTACAGAAGTCTGGAGACCGGACAAAAGCGTTTGTCTGAAAATCGAGGTTAAAGGAGTTCCTTCCTACAGACTGCAGAGCTGTATTTTTCAGTGGGTGATGTTTTGTGTTGCTGTTTGTTTTGATAGGGTATGACAATGTGCAAAACAGCAAGGGGATCAAAACTGCTACCTGCCTTTCTAATATCTGAATGCACACGAATGTTTTGACACGAGGAGCCGAGATTTTAAAATGCTAAAGCACCACAGCAAAATGGATTAGCCTTTAGTAAGGGGAGCTTCGAATCAGAAGTGCCAGGGGGTTAATTGAAAGCAGTGTGTCATCTTTCCTCATTTACCCTTTCACTATCTTGCCCAAAACACCTGGGTAACGTGTTCCTCATAAATTATAATTCAGTAAGCATACTTATTCTTTTCAAAAGTTTCAAATAAACTGTGCAGAGATGCTGGCTGTGGGGAAAAGGACAGTGCTCTGGTTAGTGCTATAGGAACACCCTGTGAGCACAATGAACATAAGGTAGAGTACGTCAGGGTTTTTTTTTGATTAATTCAGAGCACTTGAAGATCTAGAGAATACATGTCGGAACACGTGTTGATTTTCAATGAGTCCTTTATCTCTAATAGTTTGCTGAGAACACAAAAACATTTTATTTGAGGCTGTAAGTTGGAAAAAAACATCATAAAATTTATTTCCATCAGCACTTAGAGCTGACAGAAACATATGTAACGTTGTTCCTAGGTGATGGATGCCTAACTTAGCTTTCATCCTCTCTTCCTGACACTGACTGCAGTCTTTAGCACTGCTAGCAGATGAGCCATGGAAAGTGACCAGCTTGCAGCAGATTTACCTTACCTTCAAGTGATTGAATCACGTTAGTTTTCTCACCCAGGTCATTACAAAGCAGATGAAGCAGGTAGTGTGAATGCACCTCTAGCTTCAAAATCTCTGTAATTTCTGAATCTCTTCTATGGTTGTTTAATGTGCTTTAGTGTGGTCTGGTATTAAGAAATTTATTAGCCTGAATTGATAGTATATATTTTTCTCTTAATGGAGCAATCCTTCCTCTTGCAAATGGTACAAAGCTGTCACTTGTAGCCTTGCAAAACTGGGATATTATGAGCTGGAATCAGAATCCCAGAATGTTAGAGGTTGGAAGGACCTCCAGAGATTGAGTCCAACTCCTTGTCAAAGGAGGATCAGCTAGGACAGACCACAGAGGAATGCATCCAGGTAGGTTTTGAAAGTCTTCAGGGCTCTTGTCATCCTCACCATAAAGAAGTCTCTCCTCATAACAAGGTGGAACCTCCTGTGTTCCATCTTGTACTCATTGTTCCTTGTTGTATCACTGGGCACCACCAAAAAGAGACCAATACCTCTATCCTGACACCCACTCTTTAGGTATTTATAGACTTTCATAAGATTCCCTCTCAGCTGTCTGGAGACTAAATGCCATGGTTCTCTCAGTCTTTCTTCATTGAAGAGATGTTCAGGTTCTCCAGTCATGTTGTAGCTCTCTGTTGGACTCCCTCCAGTAGATCCTGATCTCTCTTGAACTGGGGAGCCCAAAACTGGACACAGTATTCCAGGTATGGTCTCACCAAGGCAGAGCACTGCAGGAGGAGAACCTCCTTAGACCTGCTGGACACACTTTTCTTTATACACCCTAGGATGCCATTGTCCCTCTTGGCTGTCCCATGGTTAACTTGCTGTCCAGCAGGACACCTCCTGGTCTGTACTGCTGCCTGGTGTTACTCCTTCCCAGATGCAGGACTCTATACTTCTCCTCATGGATGTCCATGAGGCTGGCTGTCACCCAGCTCTGCAGCCTATACAGATCTCATTGGATGGCAGCACAGCCTGACAGGGTGTCAGCCACCCCTCCCCAGTTTCGTACCATCAATGAACTTGCTGATGGTACTCTCCATTCCCTCGTCCAGGTCATTGATGAAGATATTGAACAAAACTGGACCCAAAGTATTAAAACTGAAGGAATGTTTAGTAGCCCTTGGGCAATGGCACATCTGTCTGAGAGAAGGAGCACTGCTTGCTGGCTGTGGTAGATTGCCCTTGATACAGCAAGGCTTTGTCAGGGTGAGGGTTGTGTCTCCCTCTTTGTGCATCTCATCCTGACACAAACCAGTGTGCCAGACAGGGCCCCATAACTGGTAAGGGATAATCAGATTCTGCTTTCTGTCACCTGATGATCCTAGTCTCTTCATCCTATTCCCCAGGACACTCAGTAGATGGTATGTTCTTTCCAGACATAACACCAAAGAAGGTCTAAGGAAAGGGAGCAAGGGAGTGTTTTGATGGATGTAAGTCCTCAGGATGAGATTCCCAGGAAGACAGTTGCCAGAGAGACAGATGGTGTTGCTACCACCAAGTCAAGTGTCTTGTAAACCACTGAACAATTACTATGAATGAAGATTTACTGTTTCCATCTTGATGTGTGCTATGTTGCT
The DNA here is from genome assembly GCF_027791375.1 of Indicator indicator. Lineage (NCBI taxonomy): Eukaryota > Metazoa > Chordata > Aves > Piciformes > Indicatoridae > Indicator > Indicator indicator. The sequence goes on along the minus strand of NC_072021.1, from coordinate 27,211,711 downwards.
CACATCCTATTGGTACTGAATATTTAGTATACAGACTTTATCTATGCTGTTTCTTACTGCTCTTGCTTGTCTTTTGATAGTTTTTGGTGGGTTTTTTTCTTTTAAGCCAATGACATTATTTTACTTGCTGTTTTCCTTTCCCTTCTGCTCCTTTCAAAATGAATGTCAGGATATTTTTCTGCCATGTTGGGTTTTCTACCCTTTCTTAATTTTCTCTGTGACAATTCCACAAAAAAAGACAATTACCAAACTCCTTTCTTGATGATGAACTTTACTGTATCTGCTCTGCCTCTTTAAAGGGTTTTGCAGTATTGAATGTCTCTCTCAAAATAGGCCAAACAGAGAGGCTTTGAAGAAGAGAATTTAATAGTAGACACAAAGAATGCTGACAATCTCAATCCTGATGAAATTAATGAGATTTTGGTAATTAATTTTCTATAAGGAGACTATTTTGCCCTGGAAAACAATGTTCTGACCCAGAAGCCATCAGTGAAAGGAACTACAATGATTGTGCTAAAAATGAAGGAACAGTTCAAGGTTTTTAGAGATACTGCTTACAAAAATGTCTAAATTCAAAGGTTACCATGGAAATTGTTTCAAAATATTTATTGTTGTATTTTCTTGTTGTGCAAAGAATGTTGATTCTTTTTTTATTCTGTTTTGTCCAACTTCTCTGCAGTGAGCAGGGACACCTCCAAATAGATCAGGCTGCCTTCACCCTGTAATGTTTACCAATTTAAAACCTGCATAGAATGATAGCTTTAGTTACGTTATTAAATGTAAATGTGTCTTATGACTGGAGATGAATTTTTTTCTCTGTGTCCTACAGCAAACCTTTCCCTTTGTGTACAGATTGTTTCATGGATATATTCAGCACCATCAAGTGCTGAATAAGAATCCTCTCATGAAAGAGCCTTCCCATATTAATATTTCTTTGATTTTTGGAGAGAAATTGTTTAATGCTGATGTGGGAAGTGCAAACACTTCACTGACTGGGAAGTCTCAGTGTATATAGTGAAGAAATGTAGCTGCCCCAGACTTTCATATAGATTAAAAAAGAGCAGGGTGGTTGTGTTGTTTTTTTTTTTGTGTAGCTTAGGATTTTTGTAGAGCAATCATTTCTAGTAGTTCTGTTTTGTATTCTTTTGAACTTCAACTTTTTCTTTTTTTTCTTCTTCGCTTTTCTTTCATCTTTTTCTGCCTCTGGAACATTTCATTACATAAAATTTAAAATGCTCACCATGTTTGCGGTGTAGTACACATCAGCTTTTATTTGGCTTCTTTAAAGGGTTTTCTTTGATGCTACAGAGGAAATCCTCACTGATATTTTTAAAGCACTTTTAAAGATTTCTCTGCCTCATACTTCATGGGACTTTTAGGAACATTTAAAATAAACCTAAAAAAAAAATCTCATATTTCACTTCCCCCTGCTCAGTTCTGACCATCCTGAGGATATTTTTAATAGAATGTTGAATAGATTGAGGCTATGAGTGAGAACTTTTTGTCCTTACTCTTTGGAGAACAGAGCTCCAACAGATCACTCTGATCTTTTTCTGAAGTATTAGAGGGAAGTCTTATTTTTATTTTAGTTTTTCTAATACAATTTCTCACCCTACAGAGACATACATAATTCAATGCACAGAGGAAAGAGCTGGTGACCACAGCTTTTTTTCTGAGATTCAGTAACAAGATACATGCCAAGATAACTTTTTGAACTTCAGCCTTAAAGGTGTACATTACATATTATCCTTTATTTGTGTTTCCTTTCTCTTTGTCAAACTATGCTTCCAACCTCCTAATAAACAGGAGTAGGTTACTGACTAGGTGGAAATCTTGAACAGCGTTTTTAACCTCAGTCTATCTGTGGAGAAGCACTACAGTTATCATGCCTGCAGATGGAACAGGGCTCTGCTCTTTTCTCATTATCTTCCTGATGTACTTTGTAGTGTTCAGTGAGAAAATTACTGTTGAAGGAATCATAGAATTATAGAATGACTTAGGTTGGGAGAGACCTTAGAGGTCATCTACTCCAACCCCCCTGCTCTGGGCAGGGGCACCTCTGAATTAAACTCAGCTGCTCAGGGCTTCATCCAACCTGACTTAGAATAGCCCCAGGGAGGATGCATCCACAACCTCCTGTGGCAACTTATTCCACAGTTTCACCACCCTTGTACTGATCCAGTCTAAACCTACTCTCCCTTAGCTTAAAACCATTCCCTTCTGTCCTATTGCTAGATACCCTTTATGAAAATTCCCTCTCCAACTTTCCTGTAGGATCCCTTCAGGCCATGACTGAAGGGCTGAAGGCAAGCATTGTACATAGGTGTTTCTCCTCGACTAAGACTATGTGCTCCATCTTAACCAGTTTGATTAGGACCTCTCAGAACCACTCCTGGATATCAGAGGAAAGACACTTCCTCAGCAGCACAGACATCTGAGGTTGGATTCCATGTTCAGCAACTGGGAGTCTGAAGGGTTGATGTGACCCACAGAGCTCAGCTGGCTTAAGGTAATGTCAACAGTGGTTTCAAACACAAGCTGGTATTTCCCTGAGGTCACATATTACCATGTTTAAAACAAAATGTAGCAGACACTGTGAATAAAGTAAAACAGAAATAGAAATGGAATTAAAATGGTTTTCATTGTGCTCAACATAAGAGAAAAATGATGATTTGTATAAAGCACAAAAAGGAAAATTGTAGTTATCTGTCTTGAAGATGCTAATGGTCTGTGCTGACCACAGTGTTCAGACTTGCATCGAGTCATCCTGTTCCTCAAATCCATGTTCAGACCTGATGAAAATCTACAGTGTGGACAGAGATTCAGAAAATGAGACATATATTATAACCCCGTGGACATTAAACTTATCCTCAAAAGTAATCACAGTTCAAAACATTATTTATAGCCAGTCTGCATGTGACCCTAATAAAAGAAAATGACACTATAGGCAGAACAAAATTTCTTTTAAATTAGAGCTCAAATATCAGTGTTATGCCCTAGTTTTAAATGGAGGGGATAGAAAACTGCCATCATAGTAATTTTGAGGATTTAAATGAAAAACAAATGAATCCAGCATCTCAGGATTTTTGCTGAGATGAATACATTGTTTTGTATTTGTATTTCCTGTGTCACCAAATATGGCTGAGACTAAAAAGAAGAATCCCTCTCTCCATACATTTAACACCTGCTCACTAGGACACAATCCCAGAATGTTAGACGTTGGAAGGGAGATCAAAATTTCATCTAATCCAACTCATCTGCTAGAGCAGGTCACACAGTAATACAGCCAAGCAGGTTTTGAACGTCTTCAGTGGAGGAGACTCTGCAACCTCTGTTCCAGAGCCTGTTCCAGTGCTCTGTTACCCTCACAATTAAAAAGTTCTTCCTTGTGTTCACATGGAACCTCCCATGCTCCAGCTTGTACCCATTGCCCCTTGTCTTATCATTGGAAATCACTGAGAAGAGCCTGGCTCTGTCCTTCTGACACTCATCCTTCACATCTTCATGAATGTGGTTGAGGTCACTCCTCAGTCTTCTCTTCTCCAAGCTAAAGAGACCCAGCTTCCTCAGCCTTTCCTCAAAAAGTAGATCTTCCACTGCCTTCATCATCCTCATGGCTCTGCACTGGACTCTTTCAAGCAATTCCTTGAGGTCCTTCTTGAACTGAGGGGCCCAGAACTGGACACAGTATTTGAGACACGGCCTCCCCAGGGCAGAGGAGAGGGAGGGGAGAACCTCTCTAGACCTACTAGCCCCGCAGCCCTTCTAATCCACCCCAGGATGCCATTAACCTTCTTGGCCACAAGGGCACATTGCAGGCTCATGGACATCTTTCTGTCCACCAGCACCCCCAGGTCCCTTTGCCCTGTGCTGCTCTCCAACAGGTCAGTGCCCAACCTGTTCTGGTCCATAGGGTTGGTCTTTCCTAGATACAATACTCTACACTCTTGTTGTGTGTCATTAAATTTTCCTCTGCCCAACTCTTTTGCCTGTCCAGGTCTCTCTGAGTGGTAGCACAGCCTTCAGCCACTCCTCCCAGCAACACCCCTGGGGCTGTAAAGACGTTTTTCCTGGAACTCAGCTCTAGTTGTGTTAAATACAAGGTACCTCATTTAGGAAAGCATGTACCTGCATGTTTACCTTCAAAACCTCACAGCTATATCAGAGGCTTAATGCACATCCATTCCAAGCTCCCCTGAAATCCTGCAGCTCTGGCACCTTGGCTTGGTAAAAATGTACCCATGGCAAGGCTTCAGGGCTTTAAGGCAGGGGTGTATGATTTTAAGGTTAAGTTTGCATCACTCCCACAGTTCACATGAAAAACCTATTTACTGTCATTGGCAAATGCATGTTATCAATTACTCTACTTTATGTGGAGGTAGGCATGTGTGGGTAAAGCTCAATTTTTCTGCTTTTGTTAGCACTCCAGTTATACTTGTACTAAGGCTATGTCCAGTTTCACTATGTATTTGCACAAGGCCTGTGTGTGAGGAATCATCAGAAGAAATGGGATTGTTTCCTTCAGAGAATGTGTCAGGAAGGCAGAGGAACAAATTTTCAGATGTAGCTGAAGAATAAATGAAACTGGAAAGAACTGGTTTCCATATGCAGGATGTTGGACATACAACAGTCAATTTGCAGAAAATAAACCAGGTTATAAACTTAGAAATTATAAAGGTAGTTAAATTCTAAAATGAATTGGTTGGCAAGGTTGTGGAATCTTCTGCCACTTAAGGTTTTAAAAGACCATGTGGGTAGATGTCTCTCAGGAATATGTTGGGTGTATATCTGGTGGAAGAGGTATGAAATAACAATTTGCTCTCTGAATAAGTATACATTAGAGCCCAGGCTGAAAAGGTCTGTGGTTTTACACCAGGCTAAATTTCAGCCTTGGCTGGCTGGACTGTTAATTAAGGGATTTTGCAGAAATGCTTGGAGAGGGAGAGGGAACACAGAGGGAATGGTGAATCCAAGGCACAGGTAGAGATTGGCAGTGTGGTACAACTACTAAGAGAGGTGTAGGCTGAAAAAACCAAAATATTAGCAGTGAGTTCAGGCTAGAAAAAATGAGAGACTATTGGACTAGGTTGCATCCTGAGGTCACACATATTTCTATGATGCTTGAACAATTTCCACTAAATAAAAAGAAATGCTGTGGGAAATTCTGTTGAAAGTGTACTAGTAAAACATCACTATTATGTTTCATTTGACATTGTCAATAAATGTAGCTTTATAGAACACTGCTATACATGCTTCTTGAAAAAAAACAAGCAACAAACCAAACAAACATTTGTATAAGTGCAAACCAGTCAAAGCTATAAGGTAAAATTCATTTTTCACTCTGCAGTCACCATGGTCATTAAAAGTTGCTACCAGAAAGTTCTGCTCCTTGTGGCCATGGGCAGCTCTTGGGAATGATGCATTTGAGTTGTTCGTGGTGGTGTCTCTGGGGATAACCCTTCCAGATTTGCTTAGACTTGACTTTGGAAGCCCATCCTTCCCAGAGGACTCCAGTCATTATTAACCTTGTAGTATCTCTCCCAGTGTCTTTTCTCATTCCCAGAGCTGGGTGCTGCTCTTTTGACAGTGCTGAAAATCCTGTCAGGTTTTGCTTTTCTGCAATCAGAAAATTAAGGTTAATACTCTGCAGATCTCATCATGTCAGCTCTTGTTCTAAATATTTTTGGATTTTTTTTTTTTTTTACTGTTTCCTTTCTGGTTATGTCTTCCTGATTCTGTTTTTCTATATTGGAGATGTCTTTTTCTGGCATCTGATTTCATATTCCTACATCCTATTCTGATTTTCCCACTGAGTCTGGGGCAGCAAGGATCTTCAAGCTGTGTTTAATTGTAACAGAGCAGGGAGAAAACGGAAGTGATGAAGGCAAATCTGATGGACTGCAGAGATCTTAGTACCAGGATATTGCAAAGTGTAAAGAAACAGTGAAAAACATTGAGACAGCATCCTAAAAATATGACTGAGGGGTGATTTTTAGAATTTCCTTTTGGAGTTAAGTCAGCTAGTACTGAAATTGATTTGCTCCAGTGGAAACTGGAATACAACACTTTCAACCCTAACACAGAAAATTTGTTGGAGGTTTAGTGGAAAACAGCAGATATTGAAATTCTTTCAGCAGTGCTGATAATGGATTTAGTCCCATCTCCATTAGCAATGAAGCCATTTTCAGGTCAAGCTGAGGAAAATGAAGCAGTTCCACAGCTGATGTAGCAATGAGCAATTTCAGGTACCTCCATAATGTTGTGGGACTGTCCTCAGCCAAACCCTCAAAATAATTATCAGCCAAGTTCTAGACATTTCCATCTATGTTAGGACTCATTGTAACTTCTTACTGACATTAATGTTCCTTTTACTGTAACCAAATATATATAAAAAAGTATAACATTCTAATACCTGTTTGGCAAAGAAAGCTTTACACTTATTTCAGTGCTTAGGTTTCAACTCTATTTTAAACCAGCATTCACATTTCTCTTTTAAAAATATAATTGAAAATATGAAAACTATTAAAAAAAGAAACAAACAAACCAAACAAAAGCCAAACCCAGTATTTGAAATAATGATATTAAAAGATAATTAAAATTAAATGAAGTCTGTAATCTCAGACAACAATTAATGTTCTGCTATTTCCTTGGGTTTTGTTATTCTGCCTGCTTTTGGTTGTTTGTTGTTTTGGGGGGAGGGGTTTTGGCAGTCCTTTGCAGTTTTAGCAGTGATAGCAAAGGGATTAGTCTAAAGCAATGGCACTGTTATAGCTGTTGCTAATGACTGCATTCAGAAAAGCTTCATCCTGTGTCATGTTTGCATGTGTGTAATGACACATCATGAAGTGTCTGTGATATAAGGACACACATCTGTATTGTCTGCTGGCAAATCACCTGCACTTCAGGTATTCCTTCTCTGTCACAGAAGTATTTCTGGGAGGCTGGTTTTTGTTCTCTGCCTTATATGAGACAATCTCAGGTTTCCTTTGCTCTCTTCTTTCTGTGTTGTGATCTGGCATTGATATTCTGTTGTGAATTCAGATGTCTGCTATGTAACACCAGTCAGAATGCAATATGTTAATAAAAACTAAAACACAAGTCTGCAATTCAGGGAACAGTTTCTCCCAAGCAGAGACTTGCTGTTAATTCACAAAGGTAGTCACTTCTGAAGGTAGGTTTTATGCCAAAGTACAGGGAGAAAATATAGGTAATCTGGCCTTATTACAAATGCAGACAAATTGCTGAGTGGATAGTACACAAATAAAATAAGATGACATTATTTCAATGATAGAAAAGATTTTAATGCATTATTTTAAAAAAAAGACAAGGAATCAAACCTTGAGCTACTGCAAAATGTTTTGTCTTAACTGATGTTGTTTGAAAGTCTTTGTATAACTCAAAGAGAAAAACTAGTTCAGAGAGCTTTTAGTTTCACTCTTAAGACTATTTTGCCACTGCATGTGTGCTGCTGGACTGACACTAGAATTATAAACATTTGGGGAGTGAATATGGTAAGTGATGTGTATCATAATGAGTCCTGCACCACAGGCAAATGGGCTCAGTCACCATAACAATGCTGTGAATTTTGTGACAGCCCTGGTCCTCCTCTTTTCCAGGATGAAATGCAAGGTTTTATGCAGACATACTGCTGTGTCTAGTAAGGGAGCAGTGATGAGTAATTGCCAGTGAGGTGCTCCGGCTCCTCTCATCTTAGCTGATGTTTGAACAGTACAGATCCACAATGTTTTGCCACAGGTTAGAACAGAAGGTGCAAAGATTGCTCTGCCAATGAAAAAGATGTTCTTTTATATCTGGCAATTAATCTGGCCTAAGTAACACAAGAGTAATTTAGATAAAGCTTAGTGTAGAATGAAATAAAAAGAGATTCTAAAAGGTTCAAGTCTGGTTTTGGTTTTTTTTTTTTTTTTGTTGTTGTTCTGCCTTTTGTTTTCATGGCTTTGTGCAATAAATCATGTACCTGTAGTGTTTATGGCCAACTGCTAATAGGTGAGGAGTTTCTGGGGATCTATTTATGTGAGCTTAATTTGAATAGGGATTTAAACCATGAAGAAATGGATAAGCATTGGCTTTTGGATCCAGTACCATTTTTGATTGCCTAAATATGCCCTTGCTGTTGCAGAGATAGAGAGGAATTGGCAAAATTAATTCGTTTAGAGATTGAACAAAAAGTTTCTGATGGAAATGTGAGTCTTTGGATCTACTGTCTAAATGGCCAGACTGTGAAGTCATACATTGTAATTACTTTTCTCCTATAGAGTTTGTTAAAGGCCTAGTCCCAATTTCTTTATGCACAGAAATGTCTAATGACTTCTGTCCAGGTGGGTGTGCGGCGAAGGCACAATCGGAGCTGAAACGATTATAACACTCCTGGATCTGTTTTCTGTGCTATGAACTGACTGCTGATTTAATTTAACCTGGAAAAATCAGGTGGCTGAATTGATTATCTCTGCATTTTTTTGGACCTCTACATTGCATTGTGTTCTCTCTGCTTCTGTCAGCTGAAATGTTGCAATACAGTTCTGTCAAGGTTTCTTTGGGATGCTATTTCTCGAGGACTAGGTTAATAAGTCATGCTAGGAAAAATAGGGGAAAAGAGGAATAACCATAACATTCTGCCTTAAATTCTAGCCTTTTAACCATTGTTAACATGAATATTACAAATTTTGCCTATGCCATCAAAATAAAAAAGTGTTTGCTGCTTTTTAGATTTAGGAGGTTTTGCTTATGTGACTTCCTTCATACTGTGCTATCACCTTGGATTGTTTTTTCTGGACATATTTTTGTCATGTACAGGGAAATTCTGCACAGCTTCTTAGAATAAATCAAATATTGCATATAACACACATAACTGAGAGCTGGAGTTAGCAAGCTGTTAGGCTAAGCATTACCACCCTGAAATGCTGGGTCATCATCTAGGTTCCCTGGGAGGGTTCTATGCCTACTGCTCCCTCAAGTGTGTTTCTTGAGTCACCATCTACAATTCCCTGACTTTTTCTTCAGGATTTATCTCTTTTTGTGTCATTTTTTCAACTCCTGAGTCCTTAGGGTTGTCATGGTGCTGCTGTATGGACCTGTGGCTCTCACTGCCTCAGCCAAGAGGGGGCCATCTGTGGCAGCCCCAGCCCCTTGTGTTGGGCACCTCCACAGTTCTCCCTGACAATTTAACTGTCTTCTCAAAGGTCAGAGCCAAGGCTGCACAGCAGAATCACATCAAAATAGGCCTTGGACCACAGAGAGCTGAACACCTGGGGAAGGAGGAGATCATTGTGCAGACCTCTGGATCATTGGCATGTAATGGCTCTGATCATCTTCCTTGTCACCTGTCATTGAAACTGCTTTGTCATAATACCTGTTCTTGTAATTGAGGCCAGTTTAGGGGACAACAACTGGGAAAAAATGAAGTAGTATGAGCAGACACATCCCATAGTAATAATTATATATGTCCATCTTGGTGTGTCCATCTAGACTGGAGAGAAGGTGATGGTGAGCCCCTTTCAGCCTGCCCCCTGGAAGCAGGGATCTACAGGGAGGAGACTGCTGCATGCAGGTCTTATCCTGACCTGAGGGAAGGAATCATCTGGGGCTGGATATTGAGGGTCACACCTGACCTCCGCGTTCCACAGACCCTGAGCCATCTGCTTAGAACACACTCCTTGCTGCAGTGAGCAGACTTGTAGATGACCACCAGTGAGTTTTCTTTTATAAATCAAAAATTGTAAAAGTGGCTTTGCACATATATGTACAGTAGCTGCTGTTTGCAATCTTTTTTCCCCCCTCCATATTTGTATGACAACAATTTAGAATTCCTGAGTTATGTTTTAACTTTTTATTTTTTTTTTAAATTTCTCTGTCAGAAGCATTCATCTTTTAGCAAAACTAAGTGGCACCGTGTATTCCTGAGCTTGCCAGGCATTCTCTTTGATGCATGCTTTTTCTCAGTTACTTTTAACGCAGGCAGACTCTTGCTGTTTGTGATGAATTTTCCTGTGCCAATTCCTGCCTCCAGCTGAATCTTTGTATTGCAGTGTTTCAAGCTTTTCTGAGAATGATGCTAGGGGAAAAGAGGTTGTTCTGTCCATATGATTCAGAAGCTTTCCTTTGAAATACTGCAGTATGTTTTATTGGGAGGAACAGGAAGAGATGAGGAAGAAGCAGAACGACTGTGAAATATGTGTCTTCTGCTTCCCATAAAAATCTTCTGGACCAAAAGATGAGGACAGAGACATAGATTTTGGAAAGTGGAGTTCTGGGAAGGTACACTGAGCTGTCAAGAAAATGGCTAGGAAGTGTATATGTGAAATTGGACCAAGAAAAGAGAAAGGGCAAAATGTGACACACCAGGGAGAAACAGACCAAGGATTGCCCAAGTGAATATATGGAGAGAGGGGGCTAGGAGAATTAGGATATGTAGGCAAGAATCTTGAGCTGGGAACTCCTGAGGAGTCCTGAAAGACGAATTGTGGGGCTGGGATCATGGTAGCTGGAATTCAGCCCCAGCACTGTCTGATGGGGTTTTGGTGCACGATGAGCCACTACTTTTCCATGGTATTCCAGTGCCATGCCTTGTGCAGAAGGCATCTCTGCATGAAATGCTGCAGGTCTGCTTTGCTCCATGCAAACCTCCTTCACGTTCTTTATGGATTTATCTCGTGTCAGATGGAAATAGTCACAAACGTCACACGAGTTGTGCAGTCTTGGAATCCAATTTTTCTGCAGCACGAATTAATGTAAGAAGCAGTGAAAACAAAGTATCTCCTAGCCTCACCCAGAGTCTGAGGTAACATTCTAACTGGTGTTCATTATGAGCAAGAACAAAAAGAGTTGTTGTTTTAATTGTTATTATTCTTTTTCTTTCTTTTCATAATTCTCTTATTGTTCCTCAGCCTTCTCAGGGTTGTTTTCCTCCTTTCTATGGTATTCTTTTGCCTCCTGTTTAAACACAGAGACTGATTTAACTAGCTAAGACTTCATCTTTTGGAGCAGTGCTGTGACCTGTAAGCAGAAGGGCAGCTAACAGCAGTGACTTCAAGAACCTGACTCTGGCATCTGCCAGGTCTTGAAGAGGCTGATAAGGCACTGTGATGTTTGCCTTTCTGTAGCAGTGAGTTTGCAAGTAGGAGTCTGTAGCTTCAACTGAAACCATTCCCCCCCCCCCCCCCCTCCTCCCCCTCCCCCCCTTTTTTTCTCTCTGTGTGTTTTCTTATCCTTTCTTCTAGAAATAACACAATTAAATTTTTTCCCTTCTTCTTTCTTTTTTTTCTTTCTCCAATAAAGGATGCTGTTTCTGTAAATCAATCAAGCAGGAAATTTTCCTTCTAAAAACTTCTTTGCAGTAAAAACAAGGTAATAAGAAATACTATACAGAAGAAAGCCCTTGGTGAACAGGTGTGCTGAAGCCTCTGATTGCTTGAGCATTATTCAGTAACCTAATGGTATACTGTCACATGGTCCTTTTACACCTTGAAATGTTTAGTCTCATTTAGACCTTCAAAAATAGAAAGAGAAGGGATAGCAGTTAGTTAAATCAATTGAATGGTGCTCTGGAAATTTAGATTTTTATTTCTGGTTTTGCCAATTGATACTTTCAATTAATTGAGAAATTGACCCCCCCCTCTTTTCACCTACTGCATAGTCTTGGTTTCTGGATTTTTGACTACTTAACCCATGGGCTGATGTGCACAAGTGTCTGATGTCTCCAGTGCAAATGGAAGTAATGTGAAGTGCAGGCTGAATGTTGAAGCATCCTACACAATGTTAAATTGCTTTGAAAATTCATGACCTAATTCCCAGTTTGGGTTCTGCTCTTCTGTGTTCTGTTTTTGCATTGGTAGGAATGCAGCTAATGTTGTTTCCTCTGTCTCAGATTCACTCCTATTGATAGTGACCAGTAACAATGACAGAGATTTTACAGACCCAGTGGTAATTTGATGCTGCAGATGAGGTGATTCTGTGAGCTCTGTCTTTCTCAGAGGATATGTCCATATTTCAGCAGCAGACATCAGCATCACCTGTCTTGATCATCCTGACAGGAAAGTGACATATATTGGCCTACAGCAGTCTTTTCTTTCTGGATTTGCGGATCCTCAAATATTTTCCAGCAGAAGCACAGATATGTGGACTGATTAGAAGCATTCTGGCAAGAGGAACTTTCTTTCATTTGCCTACCCTTAATGGGCTCATTAAAATTTTTTCACTGTCTGGTAGATGTCTCTGGAACACAGGTTAAAAACAACTTTATAGACACTAGAATTTATGACTCAGCTCTCTGCAGACATGAAGTTTTCATTGTTGCTATCTGCATTGTACAGGTTCTGGAGATAAAAATGAGATTTCTGTGTAGAGCTTGTCCTCCTGGACATTAAATCTGCTTAAATATCTCCATCTTTAAACTGCATTTTCAGTAAGATGAGTGATTTTCATGTTCATTTAGTGCATCTAGTTGGTCCCATTAGAAAGAGAAGCATATAGAACGAGTGGTGTGGGAATTCCAAACAGGATACAAAAATCAACATGCATAAATATAGCTTGATGTATATGTATGCAGTGGAACAGCATTCATTCACACCTAGTCCCCAGTGATCATCCTGGTGACTACACAGATCAAAAGAGATTGCTAGGAAGAGATACTGATACTATACTAGCTGAAATGGTGCTCCCATCTGGCTGTCAACTGGAAACCACAAACCTGCTTTTAATAACACCAGAAACAAAATACAGAGAAATGAAAAAGCTACTGGTGCTACTAATTTGAGAAAGGATTAAAAGGCTAGTTCAACAAGTCTATTTTGCAGTCTCATTGTAAATTAATCATTGTGCTGGACATGGGGAGAGAATGACAAAGCACAGGGGATATGGTTTAATTAGCCTGAAAGTTTATTAACTTTGTACATCTGGGAGCTGTCTGGCAGTAACTTGTGCATTATAGGTTATCATGGCCCTTTTCACTCTTTACAACCTATTTAAAGGGAGTTGTCTTCAGCCTTATCCCTCCTTGCACCCCCTGGTACTCTCTCATCACAACTGTAAGCAAGTTTAGTAGCCTCATACTCTACATGTTTGACCTCTGTCAATCATCTTCCTTACCACACTCTTTGCTGCAACCTTCAAAACTGAGGCTTTTTATTCAGTGTAAAATGTGATAGCCTCCTTAGTGCTATGCTAACCTCTTACAAAATCTCAGCCTCACAAGGTGCACAAAAAGCAGTACAGGGGACTGTCCCCAGGTGCCAGATGGTAAAAATGGCATGGACAGTGTCCTCAGCTGGGATCACTGACCACAGTTACTTACCTGTACCTTTATCCATTACCTTAAACCACATGTATGCACATACCCTAACAATAGCCCCCATGTCTCTGAAGAGGGTGCAGATAAGAATGTTAAGTCACTCTGCTCAATTCTCATTCCTAGTGGTGGAGAGTGGACAGGATCATATATGCCAAGTGCAAAAACCCTTAGTGGAAGCCTCTTGTAGTATTCTGCTTACCTTCTCTGCTTTGTATTTGATGTGCCAAGGCAAAAGACTACTCTGCTCCTGTGCTTTAAGTCTCCAAGTCTTTATGTCCAGTCCTTGCCCAGATGGTTGCCTTTTTTTTTCCTGCTGTAAACACTCCCCAAGTGCCACCTGGACTGTGGTTAAGTTCAGTGAGAACACATTGTTGTTCTGGCTTATCTAAACTACCCAGGACAACATGTGTTCTGTAACAAATAATAGGAAAATTCTTTTGACTCCACTAATTAACTGGCAATGTAAAATGGTCTGGTTTCCATTTCTGTTTTATCTGTGCTCATACTTGTTTCTGACTGAGCTTTTGCTTCACCTTAGATTTGCTTCCTGAGCAAGTAATTTGAAGGAGCCTCTTAGCCTAATATCCTTTTCCAAACTTTCTCCTGAAGTTCTGCCATAGAATTGTGAAGATTTTCTACAGCTTACAACAAAGATCCTCTGAATAGTCAGTGCTGACCTGAAGGGGGAGTGAGAAAATTCATATTCACTGGGGGGATGGAAATCACTCGAAGTGCAGGCAACCTAAAAGCATCAGGCAGCCCAGAAATCTTGAGTTTTATTCTTCTTAGATAACAGGTTTCAGATTTCTCTGATTCATTGAACTGAAACTCACAGACAAACCTGTTAAATAGGAGGGAATAGAAACGTTCAGCTTGCCTCTGCTAACTATCAGGATGCTGATCCATAAGTTGTTTGGATGTCCTCACTACTATTCATATGTTGCCAGGTATTTCCTGTGTGCATGTTACTCTGCATGTGTGTGCAAGTGAATGGAACACTTGAAGTACTTGATACTTTATGTTTGAACTCCATGCTTTTTGCTTGAATGTGATGGATTTACTGTGAATATTAAGAATCTTGTTTTTACTCAGTGTGTTAACAAGAAAAACAAAAATATAAGCAGAAAAATGGCTACTTTCATCCTGTTCTATGACTGATTTTCATGAGGTAGAATAGAAAAGAATAGATCAGCTGGAAGGGCTGTACAGCAGTCATTTAGCCCAACTGCCTGAGCAATTCAGGACTAACCAAGTTAAAGATGTAATTAAGGACATGGTCTAAACACCTCTTAAGCAGTAATAAGCTTGGGGCATTAACCATCTCTCTAGGAAGCCTGTTCTGGTGTTTGACCACCCTTCAAGTAAAGAAATGCTTCCTAAATCCTGTGTAAGCTTCCCATGACATAGCTTTGCACTATTCCCACATATTTTATCAATGGATAACAGGGATAAGATCTCTCTCTACCCTCCTCAGAAAGGGAAATAAGGTTGCCACTCAACATTTTCCTGCAAACTAGACAAGTACAGAGGCCCTTCCTCACTCCTCATAGGACATTCCTTCCAGCTCTATCACCAGCTGTGTTGCCCTCCTCTGGAAGCATTCAAGAACCTTCCCACCCTTCTTAAATTATGTGGCCCAGAACTGCATGTAGCACTCCTGGTAAAGCAGCACCAGCTCTGAATAGAGTGGGATAATCACCTCTTTTGACTGGTTGGTTACACTGTGTTTGCACCCCAGGATTTGGTTTGTCCTCTTGGCTGACAGAGCAAAATGCTGAGTCATATTGAGTCTTATCTCCACAAACACCCTCAGATGTCTTTTTGTAAGGCTACTCTCCAACCTGTCCTCTCCTAGTTTATACTTGTGCCTAGTGTTACTCTGTCCTTGGTGCATAATCACCATTATGAGTTGTTAAATTTCATCCTATTAAATCCTTACTCAATGCTCCAATCTGTCTAGATCACTGTACAAGACCTCCTGCCCTTCAGGAGAGTCAACAGCAGGTATAGGTGGCCTTTGGTAATTTTTTTCTAAACCAGGAAAATATTAGCAATAAAGTTTGAAGTTACTAAGATAATTGCAGGTAACATCTGAACATTGAAGATTGCTTTGAATGTCCTAAGTCTAACTACATCAAAAAGCCACACATATCAAATACATTACAACTCAGTAGACTCTCTCAAAGGGCTCTCAAATGTTAAAAAGCTAGGAAAGCTTTGTTTCTGTATGATGTTTTACCTGAATTAACTTATACCAAGTGAGCATTTTAACAAGATGTTAAGAGAATTTGGGTGAGTTCAGACATTTTCTTTGTGTGGAACAAACTGAATCAGCCATCAGCGATGCACAGCTGAATGTTGCACCACTTCTGGACAGTGGAGTCTCACAAGGGATTGCCTGGATCTGTCCTCAAACATGCATAATTCCATGAAATCTGAATTAGTGACCGACTGCCTAGTTCTGAAATACTGAACACATTTGAGATGAGGAAACTGCCAAGCTGCTGAATGTAAAGTGAGAGCAACGTTCTACCAACTGGCGAGGCTTAAGCATTTGCCTGTAGGCATTTCAGCAGAGCAAAACTTTCTGCAGCCTTTTTGAATAGCAGCTTTGAATTACAGCTCACATGGACAACAAGCCTATCAAACCTGATTTCACCATTTATTTGTTCTGAGTTTCAAAAGGCTGTGTGGTGGTGTTGAAAATCCCCAAACATTACCTGACTGTGTAATAGAGAGGAGGATATCTGACATCCATGGCAGTCTTCTTGTCTGCTGTGAGTCCTGTTGATGAAATTCTCCACCAGATGCTTGAATGTATCAGGCAGAATTATTTTGGTATAGAAAGATTGACAGACACACCCAAGAAGATATCTTACTACAGGCATTTGAAGGAAAGAAAGGGCAAAATGAAAAGGAAGATTTGGCATTTAGTATTCATGAGTACACTTGTGCAAGTAAGAGATCTTCTGGTTCAGTGGCCTTTCAAAAATGTCTATAGATAAAATTTCTTGGGGTCTGCTGAACATACTCAATCCTTATTTTCTTTGTAAAATGCACATATATTTCTGTTTCTCAAAGCTGAAATGAGTTGGTTTGTGGGTTTTTTTCCACCTGTAATCCCTCTATTTTCTGCCTGAGACTATTAATCAAATAATAGCAGCAACAGCTTTATTGCTCTAAAACTATATTTTTAGTGTTGGGTTTTTTTGTGTTATTCAGAGTGTGTTTTGAACAACTCTGCTTATGAATATTTAGTGCCTAGGCAAAGAATGAATATTTAAAATGCTGTTTTTATGAGGACATATCTGTGATGGGGATTTTTGTATAAATAGCATTTAGAAAAATTATATATTTAGTGGTTGTAGAGATATATGAAATAAAAGATTCAATATTTTGGTAGATTTATAGATGGGGTAGAGTTCTTGTTCTTCCCTGATTTTCCTAAATAATAATCTTTTTTTGGCTTTACTAATACCAATCAAATAGTTTCACTTTTTGGCTTCTTTATGCTTGCTACCCTTTGTACTTATGGTAGGAGAATTAAAATGTTCAGCAAAGGAAGAGGAATATGCAACCTCTAACTCTGCAATGATTTATTTACCTGGTACCTAAACTTAGGTACAGTTATGAGGGAAAAAGTAGAATCCTTAAATGCCTTAAAAAACACAGTGAGTAAAGATAGATGCATTAGGGGAGGTGATTCAGAGCTTGTGAGTGAGCTATTAGAAGTTATTCTTCACTCACTGTGCCTTTCAAAAGGAGGTGGTGGGGACACTGCCTGAGATGAATGATACATTATCAGTTCTTCCTTTGTATACACTGTCAGTTCCTTTCTTAGTATTAATTTGCTGCTACACTTTTAACTGTGCTAATATTTACTTAGGTCTTTTATCTTCCCAGTTCTCTTTACTGAATTCTCTGCTCAGGATCATCATCGGGGATAGCAGTATGTCCCAAAGAGTAGGTGTGCTCCTGGCTTTAAACATGATTCATTGTTTTATTTTGGATGTGACTGTCTTTGCTTTGTGTTTATTGGCAGGCTGAATCCTGTGCACATCCCCTTTCTGATTAGCACAGAATAAATGGGAAGGGCAAGTGACAGCACTTGACTTTGCCTGTTGAAGCAGTGACACAGGGTAGGACATGGGAATGGATAGACAGCTGTTTGAAATTAGACACTGTGTGTGGGAGAATGAAGATGTGTCAACTAGGGAATAAAGCTGGGTCAGACCTCTGCTGCCTTTAGTGGCACCAAATTGCTTGTGAGAGGAAACTGGAAGAATATTAAGTGGAACAAAGGAAAGCTTTTGGAGAAGTGCTTTGCAAAAGGCATGCTCTGGCAAATGAAAGCTTGGCTCCATTGCATCATACTGCTACATCCAGCAGGCTCAGGGCAGCACAATTACAGCAGGAGTGGTATTGTACCAGGGACAGAAGATAAAAGAAGTATTGATTTCACACCAGTAGAATGCCAGAAAAGAGACATATAATATTTCCATGGTGCCAGATCCTCACTTGCTGTAGTTTGGTATTGCTCCATTGAAGTCAAGCTGATTTATGCCAGTTGTGGTTCTACCCAGGTATATTTATAGCAGGGAGGGATAAATAAAACCCATGCTCAAAAAGCTTGGTGGGAGTTGGTTTCCCAAAACAGAATGATGAATACAGTCATTATGGTATATCTGTTCTTTCAGCTTACTGCAATGCTCATCTTCAGATAATCCCTGATCTGTCTTGTGCTATTTTTTTCTCCTTTCTTCCTGGAGTTCTCTGTCAGCCTGATATTCTCCAACTGAAGAACTGATTTTCCTTCAGAATTGTAAAGACAATTGCTAACCTGTCCCCACTGTGAGGTCTGCTGCATCATGCCATTCTTTTCCTTTAGCACACAAAATGTTCATTGAAATGGACTTTTCATTTTCAGGTTCTTCAATGTGTCACCAAAAGGAGACTGGCCAGCGCTGAAGCATCAGCCATGTATCTTACAAAGATCAATGACTGCCAGCATTACAGAATGGAGCTCTTTTGTCTTGCGTGGTTGGAAAGAGGTGATTCCTGGAGACAAAATAATTTCGTTCCATTGCTTTGAAGAAGGCTCTACCATGAACACAAGCAGTGTGCTAACAGCACATCTCACAAAGTACTGTTCCACCACCAGGACAG
Source organism: Indicator indicator (assembly GCF_027791375.1). NCBI lineage: Eukaryota > Metazoa > Chordata > Aves > Piciformes > Indicatoridae > Indicator > Indicator indicator. Next base: position 27,193,239 of record NC_072021.1, on the reverse strand, counting down.
CACACTGTGGGATACTTCCCAGAAAGCTGCAGGTTTGTATCTGCAAAGAAGTCCAAGTTGTGTGCATGAATGGTTTGGATGTAGTAAGGAGCACCTCTATTCATGGTGGAATAGCCAGACAAAAGCCATGTGGCAAATCAGTCCCTACACTCAGACTTTTCAATGTTCCTGTTGTTCTCCGGTTGGGATAATTGTTGTATGTGCTTCCCACATCTCTTTGTTCAGCCTTTCATGTTTCCAGTATGTGGCTTAGCTGAGACGACCTAGATTGTCAGTTTTGGTCACCTATGGCCTTGATTGGCCTAAACAAGAACAGAGACAACCTGCTCAACATTCTCATTAATGATATTATTTTTTCTTTAAGTGGAGAACAGGTTCCAAGCTCTTTCAGAGTAAGTCAACAATTGTATAGAGAACAATACAAATATAGAGGACTATAACAATCCAAAGGAATACACCTCTGAAATATTTCTATTACATTTTCCCCAAGATAATTTTGGAATATCACTGGGAGGTCTGGTGGGTGTTTTTGCTGCTGTTTTTTGCAGGCTTGTCACTGACCTTGACACAATGTGAATGTGTGTGTAATTTCATTCTGACTATGCTTCATTTTCTCTTGGTTTACATCCTTATAAGTGAGATGAAAATTAAGCATCAGGTTATTGAGGCTTAAAGTGCATTTGTAGCACAGTTAAAATATTTAGGCATGCTGCAGAGAATATATTTTTGAACAGTCAAAGAGCTGTGTTGCAGTCATGTGTGTAATAATCTGAGGTAGTTGGAGGATGAGATGAAACCCCATTCCAAGTAGACAAGGCTTTAAAAGTGAGTTACTCAAAGTCTAAGATGTTTTATTTGTTATAACAATCTGGGTCTTTCTATACATCACTTTGAATACCACATGCTTCCTGAATATTATGTTAATATATTTTAGTCAATCTATTGATTGGATACTACGAATGAAAGTCTTCAGACCAGAGCAGATGAAAGGAAACAAAACACTGTTGACTTTTTTAATTCCAATTTATCACAAGTCTTTTTGTCTATGTATTTGAAAAAAAGAAAAACAACGAAAAAACAACCTCCCTGTTAGTTAACTTTAGTGCACAATATGTCATCCCAACAGAGGAATCTACCCAACTCAAACATTAAGGATTCTGTTGCTGTCTGAAACAGGATCATAAATCTGAAAGCTTGCATATTGATTGGTTAGCAAGTGTCTCCCCACAAAAAGTCTTTTGGTTTGTTTATAAAGAAGAAAGGAGAAAAAAGCTCAGCCCTCTATTTTAAGGGCCAAAAGTCTCTCAACTCCGTAACTGAATATTTTATGATGTACAAGAAGTTACTTGCTGTGAAAAGAGGATGGGGGAAAAAATTCTTAAACAGAATATATTTACTTTTTAAGTTTCCCTCCTATTTTTTTCTTTCCTTACCCTGATAACTGGTGTGGGGGCTTCCTATGTTTTCTAAGAGTGAAAAAAAATTACATTTTTGTTTATAGTCAAGGGTTGAGTTGAATCTGCTGCTGTTATTCATACCATGCTGCAGTCATGTCAGCTTCAAAAAATCAAAATACTGGCTCAAGCAAAGTATTATGGGGCTTGAAGTTCAGATTGTAACATGGGAGGCTTCCTGTTCCACTTGCTGCTTTTGAGTTCCAAGGTTGTGGGTGTTGGTTCTTCCACTGTGATGGCAGCATGACAAGGAGGGATGGGGGAGTCCTTTTCTGGCTTGGGCATTTGGCTCACTCCCTTCTGCTTGCTGCTGTTTTGCACCATGCTCTCTCTTCAACTAGGCTAAGGTTATTGTGCATTTTTGTACTTTGATTATTTGATTTTGCTCAGTAAACTCTTATCTCATTCTCTTTGTCTCAACTCAAGAGGGTTTTTTATGTGTTTCTTCCTCACTTCTGTGTTGGGAAAATAGGTTAACCTGCTGGCTCTGTTTAACATGTTGATTCTTGCTTTAAGCTGTTACAGTTTATACAGGTTATTTTGGTATTTTCCAGTGTTTGTCTAATATGTTGAACTATGGAAGAGGACTCCACACTCTTTGGGCATGATGTATGCTTTCCTGGGAGAAATGAAAAAGTAGATAAGCATACAGATGGCAAGGCACAGGATGGGATTATACAAGTGAAATCTCACTTTTAAAGAGAAGGCAGGAAAAATAACCTTGTGATAGCAGTTTACTTCAAACAATTTTGATTGATTTAGTGAAGGAAGCAAAATCCTTTCAGGATCAACTGGTTTCACAGTAGAGGTTGTAAAGTTCCACAGAACAGAGCAGACCAGGAAGAAGCAATAAATTGGCTCAGCTACTTCCTGCCAAAATCTGCAGCTGGCACTTGGCCATAGTCTACCACTGATCAAAGAGGAAATCTGTTAAAAGTAATCCTGAACTTTGTTGAAAAGTCAGTGGCAATAGATGCCCCTTAAAGAATGGAAATATCAAGAATGGTAAAACCTTTTTCATATAAAAAATGGAAAACCTAGGCACCTTTTTAAAAAAATTCTTCAGAAGGGACCTTTGCAAGGATTATTCTCCACAAATGGAGAATAATCATTGAATACACAAAGCAAGCCAATTTCTTCCTTGAAATGAAGGAAAAGTTACTTTTTCACCTAGCTATTTTTTCACAATGACATGCATATGTAATGGGATCAAGAAAATAGTTTTAAGGAGTTGTGGGTTGGGTTTTTTTATTATTATTTTTGATTTTGTTTTGTTGTTGGTTTTTTTTTTAGATAGGTCAGTTCTGGAGAAACACATCTCAAAACTCTGAAAGGGAGAAAAAAATTCAGTTTATAGCTTTTAATCATGTTGATTACTTAATTCATTCCAGGTGATTTTTTTTTTTTTTTCCTATACAATGAGAATCAAACATTGTGGAATGGAGGCAGTCATAATATGACCTGAAGAAGAAATACTTACAGCTAATGAAAAGTTAAATAGCTTGGTATTTTATTTCTGTTTAGAATTTGTATGGTATTGAGGGTGTCCCTAAAGTTTTACAAATCTGGAAGGATCTGTAGGATCTAAGAAAATAATTTCAAGAGATGTAACAGTGCAAATTATCAGGCATACAGCAGAGCTTTAATACTGGTTGATGGATGTGACATGAGATTCTTTGTGGTAGTTTTAGGCTATGCCTTTAAAAACTTTTCACAGATCTTGAGCAAAAACTAGCAAAATGTAAGCAAATCACTATTGAGTGTAAAAAAGGGAAAAAATGATAGATTTAAACAATCCCATTGGAAGAGATAAGGGACTTAAACTTGTTGTACCAAAGCAATCTCTCTCTCTTGTCTCTCCTCTTCACTCTGGGAGATACTAACTTTGTGCTTCTGCTGGCTTCTGCTTCACTTTGGCTGCTTTGTTGTGGCCAAGTTCTAACTTCTCTGCTCTGTCTCTTGTCCCTTGTACAGGAAGGTAAGGAGGAAGAGGGAGGGAGAAGCTATTAGCTTCCCCTGGTCTTTGGCCAGGGGGGTCCTTGTGCTGTTCATTAATTGTAAATATTGTATATTTGTACATAGTCATTGCATTTCATTGTGGATTGTAGTTTTGCTTGTAAAAAGAGCTTCAATTTGCTTCCAAAATAGAGCTTTTCAATTTGCAAATTTCATGTTGAGGGTGGAATTTCCAACCCACCACACTCTCAAATCTAAAAGCCTTCACTGACATATCCGCATCCAATCTATCACCTTCTAGGCAGGACTAGCAGGTCAGCTCTTACCTTTCACTGGCCTAGGATATTAGCTACTGTCATTGACTAGTTACTTTTTCAGACAGGCATTTTTCTGCTCTCTCCAATTTTACTTGTCATTTGAAATATCTCCTTGTAAACATAGGTAAAGAAATTCTCCTCTAAAAGTCTCTTTTAAAGTTGCTTGACAGTGATACCCTGGAAAACATACTAAAAAAAATTGCATCTGCTTCTGGGCTGAGACTTGTGCTTACAATTTTGACAATAAATATCTTGCTTTCTTTTTGTTTTATTCTGTGCTTTTTTTTGTTTGTTTGTTTGTTTTGGGTTTTTTTGGGTTTTTTTTGGTATCTACTGGCCTTCTCATTGCCCAGCAATGTTTTGTTTCATGTCTAGAAACTGGTGCAAAGAAAATTCAAAATATAAATAGACCTTTGTGGTAGTTTTAAGGGTGAAGTAGACGAAGGAAAAAAGAGGGGAAAAAATTACCAGAAACCCCACATAGTAGTGGTCTTGTGACATAGTTTAAAAAAAATATCTCTGCTACAAGGAGTATAGTTTTTCTTCCAAAATTGCCCCTTGTCACTTTTTTTTTTTTTCATTGCAGGCAATCTTCCTGCAATTTTCTCCACATCCTCTCCCTGTCTGGTTATTCCCTTCCCATTTAGGATGAACACATGCATCCAGTATAGATGCTGACCTGAAGAGCAAGGTGTGATATTTTTCTTATAACCTTGCAAAGTCTGAGACTTCCTCTGCCACAGGGCATAGACTTTTCTTATCCACTGTGTTATATTCTTGAAACTTCATTTTATCTCAGGGCTTGTAATTTATAGTTGCACATGAAAAAGGCAAGTGTCAACCTCTTGCAACTCATGCAATGCTTTAACAGCATTCAGGGTAAGAAGAAAAATATAGAAGCAGAGCCACGCAGCCCTGAGGAGAAGTCCTGGAGTTCATGTGTGAACAACATGACACAGGTAGATTGGCAGCAAAATAAGATCCTAGATGCCTTGGGCCTTGGCTGGCTTCTTGAGAAGTAAAAAGGCTTGAAAGAGGAAACACAATGAACATAAGCTGGGCAAAGAGGAGGATGCTTGTGTATTAGAAAGGAACTCACAGAAGGAGAGATGGCTTTTAAACAGGCTGTATTAATGATGCATTATTGTACTATTCACAGTCAAATTATCCAAAAGAGGAGATAAAGTATGTGGAAGTGGCAAAGGAAGACAAGTGATGGTAAGAGAAAAAGGGAAGACAAGTTTCTGATCCAAAAGATTGTCTTTATCCCAGTTTAAATTGCCCTGAGAAAGGCACCACAGAGTGGCTTGGTTCTGACTTACACTCCCTGCTGTGAATGGGGGGGCATGGAGCAGGCAGGGGCAGAGCTCAGACACTGAGCTATTAGCAAATAAAAATTTGAAGTCTTCTAGTTGTCTATATTTGCAGATAATACATACTGTTGACTAATAAAGGTGTTTTCTTTTGTACTAATAGAACATCTATGAATACCCTTGTGGAAAAAAAAACCTACTAATTCCTGAGTAAATGAGGACCTGAGGGTCTGGCTAGCTATTATGTCATAGTAAAAGGGCTTGAGAACTCAAGAAAGATATCAGAGTTACCCAAAACATAAACTATGGCTACAGGAGAAGGACTGAAAGAAGAGAAATGGTCATGTGTTAATTTTTTAACGTGATCCTGACCTACACACTGCATGCCACAAATCCTGCCTGCCTACAGCTTGCATCTGACATGCCTCAGGCAGTGCTCCCTGAGAGGGACTGCAGAACTGGCCGTGCTACCTCTGCCTGAAATGTGTCTTAGTGATAATTACATGAAAAGCTGCTCTGTTCTGCTCTGTCATCCCACTGTACTGTTGTAGTCTTTGGGAAAGGTTGTGAGACAGTCTGAATCCTGGCCAGTACTTACTGTTGGGGTTAGACTAGGCTAGACTAGGATGGTGGCAAGTCCAGGTCTTTGAGTCCACTCTGTGGTGCCACTAGTGTGTCACTGATCCTATCAAAGGGTCCAGAAGCATGAGAAGACAGAAACTGCTTCTATTTTTCTGTAATTTACTATAGGAAAACAGATCTTTTCATGTTCCTGTTTAAAATTCTTAAAGCATATTTATTTCTCTGTCAGAGTAGCTTCAACTAATATGGATTACTTTCTTTTTCATTTAACTTACATATTTCTCTAATTATTTCTTGTTGATCTGCCAGTATCCTGGGGTTTCTAATGCTCTAGTGTCTACAGCCTTCTGGCATCCTATGAGTACACAGCCTCAGTACCTCATAAGAAGGCATCTCACTGAGGCTGAAGAGAGCCTTGCAATCATTTACATAGATCTCTGCAGCTTTACTCTCTGCTGTTCCTTCTTTGTTTGACATATTGGTTTTGTACTTGCAGTCACACACTGGCCTTGAGTAGGCTGCATGATTGTGTGTTGTTTACATGGCAGTACTGCCCCATGGTGATGGCAATCCAGTCAGAGAGCTGGACCCTGGACAAATGTCCAGCTGGATGGATAAACACTGAAGGAGGACTCTGCCAGAAAAACAACTGTCAGAACAGGTAAATTGAACTGTCCTACACACGGCAGGATAAAGTCCCATTTGCCTTATTATAATAAAGACAAAGTCTGTGCTGATATAGTGAAGAGGTGAGAGGTTAACATCATGATTTTAATGAGCTTTAGAAAGGAAAATAAGATAAATTTTAGCATTGCCTCATTAAAGGAGCATAGAGCTACAAAAGACTGGCTGTGTTACAGAGTCTTGTTCCTGGCCACTTCTTCCTGTTGCCCCAGTCAAGATAGCCTTGGCACTGTAAGCCCTTTGGCCATGTGAGATGTATATCTTTTTGTAAATATCATGAAATCACTGGAGAGGAATTAATATTTTATTTCCTTTCTCTGCAAGAAGAGAAGTACTCTCTTGAAAGTCCTGCATGTGTACTTTGGAGCCTTCTGTGCCATGACCTCAAAGATTACTCCAAAACTGAGTGTGCAGCTCAGAGCTGCCCGTGTCAGTGGGGCTTTGAGGGCCAAGAAACACATTGTAATAATTTTTCTGCTTGCTTTTTCACTTCAGGCTTGGCTGTAAAGAGAAAAGGTTTGTCTGGTTTAGGTCATGGTTATCTGAGAACACACCTTTTCCTCCCTGTATAATACTGCAGCTGTTGAGATAGCCTGCCAAGGGAACAATCTCTGGATTAAACCATCTCAAGACTTTCATCTGTGTAGCTGGCTTCCTCTGGTGATCAAGTGGACATCCCATCACATCAATATGCCTGAAAACAAAATGCAGTACTCAGTACCTGATGCCACAAATGGTGTTGCTGTGTGGGTATGATTATGGCTTCAAGCTGCACCAGAGGAGGTTTAGGCTGGACATTGGGAACAACTTTTTTCAATGAAAAGATTGTCAATCACTGGGACAGGCTGCCCAGGGAGGTGGTTGTGTCACCATCCCTGGATGTATTTATGGCTAGTGGTGGGATATGGCTTAGTGATGGACGTTGTGGAGTTAATGGTTGGACTTAAAGGCGTTTTCCAACCAAAATGATTCTATGTGCTTGCCAAAGTTACAAAACCAGATATATTTGTATGATAATGTCATGCCCCACTTCAACTGGCATTGACACAGCCAAAGGACACAGTCACAGTTGCAGCTGAGCAGAAGGATCAAAAAACTCCTGAGCCAGTCCCTGACAATTTCATTGCTGCACTATGCAGCTCCTAGTGAATATGAACAGCAGCTAATCAGACTGCACAGTTCCCCCACTACACACTCAGGCTTCTGACAGCAGAAGTGTGCCCCACAGAACCTGGCCCTACTTGTGTGAGGGTCTTTGCCCTTTGCAGTTAGTGGCAGCCCGCTTTTCGCTGGTTTTCTGAGGAGCCTTTCTCAATGGCCAGAGGTGCAAGAAGGAAATGCCTCATAGCGGATCAGCCATCTTTTTGCTGTCCATTTTGTTGGAAGGAAAAGCCTGGCCCTAAAATGCACTGTGACACTGCACTGAGCAAGGGTAACCTGTAGTGCTCAGTTTTATTACCAGTTTTCTGCTTTCTTCATGTGTCAGTAGTCTTTATCAAGCTGGCCTCCTGCTTGCAGGTGAGTCATCTGAGATGTGATTATGAGGCAGAGATCTTGGTGACTGCTATGCTGCATCTTACCATCAGTTCTGTTAGATTCCAAACTTAAAGGCTGCCAGCTGGGGAATCTAGTTTTGCCATTTACTTCAGGTGTGTCCTTCATAGTTTAGTTGATAAAGCATCAGCTGACAGAAAAACAGCAGCTCAGGAGGTGTTAGTGGTAGCAAGCTCACTGCTGGTGGCCTGCTAGCTGCTAGTAATGCAATGACACATCTGTATTTTGGAGGATGGGTATCGATAAGTGAAGTTCTTACACAGTTACATACACATTTGACAATGTTGTTTTCTAGTCTAGGTTGTTTTTTGGTTGGTGTTTTGGTGTTGTTTTTTTTTTTTTTTTGGCAGGACTGGAGGGTTGTGTTTCTCTGGTTTGTTTTTTTTTTCTAGACTAATTTTCTCTCGTAACCTGACACATTTTCTTATTAAACTGGAGCGGGTTTTGCCAGTATGAAGATTTTTGCATCTTAACTTTCAGGAATTTACCTAAACACCACACTAGTTTGGAAAAATCTGTCATTATGTTCAGATTGCTTTTCTGCAACTGTCGTTCCAAGGACATGTTCATTTCCCCAACTAGCTCAGGCTAGAAAAAAAAGGTTATTGAAAAATAATGGACATAGAAAACCACATATACAGTTTATGCATGTTCAGAATGCCCAGAGCTGCCCTGCTTTCAAACTCATGAGTCATCTTAGCTCAAGCTGTAGAAATTCCGGAGGGCATTTGTTAAATACTGCATGGGTGATGTCATTTTACTGTTTATCTCATTAACAAAATGCTGTGGGAAAGAATTAGGGAAAAGAACCTGGTACCATTTCTCTACTCCTTTCTTCTTTTATTTATTTATTCTTCTTTTCATTATTATTTCTAGAATTGTCATATGCAAAGAATTAATTTGTAAGTGATGGGATAACAAAGATGTTAAATTACAGCAGGACAATCTCTCTCTCTCTCAAGTGATGAGGAAAATTCTGGCAAGCTTTTCTGCTTCAAGTCGTGTGCCTGAGTGTGTCTTGCACTTTCTCCTTGCCCAGAGTGTGGGTGTGTATGTATGAATTTGTATACATGGAGACTGAGAGAGATCTCTCTTGTAAGAAATTATATCATGTGCCTTCCACACCCCAAAATAACACAGAACCCCATATCCCATGCCCCAAAAAACCCAAACCAAACAAAACACCAAAACCACCCCAAAAAACTTAATCTTGAAGTTATTAAAGCTTTCTATTAGGTCTAGTACTGTATAATAGTCGAGTAAGCAATCAGGTTATGCAAATAATGATCTTTTATCTAGAGGTATGCATCTGTAACTAAGAATGTCAGTCACCTTATCTTGTAAACAGTCTGTCCTTAGTACACAAATGCTGGATCTGGTGCAGATGTGCCTGTGTATGCCAGAGCACCAATATATCATTTTTGCTGCATCTAAAGCTTGCAATTTCATGCTTAGTACTTGGCATTGTAACCATGGTTATCTCCAGTTAGATGCAGAATACAGAAGCCTCAGCAGATGGGTTTTTTTACTTAGACTTGCAGCAATCAAAGCACAGAAAAAGACCAGAATCCTAAATATATATGTGTAGAATGAGATAGATATAACAGTATTATTTACTACCTGAGACATGAGTCTCAGACTTTATTGGAGGTGCTTTTTCCTGAAATTTCTTGCTATGCCAAGAGGACTGCTAAGTAATGTGTAGGAGAAATGGGCTTCTTTTTCCAGGGGTGTTTCCCTATCAGAGTAGAAGCCAAGAGGCTGGCTTTTCTCTAAGCATAAGGTTGAAGGAACACATTATCTGTAAACATGCTTACTTTCAAGGAATTGGCTACACTTTTTCTATTTTTACCTTTAAAAAGTCTGACATGTTTTTTTTCTAAGTTTTTGGAAAGCAATAGAGATTCACAGCTCTGATTTTTAGCCTAGAATGTTCCATGTTTTTATGGGAATCCATATGGCCATGTGTGTTCAGCAGAAAGAATTCACCAATGCAGCAGATGACCCCTGCATCTTTACAGGTTAAAACAAACTTATGCAGCTTCTGAGGAATGTACATGACTGTATTTTTTTTTCCTGAACAGTGAGTGGTTATATACCTGATCTTAAAGTTTGGACCCCTCAAGAGCACAGAATTTTCTGTAAGCTCAATGTTTTCTCTGAAAATTGTAATATTATCAATCCTTGTCCTAGAAGAATTTTCTCTTTAATGTGCAGTTTGTACAGCCTGAGTGCACTGGATGTTTTCATTAGGAATCACTGGGTACCATGCTGTAGACAATAAACATTTGCTGTGCAGCAGCTAGAGAACATTTGCTGTCAGGAACAGAACGGAGTCAACTTCAGTAGAACTCTCTAAGCCTCCCAGGCAGGTCTGTTGTAGAAAATTCTTCAGAGCATCCTTCCAAAGTAAAATTGGATTACGTTCTTAAATTATGATGTCTAGTGTAAGGGAGAAGGCTGGATTGGGCATTATCTCAGCCTTTCAAACAAAATAACAGATGTGAAGTCAATGACTTCTATGTATTTGTTCAGGTCCTGACCTGGTAAACTGAGGCTGCTCTGAAAATGGTTCTTAATGACTGGTGCTGCTGTTCACCATACTGTGAGTGCCCTACTGTGATAGCATACTCAGACTTACCGAGACCCATAGTATGTTGTGACAAATGTGTGTCCCCAGGGCCAAGAGGGAATTCCAGAAGCATTTGGGACCCCTGGCATCAGTCTGCCACTGAACTTGTGCAAGAGAGATGGGGCGTGTGTGCTGCATCCCAACAAATGAAGCCATTTGTCAGCCTTCAAAACAGCTGGCAACTGGGCATGCATTTAACCTCCACAGGGCTGGGGAGCCAGCACACAGCATGGGGAAGAGCAAAGTAGGAGCTGTGGCCCTGGAAGAGTCATGGAAAGATGTTAGACTAAGCGGACCCACTTGCAAACATGCATGAGAAGATCAGTAAGTACTTCACCTAAGGCCAAAGACAAAGAGTAGCTGTGGTGTCTGGAAGAGAAATGTGGTACTCAAAAGCCCTGCTTAAAGAAACCAAGCAGAGGAATTTTGCTCATGCAGAATTATGCTTGGGGCTGAATATTGAGTTTCAATTTAATGCAGAGCTGTGAACAAGTGGAAATGCCAGCTATAGGAAACACAGATAAGAGTTCTGCCACATTTTGGTTAAGTGCAAAACCTTAGAAGGAAATGGGAAATGCTTTTGAGATTTGGATACTTTACTCTTCAATGTGGTGCATACAGCAGGTCTAGCCCCAATATATTTTGGAGTTGAGTCTCTTATTTGTGCTATGGTATGAAAGCTAAAGGCTGCCTTCACAATGAAGCCTTTATGCTAAACAATGGAGTGATAAAACAGGAAAAAGCTGTTCCCTTCTTTGAAGAGCATACAGATCTCACAAAGTAAGGAGAGGACAGCAAGGAGAAGGGGAAGGAGGAGGAGAATGTTTCCATGTAGAGTACAAAGGAAATCTTCAGGATTCCACAAGGATGCCATTTTCATCATTCATTTATTAAGACATATGTGTCTCTAAAGTGTGTTGCTAAGTATCTCCTTACCCTTGGAAAGTGCAAACTGTAATCTCTGTTTTATCTCATTTGAAAATTTAAATGATGTAGGATTTTAATTTAAAAAGTCAGTAGGTTTTAAAATAAGCAAAGAAGTTGCACATTGTATGTTGTGTCCAATGGGCACTGTGTCCCGGAAACAAGTAATTTTGGGGGCTTAGGTAACTTTGGTGAAATGCTATAGGAAACCTGGTCTGGACTATGCTTTTGTGTTCAGATATTGAAATCAATTACAGGTACCTCTTTCATGCAGCCTCTCTGCAATGGCAAGAAGGTGGTGTTGACACTTTCAGATTAATTTTGCTTTGAATTTTTGGTTTTACCTGAATGCAGTTTTCAAAGTGTATCTCAGATAATGCAAGTTCAAATAATTCGAAAGCCAAAAGACTGCATGAAATCTTGTGAGATGAAGTAACTGAGTTCTGCACAGATCTGCTTGCTATCTAAAAATAGTTTAGTTTCATCTCTATCCAGAATCTCCTGTGATAGCAGAAGGAGCAATAAAAACCCAAAAGACACCTGAGAAGCTAAGTCAGTGGCTTGAAAGGAAAGCAAGGAAAAGAGACACTGTAACTGTGGTGTGAACTTTGTCCCTCCTTGAAATGGCATTTAAGTGCAGTGAATGCGGTATTTTCTGTAAATGGATTATCATGCACACTTCTAAAGCTGTACACATGCCCTCTGTGAGAGACTGAGTTTGTACCTGCTGTTCAGCAGCACACTAGATTTTTTTTTTCTTCCTTTGCAGAAAGAGAACAAAAAAAAAATATGGTAGAACAACAAAACCCAAAAGAGTGGAGGAGAAATGTTTACTAATTTTAATAACAGCTCTTTTCCACAGACAGTTCAGCACTGATCTGTTGTGATCTGAAATAGTTTAATTTCCCTGTGAATCTGAGGCAGCACACAATGTATTTATTTTTTTGCACTGCTGAGTAATCCTTCTTCTCTCCTTATTTACACAGCAACCTAAATGACATTTGCTATCTTGCAAGCACAGGAGAAGATGAGTCACCTGACTGAAGGGGTTGCAGCCTGAATTCACCAGGCACTGGGGAAAGAACAAACCAGGATCAGACAGAAAAAGATGTCTTCTGTAGCCCAAGGTGCAACGTAAGAAACACTTCCTTTTCTTCAAGCTGATCTCCCTTTTATTAGTTCTTTGAATGCATTTGAATTCTGTAAGCAATCCCTCATTCATCTGTTTTTACCATTCTGCTGCAGATTTGGCCAATGCTTAGGCACTTGTTGAACCCTAAGTCAGCTGACTATTGTCATGATCAAAGTTGGGCCATGCATAAATATAAAGATGCATAAATATAAAGATGCATAAATATAAAGGTTAAAATAAAGGTTAAATATAAAGGTTAAAATAAAGGTTAAATATAAAGGTTAAAAGAGAAGGCAGCTGGGTATGGTCCTCTCTTTTTTCCAGGATGATAGTGGACTTTGTGCAAAACCCCCTTCCCTTCCCTTCCCTTCCCTTCCCTTCCCTTCCCTTCCCTTCCCTTCCCTTCCCTTCCCTTCCCTTCCCTTCCCTTCCCTTCCCTTCCCTTCCCTTCCCTTCCCTTCCCTTCCCTTCCCTTCCCTTCCCTTCCCTTCCCTTCCCTTCCCTTCCCTTCCCTTCCCTTCCCTTCCCTTCCCTTCCCTTCCCTTCCCCAGGGAATTTTTTAGTGTTCTGCTACACTTTCGAGTAATCAATGGCTCTAACTAGTCTGCAGTGACAGGAAACATCTCTGCCAGTCAACAGGCAGATGACATTTTTTGCTCTTGCACACCAAATTCTCTACAGCTGAACCTTACAGACATGGTTACAGGTAACTGTAGTATGAGCAATTCCACACTCATTATTAGTCTCTACATTCAGGTGTAAAATACCTCTCTAGAATTAAGTCTTTACTTGCAGTGCCACTGATAAGATACCTGATATTTCTGAGCATTCTAAGGAGCCATGGAAATGTGGAAAACTTTTTTGAAGATCATAGGCAGCTGTGCAGTATTTAAAACAGTTTTGTATACTTAGCTACTTAGTCATCCCAAATTCTATATGAATTGAGGCAGTTTAATGCCTACTTGATGTTACAAAGTATGAGTTTAAAGCCACAAAGCAATGTGTTAGGTGGGCAAAGTCTTCAGACATTTTTTTATTTTACTACTTACATTGAAAATTAGCTGGAGACATTTCCTGTGAGAAAGCAGCAATTATAACTTTGGATTGATGGGTTTATGACCAAGCTGCAAAATTTAGTTAATGTAGCCAGACTGCTAATTACCCACCAAATATCTTAGACCTTGTTCCTTATTGCTATGGTAATCCTTTTACTATAACATTAAATCAATTAACTTTTTTTCCATGCAATTATATTTCTATTAAATCGCTATGGGGTTTCACAGAACTGTTCAGATAACTGCATTTATGTGCATATCTAAAGAACTCCTGACTGGCATTAAATACAACAGGCAGCAGCAATAAATCATCACAGTTGCATCATGAAACAGTTCTCTGATGTAGAGTAGGTAGGTTTGCAATTTGGAGAGCCTCAGCTCAGGTGAGGGGCAAGACAGTGCTGGGCCAAGCAGCTTTTGTGGCTCTTTGTCCCAGAAAACATCTTTTTCTGTCTTTTTATGAAATGAAAGGCTGCAGAATTTCCATCTCATGATAGTGGTAGGTTTGGGGTTTTGTTTTGTTTTGTTTTTTTGGTGCTCTTTGAAGTTGCCTGGAGAGTGAAAGTTTTATTGCAAAATGGAGGTTTGTTGTCCTCACCACTTCCGCTTTACATAGTTCACCTGCTTTCAGTTATCTTCTTCAAACTGCATCTTGGAAGGAGCTGAGCTGCTAGACTGGTATTGCTGCATTATGACTTTCAGATCCTCACTTGTCTGTACTTCTATCTGTAAATTTAATCAGATTGAGGATGAGTGGTCAGTTCTGCACAATCAGATAGAAGAGTGAGATTAGGTACAAAACTTGCTTGTTTCTGTAAGAAAGCAGCAAGGTCTTGGCATGACCAGTCAGCAATGGAGTGTAATTGGCTGGAGGATGGCAGTCTGAATTGAGCAGATTCATCTTGTTTCCCTAATTTAAGACTGTTTCAGGCATTGTAATTCTGATTGTTTGCTTTATTTCTGGAAGCAGCAAAAAAAAAAAAAAAAAAAAAGGCAAACGAATTCTGCAAGGGTGAGAGCTGATTAGCTCTATAGCCTTTGTACAGAAAATCCCAAACTTGAAATACCTCTGCAGCTATTGAATCTTTTACCAAATGGATCAACTACCATAATTAGTTAATGATTCCCTTATGCTGAAAACTGGGGAAATTAAAATTTGAAGCAATGTGATATATAGACAAAGCATTCAGACAATTTAAACTGCTGTGAGTTTACCTCTTATACCAGAGGATTAACCTCTGAACCTGCAAACAGGGCCTAACAAAGGCAAGTAATTGTTGGGAGAAAAAAGTATTTTTGTCTTCTTTTATAGGTGGAGGACAGAACAATGGAAAGTGACTGTCACATCCTCTAGGCAAAACAGGTAAATCTCATTTATGGATTGAGTTTTTTCCTGATGACCTTTCTAACTGTGTTTAATCCCAGATGTTGATGGATCTGACTTGACAGTCCTCACAGGATGCTTCCATCTTAGGATATTCAGATTCTACTTGTGCAGGAGTTGTTTGCACCATGTAACTGATAAGGAAATCATACTAAGGTTGACCACTAACCTACAAAACTGATCTGATGGTTTTCTGTTTCTCTACCAACTTGCGCTGCTAATTCTCAGTCAAGAGCACCAATGCACTTGAGGTGGATATTCTTTACAAAGTAAGTGCAGGAAAGATGAGGCAGCAGTGCCAGCACATCTTGAACAAAGGAAAGGGTGCCAACTAAAATGCTGAGCACTGTTTTCCTATTGCTGACAGCAGCAAAGGAAAACCTGGAAATATCTAGTAGTAAATAAACCACTTTGATAGTTTAAGGAAGCAGATGAACTCAAAGATGAATATGTAATACTTAACATTTTTTTCAATGGTGGATATTAGAAGTGAACATTAGATGTAAATCTCATTTAAGTCCTCAGAGCCCTTTCTAAGTGGTATCATCAATGCCATTAGGTACCATGTTAGCACTAATTCTGTTGTTAAGCTCTTTTACATCAAAGTGACATGCTATATAATTATTTTAATTATTTTCTAGTTGAAGTGTATTTGTGCCTATGAACTTCTATTCATAGAACCATAGAATGGTTTGAGTTGGAAGGGACTTTTAAGATTATCTGGTCCAACCATGGGCAGGCTCATCTTCCACTAGAATGAGGTTGCCCAAAGTCCCATCCAACCCATCTGGGATCATAACAACAGCTTTCCAGTTTTACAGTAGGTAATAAATTCAGATATTAATGTACAATTCATTACAGGAAGATTGCAATGCTTAATCACATTCTTGTGGGGATGTAGATACAAAAGATAAGAAGTTCTGTTTCAGTGTATCTTCTATCGGTATTTCTCCACAGGGAAGGACACTCTACTGTTCTCCAGCACACACATGCACAGATGTATTACAGCTGTGCTCATGCTGAGGAAGGTAGTAGCATAAATATTTCAGTAGAAAACCACATTCCTAACAGAAATAGCACTGGTACAACTGCTGCATGCATGCCACACTTCACTGACAACAGCATTTTCCTCTTTCCCATGATACCAACATTAATAACAGTGAAGTCCTTTGGAACTAATGTGGCATATGAGTGTAATTCTGAAGGACAATCACCTCACTGGCTGAAGTCAATCTGCAACAAGGTGATCAGAGCAAATGGCTGTGTTAAGAGCAATGCAAGTAAATGCTGTGGATAGAAAAGGATATGTCTTCCCTGCTCCTCATTGTCATGTCACTCAGACATATATCAACTTACAGTATCGATGGGCTATTTCAAAGGTTATCAAAACTTCATCGTGAGTGTAAGTGTTCTGCTGGATCCATAATCTTTTTTGGAAGTCATATTTGTGAAGGCTTTGAGGTTTTTAATCAGGCTGTATTTCTCATTCTGAAACTCCAGATAAATGATTTGGAGTATTTACCCTATTTTAGTGATGAGGAAAAAAATTAGGGAGAGAACTTGTAGCATGTTTTACTGTCTTAGGTATTTATTACTTTTTCTTTAAAAGAAAAAAATTTTTTTTTAATTCCTTCTTCAAAGTTTATGTGGCTTTGTGCCCTTATCCATTTCTATCAGTCTTCTCTGACTCCACTTTTATTGCACAATATTCTATCTTTTTGGATGGTACAAAGCAAGGTATTTCAGCTCATACTGCAACTCTGAAACACCTGCTGGTACCGTGCCTGCAGTGTTTCTTGTTCTACTCCATTTGTTTGAGAATTCACCTTTTTGAAAAGTGTTTTGCTATTACATGGACATCACTAATGGGCTAGCAGCAGTGTACATCATGTCCTAAACTGCTCCTGTTCATGTCAAACAGTAAGGGCAGAAGTAATTCAACTTTTCTCTCCAGCTGCTGAGAGTATCTCTGGAAATCACTATTCTGAGGACTCCTTGAACTTGAAAGGATAGCAGATAGGCTGATTGTGGTAATTGGATATCATTTTTCTAAGATACAGCAGCTATAGACTGTACTCACAGCAATGAAGAGAGTACAAGTGGTCTAACTCATTGCAGCTCATTCCACTTGCTGTGAGTAGAACGCTTCACCGTGGTCAGAGAAAATGCTGCTGACACACTGACATCTGATGAAGGTGTTTGGGATTGGCATGAGCTTCAGTGTCTGTAACTTCTGTGTCTTCTGAAGGATTTACACTGAGAGGCAGGAAATGCCTCCCATGCTCATCTTGTGTGAGGAGTTTTTCTGAGTCTCTGGATCATCTCTAGAGGTGAACAGAGGAGGCACCTGCCTTACTGCATTAAGTGAGTAAGGACCTTAGGCTCTCAAAGGCATGATGCCAAAGGACCTTGTGTCTCATCCGTGTTTTCTTGACTGCAAGGAGTAAATAAGAGGTGGTGTCCTATCTTATGGAATGGGTTCCTTGTTATTTTTCCTGTTTGATGTAGTAGAAAAATGCTGGCTCTCTGGAAAGGGGTGGATATCTGAGTACACACGCAAGAGAGGAATCCCTGAAGCTCAGCTTCAGCTTCATTGGAACTACATGCAAGTAACAGTAGGTCTTGTACTGTTACCTTAAAAGGTGAAGTTCATGTCCCAGCTTCCTGTTCTTCCCTTGGATCAGATGAATTTCTGGATAAAATGCATTATATAACCATTTATGTAAGTTTTAAAAGTTTATTCAAAAAAGAGGCTTTGCTACTGCTACATACATTGTATAAACAAATGGTATAATACATTTTTGGTGGGATTTTTCATCTTTCCAGAATTTTTTAAAACTCTTTAGGGCCTTCATTTTGGTAACCTGTCCATTTTTCTAGCATTTTTTTTTTTTTGCCAAAGCAAGCAATGACAGTTCGGATCTGAAGAGGCAAGTAGTTTTGTTGGTTTTAAAAGAGAACAAAGGGTTATATATGTATGAAAGATTTAAAGGTAGACACCAATGTGAAATTCTTGGAGATCAGCATACAATTATCCTGCTGCATTGAGATAACCAAAATTTAATCGTGTGGAAAGAGCTGGAGAAGTGTTTTATGTCAGTACTAATAACTGGGAAGTTTGGGAATAGGAAAGCAGGAGCCATCTCTCTAATCTGCAGTCTGTTGGCTTTCTGGGGTGTGTATGTGCTTTACAGTTGCTTTTCTTTTGCATCAGTAACCTGTGCTTGTAAAGTCCACTTGGGTGATTATTTCCAGTGCTTGCAAAAGGATGTGCTTTCCTTGGTTTATTTTTTTGTGTGCATTTTTGTACTGCATGCCCTCTACATTGTTATCCACGCTGAGCTGATTTACCTGCTTAGAATAATGTTGCACATGATGCTTGAGATGCTGAATGTTTAATTACATCTCTACTCAGATGCTTCTCTTTATGGAGCAGCAGAAGCTATAAAGCATCTATTTTTCCAGTGTGGATTCTGATAGCAATAAACCCTTGCTTATGATATGCTGTAGTAGCTATTTCCAAGTGTCAGAAATCATTCCAGAACTGGGCTGACATTTTAAAGCCAAGCCCAAGATGGGTCTTGTTCCAGGAAGCAGACTTAATCCAAACCACAACTAAGAAGCATATCTGAGAGAGTGACTCATGCTCAGTTCAAGATTTCTTTGGCTTTTATTCCATTTGTTGCTGGCTAGGCAGGTTTTGTTTTCAGCAGGTACTTTGTATTTTTAATTGGCTTTTGTTCAAATGGATTTATATTTTCTTTTCGAATTATGGAATCTAAGTATCTTAGGTAGCAGAATAAAGGAGAGCAGGGAGTCTTCTGGTATTCATATTCCTCTGCTTTTAGGTTATCAGGCTTTCAACTTCCAAATTACTGTGGAATCTGAAGAGCCCTTGTTATGCCCATGTTGCCTTTTGATTTTCTAGCTCATTTGGTTCTTGTTCTCCAGCTCATGCCTCCATTACATGCCCAGCTCAGCTTTCAATCTTATTTCTTTTTTGTGATTCAAGAGCAGCTCTCACCTCCATTCCCCTCACATATGAATTTGTATTAGAGAAGTACATGGTATTATTCTCCTCCTCTGGGTTTTGCTTCAGTAAAATTGGTTATGTCAATGAGAGAATAAAACCTATGTCCCTAATCAGTGTATTCATTGCTTTCAATATGAAACAACAGAGCTTTGGCAACACTGTTGCAACTAGAGTTGTTAATTAATCTATCCATATTTGTAATTTTGAATATAGGGCTCACAAGGAAGCCTATGCCAACCCCCATATTTTGAACCTCAGGAAAAAAAAGTGAGTTTCCTTCTGCTTACCAAAAGTTTAGATTTGTTTTCAGATTGGTAAAGAACACACATGAAGTAAGCAGTGTGGTAGGAGGAAATTCAATACTTCCCACTCTAATTTATTTTTCGTGATTTTTTTTTTTTTACAATACCTTTTCTGATGCTGACAGAAGCCAAAAAAAGTTTACAAATAGAGAGCAACTAATGGCTGTAAGCAAATGTTTTTACAGATCTAAACACATAAAAGAATTAATATCCTCCAATTTTCCTTAACTGTGCCTGCAGCTGTAACCACACATGAGACTGCAAGGAAAAAAGTGAGATGAAAATGTCCTGGATACATGATGAGAAATACCAGTGACAGATTTGCAGTTTAATCAGATGTTTCCTAACCTGGGTCACTTGGATCATAAATTATTTGGAAAAAAAATTTTCAAAAGTCCTTCTTTAATTGCTTCCATTGGAAAAGCCATCCCTAATCTGTTGCTGCCTTCCCCATGGCTTTTTAGGGCCTAGGGAAGTCAGGTTGTTGCTTTATGGCAGTAGATACAGAGATTTAGGACTCCTAAGCTCATTCCTAGTTTCTTCAGGAAATAATGTTTCCTGCCAATTTGATACTGGGTACAAAATCAAGAGAAAGGACACAACTTGTAAGTTCTCCTTCCTAAGTTCCTGTACAAGTGGCTGCTTATATGAAATGTCCCTTTTTAGGTAGTGGATTCAGGTTTTACATATTTTTCATCTGCTCCTTCTTCCAAGGCAACGAAATTCACAAAAGCTTTTTCAGTTTAAGTTTGGTTTTTGTTAATTGATTTTTTCCATGTTATTATCTTTTCCCAGTTTTCATGTTTTTAAGCAAATGTTCTATACTTTAAAGCAAACGTTCTATATTTTAAAGCAAACTTTAATGAGAAAGCCGCTCTACTTTTTTTCAGCTACATTTGTCTTCTTGCCTTGTCCTGTGCACTGTGCATTTGTGCAAGATCTACACTACCTGTAGAACCACAAACATCTCAGTGACCTCTTGATGACAAAGTGTTTGGAACCTTGTAGGATGTTTAAAAAGTGAAACCTTAACGTTCTAGAAAAAGACTTTTCAGATGTATCAACCTAAAAGTGATGATTGCTGCTTGAATCATGAGGCTTTAAAAAGATATGAAAATTAACCCCCCAGACTTTACAGATAGTGAGACACACTCATGCAGAGAAAACACGGACTTCAAATTGACAATTCTTGCAGATTTTTCTGTTGATTATTTTGACTAAAAAAAATTTCTCATTGGAGATTGAAGCTTACTGAAATATCTTATCCAGGTTTTCCCAAAGAATCCACTACTGTAAGTGTACCCACCAAAGATTTTAAAACTTGTCATCTGCTTTCAACCTCAGAAGTTCTACATGAGCACAATAATTATTTCTCAGTCCTCAGCTACAATCTAATGACACCTTTAAAAGGTCTTCTCTTGGTATAGTCATACTGCAGCTGTAGTGCTATCTTCAGCTGTTTGGGGATTGCATGTGCCCACACATCATTGTTGTTGCTGAACACATTTTCCATAATATGGTGGGTGATAAGCCCATGGTTAAAAAGAATTTTTGGCAGTGTTAATTAAGGAGGCTGCAAATATTTTGTTGGTGTGGGGGTAATTTCAGCTCACACTGACACATGTGGTTGAGACC
Source organism: Indicator indicator (assembly GCF_027791375.1). Taxonomy (NCBI): domain Eukaryota; kingdom Metazoa; phylum Chordata; class Aves; order Piciformes; family Indicatoridae; genus Indicator; species Indicator indicator. The sequence continues at coordinate 27,172,282 of NC_072021.1, read as the reverse complement.
ATTGTCCTGATATGACTTCTTCTGAAGCAATATGGTTGTACATGGCAGGAATCTCTTTTAGAGGTGATCAAAATAGTGCATATTAGGAAATATGTCAAGTGCTTGTGGTGTTAACTGCTGACATTGGTTTTTGGTTTTTGTTCTGATGCATTTTATCACTAGAGGGAAGGGATATATCATGTGATTTAAATATTATATATTATCTTGTCCATATTAAGGACAAGAATACAGACTGCCTGAATAAGAACTTAGTTGTTGGTGCTGTATGAAGATGATCTCTTGGCCCATGCTCAGGTGCTATACCGAGTGAAGCCAACTCCATCACAGGAGGCACAGAACTTCCTCCTGTGTGTTTTCAGCTTCCATACACTCTTTTTTATCTCACAGCTGAGAATAAGACACTGCAGGTTTCAGAAGAGGTAAAGGCCACTAACTGGAAGTATGCAATGAATAACGTTTACAGCTGTAGCCAGAGAAGAGGGTGATTTTCAAATATACCTCCTTATTTTTCAGATAAGATTCAGTTAGTGAGAACAACACAAATTATCAATAATTATTTATACTCTGCAAACATGACTAGTCAAATTTCATGGTTTGTGGTCTGTGCATAATTGAACAAGCAACTCATCTTCACATGATTGCAATCAGTATGTACACATCTTGCAATGTGGCATTCTTGCACTGCACAGTATGCTGGGGAAGATATTTTTTCTTTCCTGTATATTCCTGGAATGAGGTAAAGAGGACACCAAAGTAAATAATTTTCTGCCTGGTTTCATTCAAAAGCTGCTGTGGAATCTGCTGATAGCTTGAAAAGAACTTAATAAAAAGTTGGAAAAGAAGAGATTGAATAGGATAAGTAATAAGAACCAAGGTGAAGAGAAACTCTGAAAGATAAATCTAGCAAACTACACTGAGCTTTGACAGAATCCCTTGAATTAGATGGCTCTCAAACCACTTCAGATGAATGTAGACCCTGGAGTGCAATTTGCAGTGATATCAAATTGATAGAAATTGTTTTTCTATAAAGCACCTTGGAGTGTTAGCTTTGATTAATCAGACCTAATTATCACAGCTAACAGAGCATATCTACAAAAGACAGAAACCACAGCCACGGCAAAGTTCACAGCTTCCTCTGTCTAGACATATGAAGTTCCACAGGAATGTGGTCCATACACAGCCCAACTTGTGGGATACAGTTGCAAGCATATTTTCAAAGCCCCACTGTTAGCATGTGTTTGCATCAAAATTAGATGAGTTCAGTCATAAACACCTCTGCACTTGGGAATGTTTGACTAAGCTGACTAGTTCTCTGTAAACATGCAAGCAGCAAGAGGTAGAGGTGTCACTGTGCACCTGCACCATCACTAGAGTCCTAAGCAACATACAGATTTGGGGTAAATCTGTGCCAAACTAAAGTGAAAATGAAACCTTCTTTTAGGTGGAATAGTTGTTGGTATTTCAGGAGTCAGACTTCAAGTGAACTGTTTTATCCTTTTGCTTATTTTGCTGTTTTTATTTCAGGCTAAATATCATCTGGCATGGAGAAGCAGGCTGGATATGTAGTCTCAATTCAGTTTACTTCTAATGGAATAGGGAGAAATAACCTCTTCAACCACCTCTGCTAACTCCATCAGGTAAGTGAGTCAAGGTCCTTCCCCCCTCTGTGCTGAATTTACAGAGCCTGCAAATAGACTGAACTCACTGATGGTCTCTATAAACATAGCAAGTTATGAGTTGTGACAAGAACAGGAGGCTGATTCGGCCAGCTATGCCATGGGAGCTGATAGACAACAAAGCATTGGTGGTCAGATGGAAGCAGCAAATTCTTATAGCTCCTTGGTCTGACTGTGAACCAGACTCTGTATTAACTGTTTCAGGGTCAGAAGGGTGACCTAAATTCTTAGTGCCTGTGTTCAAGAGAACAATTATATCACTTGAAATGCAGGGTGACAAAGTTCCCCTGAGCTGTGCTTGCAACCACTCTCTGCTTGTTCAAAACCCACTGCTGAAATGCAGAACACAATATAACCACGTTTTTTTAAAGTTGTCTTATCTTAATTTTATCTTTTCCCAGGTAATGTCATAAATATTTATTTCATGAGTAACAGGGGTAGAGAGTTTTATGGACTTTTCCCATAAATCATAACTAAATGCTCCAAAACAAATAAAAGAGTAATTATTTCCTTATGAAACCTATCACTGCAGCTTACCTTATAGAATCATAGAATCATTATGGTCAATAAAGACCTTTAAGGCCATCAACCCAACACCCCTGTTCCCAGTAAACCATGTCCTGGAGACCTATCTTTCTTTTCCTAAGTGCTGTTGGAAATAACCGAAATATACTGGAAGTTATGCTGTCTGTTTTGCTCTCAGGCAATGGAGGCATGGGAACATTAAGAACATAGCTTAGAAAGTATTTTCAGAGCTGCATAACCAATCCCTGGTTCTCATGGCTGTGCAGTGCAATCTAGAATCCTAGGCAAGGAGCCTACATTTGCTCTGCTCATCATGTGGTGTCTTGAGCTTCTCTGAATGGTGGCACAATGACAATAGCTGCTTAGAGGAAGTACTTATACTGGTAGGTGAACCTCTGACTTTGAGCATTGAGGAGAGGTTGCTCAATGCTGAGCACCTGTTTAAGAACAACCATTGTCTCTTGGTGATGCCACCACTTTCCTTTTGCACAGCAGGAATAGGGAAAAGGGGAGGGCATAACTTCACACCCTCTCACCTCCTCCGAGGGCCTCCCCACCTAATAAGAGAGGAAACTCAAGTGGCAAGGGAGGACACACCCTTGCCTCCTGTCCTGGATGTGCAACTGGAAAGACAGGGGTGGGTGAAAGATCAGAGCACCAATGCTAAAGAGCATAGGAAGAGGCTCTAACTACAGCCTACACAGACAAAGGCAGGAGTGAGAACCCAGCAGTCCCCAGTGCTGCCCTGTTTGCAAGGGCAGCCTTCACCCATCACCACCTTTCCTTTGCCTTTACTTGCGCACTGGTGTGAGGCAAAGAATTGTCCTTAGACTGATTTCTGCCTCAGAGAGCCTGCAACACAACTGTAGTGTCACACTCCTGAAGTGCTTCCTTTTGACTAGGATGTGTTTTTTTCCTTTGGGCAGGAGCTTGGGGGTGTGGGGCAGAAGGAAGGGGGGAGGAGTTGTGTGGGGTTTTTTTGTTTGCTTTTTTACTGCACCTCACTTCATCTTTAAAATTAGGAGCTGGACCTAGGTTATGGACTGCAGCCTTCTTGCCTGTGGTGCTGTCCTTCCTTCTGTCCAGCAGTAAGCTATCAGCCTTTCCGTATTACCCTCCGCAGAGAAGGTTTCTGGGGGAGAAGGAAAGCCTCATGCCTTCCAGCTCTGCTGGGGCAAACAGTGAGACAAGGTTTTCAGAGCAAAACAAATAAGGTGATTCTTGTTTTGATTTATTCTTCTGTGTGGTGCTAATACTCTGAGGCTACTTTATAGTGTGTTTTGGATTGTACACACTGCTGTCAGTGATGGCCAAGAAAATGTTGGCTATCGCCGTAAACTCTGTGCGAAATGAAATAGCATGAAGCAAGTGATGATCAAAAAGAGGTAGAGGTTTCTATTCTTACTGAGAGATATTGTTGTCTCTGTAGAAAATTGATTCCTTCAGTCAAATCTACAAAAAATGCATTAAGAATATATATAAAAAAAATTTCCTTTAAAAGCAAAAGGAGCAAAACGTAGTTATTTTGTAGGGCTTGCAAGTTTCATTTTTGCTTTAAAATGCAGTTGCAAATAAGTATATTTTTAAACTGCAGAGAAGGCAAAACCAAGAAAATTTGGGATAAGAAAACCAAAAGAAATAAAAATTGGGGTTTCTATCTCAGCCTAGGAAATAAAAGTTGGGGTCTCTATCTCAGCCTGCCCCATTAGTTATGGCCTAGCAATGTGCATTATGCAAATTAAGCAACAAGCCTTTTAAAACCCTGATTAAAAACCTGACCCTATGGATTAAGTGGAGCCATCTTAATATTCCACATGAAAGGAATGTCCTGTGTTGCAGGCTAAGATAGCAAGGAATAAGAGGGAACTACTCTGGCTTTAATTTTGCAATGCAGATTCCAAAACTAAACAGATTTGTGAGAATGAATAAAGAAAAATTAAATTCAGAACTGATGACCTGTAAAGTCTTTGCTTTAAGTACAATTGTCCTTTATCTGCAGTCCTCTAAGGAGCAGAGTAAAATATTATGCAAAATGTTAATGACATATGGCAGACTTCTAAATTTTTTTTTGCTGTCTTCCTTCTTCATACCAAAATTGTAGCTATAAGGAAGCTTTAGAGTTTCTTTCTAGACAAGGAGACAAAGCATTTTCTATTTTTTTAGAAATATTACCATTCATTCCATTTATCTTCCATAAGAGAAAGAGTGTAGTACATTTATAATACAGTGAGATAAGAAAATGCAGGCAGTATGAAAGGACACATGCTCAGTAGCAGAAGAGTATTTTTACAGGTAGCTTTTTCCAGTTCAGAAAACCTGCTCACTACTGCTGTGTTGCTTCATTTGTGATGCAGGATGAGAACTAGTTGGGATGCCTGCAGCTCAGCCCTCATCTAATTTGATTGTGTATAAGCTTTCAGAGCTGAAACTGGAGTCTGCTGGTATAAATATTTGATCAAATTAAAATGCCTTCTTGGACAATAAGGAAACAAAATAGCTTTGTCTGCTTGTTATTTTTAAAACATCCTTCTATTAAAGGGGGAAAAAAAAGAAAAAGATAGGAAATGTGGAGGCACTTTTGAGAAGGGAATTTTCTTGTCATAAAAACATGGTCAGCTAATAAATGAACAAGTCGGTTGAACCAGACACTGGTTACAAGGTGAAAGCGGAGAAGCAATTTACAGAATGTAATTTATTCTTTAAATGTTAGTTTTGCATTGAGGCAATATTCATGATCAGACTCCAAATACTTGGGTTAGAATTACTGCATTTGGGGATAGATCTTTTATGAGCTAATCACAAATCATTCTGCCTTGGGTATATGTGACTTATAGTTTGAAATAGGATCGTCAGTGTTAGGTTCACATTATAGCCTTCTAATATTCTAAGTTTTAACACAGAAAAAAAAAAAAAAAGGGCTGGAAGCCAAAAGAATCTTAATTCTCTGGGTTAAATCTGTTTAGGAATGGCACTGCATATGAAGGATTAAAGATTTCTGCCAAGTTTATATCCCTTTTCCTTTTCTGAGCTTTCTTAACTTTGTCCTCTGTGATGCCATTATTCAAATTCTAACCCTAAAAAGATTTGAGATTGATTTGCTTCTAGAGTTTTAGACAAGGCTCTCTGGCAGTTGTTGTACTCACACCATATGCAACTTATGCAGCCCAAGTTAAACTGCAGAACCTCATTCTAACATTTTGAGAAATTGAGCAAACCAAAAATCCTACATTTGTCAAGTATTGCAGTTGTGTGTGCAAGAAATCTACATATTGCTGCATAGAATTTCTGTGCTGCAATTCTGAATTGCAAGAGGACAACTCTAGTAAAAGTCAGTTTTCACTTCCCTTTATAATTTCTAAATTGTCGTACTGTCTCTTCAAAAATGACTAAAGAAACCTTTAATGGGGGCAATTCTGTTTTGTGCTTGTCTTTCCTGTTCACCACAGCTGTAGTTTGGGTCAGATGTCAGAGGAAAATGCAGAGATACTTCCATGCATCTGAGGAAACAGGTCTCTCTCATTCGGCACAGAGAATCTTGCTCTTATGTGGCTCCAAGCCTGCTGGGGCTCCAGCCACTGACTGTCCAGGGGTGACAAGGGCCAAACCTCACATTGCACACAGAGTTCTGCTGTGCTTAGACTGCAGTGCTGCAGTGAGACTGTAATGATCATATTTGGCCCTACTTATTGGAGTACTCACTGTGAGGTTATTCTTTATTCTGCCAGTTTCAGAAAAGGTAAAAACAATGAAAAAAGTAAATATTCTGGGAGGCCTTTACTTTGCCTAATTTAAGACACATCTTTGTGATCTGCATCTCCCTCTGAAGGGCCCTTTATTCTTTCCAGTGCTTGCATGTGACTTTAAGGCTGCAGATACAGCAGCTCTGAAATGTGCTTATGTTGGACAGTTAGTTTAACATGGATAATGTGAATTTTCCCTTAGTCTTATGACAGTTGTTGGTGGAGTTTGTCTTTGCTGTTGAACTAAGATCTCTAACACTGATGGTCATGTATGATTCACCTTTTTTGACTAAGTATGTTATATTTTGCCATTGTAATTCTGTCATAGCCAAATGAATTCCAGCTGCTGGTAAAATAATTTGAGCAGTTGGAGTCATAACAGAAACAAACATTCAAGAATGATTTGGGCTTTCATCTATCTATATGATTTGATATGGATTAAACTCCCTGTTGCAAATAAATAGACTTCTGTGGGAGTGATTGTAGCTATGGATTCAGTCTAGTATGTAGTGTTAAATTTACTATAAATTTCCTGAATTCCATGGGATTCAAAACGGCACAGACATAATTAAGATTGATTCCAAAATGTGGAAATTGGGCTACAGCAATCAGAATTTTTCCATGCTAGAAGGTTCAGGATTGGTTGTTATATCAGCTATAGGTTTATTTCACTGTGTATCCCCTAAATACACAGTTTTCAACTGGTTTTCCTCTAAATAGTTTTAACATCAGCTTTAATGTTCAGCATTTCCATGTCTTAAATTAACTAAACCAAAATTGCTCTTTGTTGTGTGTCCCTCCTTTTGCAGGTTTCTGATCTATGTTTAAGGGGGAAAAAAAATATAGAATGAATTTCTAACAGCAAGAGATTGGAAAGTTACTGAGGCAAATTTGAGTAAGGATAATGAAATAGCCCTCTGGTTATCCACTGTCATCAGGCACTGAGGGCTGATACATGCTCAATACATGGAGAGCACTGCCAGCTGCATCAGACTGTCTCCACAATGTCATTGCTCATAACTCTCAGTGCTGTCATTTTGGTCTGAGACATGAACAATGGCTTTGTCCTACAAAACCCAAATATTCCCTCTGCTTTGTGTTTTTAGCTCATCAAAACAAGGATGGTCTACCTGAAGGCTGAAATAAATTTTCTAGCATTTTTATTTTGCTAAGCCTCAAGGTAAATAATGATTTACCAGTCTGTGTGTGACCACCCTCTTGTTCTTGCTGCTAATAATCATACTTGTGGCACTGAACAATTTATGTAGCCAGCAATATATCAGCCCAGAAAACACATAAGGATCAGTGAACCTGATGAAAATTCTGTCTGAAATGCCCTTCCTCCACCAAGTCAGCAGAGCATAACACTTGGAAATAAAGGTCAGCACAGCTGCAATTGAAACACTGTTAGTCATCTCGGATTGGGTTTGGCTCTGAGTCCCATTTATCAGTGTTAGCCAATGAAATGATCCCTGGTTCCAAATGGTTTCTAATTTGTTCCACATCAGTCCCTAAATGGGAAGACTATAATTTCTCCCTCTTCCCATGGTTCACCGTCTTTTGCTTTCTCTGAATACAGTGTGCAAATTTACTCTTCAGGATTCCAGAAGCAGGCAGAACTACATTAGCATTACTTCTCTTACCACTTATTACTATTACAGCTCTTTCTGACTTTTTTTTTAAGCTACTCTCACACATACAGAGAGGAGGAAAATAACAGACTCCTGAAGACCACTGCTGCCAAACATTAGGCTTTTCTTAAAAATGAGGTGTATGTGGGTTTTTTTTCTGCCATTTTGCTGGTGGGCAGCTAAGGAAGATGAGACTGAACATCTACAATATGTACTTTTTAGCTTAAGGGCCTGCAAAACTGATGAAAAGAATCAGAGTAGGAAATGCCATGAGCTGAAAAGAAACAAAAAGACAACAAGGAGGTTTGGTAGGAAGCCAGCCTTGCTTTGTTAATTCACAGAAAATGGAAGCTGCCTTTAGCTGAAGATCTTTAAGTGGATCAAAAGGCACAAAGGTGTTCACTGTTGTCCAATTTGTTTGATTAAATATTCATAGCACAGCTAAGGGCAAGATTCTCCTTCAGTTGAATCAATGGGAGCATTACCACTGTCTGCACTAGCAGTGCTGATGGCCTGTTTTGCCCACATAAAGGAGATGTATGTTCCTGTGTGCAACACGAATATTCACAGGCTTCCAGCCCATTTGCAGCTCTGTTTTCCATCCATCTGATGATTCAATTGCCTACACACTGTGGTATTTAGAATGCTGTATGGTATCTGAGGCATGCAAACAGGGCTTGTCACAGAACACAGGGGGACCAGTTGGCTGAATTGATAGCCCTAGAGCATCTCAAATGACACTAGATGGCTACATTGAGTCAGATGTCACAATTCTGATTTGCTGACCATAGAATTCTAGTCTTTTTTTCTCTGCTAAGGTGGCTTGCCACTTGTTTTAGACACAAAAATTAGTGAGGAATTAATTTTGTTCACACAGTGCAAGGCAGAGTAGTGCTCTAAACACTTGGTGGTGATGGATCCATCTCATTTTATCACCATAATTAGCCCTTCCAAAGTGAACAGGTTCTAAAATTCACCAGTCTCTACCTTCTAGAGTTAACTGACAAGGCATTTGAACTACCCTACAGTGCAAAACCAAAGGGAAGCATTTACTTTCTTGACATTCATTCTCTGTCCTTTCCTTTCTCTTGCAGGGCCCAGGCACTGCTCACTCTGTTCTGTATGCATTTTGGCAATAGCATGAGAGCTCTTCCTTTGGTATCTGTCAATGATCCAGGTCAGTAGCAATAAGGAAACATCCTTTGCTGGTATAGCTTGACATATGCTGAATGAAATCTCCTAGTACATTAGCTCACTGCTTTTACCCTTGGATTAAAACAAACACAAAAAGAAAGAATCTTTGGGTTTAGTTGGTAGCTAAAGCAGAAAATATGCTTGGAAAGGAAATATAAGTCTTTGTTTTGATGTTTGTTGGAATTCTGTGTTTTGCCTTAGCAGCTCAGCTTAAAAGGAGAGAGCAGGTTAGTCAACATCACTTGCATAGTTTGGTAAGGTCAGCAGCATGACTGAATCTCTCTTGAAGTGTACAATTAAAACATGAAATCATTGATTACTACAGACTTAGGGTGAATCTTTTTTCCCCATCTGAAATATAACATGGTTTGACAGTTAAACACAGATTTCTTGTTAAATTTGAAATTCATGGTTGAATAAAGCTTGAATATAAAGATGGAAAGTTTTTTCAAGCATGTATAAAAGCAACCCCCTGAATCCCTTTTCTGTGCTCTCAGGTGCCTAATAAAGGTCAGGAGCTGGAAAGAATACAGAAGAGGTAGTGTGACTGACACAGGGCGTTGTTCCAGCAGCTGAATGTTGATGGTTTAGCCAGATAACTTAGCAGGCAAAGGTATCAGTCTCCAAATACTTGAATAGTATAACCATGAAAAAATGCAAGGGCTGACAAAAAGGACATTGAAAGCACCCTACCAGGCAGTAACTAATAGCACTACTTCCAGAACACTTTGTACACAAAACCCCTTTTAATGAATTGAGCCTCATGACATCAGCATGAGAAAGCAAAAAAGGAAAATGGTCCTCTTCATAGCTGAGGTTGGCTTAAAGAGTTACAGGCAGCAACAGATATCCAAGGTTGTTCAGCATGTTTTTAGACAAACACGGTAGAATTTAAGTTCCTTTTTGTTTTATTTTAAAAAAAATCTATTCAATCTATTAGGGCATTTAAAAATAAAACCCCTAGCTAATACTGCTCTCCAGTGTATCTCTGATGATCTCAATAGGGTGATGCATTTGGAAAAAAAAAATCAGGCCTGAAGCAATGGAAATAAAGCAGTAGAAAGAAATCCAGAAAATACTTTCCAAATGTAAGATCTATTATTTTGAGCAATAATCTTCACAGGGAAACAGTAAGAGACCTAGCACTGGAGTCCAAACTCTGGAGGATATATTGCAGAAAGCAATCTTGTGCTGACATTGGCATTGACTGCCTGATTTAATGTTGGGATTGTTTTTCCCCCTATCTCAAATACCTATTATTTTAAATTAAACAAGAGCTATCTCACAGGATTCATGCAACTTACCTTGTAAAAAGAGAAATTTCTGAGTAAGACTATAAATACAGCTCTGAGTTTTTATGACATCAAGCTGCCTTGATTTACTGCAGTGCCTCTGCAACCCTATGCAGTACTGCTTGTAATTCAAGGCTGCTCATTGTAATACATAACAAATGTTTTACTTTTCTGTCTTCAGTGTGTGTGAAATGGTTAATTAATATGGATTCAAGATGAATGTGGGCTTGTTTGTTTATGTACATGTTAGTTACTGTTGTTGAGCTTGGCTTGACTCCTGTAGGGTCCTGTCTCAGGGCTATTTAGGGAATTTTTGCAAAGACTTCTGTACTGCCTTGTCTGCATGAGCACTAAAGATTAATGTCCTTGTTTTTTTCTGTTTAGCTGTTATTTCCTGGACTAACCAGATAGTTTGACAGTTTTTAAGAAACAAACATTTTGTGGTTTTCTTTGCTGATGAAACAGTTGTATTGTTGTTTGTGTAATTTACTGTAATATAAACACAGAGCTGTAGATTGCATAACATTTGGCCACAGATGATTTCCTCCTTGATATGAAAATATGACCAGTTATCATGGGGTGTTATTGATCACACTATCAGTTATTTCAATCTATTAGGACACTTCAAAATGAAAACCTTAGCTAATACTGCTGTCTGATGATCTCTCTGATGATCTCAGTATGGTGATCTCAGTAGGGTGATATTTCAATTGACATCATTCCATAATTCTCATTGGGTTTACATCTTTGCAAATGTATTTGCTTCAGGGGAGCTGTGCTGGAATAACTGAAGAAAAAAGATGTAATATTTCTCACAAAAAGAATATAAATGGGCAGTGGTGCATGAAAGTGCAAAGTAGACATTTGGATACTCTGCCTTGTTGCTTAGCATTTCTAAGAAGGTTGTGGACATCATTCTGATCCTAGCTTTCCATTAAGTTTTGCTTTGCTAATAATAAAATTCATTACAATATCTCAGTTTCAGGTATGAAATTAATCTTTACTTATTTGGAGAAACCATTTCATGACATACTTTTAGGTCTGCCATTTGCATGCTATAATAGTTTAAATTTCTGAACTGAGAAACTGCATGGCTTATTTCAGTATCTGCTATGGTCTAGCTCTAATGAGGTCTCCTTTGACTGAGACATTAGCCAGTATGTACTTTAAGCCTCCAGATTTTATTCTAAGGAGAGACTGAGGGTTCTTATATTTTATATAATCATTTGTTGATATGTTGTGCATATCAGCTTTACTACTCAGCTTGATGTCATCTACAAACTGACTGAGGGTACACTCAATCCCACTGTCAGTGATGAAGATACTGAGCAGTATTTGTCACAGTACAGACCCTTGAGGGCCATACCTTGTTACTGGCTTCCACTTGGACATTGAGCTCTTTGCTGCCACTCTTTAGATGTGGTCATCCAGCCAGTCCCTTATCCATCTAACAGTCTGTCTGTTGAACCCATGTCTCTTGAATTTAGAGAGAAGTTGTGGGCAGACCATACCAAGGCTGTACAAAAGTCCATGTAGATAGCATCAAATGTTTTTCCCTTGGCCACTGATGCAGTCACTCCATTGTAGAAGATCAGTAGAATAGTCGGGTACATTTTCCCTTGGTGGAACCATTTTTTTAGAATCATAGAATCAACCAGGTTGGAAGAGACTTCCAAGATCATCCAGCCCAACCTATCACCCAGCCCTATCCAGTCAACTAGACCATGGCACCAAGTGCCTCATCCAGTCTTCTCTTGAATATCTCCAGGGGTGGCGACTCCACCACCTCCCCAGGCAGCCCATTCCCATGGGCATTCACTCTCTCTGTGAAGAACTTCCTCCTAACATCCAGCCGATACCTCCCCTGGCACAACTTGAGACTGTGTCCTCTTGTTCTGCTGCTGGTTGCCTGGGAGAAGAGACCAACCCCCACCTGGCTACAACCTCCCCTCAGGTAATTGTAGACAGCAATGAGGTCACCCCTGAGCCTCCTCTTCTCCTCCTTGTCTTTAATATATTTTGGTATGCCTTCCAGGAGAATCTCTTCTGTAATTTCTTATTCTCACTTCTTTATTGGTCTGCAGTAAATGTGCATGCTGAAGTATGAATCTTCATGATGTTAAATAGAGATATGTATTTTAAACTTGTGAATTCATAAATATTAGAAGCAAGCAGCAAACTGAGTTGGTGGTGAGACTTCATGTTTAAGGAAGTTGTTAACTTCCAAACGGAGGTAATTATTTTAGGGCTAGTATTGTGCACTGCAGTTTTGAATAGCAAAGCTAGATTGTCTAGGAATGCTGTGGACATTGCCAAACTACTATCAGGCACAAGGCAAAGCTAGTCACTGTTTACCTGTGACCAAACATTTTTATGTCTTTATTTCCTATGCTTGTTAATTACCTTCAATAACCTAAATCTCCCTTTTCCTGCCTTGGGTTATTCCATAAACATTCCATAAGGAGTCTTGTGCAATCCTAAAATGCTATTTCCTTGCATCCCATTGTGTGTCCCACCCCAAGGCAGCAACTCATATTAGTGTGAAATGCCATCTGGAGATCTGCTCCCAATAACTCAAAGTGATGAGTTTCGTACCTGGACACTGGCAGGGAGAGTCTCGTGGGGCACCCCTGAAAGGGACCCTCACTCCTTGGTTTTTTGCATTCCCATCTGCCATTGTGCCTCTGGCCTCCTGTAAGTCTGGGAGTAGCTGGGGCAGGGTATGGTTGGGCTCTCCCTACATTCCCCCACTGTGTTTTTGTGCTCCTTTGTGTACAGATGAGCTCTTAGGAGTGTGCAAATGAGCTCTCATCACATAACAATCACATGTTTTACCATGACTATACCCATAAAAGGGGGGGGGGGGGTTTAGCTTCTGTGATGGCTGAAAGGAAGAAGATTGACTCTAAGGACTGGCAGTGCCTGGACAACCAGAAACCTAAGGTCTAATTCTGCTTTCCTCTGTGACCTTGGATAATTGAATTAGTCTTCAGTTGCCAGTGTCTCGGTTTCTAAAAGGTGTATAAGAAGACACACTGGAATCCCAGGGTGATTCTGAAGGTAAGTATATAAAAGTCTGGATTGTATTTAAATATCAGAACAATGGAGTTGAGATATATTCCAATGGTCAGAGATCAATGGACAAATACTCTGTTTCTGAAGTTGTGGTAGCCTGCAGAATTCAATATTTTTTTTTCACTTGTTAGTTTTAGTAGTATTTTTAGCTAGCAAGGATTTTTATCTAGCTGTCAGGAAACTATTCACAGCAATAGTAGAGGAATATACTCCAAATTTACAAACCCACTGTATTTTCTCATAGCATGCCCTGCAATTATAAGTGGTTTCTCTTTCTTACAAAGTTCTGCAAGCTAAAAGCATGCAGCACAAAGAGCCAAGGGACCTGCAAGATACTTTTAATTGAGGTGTATAACCTTTTTGTTCCCTTGCCCATTTATTTCCTTAAATAACAGGCTTGCCTTACAGAGAAATGAAAAAAAAGGTGCTATGGCCAACCCCGACAACACAGCTTGTTCTGTAGCTAAATTACTCCTCGTCAATCATTTAACATCCTACTGTGGAATTCATTCAGGGTGTAATTGTGGTTTCTCACTTGCTTTCAGTTAAAAAGGATTCTATTGTTTGGTTAATGCACTTTGAGAGAAACATTGTGATCACTCTAAATAAGAACCACCCCTCCACTATTCAAATCTGTCCTTAAGCAAGGTAGTCTCTGGACTTGAAATGACCATCCATAATGATTGCCCCTGCAGATGCATTACTCTCTACATACCCCATATGCATTTAAATGCAGTTTACCCACGACTTGTATAAAATCATGGAATGCATGGGGTTGGGAAAGACCTTGGAAGGTCATCTAGTCTGCCCCCCATGCAGTGAGCAGGGACATCTTTAACTAGGTCATGTTCCTTAGAGCCTCATCAGGTTTGATCCTGAATGTTTCCAGGGCTTGGGCCTCCACCACCTCCCTGGGCAACCTGCTACTGTATTTCCCTACCTTCAATTCAAAGAACCACCTCCTAATGTCCAAACGTAAATCTACCCTGCTCCAGCGGAAAACCATTGCCCCCTGTCCTATCAGTACAGGCCCTTCTAAATAGCTTTCTTGTAGGTCCTCTCCAGATATAGAAATGTTGCTATAGGGTGTCCCTGCTGCCTTCTCCAGGCTGAGCAACCCCAGCTCTTTCAGTTTCTTTGTAGGCTCTAGCCCTCTGACCACCCTTGTGGTTTCAGCAGGTCCATGTCCTTTTTGTGTTGTATTTGTACATATGAAGTATTTAATGTCGAATCATCTATTTCAAGTGATCCTTTCACTCTTGCTCATGCTTGCTCAGAGAAGGGGCACACTTTTTCATGCAAAACATACAAGTAATTACATAATTTATTAATAGTTGAAAATCTTGATTTTTAAAGAAAAAAATTATTACTTTTTAAATTTTCAGTTTAATTGTGAATCTGATCCAGCTTGATATAGTTGGAGGTGTCCCTGCTCATTGCAGGGCTGTTGGACAATATGACCTTTGGATGGTCCCTTCCAACCTAATGCAATCTGTGGATCAGTGAATGCTGATATCAGATTTATTGGTTTAGGCAATAAAAATCTACTCTACGCAATCACCAAAGGCAATCTCCAGTCATACATCCTGTATCATGTTTTCAGCAGTGGACTTCTAAAGATGAGTTGCTGAAAGGGGGGGGAGGGAAGAGAGGAAAAAGAGAAAAAAAAAAAAAAATTAAAAATTTATTTCTTCTTTGCAGCTTACAGCATTTAATTCTCTGTGTTTAGACTGCTGGGCAGAAGACAGTGTTAGAAGCCTTGGAGGATACATTTTCAGTCCATGTGTGTGTTTAAGGATCAAACCAAGGTAACCAGCTCAGTTCTCATGAGCCTCCAAATAACATGGCGTGAGATGAACTAAACTGAGGAAACCACATCAAGGAGATGCCAATTTTATGTATTTTGCATTGTAAAATCCCCCTCCCATTCCATCCTGGCAAATAGATATGATAAATATTAATTACAAAGGGAACGGGGAAAATTTTGCTGTGAGGAAACACATGTTATCCTCAAAATGGCCATCAGCTGGAGTTAGCTTAAATCCCTAGCAGGAGTGGCTGTTATCTTCTTCTGTGGAAATGGGGCAAAGATCCCATTTGCTGTATGCCCTCACTAGATCTGACACAGTTGAAATATACCATTTCATCAGCTCAAGTGGCATCTGATCCCCAAATAAACAATTTCTGACTTCTTAAACAGACCAACCCTTTCCAGAGATCATCTTTAAGTACTGGTTCTGGACACTCAATGCCTTTCTCACAAAGGAGTGAATAGAGGAACTCAGGAACAGGTGAGTCTATAATCCTGTAGCTTTGTATTAGTTCACATTAATTATAAGGCAGCTTTTATAAGCTATTCTGTTGAGACATTTTATCATCTTGAAGTCAAACCAAGTATTTCACATGCTTTTTTGAGCCATCTAAGATAAAGGCAATATATTCTATCTCTGTCACTCTCCAGCTCAGGACAGTTCCATCTCAGCTGAACTTTGAATGTTATCACTGAAAGGCTTATTCTTCTTAGAGTTACATATTTTTAATTGATTCTACTGCATTTCACATCTCTGTATTTTTCAGTTCTTTTAGAGTTTCCTCATTTTCTATTCCTACTATCTCTTTATTCATCAGGTATCTTTGTATTGTCATATATAGTTCAGAGTTTTAAAGATATTTTGCTCCAGCTCTTTGCACTTTCATTAGCATATAGACAAATGGTACTGGGAGATCTTGTTATTACTTTCTCATACTGCTCATTGCCATGAGACTAATTTCTTCTCTCATGGACCTCCAAACAATCCATCAATATTCCTGTTTCTTTATATTTAGATCAAATGTTGAGGATTTGTTATAAACAAGAATTAATTTGTCAAAGCATTCATTTACTGAGGTCTGTGACAATTCAAACTTGGACTTTAACGTAGCATCTAGCTTCAAATGGCAGAAGGGGCCACATGCAAATCTGCTGCTGTTTGGTACAGTTGTGCTGAGCTAAATAAGATGAACCTGCTTATATGGCAACTCAATCTAATCTAAAGCTGAAATGGGAACATGAAAATGCATTAAATAAAGCACTTGATGTCCTGTTAACGAAGCTTGATGGCAACAGTTCATTTAATGTTCTAGATACACACCACAGACATTGCCAAAAGCAAATGTAATTAAATATGTGAAGAATTCCTATAGATTTGTTCTCTCTTACTGAAATGTAATAAATGAGAGTAGATCTATGTCAATTTGCTATATTAGTTTTTCAGCTGGCTCCAGAATGCTTCATTCTGGAGTTAAAAAGAAAATCCAGCAACTGTGGTTGTCTATAGAACAATAAAAGCCTCATTCTTTCTACCAGATTATTACTGAGATCCTTTTAAATATTGCTTTATATTTGATTTGAGCCCTGTATTGTATGCATATTTAAATTGGAAAAGGACAAAACAAAAAATATATAAAAGCTTTGTAGACACCAGAGTCATTGGCCATATCTGATTACCCCATGCAATTAATTAAAACTAAATGCTGGCTCACATTCACCACTTATCAGAAATTAATTTGAATAACAAAGAGGATAAAATACAAAACTGCATCATGAAACAGAATGGGCCTTTGGGCTGGTGGAAAATACAAGCATTCATCAGGGTCATATTAGGTCATGGCTGTATGAAGGGTATTTAAAATGCAGAATCTGAATGAATAATAAAAGTATTTTTGGAAGCTGATGTGGAAAATCAAGTTAATTGTTCTTCTAAATAAACAAACCCACAAGTTCCACAGACCTTAATGTATAACTCAAGCTTCAGCCAATTCAAATTTATTCCTGGAGATAACAATTTTTAATGAATGATCCCTTTCCAAGTAGTTTTTATGAAGCAGGTACACAACAAATAGTGGCAGACCTCCAACAAGGAATGAAATGTGTGTGTGTTGACTTAAAAAATGAATGAGCTCACAACACTGCTTGAAATGTATGTTGGATCAATTCTGTTCTTGAGGAAGTGAATAACTGAATTATTCTGGCCAAAACCAAATCAATCCATAACTAGTGACTAACTGTATATTGCAGATGTACACAAAAAGAGAAAAACAGAACTTCCTTAGGTTTGTGGTGAGCTTGTATGTCATTTCATCATGAAAAATGATGCCTTTCTGCTTGGAAATTCTTGGACTTTTGTGGAAGCAGGGAAGTGACTTGCAACTTCAGTTGCAAATGCCCACCTGTTTGAACTTTGTAATGCAGCCCCAAAGAAATACTAGAATTTCTATTGTCAGTTACTTGACTGACAAGTGATAAGATAAATCAAGAGTACTGGAAAAGTTATAATGAAAAGAAGTATCAATCTGTTGGCAAGCCCAGTCAATGTTGGTGTCTGTCTATCTATAGATACATGCATATACACATGTATGATACATACATACACGTGATGTGTATGCACCTGCCTGATCTTGTTTTATTGTGTGTATTTCAGTGAGAGTTATCCCTCTTGTTTTCTTGTCCAAACAAAATCAGAAGATTGACTGTTGGTGTTCTCTTTTGTAGTTTACAGATGCAGAGAACTCTCTGTTCCTACAGGTAGTTGTCTCCCCAGTTTTCCAGGATTGCTTACCTTTTCATATTTGTCTGGTAGAACTCTTTAGCTAAAATGGAATCTTTTCTCCTCTGAAATGGTCTCAGCTACCTCCTCCACTCTAGCTAATAGAGAGAGCAGAATGCTCTTTCATTTTGTCTGGTATCGCTAAACTTCTTTTGACTTATTTAGTGTGCAGAGACGACTCTTTTTCACAGGGCTCCATTGCTTTGTGAGAGTGCTGCTTTTCTTTAAAGATTCCGAAATAACATTATTCGTTTTATGAAGATATTTCTTCTCACTCTAAACTGCCTTGTGTTGGAGGTCTGCTGCTTCCCAGGACCCTTGTTTTCTTTGCATGACTTCCTGTGTCTTAGAACTATGTGTTCATGAACACAAATTTTCTTGCTCAACATTTCTAGTTTTCTGAAAAGTAATAGTGAAGTATTTTAAATTGTATGCATTTGAAAATAGAGATCCATAATTACCTTATCAGACATATGGGATTCAGTCCTCTTGGAATGCTCAAACACCACAGCAGTGTACCTGTGAAAGGAGACTTTTCTAACGCAGCTTTACCTTCTGTTAGAGATAAAAAAAATTGTTTTCATATGAGACATAGCAGATTATTGCAATTATTTAATTTATTAGCTGCTTTTTCTTAAAACTTTCCTGCTTTGGCAGAGGGGTTGGACCTGATCATCTCTGGAGGTCCCTTCCAGCCCCTAACATTCGGTGATTCTGTGACAGTCTCCAACCTTTGCATAATCCGTAACTCCTTTTCTGTTCACAAACAAGTCTAGCAGGACATCTTCCCCAGCTGACTCACTCACCAGCTGTGTCAGGAAGTTATCTTCCACACACTTCAGGCATGTCTGGGATTTTTTTTTTCCTCTCTGCAGTTTCCTTTCTGCTGTATTGTATTCCTGGCTACATCTGGTAAGCTGAAGTCCTCTATGAGAACAAATGGTAGTGGTTGTGAGACTTCTCCTAGCTGTTTATAGATTGTCTGCCTCTTGATCTTGGTTGGGAACATGCAGCGGACTCCCACTGTGTTTAACTGAATGACCCAAAAGCATTTGTATTGATGAACCTACCCCTATCTTGCACATCTGTAAGTTTGGTAAGCATGGCTTAGCCAACTCTAGTCTAGAAAACTATAGAATCTAGCAGTTGAGTAAAGTGACAATGGTTAGCTGCAAATCTGTCTTAATGCCAGCAATGCTTTATCTATACTGGTAAACAGGGCCGGAGCTGAGTACAGGACTGACAGGGCTTGTTTGTCCCAGCCTGGGTGGGGTTCCTTGCATAACTCACTGGCTCTTGGTAGTTAGATCATGCAATTACTACATTATATTTTTTTAGTTATTTTTATTATTACTATTAGTCTTTGACCTACATTGTGCTTTCACTAAAAACATGTCTACCTAGTACAATGATTTTTCAAGTTTCTAGCTGTAGCCAATTAAGTCATAAAGGGCCTTCATATGCATTTCAGATCTTGATACCTGATGCAGCACTCTCCCATCCTTCACAGAAAGTGGATGGGAAGCTTAAGGAATCAAAAGTTGAAAATGTTGTATTTGGAGAGCAAAGATTAGCAGGCTGTTACATATTCATCATGGCTGGTGAATTGTTCCCCTGAGAGCTGATGTGTTATTTCAAGTGCTGAGTTAACTAAAAATATGATTATATATCACACATCTATTTTAGTGATTGTCCTGAGGAGTAGTGAGGCTAGTTAAAATTCTAGTACACCTCACAGAAAAGAAACAGCTTCAGTATTACTCAGTCCTCCCACTTCCTGCAATCAATGAATTAACAGGATTGAGAAGCTGTAAATTAGTTACATAGCCACTTGGTACTGTTAAAGTATATTATTCATTTCATAAAAGAATACTTTAAAAGGTGAAACATCACAATCTCTTTTTTTATCCCACTTTTGTATCTATATAAAGAAAGGAAGCTAGTGGATAATTTAATGACATCCACTGTTTAATTAAAAAAGAAGGTTCAGTGCTCATGTTAAACAGCTATCCTTCTGCAAACAAGATAAGTAAGAAAGAGGCATCTTTGGAAGACTTTATTTAACAAGATGTGATTTTCTTCTCGGTAGCAAATCTGATGTTACCTTTCTGAAAGTATTTTCAACATGCAATAGTTTGCAATAATCTGCCTATTTTGAAGCTTGCTTCCTGCACCATTCTGACAAACTTCAAAGTTTGGACTTAACATGGTGAAAAAATACATTTTGTGATAATTATGTTCTGAACTCTAGGTAGTTCAATACATTTCCTGGCTTCTTTTGAATATCTTGACAACTGGTTAGAGTCATTTTATTTGATTTTCTTGACTACTACCTTATTTTTGTCTGCATTTTTGGGCAGTATGTGGTTAGTATTCCTGTTCAGACTTCTCTATAGCTTCGGTGTTCTGTGTATTATTTAAATGAGATTTGCCAAAACCTATTGTGCAGAAAATGGATTCTGACCATTCCTAAGATTTTGGAATGAAAATCTGTGCCACCTTGTGCTGTAAAGGAGCCTATAGCTAACAGATACCACTTGGCCTTTGGGCAAAGTCTGGTCTTCTCTCCTTTCTGCATCTTAATTGCTACAGATTTTATTAAGTGATTAGTTATAAATCTCCCCAGAATCTCATTCCTGGGGACTTTTCAGATCTGGTGGTATTTGGTGCCTCTACTCTTTGGTGGCAGCAGCTAGAGGACAAGACCTAACGTGGGGCTGTGGGTAACTGGATAAGCTGCTCCTAATGCTTGGACATGAAACTTACACAGAATTCTGTTTTCAGGCATCAAAGCAGACTCAGTGCATCTTGCACAGACATTACCAAGGCTGTGAAGAATGTATGGTGAGGAAAAGCTCAGCCCTCCTCAGGCCAGGCCCCTTCTTCATGTTTCCAGTGTTAATATCCAGAGGGATGATGTTTGCATTGATGTAAGTATCTTTGACATTTTTCCTCCCTTTTTTTTTTTTATATCAGTCCACAAGAATGAGAATGATTGAACCAGTTCAACCCATCTCTGTTGAGTTTTAAGGACTAATGTTTGCTGACTACTGGATGCATGCCATTAGCAAGAGCTCCATGCTCTAATATCTCAGTATGAAATATGTATAATTTCATCAAGCAATGCACTTTGTCTTGGTAGATTTCCATGATTAAATCCTGAAAGTATTCTTTCCTTCACTTTCCTTCTTTTCCCTCTTATTCCCACTTTTCTTGCTTTTCCTCCAAACACATACATGCATATTCCTAAGAATATTCCAGCATTTTGACTGAGACAGCTTAAAATTATCCAGACCTGAGTAGTATCAACAATTTTAAGACAGATGGGGAAGTGTGCATCAAGAAACACACACCTGCATTGCATGAGGCTTTAAACAGATGGGAAAATGGCCAAAAGCTTGAAGCATGAAATATAACTTTATTAAGTGGAAGGAAATATTTTGGTTGTCAGTTTCTCATGCTACCTAGCAGAAGAGGATAAAGATGTCTAAAACTCAACTGCTGTATTAGTGCTACAGAAAATGTGCAAAGAACAACTTGCAAAAAAAAGGTTTCAAATAAATAAATAAATAAGGACATTAAAGGAGATGGGTGCAGTCATCAGAAAACCTCTGACATTAACTTTTATGAAGCAGTTAAAATTGTTGCTGTGGCTCCAGATTTGCATGTGAGCTATGACCAATCATTCACTCTGAAAACTATAGAGACACAGCAGATTATTGAAATTATTTATTAGCTGCTTTTTCTTAAACTTTTCCTGCTTTGGCAGGGGGGTTGGTCCTGAACATCTCTGGAGGTCCCTTCCAGCCCCTAACATTTGGTGATTCTGTGACAGTCTCCAACCTTTGCACAATCCACAAGTCCTTTTCTGTTCACAAACAAGTCTAGCAGGACATCTTCTCCAGCTGACTCACTCACTCACCAGCTGTGTCAGGAAGTTATCTTCCACATATTTCAAGAATCTCTGGGATTTTTTCCTCTCTGCAGTTTCTTTTCTGCTGTATTGTATTCCCAGCTACATCTGGTAAGCTGAAGTCCTCCATGAGAACAAATGGTAGTGGTTGTGAGACTTCTCCTAGCTGCTTAGAGATTATTTTGTCTGCGTTCTGATCTTGGTTGGGCAACGTTCAGCAGACTCCCAGTGTGTTTAACTTAATGACCCAAAAGCATTTACAGTTTGCCTTGTGTTCTGTATGGCTCAGTACAAATGAGTCAAACAATATGCAGTAAATGTTATGGACTGTTACGTTTTAGTTCTGGTGATGTAAATCATGGATGGGATCATTGTACAGAGAGATATGCTGTTGGGTTGACAAAGGTATCAGCCATGGAACCACTTGTTCAACTCACCTGTTGAAAGGCTGCTGAACGTAATCAGTGAGCTTCACTCAGTGACCTAATATAACAACAGAAAATATTTGTATTTCCAGTCCATAAGGGCAGCTTATGATTTCTTTCAAGCTCAACTATACCTGTCATATGAAAACAAAACTATTTTATTCTCTGGTCTTGAAACAGTTGTGAATTTTGATTTCATGGCAATATTTATTCTTTATTTTGCTCATTATCAGAAGAAGATCAGGCATGCCATGAAGCAAAATAAGCTTGTATTTCCACTGTGTGCAACTAGCCTCTTGTGATGATTCTCCAGTTCACTTATATTTACATCAGATTCTGAACTACTGCACATTCAGCAGTAAACTTGGAGTTTCCGTTCAGCTGCTGATTCTATAGATATCGTTTGTATGAATTTCATTGTGGCTCTTCTTCTTAACATAATCTTTTATATACTTATCTGCATAAAGTATCCATCTTAACTCCTTCTTTTGGATTTCTTCAGTTTTCATGTCACTTTAGATATGTCTTCAAGACTCACTTATTTGAGGAAGGGTCTTTCATTGACACCTATCTTCTTTTAGATGCTAAAAATAAAGTAAACATCATTATCACGGCTACAATTTCAAGAGCCTTTGCACAGACTCACTTCCAGATATCCACTTCAGCTAGAGCATGTGAGTGATTTGATAACTTTTGTGGTGGTGTTTTCTGTTCTAAATTCACCAGACCTGTATAATTCAATATCTAAGCTAGAAAATGAAGGAAAACATTCCCTCAGAAGTTTTTTCAATGCTTTTGATTAGTGATAATGTTACTTCATTACTTCTGATTTCAGGTTGGAACAAAAAAATGGCTAGCAAAATTTGTGTTTCATAAGAGTAATTTTGACCTGTAATGAATATTTCTGTTCAAGGCTCTAGGTGTGAGTCAAACTTTGTTTACAATCTACTTATTCTGCTCTATAAGATTGATTGTACAGTACTGAAACATTAATGTTCTATAATGCTTCTTTTGAGAAAGAGAGGGCAGATTAGTGACATAAGACCTCTGTGGACCAAACATTAAGAGACTGTTGGCAGGCTTCAAAACCAAGAAGTTCACAATGATCCAGGCCTTGCAGAATAGTGGTGGCTCATAGAAGTTGAAGGTTGTTGTGAAACATCTTGACCAAAAGGTTAAATTCTGGTCATTCCCTGGTTATCTCTAAGGAAGAGGGTTTCACTTCAGCTGGAGGATTAATGTTCCCATAAGAACTGTGAAAATAAAGCCATGTGAAAACAAAGCACAGCGCTGGGAAAAAGTGGCTCAAAATGATAACTAAGTTTCCAAAGGATATCAAGCTCAGTTGTGATTACACTGCTTCAGTAGTTGTTAAGTAAGTTCAAACATTTCAGGAGTGAACAAAATAATAAAAAAAAAAAATTAAGAGAAAGACAAGGGGAAAGGGCATAAAAAGAAAACAGAGAGGAGATGAAGCATGTACTTCAAGATTTCTATCCAAAGTTATATCAAATCTGTTTCTTTTGTCACCCAGCAATAAATCCACTGACCACTCTCTTTGTTCAAAAACAAACCAACAGCTGTGCCTCTTTGCTCATCATTAGACAACTCTCTGACATTCTCAGAAGCAACTCATTTAGCCTGCCTTGAGCAAATGTCTCATTAATAATACTTCTTTGTTTTTGTTGGTTGGTTCATTAATTTCATGCATACATGAAGTTGCTGGTGGTGCAGATAATGTGCAAAGCTTTTTAAGCTGTTAAAGCATTTATTAAATCAGGAAAATGCAACACATTTATAAAGTCTTACTTCAACCAATTCAGTAATCTTTTCATTTCTTCTCTCCTGCAACATGCTTATTGACTTGTTTGAATTCAACTCTGTCTGAAATCTCTGCTTGAAATCAACTCTCTGCTGTGAAGACACTTATTCTAGCAAACGCTTCTCTCTGCTTTGTCTGTCCCTTACCTATTTTTCTTGCAACCTGAGCCCTTAGGGATGGGTGCTGGGATACCAGGGTGCTGGCCGTGGCTGTGCAAGTCTCTGCTCTTTCTTTGAACTGCACTCAGGAAATGAAACAGCTGTAAATATGTATCCAACATTTTCCAAGGCTCTATTTTCTGCATTGCAAACCTGAATTGAAATGTTTCATTTGCTTCAGCAATGTTTCACGCAACACAAAATAAAACTCTTCTGAAGACATTAGTGAGAAAATCAACAAAGGGTGAGTGAGAAAATTGGTGTCCTGAGAGTCCTCTGACTTTCTAAACTTCAGGGACATCCTGGGGAAGTGCTTTCAGTCTCTCCTTCAGACTGTCACACTCCAGATGAAATGGTAGATATTTGCTGGTGCATTGGCTGGAATCCATCAACAAGGCAAATGGTCTAACAAGCAGGCTGCAATCACTTATGCAGTCTGCCAGAATGACTATTTAAGTATTTTTTGTATGATGAGGAAGAGTATAAGCACAGACTGTGAAAGCTCTGCCTCAGAATATCTAAAGAGCTAGTGATTAAGACATTCATGCAAGAAGTAAAGAATATGAGTTGAAATTCTGCTCCTGTATCAAGCAGAGCCTCTGAATCTTTTTATTTATTTTTTTACTTCCCCCTTGTGAATCTCTGTTCAGCAAACCATCCCATTTCTAGGACTGGACCACTTGCTATTCTTTTTATTTGCACCTTTATAGTCTCTAAAAAGTTCAAGTGTGGGCTTGAATATGCTCACAGTGAGGGTGGAACTTAGCCCAAGTCTGTGCAACCCGCTTACTGCTGAGGCAGTGAATACAAGCTGCTGACACCACCTTTTTTCTATGGTTCTTCTTTAAATTCAGCTTTCAAAATATTTCTCTGGATAAAACTATAGAACAAATTCAAACTGAATTCAAAAAGGAGTTTGCTTGTAAAGAAAAATAATTTTTTAGGTACCTTTAGTGTTCAAAAAGAAACAAAAATAACCCTCAGATGTAGTGCCAGTAGGTGTTCAGGCAAAGGAAAAAAGCATGCTGTTATGAGGCAAGATAGAAAAAAAAATGAGAAAAAAAAATGAGAAAAAAAAATTTGAGAGGAGACCAAGTTAAAAATGCCCTTCACAGTACAACTATAGCTATCCTTATGGCATTTATGAATCTAACCTGATTGTGTATGCAGACGTTTAAACATAAGAGTTATCAACTCACTCTCTTAGACAGATATCCTCTGCTCTGTTACCATTAGCTGAGCAAGAGCTTCTGCTTGAAGAGATTGTTACTCCATTTTATTTCTGGCAGATTATGGCTGTTTTCTTCCTCAGCAATGTGTGAGGGGCATACTAGCAACAACCTATGCCCTCTGAACACTGTGATAGTCCATTTTATTCAATATTTGTATTATTAAATTATTGTTTTATTTTATTCAAGTCAGAAAAGTTAGAATAGAGAATTAAATGATACATTCTTTTTTTTTTTTTACTGCATTTGTAAGGTGAGTCTAAAGAGACAGGACCCTGTAGAACCCCTTACATTGGACTAGAACTCAGGAACAGTGTGGACTTCAGTACAGCTTTAGTAAAGATTATTTTCAGATTTCCTCTTACATTTCTGTTTTGGCAATTATTCCTCTTGTCCCTTCCAAGTGGGATAGAAAAGGAGACTGGGGAAAACTTATTGCTTTCTATAACTACCTGAAAGAAGGTTGTAACAAGATGGGGGTTGGTCTCTTCTCTCAAGGAACAAGAGGCAGAACAAGAGGAAATGAGCTCAAGTTGTGCCAGGTAAGATTTAGACTGGATATTAAGAAAAAATTCTTTACTGAAAGGGTGGTCAGATATTGGAACAGGCTGCCCACAGAGGTGGTGGAGTCACCATCCCTGGAGGTGTTCACTAACATGTGTAGAGATTGCACCTCAATACCTGTTTTAATGTGTGTAGCAGTGTTGAGTTGGCAGTTGGACTTGATGCCCTTCGAGGTCTTTTCCAACCTTAATGATTCTATGATTCCATAACAATTTAAAAAATGTCTGGATTATGTGAAGATTGAAGTCTCAATGTTACTGATTGTAAATGCAGTTTCAACTCCTAAATCATTTGAACGATTTTGATAAAAGCAGCCCTTTCCCCCTATTCATTTGTGAGACATATTTTACTACCACAAGAAAAAGAAAATTAATGAGGCTTATCATTTAAAATAATAATAAAAAAACCCTCTGCAATAACACCTGAGAATCTGTGTGGCAGTGTTGAATCTCATTATTTCAGGCATTCCTGCTATTTTTGCTTTTCAATCCTCAAGTTCATTTAATGCAGTTGAAATATGAGACAAAAAAAAAAAAGTTGTGTTCTGAGTTTCTAATTTACCAGTTCACCAGTGCAGATTTCATAGACTCACTGCCTTCAAAGTAATGGAGTGGAATTCAAGATATATTGTATCTTCTTTTAAAAGCCATATAAATGGCATGTAGACTGTATTTTACTTGTTTCTGAAGCTCAAATGTCAAAATCCTGTACACTAGGGTAGATGGCATCAGTCCACACAACTAACATAACTCCATATGTTTCAGAAGAAAGAGAAAGTATGGAAAGACTCCTTCTGGATTTAAAACTAAGTGATTTTGAAAAAGGCTGAATGAGTATGAGGCTATTGATAAATGTCTGCAGAGATACACCTTGCACGAATGTACTGTGTGATCTGGTTCAGCATATTTATTGATTTTATGTATTACAGGACCAACAGTTTCTGCATAAAACTATGGATGTAGGATGTGCCTCCCTAGAAGAGTTCAGCGCAGAGTGCTTTTGTGAACAAGGCAGCAGGTAAACGCTCCACGTACCCCAGGACACTGGCAAGTGAGTGCAATGAGGTGGTACGCCTTACCATGAGAGTTAGTAAGGCCAGGTGGGATACAGCAGGATGACCAAGCTGGATCTGCATAGATGTGTGAATAGCTCAGCCAAGTTTTCTGTATCCATGCCTTCAAGTGTCTACTAGTTGCAGTAGCAGTGGCTTCTTTCAGCAGATCAGGAAGGGTTTAGTATTGCATATCTAAATCTTCATTATGATTTCAGCTCCCATTCTTCTGAGTGTCAAAAATGTTTGTTTTAAAACTCTCCAGGTGCAAGTGTTTTCTGCTCAATAGCATCGTTTTCAGTGATGGTTGCTGTAGCACAGGGTTAATAATACTATCATGTTACACTGCAGTTTATTGGTTTGGTCTTCTATTTCCTGGTTTATCTACCCTAAGACTAAATTACTACCCTGTAATAAGATGTAAAGCCATTATTACTACTTAATGTAAGTACACTTAAAATTATTATTATTAGTGTGCTTGGTAAGGTTAAATCATGAGGTCTTTGATGCTAACTTCAAAAATTATATCTCTGATTAAACTAGAATAAATGAATGGTTGCTTCTGTCTAATTAAAGGCAAAAATATATCTATAGTACTTGGCAATTTTCTGTCACTTAACACTGTATTACAGCAGCATTTATTATATTCATTATATTATAATTACAATTACCTTACATTTATTGAAGATCCAATCCTTGGAAACCTAAGCTGCCTGAAGAAAAGAACCATTGTTTTTTGAAATGGAAAGGAAGCCTATGGACCAAACTGAACTCCAAGTTCATGAACCTGTGAAGATAATTCATTGGCAGAGTCTGTTAACTCTTTTCTCTTTGTACAGATTTAGGTGCTACTGTCAGCAGATCTAAACGTCCTCTCTGACCACGCTCAACACTCCGTTTACAGAGACCCCTCTGCAGGTTCTTTCCAGTAAGTGAAGTGATTACCTTTAGCTATTCCCAGAATTTTGGGCTGTCAATATAGCAAGAAGACTGTATTTCCATGTTTTGTCTCTTTTCAGGCATGCAGTGGCAAGCAATAACTGGTGACTGGCAAACAGAAAGGGAACTTAGGCTGTTTTTACTCTTGCAGGGAGCACAAGCAGCGTGACATGGATGGGCTCCAACTGAGGTGAAACTTTAAGAGAGGGAAGGAAAAGGGCTATCCTGGTGTGAATAATGAATGCTAATCTGGTAAGAGATAAGTCAAATTTCTTTTTCTTCTTCTTTCCTGATTTGTCTGTATTCATGTCCTTTCCATATTGGCTCTAAACATCAGCACAATCATATTGTACTTGCACGAATGCTCCCTGAAAAACAGACTTAAAAGTTAAAATTGAATCGAATAGTTGTTATAAGATTAAAATAATAATAGTAATAATAATAATAAAAATTGGGGCATTTGCTTGTACAACAGAGTTCACACTGTGTTAGGTACTTTCTTAACTCAGTGAAGAGGAACAATTGAATGCAATCTAACTATCACTGTGCAAATTGTGAATAGTCACAATCTACAAAACAACTTTGGCTCATTAGCTCTTTGAGGAACCTGTGAAATTTTTAAATTTCTTATTCCTCAGTACAGGCAGAAAAAAGATAATTGCTATAAGATATTCAATTCTTGCTGGCAGTAGGAAGGTAATGTTTATAAAAGGTGAAGTGACTACTTGGGTTTCTAGATAAAATACAGGCAGAGGTGGCAAATATGATCTGCTGAATGAGTGAGCAGTACAGTTAGAGCAAATAAATCAGAAAAGAACTATTCTACTGTTAGAACAAAACAGTGAGCTAGTTCATCTATGTAAGGTCATTATATTTTGTGAGTAATATACTCAAAACATTCAGAGCACAGAGCTGCACAAGGCATTTGTAATCTCACAAACGTCTCCCTTCTTGTTAGTGTTGCAATTTTCCAGACAGACCCTGCTGTTTCGCTAAGATCTCTGCCTATGACATTGAAATCAAAGGAAGCTTTGATTTGAGTGGGAATAGGATCAAGGTTTAGCCACTCAACATGTCCTTGAGCCAAAACAAAACTTCTAAGGAGGTTAATGTCGAGAGCAGCGCTGTTTTGATTGCATAATGATGCTGACAGAGGAGAGAGGAAAAGTCGTTGGGCTGCACTGAAATTGAAAGTGTATGTGTCTATTGCAGACTGCTAATACTTCATCTAACCTACTGTGCTGAACAGCCACAAAATGAACCTATGCACTGGCTGAATTGCTGCCCATAAAGCACAAGCAAGCAATAGAATGTTATTCCATTTCTATAACATAGTTATTTCTACGTTATTGCAGCAATAATAACAAAATGCACATTACTCCGATACTGAGATGCTGCATTTCAGGAACCATTTACAGATATCTTATTCCAAACCAGTATTTTCTGTGCAACAGTGAGATGCATTCTTTCCAAAATGGAATTATTCAGCAAGGTGATAAAAAATTTACTTCCTGAGTAGATTTATCAGTACAGTGGCAAACACTGAGTGAAGCCAAAGTCTTTGAAAATATTAGAGTAGTGGGAGTTAGCCTTCAAATTAACTTCTGCATCCTCAATATCATCTGTGTATTTTCTGCATCCTCAGCAGTTGTCTTTAGGGCCTGATTTTAGCAGAAGAATTCTGCTGGAAAAGCTACAGGAGCACATCCTGTATATATTACTGCCAAGAAGCTTTAAAAATGCAGGGATCTCTTCAACAGTTTGAAGGTGTTCACGAAACAAATTTTCTTTTTAAACTCAACTCTGCTTTCTTAGTTCTATCCTTTAGAAAGGATGATTCTCATTCTAAAAATAAGTTTGTGTTAAACTTATTTCCAGTAATATGTGCCAATTTGAGGAGGACTGGGCCTGGATTACATTGCTTTTACTTACTTCCACCTTATGCTGTAGCTGAGGGTCAAGGGAGTCTGTCCTCACAGAGTAGTGAATGTGGTTCTCTTCACTGCCACATTGCTAAGAACTCAAGAAAAAAAATCTGAATCTAGTTTCAGATTCAGGACTGAATTTAATGATTTAATTTATCACTACTGCAAGCCAAACCAGCCTGTTCATTGCAGTGAGCCAATCTATACATTTACTGGTCAGCTGGAACTTATACTCAATAAATGCATTCATCTACATGCACAGTTGCAAGAGTATGTGTTCCATAGTTTATCATTTCACTTATGGAATTGGTCTCCATATGCTATATGGCAGCCTCACTGGAATTATTTTCTAATATTTTGTTAACTATTGTTATTTATGTATTTTAGTGCTGTTATACAGTTTCAATGTTGCTTTCATAATCTTCCTGAAATACTTCATCCATTAACAGTAAGGTTTTTTTTCTTACTGAGAAAGATAATAAGGATAGGAAGATATAAAAATTTAATAGTCTTTTCAAGACTTAATGATGCAAATCAGCCAATGCATCTGTGCATATTAATCTGAAGCAATCCTACAGTTATGAAAACAAACCCCTGTTTTTCTCAAACAATGGTAAATGCAATTAACTGAATGTTTTAAGGAAAATGTTACAATTAGTTATTTTATTAAACAATTCATTTAAAAAGCTAAGGTGTTCAGTGGGTGCAAACACCTGGTGTTTGTGCTGCTTCTGCAGAACCACAGGTGAATAATTATTTTCCAGGTGTCACGGAGAAAAAAAATTAATCACCCATTGAGTTTAGCCTAATGTTTTGCAGCTGAGTGCTGCTGCTTCAGGTTTTGTGTGTCTGTGCATATGCAGGTGAGCCTGCATGTGTGGGCATAAACATGGTCTAGATCTTATTCCACTCCTTGCAGGCTGGAGCAGTCCACCCTTTGTCAGGGCAGTTTCACTGGTGCATATTCAGAGCAAAGACTTTGTGTCACAGAGATCAACTTGAGGATATGAGGGATGAAGGAACAGACCAAAGCATCTCTTTCAATTCTTTACTGTCACAGATCGGAGTGATAAAAAGCCTGAATTGATTTGAGCCTCTTCAGTAATTCATAATTGCTTAAAACACACTGAAATGAATACCTAGAATAAGTTTTTGGAGAAATGGATGATTTGGGCTAATATTCATTATCAAAAGCAATCTTCCATCTTAATCAATGGGGGTGTATATAGAAAGGGCAGATGTATGCTAAAAGTCATGGTTACAACTGGTCAGTGTCTTTTTCTCAATATTTGAGTTTTGCACAGTTCAGTTACTCAACTGAACCTCCCACAGATGCCTACTATTCTGCTGTTTAATTTATCAGAGTGGTAGAGTCACAGAGGAGTCAGGAACTGGGTTTTTTTAAACTGACCTCTAAAGAATAGTTATTCTTCTGGAGCCATGACTTCTTTCCTTCACTTAATGTTGTGACCCAGAATTCACAACCCTGCATGTCATTGACACATATATATGTTACTCAGGCTTGTTTTCAGGAAGTGGGTTTTTTTTTGTAGCACCTTTTTGTGTAATTTCCATGTGTTATCATAGAATGTTTTTTGCTTTCTTTATAGGGTAAAATACATCTCACTGTGGTTGTCTTCTTTTCACACTGTGTGTGTTTGCTTTACTGTTGGAATTTTCTTTCCACTGATTTTTTTTTTTCTTTTTCTGTCTTCTAAGTAATTTTATTAAAAAAAAAATTCTTGGCTGGCACTCAGTTTGGACAGGAAATACACAATCATCTGGATTCCATACAGATAATCACAGTCTGGATCCTTTACAGGTAATTAGCAAATCAAATTGCAGTGACAGGTGGAGGAGAAGACAGTTAACCACAGGAGGAGGAGGAGAGGTAACACACCATCTAAGGACAGCTTGTTTCAGCTTGAACAGGGCAGGAGCTAAGAGCAGCTTGTTACTGATCATGTACCCTGGGTGACAACTCCTTGGACCTTCAAGAAGGTCATCTCTCTAACTATTTCTTGATATGAAGTTAATTGCTGTGATCCAAATGCAGGGTTTTTAAGGACAGTTGATATGCTGATTATTGAAAACACTTATTTGGGGAATCTTTGGGTCTAACCAAATTCTTAGGATCACAGTGACTAAGTCAGAGTCCAATTGTATGAAGTTAAGGAAACTACTAACTCAACTTGACATATCCTATAGACAGAAGTCTGCAGAAAACTTTGTAATACAGCCCCTGGGAGAACCAGAAGCACCACGGTAATCCCAGGCTTGAGCCTGTGGTCATGGCCAGCCTCTTCCACATGCTATTAATGTTCTGAAGAGCAAAGAAAGATGGATGAGGAAGGTGTGAGAGTAGCTGTGCTGATTAGACAAGGTGTCAATGTCACCACCACACTGGACATCTGTCCTGCACTTTGTAAGGCACAGCCAGAGGGAAGAGTAGGTTTGATCTTGGAGTCATCTTCCTACATCTGTGTTGCCCAATGCAGAGACCAGCTAGAGGTTGCTTCCAAAACTGATGTAGCATGTGAAGCTTGAGCTTCACCCAGGCTGTACACCTGACCTTAGTCTTGGGTCAAAACTATGAGAGCATATGGGATGCATGGGGAACGCAGCTATATATTATCAGCAGCCTAAAAATGTAAGGCAAGCCAAAATTGGCATCCTGGTCAGTCAGACAGCAAGCAACCACAGTCCTTAAACTACATAGTCCTCTTGTGGTAAGCATCTAATTTAAATGACTCTCTCTCTTCAGTAATAAAATGAATATGTGGCATCTGGCTGCCCAGGATAGCAAAAATTCTGAGTACAGACCCCTGCTTAAACATCACAAGGCAGGAATCAAGCTTGCAAAGCCTTTAACTGAAAAGATAAAGTCTATTAGCAAACCTGGATCTAATGATTCTTTCTCACAGTCTGACATTAATAGTGTGAGCATGTTGAAATTCAAGACATATTACGATATTGCCCTTCTTTTTCTCCCTCAGAAAATGCTTTAATGGCCTTTAAAACCTGCATAATCAAGCCATGATTCTATTGTCAACAGCCTAAAATAAATCTTGCTCTCTGGCATTTAGTTATTAGGTAACATGGTCACGTTTTTTTGTTTTTTTTTTTTCAACTGT
Organism: Indicator indicator; assembly: GCF_027791375.1. Lineage (NCBI taxonomy): Eukaryota > Metazoa > Chordata > Aves > Piciformes > Indicatoridae > Indicator > Indicator indicator. The sequence goes on along the minus strand of NC_072021.1, from coordinate 27,139,403 downwards.
GCTGTGAACACAGAATAAATGGCTTGTGATGTTTAGCACTCTTGGTTAAAATCCCATTTTTATGGTTCAAGAAAAGTGCTATGACCCATACTCTGAAACTACTGATTTATCTGCACAGCAGCTTGGGTACCAAACCAGTTTTAAAATACTTCTGAAAACATCAAATATGTTATGACTTTAACCCAAGCAACAATAAAATAGCACTGTTGAGTTTCTGGCAAGTGCAAAAATAACTCAGAGAAGTTCCATAGTAAAAGCTGAATGCAAACAACACATTGTGTGTCATCTTAGGAGCATATTTCTTGAGAGAAAATTTATAAACAATATGAAAAACCTCATATAGTAATGTCAAGGAACAAGTTCAGACACTCAGAGGTCTGAAAATGCAAAAGATATTTAAATTAATTTCCCCCCCTTCCTAAAAAAAAATCTGAAAAGCTTCCCTAGAGAACTCACTCTGTGGAAAGGGCTAGGAACAGATTTATATTCCTGGCTACATCAGTATAATCAGTTCAGAGTGCATTGAGCTGACTGCAGTGCTGTCTTACACCATGGGCTGATCCCCAGTTCCACCTTGGTTTTGGATACCTGCCCCACTGTTGGTTTGAATTTTTTTATTTCTAATTTTTTTTTTCAAATTGCAGTTTGCAAAGCCCAAGATATCTCATGTGCAGAGCTGTCACTCTGAACATTTCTTATTTGGGATTCAAAGAGGGGCTTCTCATCCAGATTTTCCTGGTCTCCTAAAATTTTTTACTGTATAAATTTGCTCAGGTAGGTTTGAACTTTTGTTCAGGATGAAGATTAAAACAGAGCAGATGTGAGCTCTCCTCCACCTGTCCCAGCACAGGACAATCACAGAATCATAGGATCATTGAATGGTATGGGGTCAGAAGGGACCTTCAGAGCTCATCGAGTCCATGCCCCCTGCACAAGCAGGATCACTTAGGGCAGGCTGCACAGGAATGCACCCAGGCAGGGTTTGAAAGTCTTCAAAGGAGGAGAGGAGACTCCACAACCTCTCTGGGCCTTCTGCTATATAATCAAACTCACAGATTTTCCTTTTCATCACACATTGTGTCCTCCTGCATGCAGCTGGAAATCTTGATGTGGAAGGGACCTTAAAGATCATGTAGTTCCAACCCCCTGCTGTGGGCAGGGACACCTCTTACCAGAGTAGGTTACTTAAAACCTCATCCAGCCTGGTCTTAAGCACTTCCAGGGAAGAGGCATCCATAACCTCTCTAGGCAGCTGGTTCCTGTGTCTCACCACCCTCACAGTAAACAACTTTTTCCTAATGTCTAATCTATATCTGTCCTGCTTTAAGGCCCTTGCCCCTTGTCCTGTCATGACATGCCCCTATAAAAAGTCCCTCTCCAGCTTCCCTGTAGGCCTCCTTCTGATGCTGCACTGTTAGAGAAATATATTTTGCAACAGAAAGATGCTTTGGGAAGTGAAAACTGTTTGTTGTAGATATGTGAAAAAGCTAATTTAGAGCTGTCTTTAGGTGTCTTTAAGAGGACAGAATTTTACAGAAACTGCAGAAAATCTTACCTAGATTGTTTAATCCAGGTTTCTAGAGTCCAAATCTAAGTAATGAGCTGCAAGAATTTATCTTTAGAGCCATTCTCTCCAGCAAAGACTGAATAACTACTTTATATTACCAGGGCAGCAAATTCTTTCTCGTTCTCTCTTATGAGCTAGAAGATTCACCTTCCTCAACAGTAATTCACTGCTCAAGCAGGGAGATGTGTGTGTGGGAGAAGTTAAAAAGCTTCCCATCATCTGCTTTTCTTAAATCCGTGGCTAGTCCCTGCCTGCAGTATGAGAATGATGAGAAGCTGCTCTCTCTCTCTGCTCCTATGCTAAGGAGGCCTCAAAGGAGGCAGGGCTTTGACCTTGCCCATATGCTGGTCAGCAGACCTGGTTGGCTGAGCTGGCATTCCTCCAGGAATAGAGGGATTTTGCACTGCTGAAATTCAAGGTCATTTCCAGTAATTTAAAACTCTCCTTCAGTGATATAGCTGTGCATCAAAAGTTCACTGACAATGACTTGTCTTTAAAACAATGCAGAGTTGATGAAGCAGAAGCATTTAGTAATACTGTTTTTCAGGGAGACATTTTGAGAACTAAAATATTACTAAAATAAAGTAAGAAACCTGAACAAGATTCATACAATGATAGAATGGTTTAGGTTGGAAGGGACCTCCAAAAGCCATCTAGTCCAACCCTCCCAACAGACAGATCAGATTACCCAGAGTCCTGTCAAGCCTCACCTTGAATATCTCCAAGGGTGGCAGCTCCCTGGGCAACCTGAACCAGTGGTCCACTGCCCTCATAGTAAAGAACTTCCTCCTACTGTCCACCTTAAATCTATTCTTCTCTAATTTAAAATCCTTAATGGTGCAAGGCTTTAATTTTCAGGTAGAAAATACCCTGTTAACCATTTTTCCCACCCCTAGCTTTGTTAAAATATTAGCAATAACGTATTACAAGAATTTATGCAGGGTGCTCTATAGAATCCTAGAGCCATTAAATCATTTCCAAAGGTCACCTAGTCCAGTCTCTGGCTGAGGGCAGTTCTGCTTAGGACAAGTTTCTCAGGGTCCTGTGCAGTGGGATGTTGTGTCTAAAAGAATGGAGATTTCACAGCTTTCTGAGTAACTAGTGCAGTGTTTTGCTTTTTCCCCCCCTAATCAAATCAGATTTTCCCATACTCCAAACTGTCTCCATTGTCTCACATTCTTCTACAGTGCTCTCTGGCCTCTGTCTTCTCTATACCTTCCCACAAGGGAACTGCTAACTGCAGTAATATATTCACTGACTCTCTTTTTAAGACCAAACCAAACTTGTTCTACCATTTTGTCTTTATACACATTTTGTCTTTATACAGGCTTCAGCCCTCTAACCATAGAATCACAGAACAGGTTGCTTCGGAAGGGGCCTTAAAGATCATCTCATACAAATGGCCCATCATGGATGGAGAATTCTTCCACTTGAATAGGTAGAAAGGAGTAGATTTGGATTGAATGTTAGGAACAAGTTCTTTACTGTGAGGGTAGTGGAACACTGGAACAGGCTTCCCAGGGAGGAAGGTGAGGCCCCATCCTTGGAGATATTCAAGGTGAGGCTCTAAAAGGCTCTGGGCAACCTGATATAATTGAGGATGCCCCTGCTTACTGCAAAGGGGTCTTGACTAGATGACTTTTGGAGGTCCCTTGCAACCCCCAGACCATTCTATGAATTCCAGAAAGACATTTAAAACGTTTATATGGAATTCTCAGGGTTTTTTTTCTGGTTCAGAAAGCATGAATAGAAAATGTGATATTTTAACATTTCATGGGGGGAAAAAATTCCCCTAAAATCTATTAAATAGATTAAATATTTTTCAAAGATTCTAGCCTGTAAAAATTAAATTAGCAATTAAGACAATAAGGCATCTACCCATTTCAGACCCCTGTTTACACAGTGATCCTAAGGAGATATCCTTAACCTGAACACTTAAGGATATGTCATTGTTTCTGAATGTTAAGTCTTCCCAGAGCTGCTTCTTGAAGCATATCTGATAGTTGAGTAATGAAACATATACAGTCTGCTATGACTTGGCAATGTTAATATTTTCCTTATAGTACAGTTTTTTACAGTTTTGTTAGCTCAATCAACCCTTCTAAACACACAGAATGTCGTGCAGCTTATTTTACTACATGAGCTGCTGGAGCTACACTGTAGAGGAAACATGCAGCAGGCAAATGGTTTTAACTATACATAAGAACATGTACAAGCCACAGCACTGGGTAATACATAGATATTGAGACAGAAAGTCATACATCAATAGGTCACAGAGATTCCCTTCTCTTTCTTGAGTATCTGTGCAAATGGGAAGCACAATGCTAAAGCAAGTGCTTTTGTGCTACAAGAGGTATTGTCAAAGCACTGCACACCTCCCATGAGTCTAAATGAGCAGCTCTGGGGATTACACGAGATTGCCCCCTTCCTGTGTACTTCTGTTGCTACTTGAATTCTGAGGCTGAAGGAAAACTTCCTCCATCGCTTGCAATGATGGATGTTTATTTGTTTTACATCATTTTTGTCATCAGAGGCTGAAAACAAAGAGGAGAATATATTTCTGAATCTCAGTTTCTGAGGAATGAAACCCATGCAAATAGCAGATTTTTTGGTAGGAATTTTTAGATTGTGTGTTACTGATACTGAAGCTCTGAATGAAAGTAACATCTGTTGGAGTGACATTCTGGTGATACAGGGTGAAATTCATCTTGTCTCACTTTGTCCATCAAAGCATGAAATGTGCAATCTAAAATAATTGTGCAGTCCAAAAATAACCATCTTGATCCTGGCAGGTACCTGGAGAGCTTATCTTCACAGTGCATGCCTAACATTTCTGTCTGTTGTCACCTGAAGTGCATCCTATCCACAGCTGTCTGGATGAATCTGTCACCTGACCCTGATCACTTATCAATAAGTTTGAGTAAATTCACAAATTCTGTGGTGCTTACTATCCTCATTTACTTCTTTTTTTCATTATAGTCTCTGTCCAAAAAAGTGAATACTAAATTAATGGTGCTCAACTGTTTGTAAATCCTTCTTCTGCCTTCCCCTCCCACACTCCCTGTCTGTCTGTCTTTTCTCTTGAATCTCACAAATATCAAACAACAAACACGGGGAAAAGAGTGAGACTGCAGCTCTTAGTTGTCCATGAGCTTCTTATTCAGGTAACTAACATGTTGAATGTCGTCAGGTATACATAATCCTTTGTGAGTCTTGTCACAAGACTCTCTGGTGAAGATCTTCAAGCTATCAAGGCAGTATTCCTCTAGTTTTAAAAGGAATTCAGTAATTAGTTTCTAGTGATTTGAATCTTGGTTCTCCAGCTGTTATATGTGGTGAAGGCATTGCTTTCTCACACAGAAAGGTTTGTAATGTTGAGGTGGTTTTAGGTTCTTGTGGCAATAGGAGCTCTATAACTAAATTAGATAGAATTACTACACTGAAAAAAGCTACGTCTTGTACCAGGAAGACCTCAGCACATCCTTATACATGAAAATAAAGTTGGATGTTTGTTTTGGAGCTTGCAAGCATTACAGCACACAGCTCAAACAGAGCTAGTGCTCTCTTACACCAGGGAAAAGTAGATGTGCCATATTAAAGAAAACCAACTGTACATTGACAGTGCCATGTGAAAATCTTAGTGGATCATACATATAAAATAGACTGTGACCTTAGGGCATTAGAATAGTAAATCTCCTCTTCAGTTTTCAAGAATTCCATGGATTCGTTGCATTTTCTACAAAAACAGGTAGGACTTTTTTTTTTCTTTCTTTGTTTCCTTTCTTTCACTTTCCCAATAGAAGAATGAAATTGGCATGTGCTGGTTTGAGGCCAGCCAGAACATCTCTTGCCCCGAAAGGGACAAAAGAATGACACACGCAAACGGATTGGAGAGTGATGGAAAGTTTAAATGGAAAAGCAATTGGTGAAGCTACAGAGAACTACAAACTACAAAGCATAGTGGAAAAGAACATCCTAAAGCATACAGAACCCCTCACAGAATTCCCAAAAGCTTCCCAATCCTCCCTTCCTCCCACCTGAGGGTTTACCCAGTCCCTCAGGGCTCTTCCTTCCCCCCCCCTCCCAGTGCTAGGCAAGTCTCAGGCTGGCCAGGTCTGAGACTGCCCCCCCTCCATTCTCCTCCTGGCATTAGGCCTAGACAGGCCTAAGAGGCCTTGAGGATACTCCCCCGGCATTACCCGATAAGAGAGGACATCTCCCATGGGAGCAGAGAGGGAAGAAAGAGGAAGAGAATGACTCTGCAGATGGCTTTATAGGGCGCAGGATTTATGGGTAGAAATACGTCGTTTCCTGTGTCCACCCCTGTGGGTGGGCACCCAGGACACCAGAGGTGTATCTCATGCGGCAGTGGCAGGGGGCACCCAGCCCAAACTGCCACATGGCGTTATTTCTTTTAAAGGAGAATTGACTTGTGTTGAGGTTTCTTTTCTTCCTGTTGCTTAGCAGCAGCAATGCAAGCATATGGGTGTGTCTGCTGCTTTTACTGCTATTTGATCTCTTGGGGGCATTTTCCACATTAATGAGATCATGTTGAATATGATGTTCTGGAAAAAAAAAATTGTCCCTGAATCTCAGTCTTTGTTTCTTAGTTTAACTGTAAAGTAGTTAAATGGAAGGACAAATGAATACCTGTAGGGTAATGCCTGTCTGGCAAGAGAAATGATGACCATGCATTTTCAATTTGTTAATTGATTATCACTTTCTTCTGTGCCTTCTTTTATACAAGCAGGGCCAGTTCTATAAACTGAAATAGTATGAGCATCTAAGAGGATTAGGAATTTTAAATGTAACTTTTTTCTCTTTTTTTTTTTTTTTCTGAATATCTTCCATCAAGTGGTTGAAGTTAGAAGTGATTAACAATTCTATTTGTTATTAAAGGCTAAACCATTAAAACAGTAGGGAAATCAGACCATGTAATGGTCTTTGCATGCTTGAAAAGATGACACTAAATCAATGCCCTTCCGCTATGATTTTCCCATCCCTGGAGGTGTTCAAGAGGAGATTGGATGTGGCACTTGGTGACATGGTTTAGTAGTCATGAGGTCTTGGGTGGTAGGTTGGACTTTGATGATCCTTGGGATCTTTTCCAACCTTATTGATTCTGTGATACCTAGAGCCTAGCTACTGCAAATCAGAGATTTACTACACAACCAGTTGCTCTAATGGATTTGGTAGAGGAAGAAACTTCAGTTTTGCTAGAGCACTTGAACAGTGCTAAAAGATAACCTTAATTAGGGAAACTCTGGCATACTTAAAGGCAGAACTGAAGATTATTGTGCTCTGACCAAACGACTGGGGAAAAAAAAAAAAGAAAATAAAATCAGTCATGGCAAGCATAAGAATTGCTCCAAATCTATAGAACTAGTTCAGAGGTTAAGAAAAAAGTCACACATTTTTAGAATGATTGTGGGATCTTCCAAACAAAAAAAAGCAAGGTCTCAGCAAAAAACCAACCAACCAACCAAAAAAAACATAGATCAAAATCCACAAAACTAATTGCATGTACAATGTTTGTCCACAAGAAAATGCAGGGAAAACTACTGAGGCAACTAACTCAATTGGTTAGTAATGGTGATATGCAGGTTTGAGAACAGTGGTATATTAATGGCAGATACAATGTGAGACAACTTTAGGTCCTGCATGGACAGAAATGTTTAAACTATTTTAATGGACCATTAAGTTAAACAGGCCTTTTATGTCCATTTAAAAATTAATTAAAATTGTTAAAATTTTCAGTGTTGTAAGCTTTTTAAAATCCTACTTATTTTAAAGATAAAAAAAGAAAAAAGAAGGAAAAAGTGGTTACATCATAGGTTGGAATGTTTTTTTTTTTCTCCAGTAATTTCAGTTGTTAGCCTTCAGGAGGCCAAGTCTACCTACTTTTCAAGATATGGAGCAGTTAGTAGAATGATCTACAGAGTTCTGCAGTTTTGAAAATGCTTCTCCTTCTCAATGTTTCTAAAGTAGTCCTGCTTTTTTTCCACAAAATTTCAGCAGGAGTTTAAATTCCAATGACTGAACTAATTTGCAGATTTTTTTTTTTTTTTTGTGGACAAAAGACCTGTCGGTGCCAGCTCTATGTATCCAGAATTCTGCATTGCTAATAATCTGACAAAATGCATTTATTTTGTTTGTGTAAATGCAGTAAGTCATAAGTAAAAATATTTCAGGCTCTTGCAAATGAAGAAAGGTAGTACTCTGGAGACTGATATTACGCTGTGGTTAGTACTTTGGAAAAAAATCAATACAAATGGCATGAATCTGTAGGAAGTAGAATAAGAAATACATTTAAGGCCAGATGATGTTTATTTACCTGTCAGTCCTGATTATTCATATGGATTCGCTGGTATGTTAAGGATTTTATGGACTAACTCAGTTCCATGCTGATGGATGATTTGTGGCAGGGGGAGCAAACAAATGTACTGTATTTAACATCAGTGCCATTATAAATATTTTAGAACACAGAATACTTCTTGTTACTTTTGGAGTAATTTTCCTAACTTGGTTGAAACTTTATTTTAACCCATGCAAAACCACTTCCTTGCTTATTTCTGGCAAGCAAATATTGTTTCTGTGAGCAACATTTGTTAATTTGATCTTTTCTGCCTTAAAGCTTGAACCTATTATCTAAACCTGGGTTTTGGAAAGACACTTTGGAAATGATGGTTAACTGTGCACTAAGACTAAAAGGACTGACCTATTTGTCTTCCCATTGATGTATTGTTTCTGTATTTCTGTTTCTAAGGTGAAATAGAACCAGAGTTGCTGTGAGCTGTTTTCTAAGGCTATGAACTTTCCCAACTGGTAAGTTTCTTAACAGAGCTTGCTTGGAATAATGTGTAAGTATTTGGTTCCAATTAATCTCCTACATATTGCTACCTTCTTTTCCACATCAAAAGACGACATGCTGATCACTGCAGTATTCTGTTCAATCAAGAAAAAGGCCTTGCATAGTCACTTTTAGTCAGAATGTATAATGAAGGCTTCCTCCAGCTCCAGTTCAAACATAAACCAAATGCTTCTCAGGGTCAAAGCTCCTTCATTTTGAAAGTCAGCTAAAGAAGCTGAGAAACTGTGAGTCTCTGTAGGTTTCATAAAATGTTTTATAGACTTTAATAACCTTTTATGGACAACAGTTGCTGAATCATTCAATATCTTCAGTAACACATTGACTCCTTATCTTCTCTGACAACTCTTCCTTGTGATAAAATGTGTGGGAATAAACACATACAGTGAATGCCTGTGCCTCAGCAGCCTTCAATGAATCCTAGTCACTATCAGTTTCTTTGTAATTAATGTGGGCACATTGTTATCGGAAGTAATGCCTTAGCTGGTAATTTTTATTGATTACCAACATATATTAGAAAGAGATATATGACCAATCTAATTGTTTGTGGATGACTGTTTCCTGTGCACTCATTATACGAGAATGAATTAAGGGTTACATTTCTCAAAAAGAACAAATATTGCTTTGAATGTCAACAGAAAAAACATGTTGGTTGCAGGTCTTCATGTATACTCAGAGGGCAGGAGTGGAATTGTAATTCCAAGAATACTGAGATGTATCAGGACGTTAAAGGATAAGTAACAGAACCAACAAAACATTTAGTAAAAACACATAAATCAAGTTACTTGTAATCCCTGTTGGCATTTTATTCCTATTACTCCAAATCAACTGTGTCACCTAATTATTACATTTCTCTGCATTATACTTAAATGACTAAACTCAAATAGTTTTTTTCTTAAGTGTTTTGCACAATCTTTTATTTTCTTTTATTTTTTTTCTGCCCCTTAACCCTTTACCATAATTTTTGCAGTGAATTAAATCTATAATTGAGGCTGATAAACTAGTCAGAAATCCTCTGATTTGTAACCAAGTTATGCCATCAATTACCTGGTCTAGGAATGAAACAGCTATTGCCTGCACTGTTTGATGCTGGGTGTGAATGTCTGACCCACTGTGGAGTCAGAGTCACTGAGGTTGAATGGTATACCAGGAGATCACTTAGCCTAATCTCTGTTATTCAAGCAGGTTGATCAGCCCTGTGTCCTGCTGGGCTTTGAGGGTCTCCAAGGATGGAGACTCTATCATCTGTCTGGACAACTTCTAGTAGTGGAACATGTCCATTGGTAATGTTCATATGGGGTACAAAATGTGCCTCAGACCTGGGGTAGCCCTTTTACAGCTCATTTCTGACTTTTTAACCTTTCACTGAGATATTTGCCTACCTCCATTTGTGTTATCTAAAACAATGGCAGGTCTCCTTTTGCTTCAGGATTTAGTATTTGGAATCCTGCAAGACTAAGGAAGTTGTTGTTCTCGATGTTCTATACTTTGGCACCAAAATTTGTCTGTGTAAATAAGGACATTAGTACCACAGGTTTAAGGAAACGTACCAAGAGTGACATTTGATACTACCCTGCTTGTGGTAAGGTCATTCTCTTGGAAGGCGGTCCTGAATTGTTGTGTTTTCTTAACCATCTTTTCCCTGTGCACTTCAGTAGATCTTTTCTTCTTTTGACCTTCATCCTGGATATCTCTCTTGAAACTCTTTCAAAGGTTCTATTCTATTCCACTCTGCAGCATCCCGTCTAGAATTACAATACTGCAAAAGTACACATTTCTAGAAAGTGGTGACAGCCCTCTCTTCTGCCTTTGTCTTCCTCTGGCTAGTTGTCTTCTTCTATAGGCCCTTCATGCCCCTAATCCACTGCTTAGTCTTTGTTTTCCTTCATCCTAGATGGAATTTACCTTTCTGGAACCCAAGGAATGAGAAATATCCTGTGTGGTACAGGTGAGTTCTTACCAGAGTTCTGCACAATGCTTGTGTGGCATAAGAATGCATTTGCCTGTATCTCAGTCATAGCCACCCTGTGATTTCCTCATGTCTCCAGGAATATTTGCCTACTCTGCTGTCTCCAAACTGGAGCAGAAGCTCATGGTGCTCTACCTGCCTGTGATACCTGCAGTTCTTCATGCATGGTGTGTTGATGCAGAGGCTGCTTCTTCTCTGAGAGCTTCAGCTGTTATGGAGGATGGGGGCCATGGAAATGTACCATGACAGACAGCTTTTTCTAGTTCAAGGATGCCATGAAACCCAGGATATGATGTGGACAGTCAATGTATTTGTTGGAGAGAGCAGGAAGCCTATATTTCCTGAATGATGGTTTTCTGCAATCTAAATTCAAAGGACCTGACCCTGAACTGTGCTGTACATTTGGTGACCTCAAAGCATGAAGAGTAGAGCCTGAGAGATGTTTTAATAAGGCTTTCCCCCCATCAGCAGCCTGCTGGAGTCCAGCTTCATGGAGCCAGCACCAGCAGATCCATCCAATAGGCAGGTGAGTGACAGATGGGCTGTGTGGGGGGGGCTATGAGCATGGAGCTTGTGGTGTTCATTCTGTCATTTTCAAAACGTATGTCTGACTCCTAGGGAAGAGAATATCCACAAGCACCATTAGCAGAGCTTCCATTTTGGAAGTTTCAATGGAGAAAGAGCCAAATCAGCCCAGATGCTGGAAAACCTACCAGAGACAAAGCACTGGTGGGTCAGAGGCACTGGCTGGTCATGGCACTGCTGTGTGGGGGGAGAGCAGTTTGACTCTCCCAGAGTGTGAATATAGGTCATAGAGTTTAAATGAATTCTGCATGCCTGTAGTCAATAGGAAGGCTGTTGGTATGAGGAAGGAAGCAGCTGACCAGATGGACATCTGACACTGAAAAGGCAACTGCACCTCCTTACAAGTTCCTACGTGCCTGGAAGAAAGCTGCCAGGAAGGAGTGGAGATTTTGCTCTTTACACACCCACCTGCAGGTATGTGGTACTGCTGGCTGCTGGAGATGGTATAAGACCTGAGGGCTGGAGTGATCTTACCTCTCTCCTCTGTTCAGCTTCCTACTACCACACTACTAAAACATGACGTTGCTGTCATCTTTCTGCACCCTACATTTAATGAACGGCAGCACTGCAGGCCCAGTAGTGCACCTAGGTCCTTGTATGTTCTAGTCAATATCATCCCATAAAAAAGTGTCTTAACTTGTTACAGTGCTATTATAATGGTAATAATGACATGGTTCAGAAGTTTTGATACCTGAAAAGATAAGGCTGTGTCAGTGAAAGGTTGTTCCCAGGCTAATTGCCTCCTCTTTTTCAGTAGCAGTTAATTAGCTTTGACAGAGCACTGTGGTTAGGACACTTCAATAATTGGAGTTCTGGAGCCAGCTGAGGAATCTGTGCATGATGCAGACATACTGTTTGTATATATTCTCTGTATATCTTTCCAGCACTCCCTTAAATAATATAAAATCTTCCACTTGCAAGCCAGACATATGCTGCACACCTGATGTGGAAGAACAGTGGAAGTCCTGAGGTAGGATGACAATTGCAGTACTCTGGAGGCCGTTTTGGGTCACCAGACAGGTTCTGCTGTTATGTGTGCTGTAGCATCTCCAGGGTGTCTTTGTTTCCCTCCCTCTGGGCCTTATAACCAGTGATGCAGGTTTGCTGGCATTACACACAAGTCAGTTTCTATACTAACAGAAATTCCCAGGGCAGCAATACACCAGGCGTTGTTCAAATTTATTGGGAAATCAAGGTCCTTGTTCCACAGGGTTATTGCTCCGATGCTAATCTGGCAGAAAGATCTTTCTTTCTGCCCTTAATGTGAAATGTTGATACTTCAGCTTTCTGCTGTGGTCAATTCAAGCTAAGCCCAATACTGATACATCTGTGTAAACTGTTCTTTGTTTTGCTTTCTAGGATAATTAAGTGAAAACTTAATAGATGAGCCTACTTATTCAAAGATAATCACTTTCAGGCTTGTTAAATCATGACAGATTAATTGTTTGTATCTAGTGGTACATTAGGAATTTTTTTTTTTTTTAATCAGCAGAAGTATGTAAGCAACATTCCTGTTTTGGTAAATAATTTCTCTTCTTATAAGAAAATTGTAAATATTTATTATAATGTATTGTACTTTCCCCTTAATCTTTAAAAATAAGGTGGTTGGTAGTTATACACAATCCTAAATTTGTTGCTAGTACCAAAAATTTTTTACAAAAAAAGATTGTCATTTGCTGAGCAGATCTTGTAAGGTTGGATAAGCAATCTGATGTTCTGTCAAACTGGCACTGTATGACAGTTTACCCTGTCTTTTGGGTATTCAGCTTGGAAAGAGAGGCACTGTCTTTTGGAAGTGGACTTCACCCTGTTGGTTCTAAACACATCCTGGACCTTGTTGTTTTGATGTCTTGCTTTGCTGTAGCTTGTATTAAATGAATTCCCTTCCCTAGAAGTTCTGCTGGCTATTCAGGTGCTGCTGCTGCATTTTGGGTTCAGGGCATTTCCTTATTAGTAGAAAACATTTAAGAGCTAGAATGCCTGTTCAAACCTTTGTTTTTCATGACATGGCTTTACAGCTTATGATGTCCCTACCTTTTTCATGCTGAGAATCTGCAGACCTCTCTAATACTTGGAGCTTTCCTAACTGTTAGAAAAGCTAATTCAAGCAGATGCAAGCAGACCCTCTGCATTTTACTGCCCTGGGGCAAGAACATACAACTAGTGCAATGCTGAAAACAGATTAGTAAAAAGGATGACAACTTCGAAATTTATTTTGGGGTTCTAAGAGAAGTCACCAGAAATGAGCTTAAGCTCCTGTGCTGGGGATGAATAGGAAATGTACAATGCTAAGGAAGAAGAAAAGGATCTATTAGATAAGCATTAAAAATTCTCTGTTGAAGGTATCAGGATGCTGATTTAGAACAGATTGAGATTAATGAGGAGTGGCTCTGCTGTTGTATTGATCAGTGCTTGTGGCTGTTTAGTGGATGACAAAACACACAGCATCAGCTAAGGCTAGTCACAAAATGCTCTAGATGTCAAAGCTGCAGTACTTTCCTTAAGGCTCAAAAAAACCCTTTAATTAGGTATCTACAATGGAATATATGTATAAACACATGCATAAATACTTAAGGATTACTGGCAAGAGCATTGGTCTGGTAATGGAGGGTGATTCGTTTTGTTACCACTCTTTCAGCAAGCTGTCATGTAACTAATAGATTATACAGTGACTTTTATTTTAGAATTACCCAAACATTATATACATGGACTAACCAAGTGTTTTAACTCATTGGATAGAGACTTGGGGAAAGAAAGGATATTGAAATGTCTGCTTCTTACCTGAGAGTTCTGTTTCACAGCCAGAATTGTCCTGGGGAAAAAACATATGGATCTGAACTCATTAGGGACACAAACTGTTGAAATGTTGAAGAGATTAAAGAGAAAAGGAGTAAAATGGGAAGGAGGTATAAGGAAATAAACTTCTTCACCATGTAAAGAATGAACTGCAGTAACACTTTAGCAAAATGTTTTCAGGATTGTCAGACACAATTTCCATTTCCATAGATCACAGCAGTTACCTCAGAAATGAATATCAGCTTTATGAATTCTACCAGGAAGGTAAGACAGTGCCAGTGCAAGCATACACACATGTGAGTTTCCTAGGGATTTGTTTTATCTAGTCTTCAGAGTTACAGAAATGTTTATTCTATTTTTTCTTAGAATAAATACAAACCTGATGTGGTCCTGGTCAGAGCAGTAATCTACCACAGACTACCATAGACTCCTACTACCACAGGAATTCGTTCGTGGACTGTATCAACTTCTGTAAGTAAATGAAATTATCTAAGTGTCTTCCAAGCTTCCTTGTCCTAACTCTACCATCTTACTTTTAGCTGGGCAAAAAGCCAGACAACCTACAGTACTATTTTGTGATCAGTGTAATCTAAGTCATAGGTGGATGAATGAAAAAATTTGATAATGTGTGTTTCTTGTATTTCTTTTGAATATTTCCTTTTTTTTTCCATATGAAGCATAGTAATGATAGATGTCAGTATGAAACTGTCAGCTTCTCCCATTATAACATTTTATTTCTTCTCTGTGTGCCCACTGACTAAATCTATCTTCAAAACCAGTATGATTTTAAAAAATATTATTAGTCAATGTCACTGAAGTGAAGTGAAATGATTTGTTTCTGCTGTGGAATGGCCACTGGTCTGTTTCACCATTTTCCAACATTTATTTCTTCCCTCATACCATCACAGTAATTAAAGAAAAACTTGTTACTTTTGGATCATAAACGATAACAGTAAGGACCAGGGTAGAAAAGAACAGGCAATGTACATGTTGCAAAGTCTACATCTGAGCTGTCACCCTAAAGTCCCTATATATTCTGTGTAAGAAATTGTTTCATGGGAGAGAGACTTCTGGTGCCCTATAGTAGACTAAATCTAAACTAAATCAGAATTTCTAAGCCACTCTTCATATAGATGTCTAAAGTTACTTGAATCAAGTCTTGTCTATGCTACTTTTAATAACAGTCACTCTCCATCCTTCTTGTAAGCCCCGCTTCAGGTACTAGGTTATTAGGTCTCCCTGGAGCGTTCTCTTCTTCCAGCTGAACAAGCCCATCTCCCTCAGCCTGCCTTCATAGCAGAGGTGTTCCAACATCCTGATCAATTTTTGTGGCTCTGCTCTGCACCTGCTCCACCCAGGGCAGAGCGGAGGAGGAGGTTGACTTCCCTGGACCTGCAGGACACTCCAGGATGCCTTTGACAGACCACTCCTCTTCCTAAGGTATGATGATTTCCATTGTTTGATTCACTTCTTTCTTCAAATTACTAGAGTTAGTGAGCTTGTGACCTGCTCAGTATATTTGTGTGTACCTAAATACCTCGCTTATGTCTTAAATCTTTGTTTGCTTTCCTTGAGTGTACTCTCTTGCGTGAGAGATATATACTAAAATTCAACAAATATGTGGCCTCAGACTGACTCAGAAAAAGCAATTTTTCTTCATTTCAGTGCTGGTTGTTTATGAAATATGCATGAGGCACAAAATCTGCAGCTGCAGATATATGCACACTGAGGATTCTACATCTGCCAGTTACAATAGAAATAGAGCAACAGTACCAAGAAACAACAAAGGGAGAACTTTCTCTTCAAAAGTTCTTAATTTAAATCTCCAGGGAACATTCAAAGCAATATAATATTAGAGGGTTTTTTGGTAGTTTTTTTTCTGGATCAGCTGCTGGAAATGAAGCTTTAGTACTATCCTGCGACAAACAGTTGTGTTGAGCGTTTGTTGAAATATTACCTACTTGTCTCATCACCATGAGACCACAATTGCTTCAGTGACTGAGACAGCAGAGCTGTTCTATCTGGGATAGAAGTTGTAATGCTTTGCTTTCTGATTTGATGCAGTTTGTATTAAAAAACAAAGTAAAACAACAAAACCCACCCAAAGATATTTATAATCAAAGCATGCAGCTGTAGAGCTTCAGGTATTTGTTTAACAGTATCATTCCATGGTTACCCCGTACTAAACATCAAGGGACAGAAGGACACTCCAGACTGCAACATCCTGGCTACAGGAAAGCTGACAGCTAAGAAAAGATGAAAGGTCTGGTGCTACATAAACATCTAGGACATGCTGCATTGTAAGATTGTAGTGATAATTAATGTAGTGGTAGAAGTTAATGAGATTCAATATAAAAATTGTATAGCTATTTTTCAGATTGTTGAGTTTCTAAACCTGTTCTAGTAACCTGGAGCTGCAAATGTATTTTGCACATTTAATTACATAATTCGTTTAAGCAGTTGGGGAGTTTTTCCATGAAGATATTTCCTGTTTCTGCCCAAATTCTATTTCCTGTCTGTTAGACAAGAAATTCTAAAAACATTAGGATACGGTTAACTGGAACCAGAGCATTTAAGATGTTATTTCTCTCTGGAAAGAGAGAGGGAGGTGATTTTACAAAAGGAATCAGAGAGAGCAAAAGGCAGTAGCCCTTGTCAAATTACACAATGTCCTTTGACTTTCACTTTGTCTCCTTTTGTCTATTATACTATATTTTCACCCAAAAGGACTGATTCTGAACATATTCAAAACAGATGCCACTAAAGCTATAGACCACAATCATTGTGGCTTTTGGTGCAATGGTATGGAACCAGAAGGATATTAGTGTTTCTTAAAAACTAGAACTGTTTCTATACCAAAGTTTTTGCAATATCAGTGATTTGAGAAGTAGTTTAGATAAATTAGTGTTTTCAGTAAATGCTAAATTTCAGTAAATTGCTGTATTAAATTATCAGCTGTTAATATGGTTTGCATTTTCCTAGCTTCATTGAATAGCATACATGTGGTTTGCACAAGGACAGGCCATAGACAACAGACACTAAGCAAGAAGGCAGAAAACAGGATTTAGTAAGAAAATTTTGTAAGCAAAGAGCTTCTCCCTCATGTGAGCACAATCTCTTTACAAATAAACATCAAAATCTTTGTACCTCCAGGGAAAGGAGTATTGACAGACTACTTTGGCTCTGTTTTCATGACAGTTTAAAATTTTTTGAAGTACTTACTCTTTCTGCGTCCAGGTGAATGCTCAGCCTAGCCGTCACCCACAGTAGCACAATAGCAAGGCTCCAGAGCTGAAAGGGACAAAAGGGGAGGGTTAGAGTTGGGGTATGCTTAAGCATCTTGTAACTGAGTGATACAGAAGGCTTGTATGCATGAGTGTTTTTCATATGTCAGATAATGTAGGGAGGAAATTTTAGCTCTGAGGCATTTTTTTAAAACTCCTTTTACCTTCAAGGCATCTTCAAGCTCCTATTTCTGCCTCTTCCTTGCCAGACTTGCACAACTCTTCTCCCTGGACTGCAACAGCAGCTATCAACTTGGATCAGGAATAATTGCTTCAGTTTGATGCCACTTTCTTACCTTCCCTTTGCTAGGTCACAGAAGTTAAGAGATGGATTTGCAGCTGGACACGATGTCTCAGTTTTCCCTAAATTAGTGCAATCCCTTGGGCATTACACTTCCTGAAGTTTTGTAGACTTTAAGTATCTATCAATGTTTGCATAATTCTGCAGTTGAAGAGACTTGATCATTTTGCAACCTTTATCAATTACCATGGGCTAAAGTTACAGCAGGAAGAAACCATCTTAATTCCAGAGAATGAACACACAACCTGAAACCAAGAGGACCAGATTTATGGGGAAAGGTAACATATTTCTCTCTATTTTAATAAAAGCTATTATTTCTGCTCACATTCTTTGTCTTATTTTTATTCTCAGCTCACACAGAATACAAGGTCTGTTTTTCAAGGCACCCGGGAATCACAAGTTGTGTTTAAATCCTTCTTTAAAAGACTAAATAAATCGTTTTCTTTTCTTGATGGCAGGTATCCGTTTCCAAAATGAGGAAGAATGTTGTTGGAATTTGTCCCTTTGTTGAGCCTACAGCCCAATCTAGAATCCTTTGTCATTTGATTAGGAGATCAAGGCGATTTTAGGGCTTTGTGACCTACCTCCCCAGTTTTACTCTTCTTGTGAATGCTGACAGCAGAATAAAGAGCAGAGAACGCAAGAGCACTTTCCACGACCCATATTCAAGCTTCTACCTTCACGCAGGGCAGAAAATGAGCCATGACGAAACCCAGTGATTCTGTAGCAGGCTTGCTTTCACTGCTCCCTGGAAACATCAGGATTTTGAATGCAGATGGAAGAAGCCAGTTTGGTTTGGCTTTGCTCATTCAATAACCAGTCCTTTGTGAGGGAAGAGATTATTGCTGCGCATTTACACATCACAACTTTCTTCAAAAATCTCACAGAACTGAAGGATGAATGTGCACAAGCCATGCATCTGCTTGTTGCATTGTAGCATTTATGTATTATTTATGCCTGCACTGAGAAAATATTTAGATATTAATAGTGTCTTTTAAAATGTCACTTAGCAGTACTTCAGCATCTACTTTCCTGCTTCAGGCCCCTGAAGTCAAGTTTTTGCATATTCTCAGTCAAAGAGAGAACAGTAACTCGATGACCTTCTGATCTTATCACAGAAAATTGTCATTACACAGTCTTGTGGTCAAATATAGTGATAAAAACATAAATGTGAGAACATCTGGAACTTTTCTAGGGAGAAATAACAACAGAAGCCATACTTACATGTCTATTCTCACATTTTTAGTATTTGGACAGAGCATGAATCTCAAAAAAAAAAAAAACACTCCTCCCTTTAGATTTTTTTTTCCCACTATGAAAATCAGTGCCCATTTTGTTGGCTGTTATTATGTAGTCCTCTATAAGCACATTCAAAACATTTTGCTTAGGAAACAGTCCTGTACTCAGCCAAAGATGATCCCTTGCTGAAATATTTGTCTTTTATCCAAATACAATGATGATCAAACTGCAAGATTGTCTAAGCCTCTTGTACTGAAATGGCCAACAAGATTCCAGATCATGAAGTTAACCTCTGAACAAAGTATCAAAAGCAGAATACAGGAATAGAAACATAGCAATGAGGAAACAACACCTAAGATATTTCTAGGCCCTTCTACTCCATCTATTGGGTTAGTTAGGACAGTGGCATTAATTTTGCAGTGCTTTGTAGAAGCCTCAGTCCTATACCAATCAACAAACATTAATTATAGAGTGGAGTATAAGCTGACCAAAACCTGGATAGAGAGCAGATGCATGAGAATCTTCCCTGGACATGTTTTTTTTCAGTGAAGCAGCTAACAAATACATCCCCCCACTAACTCCTTTCTCTTGCCTATTATTTTGTTACACAAATTTCTTAACCCCTTCAGTCTATTCTAGTTTCCACTGCCCTTGTATTGGCTGGACTCTCCCTGAACTTCTCAGCTACTCTGCTCCCCTTAGAGAGCTCCTACAGACATGGAAATTACACACCAGATGCCACTCTCCATTTGCCAGGTTGATTCTTAGATAATTTGGACTCATCCATCTTATTTGAAGTAGAAGAGACAGGTACAAAAGTAAAGAAGGCTGGATTAACAACAACAAGAAAGCAGCAGCATTAAGGATAGTGATATATGAAGTGGGAATACAGCATTTAGCAGCCTGAAAGAAGCATACAGAAGAAACTGCATTTGTTTTGGATATTTCATCTGTGATGTCTTCTATATTTACCAGCAAACATGATTCTGCATGTCAGCTGTTTGTGATCAGATTATTTTCTTTTTTCTTTGCATTTGAATTATTAGATAATTTCTTTCATGGTGTTTTTAACTCTTCTGTAATGTTCTTATTGTTACTGAAAATATGAGTAAAGTGCATTCAACACCCATGAGAATCCCTTTCTGTTAGGCACTGCCATATATGACATTGTTCATTATACTTTGTAACATTGACACAAAGCTCCCTAGTGTCTGTTTAGATGATATAATTGAATTAATTACTCATAGCAAGCTGCTCATGAGAGGGATATAAAGTAACAAATGTCAAACCTTTGTCACAAGAGAATAAGACATTATTGGCAAAGAGAGAGTTCGCATTACGCCCAATGGCAAATCTGGGAATAGTCTTCACATTTCATTTTAAATTTGTCTTTTAGTCTCACAAAACTGAGGTGGTTGAACTGAGAAAAATTTAAAGGTTACAAATGATAATACCAGCTGTAAGAACATATGAATGAAAAAGTAATTTCCAAAGACCCCTACCTGTCTCTCTCGCTTGATCATTCTCTTTTTCTCCCCGAGTCCTTGTTATTCACTAAGTGGAATATCCACCAGGACAATTCCATCCAGTATGACAAAAATTCCATCAAGTGTACTCAAACCAATGTCATCCAAGAGTCAAAGTGAAAACTACTTTGAATTCCAATACTATCACAGTAGTTGGACCTTACTAGCAGGTGAGCTTGACTAAAAGAAGAAAGCAAAGAAGGGAAATCCCTTTGTCATGCAGGTTTCACTTAACTCGATATGCAAAATGTGTTTTGGTCTTAGGTTTTCTTCAAAGATGTTCAGAGGAAATAGAAGGGACAAAAAACCACCCTGAAAAAACAAACTATTTTTTTGGTAACATACTCTAGTCTGAAATTACTCTTCACTGTATGTGTCATAGAATCATAGACTTAAAAAAATAACTTAAAATATCACAGAATTGTACAATGTTTTGGGTTGGAAGGGACCTTAAAGATATTTAATTCCAATTCCCCTGTCACAGGCAGGGACACTTCCCAGTGATCAGGTTGCTCAACCTCTCTTTCAATTTGACTTTTAACACCACCAGGGAGGGGGCATCCACAATTTCTCAGGGTAACCTGTTTCAATGTCTCACTACCCTGATAGTAAAAAAATTTCTTCCTTGCATCCACTTTAAACATATACTCTTTCAGTTTAAATCATTGTCCCCTGCTCTCTTGCTACAGGACTTGATAGAAGTCTTTTTTTCTTTCTTTGGAATCAAATGAAATGAAATGGAATAGTTCAGGGGAAAGGGACCAACAGTTAAGGCATGTTACTAAAGTTACTGTCCAAATGCCTCTTAAACACTGACAGGCTTGGAGCATTAACCACCTCTGTAGGAAGCCTGTTCCAGTGTTTGAAAACCCTCTCAGTAAAGAAATGATTCCTAATGTCCAGTCTAAACTTCCCATGACATAGCTTTGAACCATTCCCACACATCCAATCATTGTAAACCAGAGAGAAGACCTCAGCACCTCACTCTCTGCTCTCCCTCCTCAGGAAGCTGCAGAAGGCAATAAGGTTTCCTCTTATTCTCCAGACTAGACATACCTTTTGCTCCTCATAGGTTATTCCTTCCAGCTCTGTCACCAGAGACAGACGTCCTCCTCTGGAAACATTCAAGGAACCTTCACATTCTTCTTAGGTTATGGCACCCAGAACACATTGCTTGCCACTAGGAATAAGAAATTCATACCTCAGAATTACTGAGTTGTATATATTATTTTAAATTTGTTTTTAGCAATGCAGGAATTTATCTTAAGACCTCTACGATCATGAAAATCTAACCATTAACCCAACATCACCATGCCCACTAAACCATGTCCTGAAGTACCACATCTACATGGTTTTTGGACACTTCAAATTTGGCTATTCTTCAGCTTCAACTTTCTCAGGAAGCATACATCAAAATCTAGCACCAATATGATGTAAATAGTTTTATTATTCTTATGAAGCTCTCCATGACAGCAGAAAGCTCTCTTCTAAAATAACACAGCCTGTCCTTTGGCAGTCAAACCCTTTACAATTTCTGTCAGTTAGCTGTTCCTCCTACTGATTTAAAACAGCTCCTTCTCTGGCAGTGCAAAGTTATGTTCCTGCATTTTCACAGGTAACCTCTCTGTAATATATTCCCCAATTTTTCAAATGCATAGTTTGAAGAAGCTATAAATGTCTCTGGTTTCTAATGTGATATTCCAGAGACTCCAGACTGGTTTGAAAAGTAAGGTAGACAAAGCAAAACAGTTTAGAGTGAAAGGCTGAGTATCTGCTCTCTGAAAACCAAAGATACTTAACTGGAAAGAGCAAAGCAAATGTTTTCTGCTTCTCCATGGTAATGAGCACACCAAAAAAGCAAGAAGATCAACTGTGACAGCCATGCACTGCTAGAAATCCCCTATGAAGATGTCATGCTTAGTTCAATCCTGGTATTTTTCCACATGTCACCTTAAGAAGTTTCCCTTGGCTTGTAGTTGTTGAACAGCTGTAGCTGATTCCCTGAATGATGCTAACAATCCTGTACCACAGTTTTCTGCTACACTAATTATGACCACATTCAGGTACCAGCACTTACAGTACAGAACAATGCACACAGAAAACATCAGGGCACCTTACACAGTGAGGCTGTTGATCACCCAGCTGTCCCTTGCATCCTACTTTAGAGTAATTACAGCAACGAATTCCTGCAACAGAGTAATTGTTTCTGATGAGAAAGAACTGTAGTGTTTGGAGTTAAAAGCATGAGATAGACAGAGGATGAGAGGGAGTGGCCTCAAGTTGCACCAGAGCAGGTTTAAGTTGGATATTAGGAAAAATTTCTTTACTGAAAGAGTGGTCGAGCATTGGAAGAGATTGCTGAGGGAGGTGATAGAGTTACAGTTCCTGGAGATGTTAAATGTGTAGACATGGTGTTTTGGGACATGGTTTAGTGACCATGGTGGTGTTGGGTTAGTGCTTGGACTGAATCTTTAAAGTCTTTTCCAACCAAAATATTCTATAGGTAAATAAATAAAAGTAGAAAAGTTAAAATATTTCAGTCCTTGGAATTCCCTCTCTTTTTCAGATCATATATACCTTCATTCATATCATGAAACCTGGAAGATAATAGTCAAATGGGCAAAACTCCAAATAAATATATACATATGTGCACATACAGGCCTACAATTACATTATCATCCAAGGATTTCAACAACAAATGATTTTGCAAAGTGTCAGGAGTTTTAAAATGTAAACTTAGAGACTTATTCCCATCACTCTCCTGATGGACTGGAGAAGAAATACATGTTTATTAATGCTGACAGTAATTATCCTGGAAAAGAAAGTGATAACCTTTATCATGTCAAGCTGCTTAAACTTAAAATATACAATTTCTGAGGTGCTGTCAAGTACAGTTAACTAATAAGAGCTCTGCTGGAATGCAGTGACAGTGTGCTGACAAGCTCCAAGTCTGTGCAAGATCAAGGCAACTTAGAACCTTGTACCAATTATCTGTTGGATATAGAACAGTCTCCTACAACTGTCATGTTTGCAGAAAGAGAAATGAGAATGAGGAGATACCTTAATGAGACATATGGTACCACGGTCTGCGGTGCTCTGAACTAGGCATGTGTCATCCATATCGCCGAGGATGGAGGATTACAGCTGCCTTCATCCTTCATGAGGTGCCATGTACTTGACTGCCAGCTTAGGCTGTTTCAAGGCGTGCTATCTCCAACTGGTTTTAGAGCTGACAGAAACCAGAGCGATGTTCCTTGGCGCAGAAGGATCTATCACGAAACCGAGTATGAATGCAGACTGGCATGACGTTAATCATTCTTCACACAACAAATAAACAACAAGAACAAAAAATGAACCCAGGCTTGTTTCCTGGCAGTCAGCTGGCAGCATGATAGGCAAACATTGCAAATATTTACAGTGATGGTCTTTGACAGCCAAATCAGAGTAGGTATTGCTAGCAACATTCAGTTCAGCAGGTCAGACAATTGCAGTTCATAATCTGGAAATACTGGCAAAAATAGTAAAAGAAAAAAAGCCTTGATGAAAAACTTGAAAAGTTCAGTATTATCTAATACTCTGAAGATTTTAATGTTGGTATTAATTTTTTATTAGCTCAATTTCTCACAAAAACAATTGAGATTGTTGAAATTATTTAGGGTTGAAAATCTTGTCAGAGATTTCAGAAAAACAGTAAACTTGAGTTAAACAGTTATTTTAATATCAAAAATATCTATTTTGGAAATAAATAGCTTCAGTAATGCTACAACGAATAATTTGCATTACCAAAGCCCTCCTGGGTTAAACTCACATAAATCCTCAAATCTATTTGTGCATATAAATGGATAGATTAAGCTTTTGAATGTCTTACCTGACACAGTGAAACTGAAATAAAGAGGAGGTGAAATAGTTCAGGTTATTACTCCTGTCCCCCAACTCCCCAAATACAACTAAGCAGGAAATGAAATGCTTTCTAATTGCAAGCAGAAGTTCAAGGAGGAAAATGCTCTCCACTTCTTTACTGATGAGTTAACCCCTCCCTGCCCCCCATCTCCCATTCCCTCCACCCTGGTTGGCATTTGTAAACAGTGTGAGAAAATCCCAGTATGGAACAACTCTGATTAATAAATATCACCCAAATTAAAAGATAGTTCTACAAGGAATTTACAGCCCATGAACATTCCTTATAGTCTTTTCCTCACAATAATTTCTTCTACCTCATTTTCTAGGAAAGGCTCATACTTTGGAGAGAAAAATATTTATAGATAGAAATAAAAGAGTAGGCATTAGAAATATTGGGGAGAAAATACATTTTGACTTTGAGTCCATCAGAAAAAAAAAAATCAAACTGTAATTTATAAGTTGTATTTAATGACTTCTACTGTATTTTAGTAATAGCAATTTAAACATGATTTTAATGTTCCATTCCTTTGAATATCTCATGGTCATTTCCCTGTTGGTTAATTCTAATGTTATTTTGCAGAAAATATAAGATATTTCATTTTAGAAATCTCTGTCCAAGCAAAATCCTTGTACCAATTATTGTCCAGACAAAAATAATTTTTCATTGTTCAATTCCTAGAATTATATTAAATGGTTCTAAAATTTATTCTAAGATGCTAAAAATACCAAGGAAAATTCTTTTTCCCTGACTAGGTATAACAGCTTTGAAGAACTGTGAAACATATCTTGGTTAAGTGTGGGGTTTTAAAATAAAAAAAATATCCTTTACACAAACATGAACATTCTGGGGCACAAGGCAGTAATAAGACAAGCAAACTTACAGCTGCGTTGCTGGGGAGAAGAATGGAAAGGCATCTTCTGTGTCTGGAAAGAAATAGTCATCAAAAATTATACACATTTATTGGAAAAAAACAAAAAAGGTGAGATCAGATGGGGTAAAAGCCACAGAGGCAAAAATAATCCCTTAGCCACCTACAGTCAAACAAAAATGTCTAAAGGACATGAATATATCTAACATCTTAACTTTAAGGCATGCAAAGAATTAATTAAATCTAAGTAATTTTGATGGTTTGTTTCCATTAGTCTTACCTCAAGTAAATACAAGTCAAACTAGAATTATAGGTGCCAGGTGATATGGCTGATATATAAGAAACCCAACAGGGGCTTATTTTCACACTGGAAGTTTATTTAGCTCAGTATTATGACTCTCTGACAGTTGTCCACTGTGGAGGTCCAGGAAAAAATATAAGCACAAGAAAGCAGTAATAATTCCCTTGACTATTTCTCCAGTCTCAAACAAATTGCATTTCAGGGACTTTCTGACTCAGTGGGGATGTTTTCATACTTAATAGCCTGCCACAGATCTTTTTCCTTGATTTAAGCCAGATACTTGAGCCTCTGTGGATTTTCAGCATGCGGTGTTTGGCAAGGAGCTCTGCAGTTTAATTACATTAAGAACAGCTTCATTCTCTTTCTTTTGAATCAGCACCTTGAACTTTTTTTTTTTCCTTTTTACCACCCCTTAGTTCTTCTACTTAAGGCTGAGAACAATCATCAGCTGTTTGCTTTCTTTTTGCTTTCTTTATATCACCTGGGCTTTTATAGGCAGAGTCCAGCAAGTGTAATAATCCTTACTTCAAACGAGAACCATTTGGGTGCTAACCTATAGAAAGATGTCCCTTGATGTCATGCAGCTCATGATAATGCAAAAAAATGTAGAGGGAAAGTTTATAAACCAGAAATAAACCAACTGAAAAACCTGATTGGAGTTTCTGGCCTAAACAAGTTAGTTTTTGACTAGATAATATCTTAATACTTTTGTAAATAACTTACAATCTGATTTTTCAATGAAAAGTCCCAAATCATAGCCCTGCTGGAAGCAAAGAATGTTTGCTAGTTCTTCCAGTGTCTAATTTCACCAAGAAGTTTCAAATTTATGTCTAATGATGAAAACGTGTTTTATTTGCAGTGACACAGCAAGGTAACATGACACATACATTTGCTGGCACTTCGTATGGAAAGGACTTCTCATACCAGTGCTTTGGTGTGTCAGTATTAATGGCTCTAAGTGTTTGTTGTGGCCACATACTCTTGATTAACGCTACTACAGAATTTGAAAACTTCTTGTGAATTAAATGACCAGAGAGATCATGACAGATATTACAGTATCATGCTGAGTACATCTCAAAATATATTTAAAGTCTTCAAGATTATAATTGTATTAAACATTTTAAAGTTACCTCACTCTGTACAGATAAAAGCTAGGACTGAATCTTTGTATGTTATTGGAAAGAGCTGTGATCTGAAGACCTAACCAAGTAATTTTACAAGGGGATAGAATGTATTAATGTTGATGTTACTCTAGTAAACATTTTTTACATTGACCACATTATGCCTAACAGATCAATAATTTTCAGCTACTTAATTATCTGGGTGACTGCATTTGCCAATTCAAACATAAACAAATGTCTTACCTGGTCAAATACCCTGTAGAGGTTAAGAGAATTGCTTCAAAAGAATAGTGGTTTGTAGTCTAAAAAAGGCACAGTGTTTCCTTCAGCACTGACTAGTTGACATTTTTTATGTAAGCTGATTTCATTTTTAAAGCATTTGTATTTTAGAAGTGACATGAAGGAGCAGTTAGCTGTACAGTAAGAGAGTCAATCAAAATGGTGTTATGTCCAGGCTGATTTCCAAATTCTCTTGAAGAGAATTTAAACACAGCAAAGATGTAGAAGCTGGGTAAACACAAAGTTTGGAAATGGTTCAGAGAATAGTTATTAGAATGATCCATAGTCTGGAACAGGGTCTGGGAACCTTGTTAGGAACCACCTAAGAACATTCCATCAGCTGACTTACCAAGAAAAAAGTAGTTACAAACTGAGCTATAATTGTACACAATGCTTAGAGGAACCACTGTACACCCAGGACCCAAAATATTGAAGGAATGCTTCAAGGAGACTGACTTTTTTTTTGCTAAAGGCAGTGCTGTTCCTGACTGCAAAAAGGCAAGGTAAAAGGTCTTTTCTATGATATTTAGAGCAAGGGTGAAAATCCTAAGCTGAAAACACTTGACTTACATCAGATAAAGGACCAAACTTCAGACTGATACAGAGAAAAATCTTAATCTTTCACTGAAAGAGTTTAATAATCTTCCTAACATGGAGAGAAACTCTCAACTATCATCTCTTACTGGATATTGCCAAGAGCTATCAGTTTTCTTTGAGGGTAGTATTCAAATGGAAATGCAAATGGATTGTTTGCTATTGTCATTAATGATGGGTATTTATAGCAGCCTGAATAACAGTGCTTATTAGAATGTAGCAGCAGCTACTGTCTCAGGTAAGTGAAAATATTAATAACTTCTGAACAAATGAACTGAGAGGTTGCTGGATGTTCAAACATAGTATCTATTGGAAGAACAATGCTCTATAATTTTTCCATAGTAAGCTTCAGACTTGCAGCACCACCACTGAAGATAATAAGTGAAAGTAGTTATGATTGGCAGGGAAGGCTGTAGCTTGGGTCAGCTGAAAGGACAGTCATATTTCTCAGTGTAAGACAGCTAACCTTTTTATTATAGTAGTGGAAAGAGATGGAACAAGTTGGCACATTGCTCAATGAAAGTTCTACTTTGCTCCTTTCTGTATGGTGTCTTGGAGCCATTGCATAATTTTATGTCTGTGGGTTGTTGAGAGACATCCCTGCCCATAGCAGAAAGGTTGGAGTAGGTGATCTCTAAGGTCCCTTCCAGCCTAAGCCATTTCATGAGTCTATGATTCTTCTGGAACTTTTGCTACTGAATAGTTTCCACTGCTGTTAAATGGTTTCAACTGAAATGTATTTATTGCAGGTGAAATGAAAACAGGAGAGCAGGCATTTGGGCAGGCTGTATTGTTGTGTACCAACCAGATTTCTGGGTGTATATTCTGGAAGGAGACCTGTGAGGGGATATGGCTCTTGTGCCCTTATGCATATTAGCTGTCTCAGCAGCTCAGATTCTCTCTGTAAAGTAACATATCCACAGTATGAATGCTGTGCACCCAGTCTAACATAATTAAAATATTTTGTGAGTCAAGGTAAACAAGATTTATTAAAATAGATGTTGAATATGTTCTTATGTTTTATACAGTCAAATGTTTGGAAATCCCTGCAGAAGTACACTCAAATTCCACATCTATGTATGTATGCAAATTCAGCATCTTCTTCTTGTGTGTGGTATGTACAATTTTAAAAAATAAGTCTTGAGCTTTTTTGTTGTTGTTTTTAAACTTTAGCTTCTCAGAAATGAGTGTATGTTCCTTGACAGAAAGTCAGCAAGCTGTCAGATGGAGTTCACTTTGTGAGAGCAACATGGTTTGATTTTGGAGGAACATTCCTGAAAATTTTAAGGAGCTGTCAAAAGGAATTCACTTTATTACTGATTAACATTAGATTCAGAACTGTAGCCACATAAATTAACTTCAGGAAATAAAACCCCCAAACCTATCAGTGCTCCTGTCTTTCATTTTGGACAGCACTATAAGAACAAGGAATATTGCTTCTATTTTGCTGTTGGAGCTGAGATCCTTATGGGATTTTGCAAAGCTGCAGGTAGACTGATTAAAGGGCTTGAGATTTAGCATATTGAGAAAGGGAAATGTAGATGCAATTATATTGATTATGAAAAATATGTGATCATATAAATTTATACCCTCTGATATTTTATTTTAACTGCATGGAATAAGCCTGTGTGATGGAAATAAATAAATCCTAAAATAATTATAGCAGCTTAGTCACAATTCTGAATTTAATGATGCCTGTAAAAATGAGATGAACAAATCAATCATTGTTTTTTTTCTTGTTTTGTGAGCATATGATGTCATTTAAAAGATCTATGGAGAATAAAAACTAGCTGAAAGGAAGAAGCTGACTCCATTTAGATTCTGTGAAGTCAGTAAAGTGAGTGTCAGACCTTAGGAAGTATATTTAATAATGTTGAAGATATTTATGATATTATTATAGTAACATTTACAAATCACAAGTAGGATGACATTTAACAATAGATGAACTAAATTGTCTAAAATAGTTTATTTTAAGCCTGCAGCTCTCAAACTGTCTTCAAAATTATCATAGAATCATTGAATGGTTTGAGTGGAAGGGACCTCCATGTCATCCAACCCTTTCTGCACTGAGCAAGGACATCTTCCACTAGATCAGGTTGTCCAGAGCCTTATTGAGCCTAACCTTGAATATCACCACAGATGGGGCCTCAACTACCTCCCCAGGCAACCTGTTCCAGTATTCCATCACCTTCATAGTAAAGAACTTGTTCTTTGCATCCAATCTAAACCTACTTTTCTCCACTCTGAAACCATCATCTCTCATCCTATCACTGCAGGTCTTTGTAAACAGTCCTTCTTCAAAAGTCAGAATTGTGTAATTTCTGATTACCAGGAATTTTCCTTTGAAATTTGTTTATGATACATTTGTGGAGACAGAGGCACTACTCATACAATTCTATATTTTTGAAATTCACAGAACTTGGAGATTATATGATGCTTTTAAGCAACAAACAGAACCATATGAAGTGAAATTAAAATGGAAATAGTTTGGAAGTTTTTCCAAGTTTTTTTTCTATTTATCCCGGTATGATAATAGCCTAGGTACATGCCTGTGAAAGTTAACACTACATGGAATCAGTAACTTTGGGATCTGTCCATCCAGCTGGCATTTACATCTCATCATCTCTGAATCAAAATTCTTTTTAGCATTGAGACAATATTTTAGTGTTGGGTTTTTGGGGTTTTGTTTATTTGTTTCTTTTCTTTTTTCCAACTCATAGTTGGTATTAAATGCCAAGTAGTATACTGTGTTGTTTTAGCTTCAAAAAGGTAGTAAGATCAATTGACATGATCCATGACTTCTTAATAAAACAGTGATTTCATTGAAAGCTGGAGCTCTGAAATGCCAGCAGAATTCAGTATTTTTTATACTCTATTTAATGTATTTGCATGGGGTAATAATAAAACTAAGGAAAGAATCCTATGCAAAATATGCTGAAATATTTCATCAAGAAATACATTTGCATATATTAGAATTTATATATATATATATATATATATATATATATTGAAAAGAACCTCCAAACCACTGTCTATGTGTGAAAGAAAGTAAATGGCTGATCTTACCCAAGAGACAGCAAGGCATATTTCAGCCAAAACAAAGACAAACCTATTGAGGAAAAATGCTGTTCTGCATGTCTAATTTACACAAGTCCACATAGGCACACTTCCACTGCAGTTTCAGGGTGAAGATAGGGTCACATTTCTCATCTCAGACCCAACCAGAAAAATCTCAAGATTCTCCGGTGCCTGGTTTCCAGCACCATGTTCCTCTGGGCAGAATACCCCTGACTTCTCTTGCTGAAGAAGCAGCGTATGTTGCAGTCACATCAGAGCCTGAAATGAGGACGCTGGTTTTTTTGGTCTGTTAGTATGTCTGCTGCTTTATTTCCAGCAGGTGGAGAGGCTTCAAATGCCAAAGAAACCATGGGGCTAATTCTCATGCTTGCTGAGGAAATGCATATACTTTTTCTCTAGGCAATAGGTAAAACCAAACAGTAACTTTTCAGTGATTAATTTTTGAGTAATAACAGCTTTAAGTTTGGCCAGTTTCTGATGTGTAACAATCAGGTGGGTTAAGACCCTAAGGCATTTTCTGAGTCTTTGCATTTAGCCTTGACTGCTTGCTTAAACATGAAAAATGTAGCTAGACACAAGCCTTTAAACCAGTGGAACACTGTCCTCAGGCTGAAGCTTAATGACAAATCTGATAATGAACTTTAATCCATTCATATGCAAGTCGTCTTAACAGAAGAGCAAATTCTCTGCTTTGTTTATTATTCGGGAAGTTGATCACTGACAGATGTTTTTCTAAAATGCTGCTTCATTAAGTGTCTTTGAGTGTACTAGTAAAAGTGCTGTTTAACACTGCCTTTTACTGTTGTCACAGCTATCAAAATATATGATGCACAGAACAGTAGCCTAGATTTAAATAATATGACTGCAACATACATAAACATTAGAAACATCTCCTTGACTTGAAATAGGAGTTATAGTTCAGATAATTACAAAAGATGCAAACAAACAAATGAACATGTGGGAAAAGGTATAAAAGACTACTCTCTTAATTTTCATGGAGCAGGAAAGTACTATCCATTCTCTATTCATCTTACCTATGTGGATATTCCAGAAGACTCTTCTTGGTCTGAATATTGAGCCACAGTGACTCCCACTGGTTTATCTCATCAGTCATGCGTCCTGGGGATAGAGGCAGGAATGAGTTGTGGTGTCCACATTACCTAAAAACAGAAGCATGTGTTTTAACATAAAAAACTTGCCCATCCCAAGTGAAGGCTACCTCACTGTGCTTACTAAGGTGATTTTCCATGCCAAAATGGCAGTGTGCCTAAGGCACAGCTCATGCACAGCTAGCCTTGATGACAACACAGTGCTAAGTCTGACAGCTCACTGGGCATGGCTGGGTATACTGGAGCTTGATTAATTATAAACGAACTCCAACAGCCAAACGCAAAGAATCTCTTCTGACAGTGCCTTGAAAAAACATGAGCATTTAGAAAAGCAAATTAACATTAATAACTAAACTGATTTAAATTCCATCTTGCAGAATGGCAAAATGATTGAGTAGATACAGTTCAAGAATGTTTAGTTATGCATTGTGCCTGAGCAAGCTGTTCATTTAATGAATAAAGCAATGCATCCAGGTTTGTATAAAAGTGGTGGCAAATAAAAAAGAGCTCTTGTCCAGAGCTGCAAATCATTGGACTTTTAGCTGTCAGACAGTTGCACTGACAATGATGATTTTGTCACTGGTACAAGGCTGCTGTGGTTGGCTTAATTCATTGATAAGAAAGATTAGAACCCCTAAATCACAGGAGGTGCAGACACTGGAGAAGTATCACAAGCTTAACAGTTTTCTCCCATCAGGTTTTACTGTTTTCAATTGTCTATCTTTAAGGTATTATTTGAAAAAGACTGTTCACATTTTAGGAGTTGGAAAAAATCAATGATCTATTAAATATGTAAAAGACATAAGTTGCTGGATTTTCAATTCACTTCTGGATTTGTGATTGTCAACCAAATGATCCCAGCCAAGCAAGACTCTCATTCTGGACTGCAACACATCTCACTAGGAGTTCTTAGATGCTTTCAATTTCAGTAACAGTCAAACACATTTCTGGCTCAAAGTCTACATCACTGCCCTTATATTTAAATAGCTTTGAATTCCCATATAAAAAAAACTTAGAAAAATATCTAATTAATTGCTATACACATGCATCAGAAGAAAACGCATAAAACTCTTGCAAGATCATCTCATTTATAACCCATTGCCAGACTTCAAAAGATTTCTCACTCAGATCTAGATGACAGATGCATTTAATAGTATTTTGGGATGGTTTTCAAAGTGCATCATTACTTTCATGACAGGTTAGTGCAGCTATGTATTACTACCTGAACATACTCTTCAGAAAAATTGTAAAAACATTTTAAAAATAGTAAAGAAGAGCTTGATATTCACCCACCTACCCAGAAACCAGAAGTCTAGATTGCCTATGTGGAGATATATATCCCTTGCAGTCATGTAGTGTACATATAACACCAAAAAATGTTTAAAAAAATCTTCCAAAACTATCATAGGAATAATTAAATGGAAAATACATAGAGAATTCTAGATTTGGAAAAAAGACACCTAAATACATGCACCCTAAGAAGATATTTTTTTGCAATGCATGAGGCATCTGTGTGCTACAATTACTGTGTTGATTTGTAAATGTCATGAAGTGAAATAAAATAATCCTGATAGCCTTCTACAAATGACATTAATTATTGAAAGTTTATGAAGTGCTTTGCAATGTAACTCATTTGTAAATACAATAGATGAATGTAAAGTGGCGTTACCATAAATTTACAATGATAAAGGAAATCTAGCAATGCTATTTTATTGATTTGCTGAAGTGCTAATAACAAGCTGAGTTTGTTCTACTATGTAAATACTTTTTATGGTACCCTGCTGCAGATCTTGATTTTTCAGATCATCATCCTCAACCCAGGAAACATTATCTCTGCACAAATGTGAGCTCTGAGCAAGCACTAAAACCAGGGACTTCTATAAACACCTAAGGAATTGAAGATGTGGCTAAGGACCTCTGTGGAATTACTCTGGAGCAATCCCTTTGCAGGTTTTTTCATAGGAAGACCTTTAGACCAACATCAAGAAAACACCAAAAATCAAATTTAATCTGGAGAATTAAGAGCCAAGGCTTCTCCCAGAGCAAAATGAATCAGAGCACAACCACCTCAGCATATGAATACATGACATTCATATGGAGATAATCATCAGCAAATATTTAGAAATTGAATCTAGACTTCAGTTTTTCCAGTGTTGTACCTTAGTTAAACTGTGTTGAAAGATAGGTATTGAGACTGTGTGTTATTTCATTTCAACTTCTGGAGTCTAAATGTCTGTAATATTCTATCCAAGTATTACCTTTAAAAAAAAAAAAAATCAGAAAGTGGAAAACTTTTGAAAGATTTTGTGGTTTTCTTTCTGAAATACTCAGTATTTGTCACTGTCTCTGTACATACAGGCTCAGAATTTACATGTTTTTTAAATGCTAAGGCAATAGGTGATTTGCTGAGCAGCAAGGCAATATCAACCAGAGAAGAAAGCTTTTCCCGAGCTGTCCTAACAATGATATGATTTTCTTCACCTCATAATAAAATGTTTATTTCTTGAATAAATGTAAATAGATTTTCTAACCAGGGGTAGAGGGTTTCATAAGATGTTCATTTCAGAATATACTAGCTCACTCTTTTTTATTAAAAAATGATTTATCATTCAAGATAAAGTGGTTTTAGGAATTACAAAAGGAACAAGTTTTACTTTGAATAAGATAGAAGCATAACTCAGAAATGCAATGAAACAGAGTAAACATGATTTATATTCTCTATAATGCGTGAAGAAACCTTTTTATAACTGGACAAGGACACATTTCTAGCTAACAAATTTACTTGGATTCTACTGTGCCTGAAAGATATTTAATGGTAAATGGAGAAAAAAAAGGATTTTCATAACTGGCAATGAAATTTAACCTGCTGACTTTGAAGAAGAGCACTCTAATGTAAATAAAATAGAACAGCTATTACTTCAAAAGGAAAGTCTTTTCATTTGAACTTTCATTGCTCTAATGCTGGGGTTTATGCTAAAATTTTGCCTCTTTTTTAAAAATCCTGTTCAACACAGATCTTCACAAAAGGAACTCATCAATATTGCATGGAATATGTTGCTGAAACATTCATATATCTGAAGAAACAACAAAAGAGAAAAAGGGTCAATGCATTTTGGGAGAGCCAGATTTAAAGGAGAAAATAAGATGGTGTTTGTTGTGTACATAGAAATAAGGCATAAGAAAGTAGAACATAGAATCATAGAATAATTTTGATTGGAAAAGATGTTTAAGATCATTGAGTCCAACCATTCCCTACTAAGGCTGATGCTAAACCCTCACCACCACATCTCTGCCTGTATATCACTGGGTAAGTCATCACAGTTCTCCTGCACAGCATCTGCCAGCCCTTTGTGAGTGACTACATGCCCCAGGGCATTTACATGGCATGCTTGGTCAATGCATGGGAAGCTGAATTGCATCCTAAAATAACCAGCATTTACCTATCTAATCCAATTTAGTCATGTAAGTTCCATTATAGTCAAGAAGATTGTAAAAGAAAGGGGATCACCAACAGAGAATAAATTTTTAATTAGAAATTAGAAGTTGTCCTTTAGAAATACCTCTTTTTCACCACTAATAAAAAGGAAGTTGACTACCTTGGGTCTATCTCCCAGATGTCTAAGCAGATGAAGCTTATTGCAAGATGTATTTTGGGATGCCTTGTTAGGAAGCAGGCAATTTAAATTCAGTTTCCAGTTACAAGAATAACCCTCACCATTTCTTAAAAAAAAAAAAAATATTGTAGACCCTTTCTTTATATTAATGAATACTAATGGAAAACTGTGCTTTATATTATGTTAAGTAATAAAATAACTCCCACACCTCATGTCTGACTCCAAGGTTTCTCTTCCAAAGCATTAAATCCTTTTTAAAAATCACAATTATATATTGTGCTCCAATGACAAACCAAACCCAAACAACCAAGCAACCAAAAAACCACTGACAGTATGGAAAGTGGCAAGTGAAAATTTGACACTCTTTTTGCAGCTAAACTATTGGGTGGTGGTTCTCTCCTCTCACAAACATGGGAAACCTTTTGGACACATTATGCAGAAATGTCATTTTAACTTATGCTTCTGCAGGGTTGAAGAGAAAGAGAAATTTTTCTGGGAACTGCATTGTGTACAACATTAAAAATCATTTGATCTGGGTGCTAAGTGAAATGAGCATGTGTCTAGACATGAATTCTGTTCTATAGACCTGGCCATACAGGCACTAAAGCTCACAAATAATCTAAGTGTGTAACAAACCTGATTCCAAGTCTTGCCTCAATACTATGCAGTACAGCAAAAACAAAGATCAAAAAATACAGATTGCTTTCCCTTGGTAAGTTTGTAGATGTAACACTGATATGGAGGACAGAATACTTCAGTTGAGGATTGTACAGATGAGGCTGGACTGTGTTTTGTGAAGCTCATATTATACAATGGTATTTATGAAGTTTGATTTGAAAGCTGAGGACGATTTAACTAGAGTGAATGTGCATTACAACCTTATTTGATGTAAAGTAGCACTTACAGTATAGAGTGCCAGGAGATAGCAATGTAATCATCTCTCAGGTAATCTGGTTTGTATTTTTGGTTCTGTTACTGATTATAGTTAACTAAATGATAGAGTACACGCCACAATTACTTCACTGTGCCTCAGTCACCCTATTTATAAGGCAGCAGCAATTTCTGAGTGATGTTAAAGTCTAAAAGAAAGAAATCTTGATGCACCATCTTAAACCAGATTAGAACCTGACCTTGATTGAAAACACTCAATTGAAAAACTGAAGAAATAAAAGTGAGCTTTCAAATTATTTCTCAGAATTTCTCAGATCTCTCTCTAGAAAATAAAAAAAGCTGTGATTTGCCATCCCATCTTGGATTAATATAGGATGTTCATTTTACATTTTTTTTATACATATAGTTTGAAAAAGACTATCACCTTGAGCAATTTTCTAATGTACATAAAAGAGGGTCATGGTTCATAGATAGATATTAGTTTGACTAGCAGAGGCAATTTACTTTAACTAAAACTTAAGCACTGCAGTCTTTGCTTTAAATTGATAAAGGGAGTACAACATTATCTTTTCAGGTATGTAGAGTAGTTAGTGTTTGAACAATAACTTGAGTTCAGGCAAAAGCCATTATGACACAGAAATATAAAGAAAAACACTCTTCAAAAAATTAATCTTATTTTTTAATTAAATGTTAGAGTTCCATTCAGCCATAAATTAGAAGGCTGATGTGATTACTGGAAAACTAAGTCTGTCAACTCAAAATACAAAGTTCATTAATTAAACAGCTACTTCTTGTAACTATGTTAAGAAACCCTCTATGCTAAGAGCCAGACACTGACATAGTGATAAGACTAAATCTCACCAACTTCATTGGAATAATCATTAATGAGGTCAGAAATGACCATTTGGAGGTATTTCTTTATCCATTGGCTACTGAATAATATGAGTCAGCTATAATGAGCTGAAATCTTTTCCTGACCTTGCCTTTGGGCTGTATCCTTGAGCACAGTGTAATGGCAGTCAGTGACTGAAAATAAAACCCTGGTACATATCCCAGACAAAATATTGAACACATTTCATACATGCAATGTGCAAATTGAAAGCTGAAGCTTATGGTAATTGAATTTTGCTATGATTTATCTGCTTGGAACATCGTAGCTGCCTGCAAGAGTTACATGAAAACGAGCAGGAGTGCTTAGTTTGAGCACATGAGGTAAATGAGCAGAAAGGGCTTGAAATTGAGCTGGATGAATAACCACCTAAAACAGAATTAGGAAGGTGCTGAGAGCTAGTACTGTCATGTATGGAGGGCTCCCAGAAAGGAATGCAATTCACAAGCCAGAATTCACATTCTGACCTTAGAAACCTTCAATTTCTTTTGAACAAAATGGAAACTAGAAGGCTTCTGGTTCTAGAGTGACAATATCAGGGTAAGGTTTAGGGTACCTATGACAAGAAGTTACAAATATCTGAGACAGATGTTTGAAATTTCATGGCCCAAGGACATTCAGAGTTGCACTTGGGATGTTTCTCATCAGCAGCATGGCTGAAAACTTCTCTGAAAGTAGGAAGAGACCTTCCAAGCCCTTTTTTACCCATGAGTTTGAACTGGCAGCTTTCCTGTATCATCAGATATGTTGCCACCTGTCTATCAGTACTCCAGTGAAACTTGATTTCATATGAGTTAGCTTGCATGTGGTAAGTGAATGAAGATGTTCTACTAACATCTGTCTTGTTTATCTCAGGATCTGATCTACAGGTGAGCATAACTCACTAACTAGGGTAGTAAATATATCAGCAAAGCTACTGATCATACTTAATAATCCAGATAGGTCTCTAGAATTAGGCTCCTGATGATATCTCAGAGATGTGCTATGTGAAAACTTTGCTGTTTGTCTGTCTGTTGGGGCACTTGAGAGTTCAGTGTCACATTGCTGCCTCACTTAGAACCCATGCACAGATTACTGATTTAATCTTTAATCCTTTTACTTAAAGATTCTAAGCAGAGTGAGGAAAAATATTAAATGAAAATCCAGCTGTAAAAATCAAAGATGTGCTGCTTGATGTTGGTGAACGTTTGTTTGTTTATTTATTTATACAGACTGCCCATGAGTAACTCATCAACAGTGATATGATTTGCAGTTTTGGTTTAATACTGTAATTTAATTTAATCAGATGCTGATTTCCCAACTAACCACTTGAAGTAGCTTCTAGATCAAAAGGTAAAAGCTGATTTTGCTGGATTTAATGGATCTTTGCAACTAGGTAGAAAAACCCACATTGTTTTTGACTATTCATGAGAGGACCTAGTGGATATCTTTCCTGTAAGCTGACATAGCTTTCCTTGCTTTCTTCCATCTGTTATGTTCAGCTCCAAATCTGCTTTTGTAACATACTGGGATTAAAAATATAAGATACTTTCTAAAGTATATTGCACAGCATACATAGGCAGTCTCTCATTTAATGATTAAAGAAAAAAAAAAAACCTTTGATTTTGTTAAATGGAAGATATTTACATAATCTTTTTTCTGCTTGAAAAAAAAAAAAAATCTTTGAAGTCTTTTCCAAAAGTCATATACTTATTTGTACTAAGATTGTCATCATTCAGTAGGGGGGAAAAAAGTCATATTTATTGTTCAGGTCTTTTGTATGCGCTATTCTTATTCGTAAATACTTCACTCTTACTGGTGCATTTTGCTGTCAGCTAAGAAAATTATTTACATGCTACTCATGCACTCTTTAGGAGATGTATATTTATCTCCAAAGGCTAGATCAAAGTTCTGAAATAGCTGTTAGACTCATTACAGTAACTGGAAAGAACCAGCTGTGATATGTTAGATTAGAAATATTACTGTTACCTCTTTAGAATTTTATTTCTCTAGGTCAGCCATATATCCATTTATGTTACCTGCAACAGTCAGAAAACCATCTTAGTACACTATTATAAGGCAAGACTGAATTTACACCAGAAATGTCTTTTGATTCTCCTGTTACTGACAGTTTTTAACATGTTTCCTCTTTTTTTTTTGGTAGCAAGCTAACTGACTTCATGAGGATTCAGAAGAAAGTTGATCTCAGAGAAAAAAAAAAAGTTTGCTGCCAGTCTCCCATGATTTTATGTTATTTGAAAAGTACAACTAGGTCCACATAATTTTTCATGTTATTAAAGAGAGATACACAGAAAGTTTTGGAGATAGAAGCCCAATGAAGTTAATGTCAAAATCATTGAATACCACTACTAGTTAACTAGAACTCAAAGGAAGGTGGGAAAAAAAAAAAAAAAAAAAGAGTCAGAAAAGGGAGGTCATTTTACATCTCCATTATGGTAAACTCTCCAAATTTTAAAGAGTGCCTGCAGGTTTGTATGTGTAGTTGCATAAGCACAACTTAGGATAAGTAGTTAAATATAGCTTTCTAAGCAGCTAATAATACACTTTGCTGAATAGGTATTTTGATCTGTCCCTGAATTTTACCAGTGGAGAAAAGTACCCTGATGTTTGTATGGACCAGTGAGTTGCTTCTGCATCTGTGTGTAGTCCCTGCATGCAAAACCTGTAAATCAGTGAATGGATGACCATCACCATGAATAATCCAGGAGGTGGAGGAACCAGCTTGTTAATAACATTTATGGGAGATACTGAAGCAGGAAAGTGGTGAGTACAAATTATGACCAATAGTAGGTTACTGTGAGTTCTGAAATTAGAAATACAGGGAGGGAATTGGGAGAATGATAAGTGTGGCTGGTTGTAGAGGGGAGTTAACTGCAGAAAATGAAATAGAAAACAGAAATATGCTTTAGACAGTTCAAAATCCTTGAACAGTGTAAACTGCCATACTTACACTGATGTTGATTTAGCAAGTTACCTTAATTCACAGTGCTTTAGTGCCTGCCGCTGAAGTATGTACTACTGATACAATTTCTGGTCTTAACATGTTTTGACAATGGTTATGATATATTGTGCACCCATATTTTGAACTTATAAAAGCAGAACAAATCATTAAGAAAGTAAAATAATTTCTGTTTTCTGCTACTGTAAGTAAATGATTTATGAGGCAAATTTATGTAAGATTGAATACGTAACAAAACATAACAGCTGTCAGTAGAACAAGCAGACTTTTAAGTTGAAATATCTGCAAGTTGTGCCTCTCTAAAGAGGCAAATCAGCTAAAATGTGCCATGTCCCTGTTGACAAGTAAAGCTCAAAGAAACAGGATGCTTCCTCACTCCTGTAACCAAATCTGTTCATCTGACACTTAATGTTATGAAAATGTATGCGATATGAGTGACTAGGCTTTGGTCGCAGAAGCTGGACAGGAAAATATAGCAAAGGAAAAAAGCCACACAATAGCTGGGAATGAGATGAAAATCTTAATATATATGGAAAACTAAAACAAACAAAACAAAAAACAACAAGAATGTAAGTATGGGAATTTAGAATACTTGAAGAAACAAGAATGTCTTGCTGGCAAGATTGTCTGTACTGAAAAGAATGACTTCTATTCATTACTACTAGGAATTTAAACTATGAAGAACTATGTTAAGGAAGGATTTCCTGGAGGATCTTAAAATGACAGAGAAACACATGACTGATTATATTTGTAAGTACAATGCAGAGACTGAGGAAATGATAAAAAATGTGCTTGTTTTTAATATATTATAGAATGACACAGCTGGTACTATGAGAAATAACAGGTGCTCCCTTGCTACAAACTACTCTGCTTCAGAACACAGCAGGTGTATTTATTGTCTTCTGAGCAGTCTGCCTTTATGGCATAAAGAAGTATTCCCTACAGGAAAAAGAGATGATAAATTATTCAATATAAAATATATGGAAAGAATATATTTCAGTAAAGAGATGCACATTAAAGAAACATAATAAAATACATCCTGCCTATTCCTTACGCAGGATAATTCCATAAATTATCTTAAATTAAATGAGATAGTGACACAACTGCTAGGAAATGACAAAAGAATCATACCAAGTAATAAAAACAAGAAGAATTAATAAGTTCTCATGAGATCTTATTAAATCTAGTAACTTATTCAAGCAAGAAGAGATTCTGGGATATTCCCAGAATAAGATCTGAGAATGAATATTAATGATGGAGATATGCTTGAACCTAATGGAATACTGGAAGCATACTCTAACCTAGCACTGCAGGATAACACTGTGGGAAGAAACTGATCACGCAAAACACTTGATAGAGAAATTAAATTTGACAATATGCAGTCCTCGGTGACCAAGAGTTGAGATGACAAATTGTGAAGAAATTCAAGCCTCTGATGAAAGAAGTAATGTGTTAATGACATATGAAGGATGCACTCTTTTAAGTATCACAAAGCTACAAAATATGAATCAGAGTTTCAGTAGCTACAATAAATCCACGATATGCATATCTACTCTTTTCTGACACATTTATCTGTAAAGGTTTGTCTAGTATCCAGTCCTGTATCTTAAACTTCTTCACTAAATGAGGTTAATCCTGTCATGAGAATGAGTCATATGGCAGCTTTAAGAAACTGAGAATTCTCATAAAAGAAGTAATAGGTCCAAAAGAAGTCAAGTAAGTGTCTTCAATATTTAAGTGTAGTGTTTGAGACAAAAGATTTAAGCCCAGGAATTGAAGATTGCTTTCAAATTTGGTATCTTTGTAGTCATCCACATTTTTTGTGGAGTATAGGCTCTTTTTACTTATGAGCTGACCTGGAGCCATGAAAGTAAAATTATGTTCCTGTTTTGTCACTATTATATGGTTGTCAAAAACATCAACATTTCTTAACCTACAAGTAGCCTTTGGCCATCTCATACTGTGACGTAAGGAACAGTGAATTTAAGTTAACAAGATCTGAGTCTCCGAAGCCTAGGAAATTACCAATGAGGAATCCCGTTACTTTTTAAATTACTTGCTTCCATACTAAACTGCCTCTCTACATAGAGAAAAAGTGATACAAAGCCAAAGATTTTGACAATAACTTCTGTCTCAGAGTCACAACCAACTCCCTTGGTACCTGTTCAGATATAGAATTATATTCTACATATTTTCCAATTATGTATGTTGATAACATAATTCATACCAACAAAGTGGTAAAAAAAACCAAAAGCATTAGAATCCCTTCCTCCTTTCCCAAACAGATTTTACAAATTACTGTCTTCATTCTATAAATGCACAAAAATACATACACATTCACATCACTCCAAATAGTCAACACAAACAATTAGTTCAGGAATCCAGATATCATCTTAATTCAAAGCAGAAATGACAGGGAAAATGAAATGTTACAATTGAAATACCAGTTTTTATGTATAAAAATGCAGCTTTGAAAATGAAATAAAACCTGTTCAAGTCATCTGTGATTCAGCTAGAGCTTTTTTTTGGAAGTACTGAAAGCAGCCTCAAACTAATCTTCAAGTATTCTGCATATTTCAAGAAGAAAGCTCAAAACAGGAAAAAATATAATATTCCTTGTTAATGGAATAGTTGACTGAATGTCACTCAATTCTTCCTTAGATTCAGTTATAACACTACTATCTTAATTGTTGTCTTTCCTACACATAGACAAGCTGCACAATTGGAAGTGAGAACAGTTGAGATTACTTCTTTTCCCCTCCTCAAAACTCAAGACCAAAGCAAATACAGAGGTGAGACTGATTTGTTTAAAAAACATTTAATGGAAATAACTATGTTATATAGCATAAGGTGTTGTAAGACCTAATCTAAGAAAATTTTTAAGAGCCAAGATAAAGTGAATAGAAATTTAAGAAATATTTTCATTGCCAAGAGCATACACCCAATGTAGCTTTAGTCATATAGATTGACATAGTTACACCAACAGAAACTAAAGTGACTGAAAAACATTGAGAACTGATTCAGAAAGTAGAAGTCATAGTCAGTTTAGTTATAAATTAATTTATTTTGTAGATATTGGTCTGTTCTTTTTTGCAAGCAGCACTCCCATCTTAGTAATCAGAGAAAATTTGTCTTACAAATCTACAAAGATTCTTAATTGCATTCTATAAACATATATAATGAATATAATAAATAAATACAATATCTTATAAATATTCTTACTCATGTACTACTTGGATCCTGAAATTTTGCCAGGGGAGGTTTAAAATGGATATTAGAAAAAATGTCTTTACTGAAAGAGTGATCAGGCATTGGAAGAGATTGCCCAGGGAAGAGTCAAAGTCCCTGGAAGCGTTCAAGAAATGCGCAGATGTGGCACTTTGCAACATGGTTTAATGGCCACAATGGTCTCAGGTTGGACTCAATGATCTTAGAGGACTTTTCCAACCAAAACAATTTTATGATTCTATAAAACACTCAGATTTTTGCAAGTAGGCTGCTTTTGTGTTACATTAGACTAAACAAGATCAGATCTTAAACAAGATTCCCATGTCCCCATCTTTTTACCTTTTTTTCATGCATTGTCATAGCTTTATTCATTTTGTAAAGGAAACATCTTAAGAGAATCTATAAATGTTCCACACACAGGCAAGGGATTCAATCTATTGTCACACTGTCCGTAGAAAATACAGATCTGGATAGAATGTCCTGGATTAGTAAAGACGGTCTGTTATTGTTTTCTCATATTTGAAATGCAAAAATAAATATTTCCCCTTGCCTCTTACATTTGATATTTTGGGTTGCTTCATCATTGCAGAAATACTCCACAAGGGAGTTGAAATGAAAACACTAGTTCACTTTCTTTGTTTCTTAAAATGATTTTAAAAGGTTTTGATACCGTACTGCTTTTATTGGCACAGTCTGTCATTATGCTATACTTCCTCTTTCATCTAAGCAGTTTGAACTTGTAGGCAACAAATATACTCAGATTTGTCTGGCTTAAGTATTATGGAAATGATCAAAACTGAATATGTTTATCTCTGCCTTCTTAAAACCCCATGAAATCTGATTGCATTAAGGTTCTGGCTACTTGCTGAATTTTGGTAGTTTGGGAGTTGGCCATATGGCAACTGAGTGCGGCGATTGCCTGGGTGTACTCAGAGAGTTGGGGCAAATGTAAAAGCAACAGCACTTCAGCTATCTTGTCCAGCTGCCAGAAATCTGGGGAGAACAGTGTTCACAATGGCAGCTATCACAATCAAATTAAACTGCATCAACTTAAACTGCAGTAATTTAATGATAAATCTGGGTGGTTGTTCTAAATCCAGGAGAGTCTGATTCTTGAGGAGAAAAAGCCAAAATAAAATAGGACTCAAGTAGCATAGCAGAATTTCTTTTTCTTTCTTTTTATCTTGTAAATCAAAATAATTTAAATGCTTCTGCCTACAAATGTAATAGAATGAATAATTTACTTCCATTCATTTGATTAAAAATTACCATCTTGACCTAGAAAAGATC
Organism: Indicator indicator; assembly: GCF_027791375.1. Classification (NCBI taxonomy): domain Eukaryota; kingdom Metazoa; phylum Chordata; class Aves; order Piciformes; family Indicatoridae; genus Indicator; species Indicator indicator. Next base: position 27,095,146 of record NC_072021.1, on the reverse strand, counting down.
TTTTGGGTTAACCAAGCCTTCTTGTAGTACTCATTTGACCTAAATAAACCACAAGTATTTATAGTTGGGATTTTCTTTTTTTTTTCTCCAAAAAACATTCAGTAGCCAATTAATTTTAATAAGAAAAATCAATATTCATTATCCAAAGCAGATTAAGAGGTCCTGCACTTATGTACATTTACTTCTGCAAATAAGAGCAACAAAGAACAAGAAATAAGAAGAAATCAAAGCTCTACATGTACATGGAAAAATGCCTGAGTCAATAATTTATGGGAAGTCCCCAACCCTTATCTCAGAGACTGACAGCCTACCAAGAATCTACTTCCTAAGCCTAAAGCTGACCAAATCTATCCTCCTAAATGGTAAATTGATGTTATGCAGACAACAGCTGTCAGTTTTCTTTAGATCACCCAGCAAAGTTTAAAAAGTGTAGTAAAAACTATAAACACAATTCAGTGACCTCTGTTCTCTATAGGATCAGCTTTTATCAGCAGACATTTTCATGCCTTGGGGTATTTCTATTCAACAATGACTGTAGATGTATATCCATGTTGACTTTTTTTCATGGCAAAAAGAATTCAGAAGAGGAATGATCTGAAAATGAGAGTCATCTCTATGCTTAAACATGACTAAAATACATTTGTATTTTTTTGACACAAATGTAATGCCTTCAAAGTAAATAGCATTTAAATTTCCAGAATGTTTAGTATTTTTTATTTAGTACATTTAGATTTTATAGCATAGGAATGATGCAGCTTCTGATTTCCATAAGAAGAGGAAGCACTGCTATAAGAGCAGGAAACAAAACTGAATTCACATGGTACCCTAACACCAGAATTCTCATTTAAAAAAAGCCATTTATTTATTAAAGTTAGCATTCTAGATACAACATTTTAATTCTATGTCTGGATAGGAATATAAAACCAATAAAATGAACAGTATTACTTAGAACAAAAACTGTGATGTAGTATACATTCTTACATGGCTGCTTTCAAGTTTGCATATGGGTTCCAATTTCAGAAGCTTGCTCTGAGCAGGGATAGGATTTGCCTAAATAAAGGCACCTGATGCCATTTGTTATGCCCTGGAGCATCCTGCCTGACCACTACCTGCTCTGCTGTTCTAAGTAGGCAAAAGTCTTTCATTCTAGTTTGTATTTGCTGGCTCTGTGCAAAGTTTCAGTGTCTCAAGTAGTGCTGGTGCCTATTAGAAAACTGAAGTAAGCCTGTGGTATAGAACTCATGTTAAGGGTTGCACATAGTGTGGACAGTTAATATTCTGAGAAAACTATGTAACTGGGCAGATATTTATTGATTTACATGAATTTGACTTAAACCACTTTTCATTTGTGACTCCAGGTGGATGGAAAAAGACATAATAAAAGTAGTTAGCAAAACAGCTACTTGAAGATGCATTTTTCTAAGAAAAAAATATTAGAACAGACAGCGATGTAAGGAGTCCTTCAGCAGAAATTGCATGATTTTTTTTGCATTTTGCAAATTTATGTTTCAGAACTTTTATGATCTTCTACCATGAAACCCCCTCCTACTACCATGATCTGGATCTATAAGAGGATTTCTTTATGTGCTTATGCTTTGGACTCAAAGATCTTAAAGGCCTTTTCCAACCTTAATGATTCTAAGAAAGTACAACATTGTAGAAGCTCAATTAGCAAAACAACTCTTGGAGAAAAAAAATCCTCAAATAAATGTGTGCTTACATTTGTAACTATTTAATTCAGAAATATATTGGTATTAAGCAAAACTGATGTAGATAGGATCTCTTTTCTGGCATTAAAGAAAGGTTACATGAAAGAACTTTGTTTGAAAGGAATGAGAATTGAGTGTGTGCCAGCTTCTGGGATCCGGCAAGGAGATTTACACCCTTTCATCTGAAAAAAAAATCAACACTTCACATTCAATTAATGGGTGAAAGCATGCCCTTTATTAAAAAATAATGAGCTATTAATTATTAACTTTATCATTCTGATGCCATTGTAATACAGTTATAATAGTAATGCATAATTTACCATTTATATTCAAGAATTATAGCATGGATGTATGCTAAACATGATAGCAAAGAATGAGTTTGGCAATCTCTCTCACACTAGACTTCGTTAATGTATGTCAGCTAAGGTCAGCATGAGGTTTAAAAGACTATGTAGAGTTGAAATCTAATCTCTGGATAGTAATTAATGCTAAGTAAAATGGGTATACTAACCAAATGTCAAATTTGTGATGAGTTCTCTTAGTTTGTCCAGCTATACTACCTGGAGTGTTGCCTCATATTTCCATGGCATCTTCATTGTGTTCTATCTGTAACATAGCATGAACTGGAGGTGGGCTGTCACGATTTCTGTCTTAGAATCATGGAATTCTTTTGGTTGGAAAAGACCTTTAAGATCATCAAATCCAGCCATAAACCTAACATTCCCAAGACCACCACTAAACCATGTCCCTAAATCACCATCTACATCTCAAAGGATGATTCAACCACTTCCCTGGGCAACATGTTCCAATGTTTCCAATGTTTTCTTTTTACTCTGTCTTTATCCTTTAAACTCTGTGGCCACTAAAATATACTAGAAGAACTGTTAAAAATTGGTGGCATTTTCTCATCTTTTTTCTTCAAAATGTATTACTGAGTGTGCTGGTTTGGGGCCAGACAGATCGTCTCTTGCCCCGAAAGGGACAAAAGAATGAGACTCACACAAATGGATTGGAGAGTGACGGAAAGTTTAAATGGAAAAGCAATTGGTGAAGCTACAGAGAACTACAAGCTACAAAGCATAGTGACAAAGAGTATCCCAAAGCATACAGAACCCCTCACAGAATTCCCAAAGCTTCCCAATCCTTCCCTTCTTCCCACCTGAGGGTAAACCCAAACCCCCCAGGGCTCTTTCTTCCCCCTCCTGCTGCTAGGCAAGTCTCAGGCTGGCCAGGTCTGAGACTGCCCCCCCCTCCATTCTCCTCCTGGCATTAGGCCTAGACAGGCCTAAGAGGCCTTGAGGATACTCCCCCGGCATTACCCGATAAGAGAGGACATCTCCCAGGGGAGCAGAGAGGGAAGAAAGAGGAAGAGAATGACTTTGCAGATGGCCTTATAGGGTGCAGGATTTATGGGTAGAAATATGTCGTTTCCTGTGTCCACCCCTGTGGGTGGGCACCCAGGACACCAGAGGTGTATCTCATGCGGCAGTGGCAGGGGGCACCCAGCCTAAACTGCCACATTCCACCCTTATTTCATACCCATAATTCCTGCACCCACCAATTGCTTTTTCCATTTAAACTTTCCATCACTCTCCAATCCGTTTGTGTGAGTCTCATTCTTTTGTCCCTTTCGGGGCAAGAGAGGATCTGTCTGGCCCCAAACCAGCACACTGAGTATTGTATTCACAATGGACACAACACTAATAAAATCTGCATTTCTTTTTTTTATGCCTAACCTGATTTCAATAGAAGATAAGGATTAGCTGTGAAAGCAGGTGGATGCCTGGTAGCCACTTCTATTATTATTTTGTGAGATCATCTGACCTCTATTTGTGTCCTAGACAGAGAGAATAACCTTATGTTGATCCACAAAGAGAAGGGTTTTCTGTCCTCAGTAGGAAGATGGGGAGGAACAAATATCAGATTTTGCTTAAGGCTGTCCTATTAAAAAAAATCAGTTAGTATTGAGGGTGCATTTTATAACAGATTGGCTTGGATTTTTGCTTGTTTGTTTCTGTCTTCTCTCCCATTTACAATGAGACACTAAATCTGCTGCAGTGTGAGCTAACCTGCTCACTGTGACACTGTAATCAATTAATTCCTTAGCATTCCTGCCCACCTTCCTGCTGGTTAATTTGCAAGCATGCTGTAGGTCAAAAAGTCCTGACTGAAAACTTGCTCAGTGCTCCATTTACTGTTTTACACCATTTGTTAAAAATAAGCTCCTTGCAAAACATCAGACTCCTTATATAACACCTTTATCAAAAGCAAATATTTAAATATGCAGATGTACTTGACTCCAGCTAGCAGAAGCCTTACAGAGTATTGTAGGCACATAAACAGTGTGCTGAACAATAAACAGTTGTATAATATTTTTAAAGCAACATTTTATCAGAGATGTGAGACCAAAATTGGTCTATAGCAGTTCCATACTGCTTTCACTCTTCCATGTATATGTATCTATAAAAAACATACACACACAACCCCAGGGCCATATTTAAAGGGTAATGTGTTTGTGGATCCTGCACCAGCTCGGAAGATTTGACTTGAAACTTCATTGACAAAATGCAAACTGATTCCTAACATGATCTGAATCAGAATCATCCAAGTGTTCCTGTATGCATTAGCAGGGATTTACATAATGTTCCTTTGCTGTTTCAGACCTGCTCTCCAGCTCTGTAAAATGGTTTGAAATGTATTGTTCTGCAGAAGTAGAGAAGTTAAAAATGTTCTTTGCATTGAAGTACAAAAAATATATTGCTTTTGGCTATGCTCACAATGAAACTTCAAGGTTGGGGTTGTTTTTTCCCCCCTCAAAGAAAATTTCTTCATGGTCAAGGTGAAGCTGGCATATCTTATCACATATTTATTTATATTCAGAGATGCAAAGGTCAGAGAGAATTATGACTATCTGATTCCTCTTTTTAAGAGCACAGCATCGCAGTAAATAAGACCTAGAATTGTGAGGTGAAATTTTGATCTGGATTTTCACTGAAAGGGGCTACCTGGTTCACCCAGACAGAAAGGGCTACCTGAGCATGTTGTCAGGGGAGTCAAATTTGCTTTTTAGTCTGCTGCTAGATATGGAAATCAGTGTTCCTTAATCCTTTAGTTAATAAACAATCCAGATGTGGCAAAATACTCAGCAAAATTTTTGGATAACTAACTTTACATTAAAAAAAAAAATCACCAAGTATATTGACAAAAAGATCTTTAATCTTTCTTGGATATATCTTTTATCATAGCATCCAGCATGTTTCTCCATTCCAAAAATTACCCTTTGTGAAAAAGAAAGTATACTTATTTCAAGTTTGAATTTTAGATGTACTTAATCTCCTTCTGATAATTTATTCTACATTCTCATAACATTTTTAGCTATTGCCAGACATTCTTTTCCAAAACCCTCTGATCCCAATGACAGATTAGAGCCAATAATTCTGAAAAGCCCTCCCACTTGGAGCTTCTACTGTCATGTTGTTGGGAAACAAAAATAAGGAAGACATAATTATATGGACATAATGGTATTGATATAAACCTATTAATGAAATCCAAATAGTAATAAGGACAGCTTCGGGTGTCAGAAATTTCACGAGTTTATTGATCTGCTTAAGCTACCAAATTTATATCTAGAGCTAACCCATCTTAATACTTCCATTTTTGTTCTTAGTGAATAATGTGACCCTTTTTGTAATGCATTATGCTTGAAAAGACAAGCTGCTGATACTGTAATTAAAACCCTACAGAATAGGGATTGCAATGAAGGCCAAAATCCTAAAACCAACATGGACTTACTTTTTTTGAGAAAGTTCCTTCTGACAGCTGTCTTGGTATAGCATGCTGTCATCCTGTTATGTTCAATATTAGTTCATCTAGGCCAATATGTGTTAAAAATCAATGTTAACCTGAAGTGTCAGCTCACTTAATTTTAAAGTTCTCAGGCTACTTCAATCACTCACAGCAGTGTGGTTCAAGAAGACTTGACTGATGTTTTAAAGCACTGATTTTTTTCAAGTTTGCATTTAAATATACCTCTTTCTCCTTTTTGGTTTGACTGCTTAAAAGGCTATTTATAACTTGTGCATATTACTTGTGAAAAGACAGAAAGTATATAGATGTCATCAGCTGTCAGCCTAACCTGTCTAAGATTAAATTTATAGCAATAACATAATAATTTATACTATCGAAAAACTGCTCCCAGGCTTCATCATTGTCAAAATACAGCCTCATATTCCTGATAAAGAGAAGCAAACCGGCATAAAGGGGAAGCTATGACTAAGGCAACTGGTATTATCAAAGAAAACTCAAATTGGTTTGTACTAAAGCACATATTTCAGTTGGTGTTCAACAGGAGTTTCTCTTGATTATTTTTTTTTTTACCCATAAATATGTAAACAACAGGCAATCATGCAAGCACTGACCTCACCCAACCCCAGGGTGTTCATTAATTAAGAAATCTACAGCCTACACTTCTGTCATCAGATACTGATTAAATACTCCTTTCCCCCACAATTTCTGGTGTTACAGCTTTTTATTCTCTTTGTGATAGTTCATGTAAGCCATAGACACACACAGAGATCTGTGAAAAGCAGGCCTACATTAAGGACTGGAGAAAAGATCTTACTGCTGTTAGAGACCTTTTCCCAATCACCTGTGGTCAGCAGAAAGTCTCAGAAAAATCATAATAGTAATTTTAGTCTTAAGACTAAAACCAGCCTTGTTTTGTGGCCTCACTAATGTAGCTGTTGTCATGAGTTAGATGTGGTTTGCAAATCTGTTGGCATAAACTGATGAACTCAACTCACTTTTGCTGTAACAGATGTAGATAAAATGATTCAAGTCTATTCTGAATAGCAGAATAGTTTTGGTGTGCTCAAGGAAATACATAGCCAAACTACATGCTCAGCCTGTTGGACATCAAGAAGTACAAACACATCCAAAAGACCTAAACTGGACATTTGTGAGCACAGACAATAGCAACAGAAAACAACTGCAGTTTGAGAAGACTAATCCTGTATCCAAATCTATATCTGCAGACACTTAAGAATACTGAAGGTAATCACAATACAGAAAAGACCTTGGTGAGGAACCCTAGGGCCCTCTCCAGGATCCATCATCTGTCTAACCAAGAAGCACATTGGACACCATGGTCCTGGACCCTGCACTGTAGCATTGACAAACCTGACCTTCCTGGCTGTGTTGACTCTCTCACCAACTGAGGGAGTCATGTAATTACTAATATTACCTGTCCACAATTAAAGTGTTTTTGGTATCATCAAAACAAATAATCTGATCTTTAGTCTACTTCGAAGGGGAGCCAGTTCTCCATTTCTAAGAGATCATTTCCTATGACCAGCTGAACCACGTTTACAAACAGCACACACCTCTTTGCTCTTGTGTTAGCACTGCCCTCTAGCTGAAATATTTCTCCTCCCTGAAAAGAGATAATCTCCTTCTCTCTGAATCTTGATGGGAAGATATTATTTTCTAGCACATGCTTTGCAAGGCCTAATTGCTTGCTTCTCCTTGTATAAGATAAGCATCTCATCATCCTAGGAAGATTCCTGGTAGTGTTTGCCTGATGGTCTTTCAGTTTGAATTAGTCTCCCTGGACACTAGCAACAAAAATCATAGTCCTGTATTTCAGTATCCTGCATAATAATATTCATCTTTAATTTTTTTTTTTTTGCATCTGAAATACTAGTCCTGATATAGCCTTGATTTTTTTTCATGAATACATCACCTAGGCAGATCTAATGTTCAGTATTGAGCTCTAGGTTTATACATCCTTGTTGAGCTTTACAGAGATATAACTTTTATTTTGTACTGTTAAATGCCATCCCATTCCCAGTTTTTAATATCACCTAAGCTCTTGCTGATAGTTCGACCCTTATATGTTTAGATAGTAATTCCAAACCCTGAGCCACTGACAAATTTGGTTAGTTGGCAGTTTTTATGTATGGGTCACTCATGAAAAGGATCTTAAAGATCAACACCAAGCTGTGAAAATGATCACACTCCAGTTATCTTTCCTTTAGATCATGTTTCACAATCCTGGCCTTAGCCAATATGAAAATAACAGAAATGTGTTCATCATGACAAAGCATGAAAACTGGCAACACAGTGCTCTGATGTAGTTCTGCATATACTTTTGTCTAAACGGCTGGATACTACCTTATCTGAGTGCTTTTTTCAAAAACCTACAGGAAGCAGTGCTTGAATTCCCACAACACAACACTTCAAAAAAGGCTTTGTCTGTGTGCTCATATTCAGTTAAACAGCAAACCAAAGGAAGATACAAACTCACAGAACTTGTATACAAATTTATGGACATACAAAGAACCCAATCTTTTGGAAAAAGATGAAGATATCTTCAGATCAGACACAAATTTAACATATTTTCCCATTTTGTATGAGTAGTTTTACATCTCTTTTGTAAGTAACCAGGTATTTTTTCTTTATTTTGCTTTTAAATAAGTGGGTTTCTATATATTAAACCATTCTAGATGAGCAGAGGTGAAACACTGCTTTCATTTTACAGGGATTTTTTTTTTTTATAGTGGCAAGATCTAGGGACAAAAAGATAAAAAAATATTAGCCATCTAAAAACTGAAAGCTTTTATTAAAGCATACCATTGTATTATGAAACCAAAATTGTTTTGTGAGTGCAGGAGGTTTTTTTTCTGTGCAAAACAGCAAGAGTAATTCTCCATTTATTTTAAGTGTTAGTACAAGTCCATGGAGAAAATGTCATGTCAAACTGATAGAAAACTTATTTCAATGTGACTATTCAATGTGAGGCATTACCATGTCAAGACAATGGTAAAAGGATGTCAGTTAAAAACCTATGGAAATCCAATAATATATCATCATAATGGTTTTCTATGTAGAAATTTGCAGATTATGTTACATTGCCAAGATAATAGCAGCATAATTTTCATTGATAACGTTATTTAAAGGCAGAAAATTAAATCAACATCATATTAAGAATCACTATGTAAAAGCTCAATAAAATTAAAGTCATATTCACCATCCCTTAAACAACCTGCTCTCTATTGGCCAGATCCATGGCTGATTTCAGCTGGCACAGCTCCACCAACTTAGCCTAGCTGAAGATCAGTTCTTATGCTATCACCCTCTATTAGACATCCTTGGAACAGTGGGAGGTGGAGAAGGGTTCATTTGTATGAGGTAGATAATTAAGCACAAACATTTTATTAGATGTAGACTAAGCAAAGTGTTTGAATCCTGCTGAGGGTTAAGCTAGCAGTTGTATTTCAGGTCAAATTCTCTTTCTGCAGTAATATTTCTCATGAACTCTCCTGGCAAGATACTGGTTTTGTTTAAATGGAACCTGGAAAGAAGCCTGTTCTATTGGATCCAACCCAGAATGGAGTTATGATGACAATATTAAAAACTAGTCCCATAAATAAGGTGTCAGTCTGGGCTGCTTTTGCCCTGTTTCCTTTTAACGCACACCTAAAATTCTATGTAAGCTTTGTGGGAAAAAAAATGAAAAAGGAAAAATACAGACTTTTTTTTTTTGAGAACCTCATTCCTCTCCATGTTCTGGAGGGAGGCATCTGCACCATGAGCTCTCCCTATGTCAGTATACATTCTTATTTTTGATGTCAGTCAACCTGTTCTATAACATGGTTCCTGCTGCACTGGGCATGACACTCCCTCTGACAGACCTTACAAATTCAGTGTGCATGAAAACAGACTGGTAAGATAGTTTGGCTCTCTCATTGTGTTTCTCCAATAATATTTCTTTCATCACGTTTCTCCTTTCCCTCCCTTCTTAACTGCTTTCTATAGAACTTGAGTTTTTTACATCAGCTTGCTCTGGAATATGATGCTATCACTTCTAGTTTAACCTTTCTCCCCTAAAATCTGGTTGCATTAACATTTGCCATGATGGGAATGGATCGTGGTTTCTTTTATGTGCTGGCCTCATTCCCCTTAGATTTGAGTTTCTTTTTATTTATTGTATCAGTGCATTGCTTTCACACTCAATAATTAACCTTCCTGGCTAATATCAGCTATAAACTTTACAGCATATATTTGAAATAATTAACATTCATTGCTGTGTGAACTTTGGGTGATCCACCAAGAACTAGTTCATTCCAAAAAGACCATTTTCCTTTTGAGCACACAATCATTAAAATATATTAATCTACTAATCCAGATACCTTTATGCTGTTTCCCTTTTCTACCAGGAAAATAACAACAACAGAATTCTCCAAGAATAACCACTGACTTGGATTTTATAGGGAGGAATTCAGGAGAATATATTTTAAAACCTGGGGAGTGGAATTCCCCTAAGGGTAATGGTTAAATAACATCTCTCTTTGCAAAAACTAACAAACCTCAATGTTTTTCTCTTTCAACTATCAGTTGCTGTGTTAATCATTAGTTGAAAACAAAAGGGTGCTCATACTTCACTTACTACAGCTTACATGCTGTGTTTCATGATGTGTCCCAAAACTTAGCTTCCTAGTGGGAAAAGACAGGAAAGGACTCAGAAGCACTGAAATCTTGGTTAAGTAGTATAGCTGGAGGTCAGAACCAGTCTTTGCTGAATTACTCCATGATGGGCTTGTTAAAGCTACCAAGCTCATACCAATAAATACAGATCCAAGTGCTATCAGGCTGAAACAAACTTACTTGTCTTGTCTGCAATTGTTCTTGTGAAGAGCTTCCTTCCAGTCTCAACCATCAGATTATAAGGGCAGATCAAGCCTCAGCCTCTATAAAGGTATCACTAACTTCTCTGCTAGCCCATGTCTTTAGAGGCATGGTGGGGAGAGACTAGCCATGAAACATGCTTGGGAGACAACACATGTTCTCTTGCGGTGTTGGAGGAGCTCTTGGAGTCCTCTTGATAGCTAGGGAGTAGCTGCTATCTGGAGTGCAATACCAAACAGTGTATTATCAGTTCTGCACCTAAGGCACAGGAGAGAAAGCTGATCATGAAATTAAATCCTCTTCATTTTTCTAGTTGCCTAAATATGTATCAGAATTCTTTCCAACTGCATAGAAAGATTTTGTATTTCCTATTTTAACAGTTGTCTAGTTGTGAAGTAATGTGTGGAAGGTTTTATTAAGCCTAAAGCTCAGGAAAAGAACCCAAAACTATTGTAAGATTAACTGGGATTTTGGTTTTTATCAAGCCCATTCAGAAATGTTATGATAAGCTCTGCAGTTAGACACACACCACAGCCACAACAAAATCAGCTGGGAGTGAAGGACAGCACTGCTTACTCATAGCTCTTCTCAGACTTCCTGCTTTTCCTTGATATGTCAAAGGAAACAGCCTCTCTCCAGATCAGCAACTGGCAATTTGCACTCCACTCTGTGTTGCCCTGGTGCAAGCTTTGTAAGCCTAGGGGGTTTGGGAAGAGAATGAAACATCTGCACAGATTACTGAGCAATTTCTAAATATACCTGCTGGATTTGACCACAACAATTTCAGGAAGTGACTGGTAGTTCAGTCTGGAGGCTAAACTGATCATTGAGTCCATACATGCTAATTTTTTTTCTTCTGATAATTTATATGCAAATTATAGTTTCTGAATGTACTGTATCTTAAAGCTAAATTAGATTGTTCATGAAACCAACAAGAAAATGAGAAGGATTTTAAGGGTCTTGGGTTCACAGAATAATTACAGCCAGATAATGGGGCCCACACTATCTGGGAAGTTCACAATTTTGTATAAACCCAACAAAAATCTTAAAATACTTTTATTTCATAAATAAGGATTTAAAATTACTATGCCAATGTACTTCCTTTAATTGAGGTGTCAGTTAAACTTGACACCTCAAAGTACAATTTATCCCAACAACCAGAGTTTTGGAGAACTTGGGTACAATGTGAAAAACCAGATCAACTGTGCATTTTGGAAAAAAAACTGAAGTAAATTGCAATTATGTAGTGAACCAAAATGAAGGCTCTTCAAGGTTTGCTTAAGCTTAGTGTGTAACGAAGACCCTATATTCTACAGCACACCACAGGAGCAGGCCACCATCATCAAAAATGAGGTGTCTTTTTGAAGAACATTTGGACATGTCCAGATCTAGTTTGAATTCATTAAGAGAATGAAAAGAATTCATCTGCAGCCTGATAAAAATCATAAAGAAGTGTGCAGGACAGCTCCACAAGAGGACTGAGTTTTCAGAAGATACAGAAAAGAGATTGATAATTAGGGTTTCTTTCATTCTTTCTCAGCTAAGGTGCTATTTTAGAGGTATGTCAATCTTAAGGAGAGAAAAAATAAATATCAAGCACAGGTGTAGTGGTTTCAGAGCTGAACTAAATCAATGGCAGCGTCTAATTCTCAATGTGCCATGTTCTACATTTTATAATTCATCTGTGTTCGGAAGTGGTGACTCCAGAACAAGAATTCAGTACAGTTTCTATGAAGGTGAAAAGCACCTCTGAATTGGAAGAATGACTGAAAGGGATCTTATTTTACAGCTTCTATAGAAATACAAGAAAGTGAACTTCTCTAGCTCTGCATAAGCTATTTCCATCCTGAAATCCTCTGATTCACCTACAATATAATGTTAGTCTGAGGGCTAGCTAGTTTAGGAAAGGTGCCAGGAATACCATTGTTTTTCAGGTCAGAAATTTGGGAACCGTGCTTATTAAACTTTTAACAACTTTTTGGGGTGGTCTGGTACTGTTCTGCCACATCCTGGGTTTGCACCTTCCTTCTTAGATGTCAAAAGAAGAAATTGAGAGGACATTGCAAAGTGTGTTAGTGGCAGGTCTAGGATCACTGTCTGGAGTCTTAGTATGACCTCACTTGGCATCTTCCACAAAGAGAAAAATGAAAGGATTAAAACATATCAGAGTCTGCACAGAATGTACACTCAGGTGTTTCAATAAATATTTGACTTAGGTCATCCAACAAAATGCACTGAAGGGACTGGAGATGTATGGAATGGAGCTTCTCAGCAGAAAGTGTGGGTCCCACATCAGGCTATCAGGGTATTAACAGCCTCAGGGCCCTGACTGTGATTTTCTTATCTATATTATTAAAGACTTTTGAGTGGTTCAGAATGTATCCCCACAGAGAGGGCTTACACCTTTGTACAGGTTAGATGGAACACATTCAGGGAAGAGCAAATGAACAAAGGGAATCTGAGTAAATGTCAGAACTGTCACAGAGGGGATGCATTTATTACTGATGCAAGGCACTAAGTTACACATTTTTACATCTTTGCAAGGGAAAGCAAAGTTCTACAACCACAAGCTTGTCTACATAAATAGTCACTCTATACCAATGTAAACCATATGTTAAATCAACTTAAGATATGGCTAGAAGGTCGTAAGAAATCAGTGTAAAATCATCTGAGAAGCTATTGTTTCCTAGGATTGGTCATGCTGCTTCTTAGGCTATTAACTGAAAATTATTTGGTTGATTGCTTGCTGCTCTCTCAGTTGTATTCACAGGAATGACTCACACACATTGAAGAAAACAGTTGTGACAATCAAAAAAAATTACTTCCTGAAGCAATATGTTCTAGCTGTCTGAAACAACTGCAATAGTAGTGGATTTAACCTCCTAGTTCAGCCACTGTAGCTGAAATATGAGCCTATGTCCACCGGCACCCATGGTTTGAGACAGGACGTAATAACCACACTGGCTAAAATCAAATGAACACTTGCCCTCTGCTTACTCAGGCTTGCTGCAGATTGTGGTGACCTCATGTGTCCCCCTAGCCAATCTCAGCAACCCTTTCCTGGTTTTCTCCACTGAGTCCTTTCTGCCTGCCTACCACATGCACCACATCTAACTGATCCCAAGTCGTTCCTTATTTCAGGAGCATGATGTTCTATCTTTCCATAAATTAAAGAAAAAAGAAAACCCAAACCCACAAACACAACAGCAAAGCTACAGCAAACAAACCAAAATTGACAACAAAAACGCCCCAAACCAAAACAACAAACCAACACCTAAAACCTTAGAGTTACACACTGCTGCATTTATTTTCTATTCCATTACAATTCAGATGAAATGTGTGCCACCAGTTCACTCAAGGACACTTGCAAAGAATTTTAAAGGTTTCTCTTACTGAACTCCTCCAAATTGGAGACATCTTCCTGATGTCCTGTTGTGCTTTCATTTCCTTCTGATCATTACTGTTAAGTATGGGTAAAAGCCTTGTACAACTTCTGTTCTAAACTTGATAAAAGTATTTTCACTTTTCATCATTTAATCATTGAAAAAAATACAAACAGTTCTCTGCATCTTTTAATTTATGTACACAAGTCTGTATCTAATTAAAATAATAACTGAAACAATGTAATATAAAAATATCTAAAAATGTTCAGGTACAAATATTTCAATATTTTAATTATTTGTTTTCTTTGACTTGTGTTTATTGTTTGTGTCTGTTTGCTAAAATGTCCTTTACAATAGTCAAAGAACAGATGTTCCCAAAGAAACAGGCATTCTTCCAAACTCAATTGTAGATGAAATACAATTGACTCTACTTTCCTCTTTTGGACACGATTTTTTTTCCTATTTTGAACCTCTCCTATGCTATTAAACAGTCAAAAGACAACCTATGGGTATAATTTATTTTACTCTCAATAATGCACATTGAGCCTGGAGGTATTTTGGTGTCATATAAATCGCACAGAGTACAACAGAATGGCAGTAGGGTCACTGTCCTCTTAAAAGAGAATCCAAAGAAAATGAGGTCATTCTAACATCAAGTGGGCAATAAGTAAATCTTACAGTGATATGACCAATATTAAAGCTGAATCTTTACAGTGAGGGCTTGACTGCCCTAGAGGAGACAAAGAGGTTATAACCACTGAGGGAAGTGCTTTGAAACACTGGCAAATTATGTTGTGATCTCATACAAATGAGTTCACTACACTGTTTTGCTAAGACCGAGAGTATTATTTCACTCAGAAAACTTATGGTCTGTGAATTTGCTTATTCTTCACAAGACAGACTGGTAAAAACTGCTGTCTTTGAAGATTTCCCCACTTAAAAACTCAGTTAAGAAGGGAATGACTTATCCAGTTATTTTAAATTTTAATTAATTCAAACAAGCTTCAAAAATGTTAAAATACTTTGATTTTTTAAAAAAAATAGCATTTTTATTCCAATCCAAAATATTCCTTGGATTCTTCATGCTGAAGAAGTATTGATTTGGACTTTTTTTGTTCTGAAAAAGTTCATAGAGGATCCTCATACTGAGGGCTCAAAGTCATCAAGGAAATTTGTTCACCGAAAGAACTGGACAGCAAGACAGATAAGGAAGAACTAGGCACCGATTTTTGGAAGAACATCCCATATTGTCAAGTAAGGCAAGTAAAGCCTTGACTCATATACACTGGAATGTTACTTCTCCCAGAAAGTAAAAGTCAAAAGTGAGTAGGTGGTTTCATTGCTCTGATAACTGTAGAGCAATTAGACAAAGCACCACAATTAATATACACCCTTGGTGCTCGGTAGGAATAAATATGTGAGAATGACCCCTGCTACCTACCAAGAGAAAAATTATCACAGATGTGGCTGACCATCTCTATTTTTCTATTTTCAATCCTTATCTGAATAGCTTTCTGGCAGGGAATCTCAAGAATCCAGAGCCTGTGGTTGGCTCAAATAAAATAGAAATGGTGAAAATAGTTCAGGACATGAGACAGCCTGGAAAAGGATTAGGAAGGCCAAGACCCCGCAGCTGACAAAGAGCAGCATACAACAGGCATCAATCTCACATTACTCAATGTTGGTGTGATCCACTCTTTCTTGAACAATTATTGAACAAATCAGTTTCTACTGCAAAAGGTCCTGTCTGGTGTATTCCTTACATCTTACAAAAAGATCTGGAAGCTATGGAGTGATCCTTCACTTTCCTTGTTAACCACTCACGGAATCACCATTCTAAAAACTATAGGGTAAAAAAAAAAGTAGGAAATAATGATATTAATAAGACTCAGAAATGAAGGAAAGATTTGCTTTTTGTTAATAAAAATGAAAGAACTGTCTGTTTTGAAAGAGCAAGGAAAAATATGCAAATATGTTAATTTTTTTCAATCAAAGTATTGTTAAAATTCATGGCCAACATCTGGTCAATAAGAGTATTTATATTTTACACACTTCAGCTTATGAGTGCTTTTTATTATTGTTTTAATGATGACATGATTTAATATATCATCCCTTCACAATGTATTTGCTCAGCAATTTCCCTTTTAATATAATTTGATCACATTATGTAAAAGATATCACAGCCATCATGTCAAAGCACTAATGTCATAGGCAGAATTATGCCAATTTTTATTAAAATGCTATTAATACACATTTATTTTGATTAATATTCCAGAGTTCTTATAAAAATAATAGATCTACCTTATCCTTGCATTACATGCTGTGCATTGCAGAGTGTTTCAGACACAAATCAGAGAAGTCATTTGTCTTGATTTTAAAAATCTCAAAATTTCAAAAGAAGAATTCATTCAAACTTCCAAAGTTATTCTACATTAATTGGTATCAACAGTGCAGGGAAATGGAAGTTATATCTCAAATTAGGTTAGAGACAGCAAAATGGAGTTGAAAGAAAGACTTCTCCCTTCCTTGCTTAACAGGATAGTCCTAGAACCATTCATCATGCTTGATGTTGATAAATTTACCTCATGTATAGAAAAATTATGTATAATTGACAAAATGGACAAGGCTTGTATGATAACTAGCACTGAGTAACTGGTAAAGAATAATTTAGCAGAATTAAAATTCTGAGCTTTTCTATCTTCCCTTTACTCTCATTCTACAAAGCCTGTAAAATAGATATTCATTAATCCAGACAGTATTTTTAGATTTCTTTTTTGTCTGAATAGAATGTAATGAATTACACACACTCAATTACTATTACCTGTGTGAGTGGCAGTGTAATAGGAGAAATTAATAGTTTACTTTTACTGAAGACAAACAGTATAAGGAGTACAAGACCCAGGGAGTTTCCAGTTCTTTGCAATGTTATTACCAGGCTGGGTTTTCTTCAACTCAAACTGAGAATTAGATTTCAGGCATCTGCAGTTAAGTATCATGAGCAGAACCCAGAATTTGTCTGGTATTTGTTGCCTCATGACATTCTACCTCTGCAGCTCTCTTGAAAAGATGGTTTATGTGGTCTATGCAATGCTGCCAGGAAGCCTCATTCAGCAATAGGACAAGAAATGTGTAGATACACACTAAGATGAGATGAGATTAATATGGATTATAACTAGCTCTTGATTGTAATTGTCAAGCAAACTTTGCCAGGGTAACATTTTCATGGAGTTGTAGGGGGTTTCTGTTATGTAGCTTGTGTGGTTTTGCTTTTTTGTTGTAGTTTATTTATTGGTATTTCCCCACCCCCCCTTTTCCTGCTTGTTTGTTTTTGGGTTTTTTTTGGGGAGGGGGGTTGTGTGTTTGACTTCATTGTTGGGGGGGGGTGAATATATACATATATTTTTACTTCTTTGAACTCCTAAAACTGGAGCTTGCTGAGTGAATCCTTAGTAAAGGGAAGCAGTTACTCAGTATAAACAGCTTCTCACTGCACAAAATCTTACTTCCCCCGCCCCCCCCCCCCCCCCAGGTCAACTAAAATAGAGAGATTAATCAACATAATGCTATAGCAAAAGTAAATGCATTTCTGGAGTTAAAATAACCTGATTTTGGAATGAGCTTTCAGATGTAGAAGTGTTCTGCCTACTGACTCAGCTCTACTGAGCCATAGAATCAAAATCAAGATCAAGCCCAGCCATTAACCCAGCATTGCCAAGTCTACCACTAAACCATGTCTAAGTGCCACTATATGTCTTTTAAATAATTTCAGTGATTGCAATTCCACCACTTTCTTGAGCAGCCTGTTCCAATGCTTGATAACCCTTTCAGTGAAGAATTTTTTTCCAATATCCAACCTAATTCTCTCCTAGAGCAATATGACAATGAGGACTTCTGGGTTACAGAGAAGCAGCCTTTAAATGGAGAAGTGGCTTTCAGCAATCAAAATTCTCAAACCTTCTCCATGAGAGAAGGAAAGTTCATCTGCATTGGTCTGGTCAACACAACAGAAATTTCTAAGAGCAGAATCCAGGAATATAATTTAAATGACTCATGTTGTGGCTAAGACTGAGAATTATTGCAGGAATCTGGAAGGATTTTATTCTTGCAAGTTACCACACAGATAAGGTAATTAAAAGAAGGCAAACAAACTCCTATTGGACAATGATGAAAGAATAATAATAAAAGAAACAACATTGCTCATATAGAGAAAACTAAGAAGCAGCAAAAACAGTCTTAGGGACCACATTGCACCTGCTGGAAATGTTTTGATTCTTAGAGAGGTCCAAGAGGAGAGCTGGGTAAGACAAAGTTTGTTTCCCCCCCGCCGGAGCTAAAACAAAGTTTTTTTTTTTAAATTGAAGTGACAGAGCAGAGAATATTCTTATGGATATGCACACCATTTCCATGAAGTTCCCCAATAGTCTACAGAATCAAGAACCCAAGTTCTAGTACAAATTAGTGCACTGCTTCAAGCAAGGATGGAAAGTATTTCTGCTCCTTCAGTTTAACACACAGTTACAGTGTTTTGCAGAAGGCTATAGCCTCAATCTCTCCTTCCTGGAGAGTCAACTTGACTGCTTTTGAATATTTTAATAGTTTAATTTCTTGAAGCAGTGTTCCATCAAAAAATAGGCTAAGCTGTCTGTATGTTTTTCAATTAGGTGACAGATCTCTGTGCCAGCTCAGTGGTGTTTGTGTGAAAACTGCAAGGACCATTTGCATTATTGTTGCTTTCTAGGAGTGAAACTTCCTCTCTCCACGCAGCCAGAATCCTGGTGGAGTTCAGATGTGAAGTGCAAAAGTACTTGGCTTGATGTTCCTGTTCATACCTTGTCAGAGACTGGTTAACAGCACTTAGCATTACATACACCTGTACTAAACCTTCTCTATCACAATTGCTTAGTTTTACCCCTCCTTCTGTTTCTTTAAGCTATTTAAGTATAATGTCATCTTTTCTACCACTTTCCATTCTCTGCTTCAAATACTGGGACTTTTAAAGTATCCTCTCTTACACTATTTACTCCTGGCTAAATAAACTCTTCCATTCCTAAAAATGCAAGACAAGTAATTTGAAAATATCTCTAATGAATGCAGTTAATATTTATGTTCTTTGTCTACAATGCTTCTGTCTTTTCTATTTTGTCTGCAACTCTGCTGCCTGGCAACTAAGTTACACTATGGGCCTATCTGACTTGTGTCTTTTTATTACCAGAAAAATAATAATTTTTCAGTAACTGTATTTGTTATGGTAATTCACATGCCTGATTATAGCTTGTAGCTCGCTCAGGTTCCCATTATAGCTTTCTCTGTCCATACTGAAAAACAAGGCCATCAGATCAGCAGTGAGATGAGAAAGAGCCTCATTAAAAAAAAAAAAAAGTCAGCCCAAGAGTCATAAAATGAAACAAGAAAATCTGATTTGCCTGACTCTTGCAAGATGACACAACTTCCAGCAGCTCCAATAGTTGAAGTAGGTACTAGCATTTAGGCATTTTATTATTTTCCTTAGTTCTGTGGATAGAAATACTTCTTTTACTAGGGAACAGAGGAACCATAACAGAGCTTGCTTTATAGAAATAGATTTCTTCTGTGGCAATTTCCCCCCCTTTTTTCCTGAATGTTAAACTATGGTAGAGCTTCTTCCTGTTCATTTTCTTTAAGGTTGCCTAAGATTCAATGTCTGTATTTCTGCTTGACTGACTAGAATGAAATAATTCCAATATATTATTTGTTTTCTCCTGAGTGAGCTCAAGTGAATACTTGGCTCCAGCAATGCACTGACAGTAAGGCTTCAGTTAACTCTCCCTTTATGCCTTGTTGACGTTCACCATAAGCTACTTAAATTCAGTGTCATGTAAACCCGTTGCTGCATCAAGTTCCATTCCTGTATAAACAAAGCTGAAACCCTTTTGGTTCAATGGAACAGAAATGCTAATAAGAAAAAGATAATGTTGTCTGGAGGAGGAAAGCATCCATACTTTCTGTACCTTTTTTTCCCAGGGTGCCATAGTGATTCTTTTGATATTACCTTTCTTTGGCATAACTTTACACACTGTTGGAAAACTAAATTGTTCATTTCCTGAGCTGCAAAGAGCGGTTCACTTGAGATTTAAAAGCACAATCAGACAAATCCCTTAGAATTTTTCAGGATCACTGCTGGCCTGCAAGACATACAGTGAGGGAAAAGTCACATCTAAAACTGAAAAGCAGAGGGGAAGTTACAGCTACCCCAACATAAAGGTCCACTATGTTAAAGTTTCCTGACTTGCCAGAGTGCCAATTGGCCTAATGAAGCAAGTCTTGGCTAGTCTGAGTTGACATGTAGTAGCTCTTATCTTTCTGTGAAAGCAGAGATGAGTTGCTGACTTTTATATTCTGTTTGGGGCCAAAAGGAATGAGTACACTAGGAGTCCACTAGGTAAGTAACAGTATCATAGAAAACTGGACAAAATTATATTTATTAAATGACTGGAGTTAGTAAGACAGAAGGATGCTTCATTTCAAAGTACTGATGCTGCTAAAGGTTCCAGTTCTTGCTGATGTTAGCTACCTACTATATCCCTGCACAAAGAAATAAATCATATTTCCATACATTTTAGAATATGTGGAAATTAATCCCTATAAATCCAAGTCCAAACACTGGCTTTCTCATGCTTCATTGTTCTACCTTGGTCCCTCTTGACATCAATAAAATTTAGTGCAGATAATTGCCAGCATTAATCAGGGTAAATAATTAAAACCAAAGGGAGAAAGGTTGAGACAGCGTATGCCATCTAGGAATATTTTTTTTTCCTTTCTCATTCTGACAAGATCTAGAGATTTAAAAAAAACAACCCAAAACCAAACAGTGTGAGCTCCTTCTTGCTTGAGAACCTTTTCTCCAGATTGGTTTTTTCACTTGTCTTTATGTAGGCATACACTTTTAAGCATCTTGCTACCAATTCCCTAGTCAAGAGGAGACCTTACAGTCATCTCCTTGGCCGATCACCACCAATAGTTCTTCAACAAAAAGTTGAAGCTGTTAGCACACCTTGCAAGTTTGGATAAGTTCCACACAGTCACCCAGAACTAATACAGCAATTTGAGGGTTATCTTAGCTATCTCTTTGTCCATTAAAAGCAAGCAAACAAATGTAATCATCACCCCAAGGTTAGGAATCGGCAATTAAATACAAATGTACTGCAGTACATCTCCATAAAATCCAATATGAAATTTCAAAGAAGCAGAATTACTCTATGAAAAAAAGCAAACCAATGAAGAGTTTGAAATGCATTCCAATCCTAGTGTTCAAGAAAATTTAGCTGGGCAAAAGCTGTGGATGTTAAAAATGCAAATTGCTGTCCTAATAAAGGACAACAGCTCACTGCAAAGAGTCATTGTCTATCATGGAAATTCCTCTTTATGGACTTTGCTACAGTCTGTGGCTCTTGTCTACCCTTTAGTAAGCAGATTTTAGACAGTTACAGTATATTTATAACTTTCATAGGTCACTGATCATGATATGATGTGCTGTTATGGCTCTCAGATATTTCTGCTATTGGATGACTGGTCTCTGAAGAGATTAATTTCAGTGTCCAACATTCACAGTAAAATCACTCACTAAGTAACCCTGTGAAAACACTGCTACAACTTACTGTGTGCACAAGCCTTGCAAACGTTCATCTGTTTGCATTTATATTCTTTAATCTACTAACTTAGGACCAAAGCACTCAAATTCTTAGTAGAAAATAAATGAAATAAATATCGAAACCAAGATCCACTACAGAGAAAGTGTCTGCAATGACTTTTTTATCCTGCTAGAATTTCAAATGAAGGAGGTAGGAAAACATAGAGGAATGTGTCAGTTGCTTGGACTGAGCATCTGCATTGGAAATCAGTAAAGAACTTTGAAATGAAACTCCCAATTCTTTTCACTTCACTTGCACTGAGGAAGGTTCAAGTCGTGAATTCCCTTTGGATGAAAATTCAAAGGAGTTACACCAAAGTGGTCTCAGTTAATTGTCGACAGGAGTCTGTCCTTGAGAATCATCCAGAGCTACCACAGCATAACTACTGCACAAGAGGGCCAGCCAAACAAGCAGAGTAGCTGTCAGGACCTCAGCTTCCGGTTTTCTGCTCTACTAACCTGCTTCCATCACAAGGCACTTAGCTGCTAACAAAAAAGGAGCCTGATGACTTCCACATCAGAGAAGCATTGTGCAGTAACAGTCTTGACAAGCCTGCCTACATTTAGCCTGTATGCGAGGCTAAACTCCCAACAGTTACTCTGCTCTCCGCTGACCCCTTCCCAGCAGGGAAGGGGAAACCAGAACAAAGAGAGAAGGCCCCCAGGCTACACCACCACTAGAGTTAGCAAAACAACCAAGCTGACACCAATCGCAAGATACAAAAGTCGTACTCACCCCTGAGAAGCTGCAGCAGTTACACCGAAGAGGAGCACAGACTGCAAGAGAAGGAACAAAAGCAGAGGGGAAAGCTTCCTCCTTTATCCCGAGTGTGATGATCATGGTCTGGGATGCACCCACCTGTGCCAATTGGAGTCAGCTGTGCAGGCCAGCTCAGAACTGTTAATGGCCTGCAGCTTGTGGCTGGCCTGTGACACCCTCCCTTCAACACTTGGAAGTCATCATACAATTGAGATCACTCTGAGATCTGTAGTAGCAGGTTACTGATGTCTGAACCTCGAAAACACACAACAACTAAATATTAATCATTGGTTTTGCCTGTGCAAGTTGCTCAAGCTCATCTAATTCTCCTTGGCTGGAAATAACTTGAGGTCAGATCTAACAGGAATATAAAATTCTGTATTGTTTCTAAATTTCAGGTAGAATAAGAAAAACAAAAATCCAAAACTTTCCTGCAGGATTCCTTTATATATGCTTTCAGTCAGGATATTGCAGTCTGGAGATTGCCTTGTCTACCTTTGTTAGAAACAGCATCTTGGGTTGATATTTGATAGACAGTCTTTGAAAGAAGACTTCAGAAGGTCTGTGTCCAGTCAAGTTTACAAGATTTTTATTTGTATTTTGCATTTGGACAAAATTGTGAAGAAGCAAAGAGAGAAGAAAAAAAGGGAATTAATATAGACCATTATTTCTCTTCTAACTCATTATTATTAATTATTATTATTATTATTATTATGTTTGCTTTCACATATGCCTGTACTAGCATACAAGAAAGAGATATGGGGGAAAAGGAAAAAAATCTTTTACTTGTGAAACATCATAGGATTTGTTTGTGAAATACATTTATTTTCATGATTATTATAAAAAAGACTAAATGAAAGCATGGCTTTCCCCAATCCTTTCCTCTTCAGCCTTGAAACATATTTTGTCACTAAAACTAATTTGTATTCTGGAAAGAGAAACCTGCCTCTCTGCAATAATTGCAGTGTGGAATTAGAGAGAAATAAATGTTCTACTATGTATATCAGAAAACACAGAGCCTTGCACAGTGTTTATTTTACATCTTTGTCCATATAGCTAGATTAGGTAGGGACTACACAAAATAATTTAATGTCATTATATAAAGAAAGACCAAGTTAGCAAAAAACATTGACGTCAGCAGCTGTTCTGAGTTATAACATCATTAGCCTGACAAGAGTCTGCTGATAGATTAACATAATAGAGGATCATATCGAACCAGTTTCACATATGAATCAAAACAGATCCTCTGACAGGAAAAAAATTATTCAAGAGGTCACAGGCAATGAAATGCATCTAGAATGATACGAAATAGAAGAGAGTAAATTAGGTAAATAGATATATGTATCTATATGTGGCAGAGAAAACAGCGTGGGGAGCAAATAACATGGCTGCATTGTGACTGTGTCCTTCATCTTCTATGTAGAATCACTGTGGTTATTTCAGGCAGTCAGGTAGCAGAATTTGCTATTAAAGTAAAAGCCTTTGACAATGCAAAATAAAATAGTCAGGTTGAGGTCTCCTGGGTAATTTTTCATCTGGCACAGAAACTAGAAAGCTATGTCAGTGTCTCACGTCTTTAGAAGATGAGATACTTTGCAGTGTGAAAGCCAGGGATGAAAGATGCAGCCAAAATGCATTGTACCATTCCTGCTTCCCCAAGCTGTGTCCAAAACAAAGGAGCACTTGCTCTCTCACAGGTGCTTTTAACTGTCCTGGCTTCACTAATTTCTGTGTTAACATTTTGAGTCCACAGAAGGAATATGCCTTTTGAAATGCTGTGTTTAGGTGAGCTTGCTTTAAATTTACTGTTTAAGTGCATCTCTTTTATGGAGAGAATGAAGTTTTTAGGTGCAAGGTGAGTCAGGTGCTCAGCTGTTTAATGGAGGATCTATCAAATAGAGAATTAGACTCAACAAAAATAATTCATTCTCACTTGTGCTCCACCACTCTTCCATTCCACTGCATTTTGCCTTCCTTGATTATTTTTTGCTGCAGTCCTATGCTAAAAATACAAATGATGTTTAAAGAGTCCTTAGCCCTCCATATTGCAGTCACACAAATGTATATATGACTGCCATAGAATGGAAAATGTGCTCTTGGATGGTTCATTAAGAAACCTTTAATGTGCCACTCAGACTATCTGCCAGGCAAACTCAAGAATTTCCTTTGAACTGCAGAGGTGCTGCTGAAAATAGAATAAACATCCAGGTAAATCTTTGAAGACTGTGACTCTAGGAGTGTTGAGGGAGAGAAATACCTCAAGGCAAGTCCAAAAACTGAGGGAAACTTGCCAAAATTGTTTCAGGAAGTGAGGAGACAAATTTAATTTGCTAAAAGAGCTAGGAGAGACAAACAACCCAGCAGCTGCTTTGTGAAGCAGGATAATGGTGCTTCCTTTCCCTTTACTTGGAAAGAGAGTTATTGGTGTCAAGGAGGTTCCTAGAACAGTTATGCTGTAAGGATGAGCTCTTTAAAGAAGTACATCAAACAAAGAAAATACCTGACTCAGATTTCTGCTTCGAATTGCAACTGAAGTATATCTTGAGAAAAGAAGTATCTTGTATTACCCCGATACTGGAATCTAACAGATATGTGATAGAATATATATTTTAGAATTTAACACGATATCTTCCATTTAGCCTTCACAAATGTCAATAAACAAATCATATTTAACATGCTAAAGAAAGAAATTGGACTAATGAGGGTACTGACTTCTTTTAGAGTTTCCATTAAACACCAGTCTTCTTGCAAAAGCAGCTTGAAATGAGACGGGCAAAATATGAAAATGATGCCTCCAGTGCACCTCATCAGGACACAAGGTTTGATCCAGCTTCCTCAGGAAATCTGAAATTATATCATTGCCATTCAAATTAGAAGCATATAAAAATAGAATAGAATAGAATAGAATAGAATAGAATAGAATAGAATAGAATAGAATAGAGTAGAATAGAATCAAGAAGGTTGGAAGAGACCTCAAGGATCATCGAGTCCAACCTGTCACCCTACACCTCATGACTATCTAAACCATGGCACCAAGTGCCACGTCCAATCCCCTCTTGAACACCTCCAGGGATGGTGACTCCACCACCTCCCTGGGCAGCCCATTCCAATGGCCAACCACTCTCTCTGGGAAGAACTTTCTCCTCACCTCCAGCCTAAACCTCCCCTGGCGCAGCTTGAGACTGTGTCCTCTTGTTCTGGTGCTGGTTGCCTGGGAGAAGAGACCAAACCCCTCCTGGCTACAACCTCCCTTCAGGTAGTTGTAGACAGCAATGAGGTCACCTCTGAGCCTCCTCTTCTCCAGGCTAAACAGTACCAGCTCCCTCAGCCTCTCCTCATAGGGCTTGTGCTCAAGGCCTCTCCCCAGCCTCGTTGCCCTTCTCTGGACATGCTCCAGCAATTCAACATCTTTCCTAAACTGAGGGGCCCAGAACTGGACACAGTACTCAGGGTGTGGCCTAACCAGTGCTGTGTACAGGGGTACAATGACCTCCCTGCTCCTGCTGGCCAAACTATGCCTGATGCAGGCCAGGATGCCATTGGCTCTCTTGGCCACCTGGGCACACTGCTGGCTCATGTTCAGGCGGCTGTCAACCAGTACCCCCAGGTCCCTTTCCACCTGGCTGCTCTCCAGCCACTCTGACCCCAGCCTGTAGCTCTGCATGGGGTTGTTGTGGCCAAAGTGCAGCACCTGGCACTTGGACTTGTTGAATGCCATCCTGTTGGACTCTGCCCATCTGTCCAGCCTGGCAAGGTCCCTCTGCAGAGCCCTTCTACCTTCTAACAGATCAGTACCTGCTCCCAGCTTGGTGTCATCTGCAAATTTACTGATGATGGACTCAATCCCCTCATCCAGATCATCAATAAAGATATTGAACAGGATGGGGCCCAGCACTGATCCCTGGGGGACACCACTAGTGACAGGCTGCCAGCTGGATGTGGCACCATTCACCACCACTCTCTGGGCTCGGCCCTCCAGCCAGTTCCTAACCCAGCGCAGAGTGCTGCTGTCCAAGCCACAGGCTGACAGCTTGGCCAGGAGTTTGCTGTGGGGGACAGTGTCAAAGGCCTTGCTGAAGTCCAGGTAGACTACATCCACAGCCTTTCCCACGTCCGCCAGGCTGGTCACCTGATCATAGAAGGAGATCAGGTTGGTGAGGCAGGACCTGCCCTTCCTAAATCCATGTTGGCTGGGCCTGATTCCTTGGCTATCCTTCAGGTATGCAGTGATTGCCCCAAGACAATCTGCTCCATGATTTTCCCTGGCACTGAGGTAAGGCTGACAGGCCTGTAGTTCCCAGGTTCTTCTGTTCGTCCCTTCTTGTGGATGGGCGTCACGTTGGCCAGTTTCCAGTCTTCTGGGACCTATCCAGTGAGCCAGGACTGGTGGAAAATGATGGACAGAGGCTTGGCCAGCTCATCTGCCAGCTCTTTCAGCACCCTAGGATGAATCCCATCAGGTCCCATGGACTTGTGAATATCCAAGTGACTCAACAAGTCTCGAACTAATTCCACATGGATTTCAGCAGTACAACACTGCTCCTTGACCCCATCAACCAGCTCAGGAGGCCAGTTATCCTGAAGTCCTCCTTCCTTACTGTTGAAAATGGAGGCAAAGAATGTATTTAGAATCTCAGCCTTCTCCTCATCCTTAGTTACAATGTCACCCTCCACGTCCAATAAAGAGTGGAGGCTCCTCTTGCCCCTCTTTTTAGCATTAATATATTTATAAAAATGCTTTTTGTTGTCCTTCACGGAAGCGGCCAGTTTAATTTCTAACTGTGCTTTTGCCTCTCTAATTTTTCTTCTACATGATCTAACAACATCCTTAAACATATCACTAGTTGCCTCCCCCCCTTTCCAAAGGTGATAAACCCTCTTTTTTTCCCTTAAATCCTTCAGGAGCTCCTTGCTCATCCAGGCCGGTCGTCTTCCCTGCCGGCTCGTCTTACGGCATGTGGGAACTGCCAGTTCCTGTGCCTTTAAGAGCTCCTGTTTGAAGTAGGTCCAACCATCCTGGACCCCTTTGTTCTTAAGGGCTGTTACCCAGGGAACTTTCTGAATAAGTTGCCTGAACAACCTGAAGTTTGCCCTCCGAAAGTCCAAAGTGAGGGTTCTGTTACTGCTCCTCCCTATCTCCCTACATATTGAAAACTCCACTATCTCATGGTCACTGCACCCTAGACAGCCTCCAACCATCACATCTCCCACCAGCCCTTCTCTATTTGAGAACAGCAGATCAAGCAGAGCCTTACCCCTGGTAGGTTCACCTAAGAGCTGCATCAGGAAGTTGTCATCCATACACTCTAGGAACCTTCTGGACTGTCTCCTCTCTGCTGAATTAAGTTCCCAGCAGATGTCTGGTAGGTTAAAGTCCCCCACAAGGACAAGGTCTGATGATCTTGAGACAGCTTCCAGCTGCTTATAGAATATCTCATTGGCCTCCTCATCCTGGTTGGGTGGTCTATAACAGACTCCAGCCAGGATGTCAGTTTTGTGTGGCCTCCCTCTGATTTTAACCCATAAGCTGCAACCTCGAGTTCTGAGGCATCAAAAGATTCCCTAATATACAGGGCCACCCCTCCTCCTCTTCTCCCTTGCCTGTCTCTCCTAAAGAGCTTATAACCCCCCAGTGCAGTACTCCAATTGTGAGAGTCGTCCCACCATGTTTCTGTGATGGCAACTACATCATAGTTCTCCTGGTGAACCAAGAGTTCCAGTTCCTCTTGTTTGTTGCCCATACTGCGTGCATTGGTGTACATGCACTTCAGCTGGGCTGCTGATTTCACCAGTTTGTGTGGTCCTCCCTCCTCTCCAGGGAGACTGGTTTCCACACCCACACCCTTCAGACCTAGTTTAAAGCCCTCCCAATGAGTCCTACCAACCCCAGTGCCAGCACCCTCTTACCCTTTCTAGATAAATTCAACCCAACTTGGTCCAGCAGGTCAGGTGCAGTAAGAGTTGCCCCGTGATCAAAGAAGCCAAAATTCCGCTGCTGGCACCATCTCCTAAGCCAACTGTTGATGGTGTGGGTTTTCCTGTTCCTCTCAGTGTACACCACAGCTGCTGAGGGAACTGAGCAGAACACCACTTGAGCTCCTGCCCCGTCAATTGATTTCCCAAGGGCCTTAATTTCCTTTTTAATCTTCCTGGTGCTGCTCTTTTCAATTTCTTCACTTCCAGCCTGAATTACCAGCAATGGGTAATAGTCAGAGGGCTGGATTAGTTTAGGTAACCTCTGGGTGATGTCCTTCACCCAGGCCCCAGGTAGGCAGCACACCTCCCTATGGGATGGGTCAGGACGGCATATGGGTCCCTCTGTTCCCCTCAAGAGAGAGTCTCCAATAACTATAGCCTTTCTCTTTTTCTTTGTGGGTTAATATCTTAGAATGTATTCTCCAAGGAAAACAGAGAACAGAGAGCAGCTAGGAAAAATCAGAGTAGAGAGAGAGGGAGCAGTAAAGAAGCAGAATCATGTCAAATTCTTACTGAATCTAATATTTTTGCAATGTAGTATATTAATTTATCTGTGCATACATACAATTACCTTCCCATTTTAATGATAAAAGTAAACCGGATCCCAGTTAAAAAAACAAAAAAAAACCAAAACAAAAAACCCAGACAAAAAGCAAACAACCAAACAAAACCATTAGAACATTTTTACTCTGTTTACTTTGTTTTCATTAAGACAGTTTAAAACTGCAGGACCTAGAGCTTTTCCATGTTGCATCCTTAAAAATTTTAGAACAAGATGTGATCAAACATCACCTCCATAATTCTGCATCTCTATGTGTGGGACAAAAAGCTACAGCCAAGGATCCAGTCACAGACAACCTCTGACATAGTCATAGATGTGTCAACACATGTGGTGGTTTGGCTCTGGCCTGGAGGCCAGATGCCCACCAAAGCCGCTCTATCACTCCCCCTCTTAAATGGACAGGGGGAGAGGGGAGGAAGAAGAAAAAGAAATTGACCAAAGCTAATAATAAGATAGAAGCGAATTTAATAACAATAATAGGCAAAAGCAATAGACCGCGCGGAAGCAAGAGAGAGATGTTAGTCTCTACTTCCCATCAGCAGGACGATGGTCGGTCTCGGGAAGCAGGGCTCTCTAAGCTTGGTAGTTGCTTGGGAGGATAGACGCCATGGACCAATCCCCCCACTTCCTTCTTTTACTTCATTCTTATATCTGAGCTGATGTCATATGGCATGGAATACCTCTCTGGCCAGTCCAGGTAAGCCAGCTCAGCCACGTCCCCTCCCAAGATCCTGCCCATCCCTCAATGTACTCCTGGGGCAGGGAAACATTGAAAAGACGTAGCCTGGGTACTTATTCAACGGTAGCCAAAACACTGCTATGTTATCAACTGCTGCTGCAAAACACAGCACTGGAGAATTAACTCCAGCTTGGCCAAACCCAATACAACACATCAGGACATAACTGTGAATTTTGTCTCTAAACATAGCCTGGATCTCAAAATGGACAGCAGCAGGAGAATCATTTTGATCATCTGATTACCTCAGATTAAGACAGGAATATTGTTGGATCCCACCACAGTTCTTGTTATTGGTTTTAATTAAATTACATGTGGAAAATGCCTAAAGCTAAGAAATCTACAGATTTGACAGTGCGTTTCTATCACTGCACATTGCTTTAGATTTATAATTAACTTGGATAATAGAAAACAGGGCTGGAAGATTTCCCTGAAATCCACTCAGTTGATCTCTGCCTCAAATAATTTTCAACTACACAGTTGATTGCTGACTAGCTGTCAAATATAACCAAACATTTCCTGATGTCTGAGAGACCTGTTCTTAAAAACATTCACTGATGAAGATTCTACTGCTTCCTTATGTGATGTATTTCATTATTTGAATATCATTAAACTGTTGTGTCCAATATCAAAGCTAAATCTCCCCTGCTGCAATTTATCTAATTACTGTTTATGATATCCCAAAAAACCACAGGGAAGCAGTTTAATACTTTCATCTTTGCAGAAACTTTTCATGTGTTTGAAGGTTGTTAACAAATGTCCTTTCAGGCTTCTCTGGAGCATAGGAACCCAACTGTTTCACTGTCTTTAATAGGTCATATTTTATAGACCCTGCAATGAGCCACATTTTCAGAAATGATATCTTGAGGACATGGTAAGCCTATTTTTTTTTTAATTGGAAACTCAGAAGACAGTGGGATTAGTTCAATCATCCACTCAAAGGTAATTACCTGATATTAGATGTACATTTTCTACTATTTGCAGATATGAGCAGGAGTAATCCCCAACAGACTCAATCTAAGATATATTCTGAAGTAACCAGTTACACCACGCTGACAATGACTCCATGACATATTCTTGTCTGACATTTATTTTGTTCTGCTCTTGTAAGAGTACAAAAATGTGGGGAAGGTTGTAGTTGCTATGAGAAGTTGTAGTACAACAACAAGAGTAACAAAAAAAATGGGAACACTTGAAAGACAAGAAAATTTTTCACTTTATTAACATTTGACACTGGAAATAACTATGTGAGTCAAAGCTGTCACTTTTATATTTGAAGTCTTCGACTGATTTCTCTCTTTGTTGTTTTTTTTCTTTGTTGTTGTTTTGTGTTTTTTTTTTTAAGGGGTGGGTGGGTTATTTGTTTGTTGGGGGTGTGTGTGTGTGTTATAGAAGAATAGAATAGTTTCAGTTGGAAGAGACCTCTAAGATCACTGAGTCTTCAACCGAGGATCACCATGGATGTTAAACATGCCGTTTATACATATTTCACAGGGATGGTGACTCTACCACCTCCTTAAGCAACTCTTTCAGTAAAACAATGTTTCCTAATGTCCAATCTAAACCTCCCCTGGCAGAATTTCAGGCAATTTCCTCTCATTTTATCACCTGATACTGGGGAGAAGAGACCAACATCCTCCTCACTCCAACCCCCTTTCAGGTAGTTGTAGGGAGCAAGAAGGTCTTCCTTCAGCCTCCTTTTTATTAAACAATCCCTCAGCCCCTCCTCACCAGACCTGTTCTCTAGACTCTTCACCAGCTTTGTTACCCTTCCCTGGACATGCTCCATCAACTCAATTTTTTTGTTTTGTTTTGTTTTGTTTTTTCCCCCTTCCCTTAAGTGGGAGGAGGATTTGATAATCACTTATTTTGCAACACATACCCATAAATATTACTTTTTAAACGTAGCTCAGGCACTGAATCATACAACTTGAATTTTACTGGTTCTGGTCTAGATTAAACCAAGATTTATTCTGACATAGGACAGTCCTCTCCAAGCTGAAGTGGGTTCATCTTGGGAGCTGTGTACATTTGGAGAGCTGGAAGAAAATGAAGCCTTGCAGCAATTTCTTGATGTCTCAGTAAGGAGGACAGCAGCTGATGGGGCTGGCCTTTATAGGTTTTAATGCTCTCATTCTAGGACAGGAGATGCACCTGGAGGATATTCTGTGTAACTACAACTGCTGACCCAACCACTCCTTAATAGGTGGGATGTCAGAAAGAAGGTCAGTGCTATCCTTAGTGTTATGTGTGTCCCAGACAGCAGACAGTAAGTAGATGAATCTGCATGGAGTATCACACTGGTTCCACCTTCCAAGCTCATGCACAAGCCTGGAATACTTCCAGTCTGATGATTTTTTTTTTTCCACTCCCATCTCCCTCTATCCCTCATCTCAGGGAGCAGAATTTTTGTGGTATGCTCCCTGAAAGTCTAGTTCTGACCCTTTCACTCCTAGGATGGAAAGACATAAAAGTAGTAGCTCAAGTAGTACGCTTGTCAGTTTCAGCTCCTCTAAGGTCAGCAGCTGGAGCTGTGCAAATGATTGCAGCTTTCCAGGGCAGGAGGCAAAACAGCTGAGGTCATTCCATTTTCCCATTTACGATCCTGAGATGAAAGGCAGAGAACTACAGAGACTTCTTACCTCTCTTCCTTCTTTTTTTGCTTTGTTTGTCTTCTTTTTCAGTCTATCCTCTTTCTGAGCAGAGGGAGGATGTGTATCTATGCTTGAATGTTGGGGCTACAGCAAAGAATCAAAGCTCTTTCTAAAGAACATAAGACCAACCACCAACCAATCAATCACAATAAAACTAAAACCTTTTCAAAGCTCAATATCAATTTCCCCAGAGCTTATTATTGTACCTTCATCAGCTTGAAAAAGCAAAGGATAATTGTTTTGCTTGACTAAACTGTGATATTTCTACACCAGCTTCTGTGCTCTTGCTGCAGGCTGACAGGCAACATAAACCACATAGAGCCTGTGTAATAAGGCAGTCATCACTGAAATCAGTACTATGCATATGAAGTATGTCTTATTTGCACACATTCTGTTTCATATCCTGCAATACAGAAAATACTAGGTAATTTCCTAGCCTCTGTTCAAATCTGGATGCTGCATGTTACAAGAGTACTTAGGTGTCTGCAGCCAAATTGAAGGTCAAAGTTCAGATGCAATAACTATAAATCCAGAAACTCAATTTTTTTCAGCACACATCCGGTATCCTTGAGGAATTAGATATTTGAGGGCAGAGGCATGGTTGTTCCAGATTAATTAGAAAAAGCTAGCATTTCTCTCAGACTGCTCGAGTCTAAACTGTCTTTAGTAGTGGTGTGTTCCTTTTATAGCCCCTTTCTAGGCTTTGAACATAAGATAGCTTTCATTTAGCTACTTGCTACCATACTTTCGATCCTTATTTTTATTTTGTGTGTTAATTGCAATATATATTTTTTAATTCTAATGCAATAAACATATTAAACCTAGAAAAAAATAATAGTCACAACATATTCTGCATAATGGTCACGCTGTGTGGACACTTCATCAGGAAAGGTCATATACTTATTCATATATTCATTAGGTCTTCATTATCATTATTTATTTATTTGTAAATATTTTTGAAAACTTGACAACATTTTGGACATGGGGACATGGCCTCTGTTGTCTTTCAGAAGCCACAGGTTGCTTTGTTTAAAAAAAAAAAGAAAAGAAACATCTTTGGATCTTGTAAGTTTTTATTTGAACATTTGCTGGGTTCAGAAACTTCATCTTTGTTCTTAAAATTGTTTTGTTTGCAGCTGAAAAGCAAGAAAAAAAATGTCATCAGCAGTTCTAATGCCTAAAATGCCTTGCACGAAAAGGAATCTATAATACAGTTTAATCTGCCAAGCTCATGTTGGTGAGGTTGGGTAATATCAGACAACTGACATTTGTTTTTTAGTTCAGTAAGTGGCAGATAAAGTCATTGCAGTTCTCAAAAGCTGGTTTTTGTTTTTTGTTGTACATCTCGCTTTCTTAGTATTATTTGCTAATCAAAGCAACTTTAGTTTGAAAATACACATTTTTGTTTTGTTCCCATGTTATGTCAACATGGAGCACAATGGTGAAAGACTACAGAAATATAAAAACTTAGATAGCAATGATTTGAAATGTGTACTTGACTTTTTGATTCATTGAGTTCTTTACAGTGTATCCAAGAATGTGGCAGAATGAAGTAAAGGCCAAATACTTGGCTGTTAATTTTAGAAGAAAACCATAACTTCCAAGCTTTTCTTGCATCATCCTTTCATACCATACAATGTGACACCCATCCACAAGAAGGGACGGACAGAAGAACCTGGGAACTCCAGGCCTGTCAGCCTGACCTCGGTGCCAGGGAAAATCATGGAGCAGATTGTCTTGGGGGCAATCACTGCGCACCTGAAGGATAGCCAAGGAATCAGGCCCAGCCAACATGGATTTAGGAAGGGCAGGTCCTGCCTCACCAACCTGATCTCCTTCTATGATCAGGTGACCTCCTGGTGGATGTGGGGCAGGCTGTGGATGTAGTCTACCTGGACTTCAGCAAGGCCTTTGACACTGTCCCCCACAGCAAACTCTTGGCCAAGCTGTCAGCCTGTGGCTTGGACAGCAGCACTGTGCTGGGTTAGGAACTGGCTGGAGGGCCGAGCCCAGAGAGTGGTGGTGAATGGTGCCACATCCAGCTGGCAGCCTGTCACTAGTGGTGTCCCCCAGGGATCAGTGCTGGGCCCCATCCTGTTCAATATCTTTATTGATGATCTGGATGAGGGGATTGAGTCCATCATCAGTAAATTTGCAGATGACACCAAGCTGGGAGCAGGTGTTGATCTGTTAGAAGGTAGAAGGGCTCTGCAGAGGGACCTTGCCAGGCTGGACAGATGGGCAGAGTCCAACAGGATGGCATTCAACAAATCCAAGTGCCAGGTGCTCCACTTTGGCCACAACAACCCCATGCAGAGCTACAGGCTGGGGTCAGAGTGGCTGGAGAGCAGCCAGGTGGAAAGGGACCTGGGGGTACTGGTTGACAGGCGCCTGAACATGAGCCAGCAGTGTGCCCAGGTGGCCAAGAGAGCCAATGGCATCCTGGCCTGCATCAGGAATAGTGTGGCCAGCAGGAGCAGGGAGGTCATTGTACCCCTGTACACAGCACTGGTTAGGCCACACCTTGAGTACTGTGTCCAGTTCTGGACCCCTCAGTTTAGGAAAGATGTTGAATTGCTGGAGCATGTCCAGAGAAGGGCAACGAGGCTGGGGAGAGGCCTTGAGCACAAGCCCTATGAGGAGAGGCTGAGGGAGCTGGGACTGTTTAGCCTGGAGAAGAGGAGGCTCAGGGGAGACCTCATTGCTGTCTACAACTACCTGAAGGGAGGTTGTAGCCAGGAGGGGTTTGGTCTCTTCTCCCAGGCAACCAGCACCAGAACAAGAGGACACAGTCTCAAGCTGCGCCAGGGGAGGTTTAGGCTGGAGGTGAGGAGAAAGTTCTTCACAGAGAGAGTGGTTGGCCATTGGAATGTGCTGCCCAGGGAGGTGGTGGAGTCACCATCCCTGGAAGTGTTCAAGGGGGGATTGGACGTGGCACTTGGTGCCATGGTTTAGATAGTCATGAGGTTTAGGGTGACAGGTTGGACTCGATGATCTTTGAGGTCTCTTCCAGCCTTGATTCTATTCTATTCTATTCTATTCATCCTTTTACCCTTGGCTGATGAGACTCAAGACAAATTGTAAAGGCCGATGTTAATTCCAAAGCTGTTGCCTGCACTTCCCTAGTCATGACTAGCATAAAAGGACTTAAGTGCAAAAATGCACAGAAAATTAATACAAATAATGCCTAAGATTAATTATTTTATCATTTATTATGCTTGTGTCTTTCCTCAAGGATTTGTTAAAATTCCTTTGATAAAAAAAAGGTAGGAAAATACTAGAGTTGCTCTATTCATGCAAAAATAAAAAAAACAAAACCAAAGAAAAAACAAACAGAGAAAAAGGCAATGTTCTCATACAGCAAAATAGAAAGGGACAATGTAGGTATGTAAGCATCACCCCAGATGACTGAACCCTGAGCCAGCCAGATTATTGACCAACCTTTTACTCATTCCATCACCACTAAAAACTGAGTTTGTGCTGCCAGAAACAAAGAGACTGTCCTCAAGGAGAGATGTCCATACTTGTTTGGCAAAGACAATCAGTGTTTGCCAAACTGAGGGCTAGTTTTAATAAAAGATCTGGATCCAGGAGCTTCTACATTTTAACATATTTAAACTGCATTCTCTCACGACAGAAAAAAAAAATATCATGCGTGCTGCCATTCAAAAATAAGAAGGCTTTTAATACACCTCTTTTCATGTTAGATAAAGGATACTGAAAGACCAAAATGGGATTACATTATAATCCATAGGTAAAAGTAGGATTCGTGTCAAAGGCTTCTAGCTATAGTTTTATTAAGCTTCCCTCTTACTTTCAGAGATTAACTAGCAGGACAATATCTGACACCTGATACAGCAACAGAAAGGATTTCTGTGGTTTTCATTTTATATATTTGACAGTATCACTAATGGAAGGGCTGTGAGCTGAGCAGCTTTGAAAGGTTTACTCTCTGCAGTTTATGAGTTTGTTTGGATCATGCTCTCAGAAGAAAGTGCATAGTAAGAACACATTTTTCAAGTACCTGATTTAAGGAATTTTAGGACTTGTGAATGATTTGGGGCACTTAATGCCCTTGATATAAGAAAAGTTTGTTATGGTTGTGCTTGGGTTTGCTAGGATAGGGCTAACATTATCCCAACGTGCTGAGGTGACATCACATCCAGGACAACCAATGGAACCAGCCAATGAAGTATCCTATATCATACTGTCACCAGTCATCATGGTTGCTATATAAAAAGAGGGCTGGCCTGGGCAGGCAGGGTGACATTTTGGTGTGGTGCTATTTGGTGTGCATGTCATCTTTTATATGAGCAATTTTTTATATTATTTCCTTAGCATTATTGGTTTTCCTGATGTTTCTTCCTTCTCTGTATTGTTCTATTAAACCCTTCTTGTCTCAGTCCATAGGGTTTTGTATTTTGCTCCAAATTTTCCCTCTCATTCCAATGTGGGAGTGGAAAGGCAGTGTGAGAGTAGCTGTGTGGGGATCAGCTGCCACCCATGTCTGGACCATGGGCAGGTCAGTACGAGGAGCAGCATTGTAGATATGCTTCAGATAAAGAATGTCCACTAAATAAGCCTTTTTAAATTATTATTCCTTTCTTTCAAGTAAGAGAGAAAAAGGGAGATTCAGTGTTTTCCTGTGCCTTTAAGCAGTGTCTCTCAGGTCCCACAGCTCTCTAAAGCAAAAGAACTTGCCCAAGAAGTTTTCCTCTCGTATATGTTATGGCTGAAGAACGGATTGCTTTAGCCTTGGTCAGAGCTGGGTTTGACTTGAAGCTGGGGGAGATCCTCAAAGCTTCTTACAGGAACCACACCAGTAGCCCCCTCCTTTGCTACCAAACTCCCACCAGACACAAACCCAACATACACTAGAAGGTATAACAGGTACCCATCTGAAACTCAAAATGGGTTTCCAAGTATGTCTAGACCAACCTATGCCAAAAGTCTATGCTGTCAATACAATGTTGTTTGAAAATTCAATTTATTATTTAGACACTCTTATAATATAGAGGTGAAATGACATGAGCCTTTATTACGGCTGTCTCTGGATTGACAGTGAATGTCCATATAAAACAAAGTAACAAGACTTCCCTTTGTACTAGTAGCGAGGAAACAAATCCAAACAAAGAGGCTGCACACTAGGAAAAAAAACTTTTGTGCTGCAGCATGTACCTAACAAAGAATCCTAAGAGGATAAATTTTTAGATGCCTAAAATGAATAGGCAGAAGTATAGACAGAAAGGACTACCTGGTTTTATTCCATTTGAATGGTATTAAAAAGAAAAGAGAAGAAAAAAAACATACTAATGTCATTGTAAACAGATCATCAATTATAATGCATAATAATAATAATAAATGTCTTTCACTTTTACTCTTTGCTTGTCAGAAATATAATACAATTTTATATTGTACAAGATAGGTAATCACTCTATACTTTGTAGATTGAAGGCCTTTAGTACCTTCATTCCAGTTATTAAAACCTGATAAAATATGTCTACCCTATGTCAATTCTTACTTTAAATTCTGTAATATTTTCTAAAGTTTTACTCCAATAAAATAGTTGTTTCTCTGTAGAATCTCTTATGTCAAATTAACCTTAGCTACATCTTGTTCCTCTTTCCTCATCACCATCATGTGTTCTTAACATTGACTTGGTCCTGACTCATGAATGCTTTGGAGCAGCTCATCAAGTTTGGTGTTTGAAAGGAACAATACAAAATACCAAGTATCTAATGCAAATCAAGCCAGAACACAATGCTCAGTGGTGATGGCACAAGAAGCCAACCAGATGAACGAGCATCAATTAAAGGATTATCCCTTTTTTTTCAGTTTGTTTTTTAGGTTTTTTTTATCACTTTCAAATTGATGCTGGTCTGGAAATGCTTTAGTGAACTGCAATGAGAATACCTATGTGGGAAACCAAGAGCCAGGAACATGATGTTGCAGCTTAATGCAACACCATGGAACAAATTCCTTTATTTACTTGTTCAGTTCTTTTGGAACAGGTCTGTGGTATGTTTAGAATTTAAAGGCACCTAACAATTAAGCTGTATGAAAAAGACAAATCACATACTAAAGAAGCCATCCAATCTCAACAGAAATGGCTAGACATTTTGTGATTTTTGGATAAACAATCCATGGTTTGGTGTCTAAATATGGAAAAAAATAGCTTTATGTTCCTAAAGGTCTTTTCCAATCTAGGTGGTTCTGTGATAAGATGTGCAAAATACAGCACTGGAAGTAGATTTGCTTAATATTCAACTGGTTTTGATGAAACACCTTATGGTTTTGGTATGTTAAAAAACACAGAATGATTTATTGCCCTGTTCATGCTTCACATTAAGCATTTGAGTAGTCTCCTTGACATCAGGGGATTAAAGCTAAGCATGTGCATCAGGTCTGTGTGACTCAACTTTTTACTGTGAGATAATAATTCGTAATTACTTGTAACAGTTATAACTCTCTAGGTTTCAGTTTTCTATTAATAAAGTAGCTTTCCAAAGGCTAAAGTTTGATTTATACTACTCAAAATCAACACACACATTTCAATGCTTCACACAGCTCTTATACCTGCTTCATGGGGTGTTTGACTAGGCAGCAACTCTGAAATTAAAATGCTTATACATGCAAAGTGCATAATTAACTCAAACAGAAACAAAAAATTGCTGTTTGAAATATGATTTTTTTGTTAGTCAGATTGTCTATTATTTATTCTATCCAAGCATTAAATTATAATAATAATAAAATGTCTGTAATTAGCCTCTGAAATCTTCTCACAT
This sequence comes from Indicator indicator, assembly GCF_027791375.1. Lineage (NCBI taxonomy): Eukaryota > Metazoa > Chordata > Aves > Piciformes > Indicatoridae > Indicator > Indicator indicator. Next base: position 27,056,230 of record NC_072021.1, on the reverse strand, counting down.
CTTCCTCCTTCACAATGTTCCTACATGCTTCTACTGCACAGGAAGGGAGCTATTCTTGACATCCTTCCTGCTTTTTGTGTAAGGTAAAACAGGTGGTGTACAAGTTGTCATACTTTTCTTTGTCACAGTTCTGTTCTCAAAGGATTGCCACAAGAAGAAAGAAAGTAATTTGCTTTTCAGCTTCATTCAGTTATTGTTAATGATACTGAGGCTGAATAAAAGAGAGAACCTGCTATTTCTTTACCTAAGGAATGAAGGGAAGACAGTAACTTCTGCAGGGTGTATAATCAAGTGTTACCCTAACACGTATCAGTGACAGGTTGTTTTGGACCTGTAACTTGTCATAAAATATCATTGTGTTATTGCTTCTTTACTAAGTCACTCAGTTATCCTTCTGAGTCTGCTTAGATGAAGAACGCTGTATGAAATGTTATTTACCTACCCTGAAGCTATTGTGTACCTTTCATGTTAACTCAGATAAAATGTGTAAACCAATCATTAAAGTTTGTTTTGTGTCTGTTCCTTCACATGTCCATCTCATCAAGCTTCACTCAGTGATCTGTGAGGCAAAAAATTCTGCCTGTCAGCTTTCCTTACACATCCAGGAAAAATGAGCACAACAGAAGCTGACTTCAAGCAATATTCTTTTCTGATTTGTTACTTTTCATCCCAGGCTTGGGCTATGCCCCATTACCTCCCACACACTCTTTCAGTGCTTGAATCTGTCAGAAAAAAAAAATAGTGCAAAGAAAAAAAAATTCTATTAGAGCACAGCAGACAGGGAATGCATGCAATTTATTCCAATTCTTTACCCAAAGAATTATCAATTTCCAAAGTCTTTGGTAAAGATTATTAGTACCAATAAGTGTAAAAAAAATCTAGAAATTAAATGTGAAGTTTGTAGATATCTGAAGCTTAGAAATCACAGTAGTTTGAAGGAGTTTTAGCACTACTGTATTAAGAAGTGTCAGCTAGCTGTTGGAGGATGAATGTGAAAACAAAGTAAGTGCTCATTCAGAAAGATAGAAAAAATTTACATCAATAGGTAGAGAAGGAAGGATAGAAATTCCTGCAGCACCAAAACTACCTTGGTAAACTGAATGAAGGAAGTGCAGGAGGGGTATTTATACAAGTGAAGGAAAACAGGTGAGACTGCAAAATGAAGGTTATGTAGTGTGGTGGGAATAGACTCTGAAACAAAATGTTTGGATGGATGTAAAGAATACAGAGACAACAGCAAACTGCACAGGAATTAGGAAACTGAAGAACTTTTATAATTGCAAAAATGTCTTTTTTTTGTTTTCAGTATTGAACCTCTTGGTCTTTAGCAATTTGAAAAGCAAGCTGAAAACTCTCAACTTTTTTGTTTTGCAAATTCTGCCTCTAGTAGAGGAGATCTCCATCTATTAGGTGAAGAACAGCAACTTTATTTCCACCGGGTATAAATCTAGACACAGACACAAAAAATGAGTACATTAAATGCTGTTGTGATGGTTTTCAACTAACAAAAATGCAGCAGCACAGAAATCTGTGGTCTGTGTCTTATGTTAAAAGACAGAAAACATGCAAAAGGACACAGGAGTTCAAAAGCTAACAGGGAATCTCATTAAAATGACCCATACTGCAAACATTTTGAATTGAAGGCAAAAAAAAAAAAGAAACAACCAACCAAAAACTGAGGTGTCAAAGACTCATACTTTTCATAAAAGCTCTCTGTGATGTGAATTTACCACAAACCCCAGATCACCTGACCCTTCCTGTAGTATCTAACGTGTTGAGACATACTGAAACTGTTTCAGTTGATCCTTACACAAAAGGGAGTTTCCTTTTAAAAGAATATCCCCATGTATATTTATTCTTCAAATAAAGTTAAAAAGAATCTGTTGAATTTTCAGTTAAAATTTCAGGCATACTAGCAAACCCTTAAAAATAAAATCATAACACTTCAATTACACAGCAGTACCAAGAGACTTAAGAGGGTACAATTGATCCATTTCAGTATGAATTTAATAATCCTATTATAGCACTAATGTTTCGTTACTTTGTGCCTACACAAAAGGGGTTGAGAGCTTCTAAAACACAGCTTTTTGCAGTCTCTGCCCATGTATTCTAAATCAATGCATCTCTCCTATGAAGACAGGCCAAGAGAGTTGGGGTTCAGTCTAGAGAAGTGAAGGCTTTGCAGGGGACCTTGCTGCAGCTTTTTAGAACTTAAAGGAGGTTCGTAAGAAAGCTGGGGACAGACCTTTTAGCAGGGCCTGATTCAACAGGCCAAGGGGTAATGGTTTTTTAACCTAAAATAGGGTAGATTTAGAACTGACATAGAGAAGCAATATTTTACAGTGAGGGTGGTGAAACACTAGCCCAGATTGCCCAGAGAGGTGGTAGATGTCCCTTCCCTGGAAACAGTCCAGGTCAGGTTGGACTGGGCTCTGAGCAACTTGAGCTACTTAAAGATGCCCCTGCTCACTGCAGTGAGGTTGAACTAGGTGATGTTTAAAGCTTATTTCCAACCCAAACTACTCACTGATAAGCTGGTCTGTATGCAGCAGATGACAGGTTAGAAGTAGGATGAATGAAAAACAACCTAATTAGATGGTTAGTAACTAGAATGCATAATAGAGAACAGTCCAAGAGCAAGGGCTAACACTTTGATTCAGGCACTGCTGAGCTAAGGACTACCTGAAAGAAGCTATTCATCATGAAGAGTTTCCCTTTCAGCGCACAACACTTGGGGGCCAAATATGGAAAGGTTGATAAGTAACCTGTCCTCAGCTATAGTTTTTTTTTTTTTGAGAAATAGCATGTGATTCTGCAGAACCACAGGAAGTCTTGATGATTTTAAGTGAGTTATTTCTTTTAGAGACCAATATTGCCTCTGAGGTTTCTTCTTATTTTCCTGAACAAGCTTTTCCACATTCAGATTCCATTTTATTCTCTACTCAAAAGAAACTGATTTCCATAGAAAGCTATCCTTTCTTGAATAATTGTGGAAGAATTATGTGATTGAACTCAGACTTCCATCTTTTGAAACAGTTAAGTATTCAAATTTATGAAATTTTAATACAGATGTACAGATCTGTCTGGAATCACTCAACTGTGACGGCTAAGTTTTACTATCCTCACATTTTACATGATCAAAGGCAAAATGAAACTCAGTTTCTTGCCTGAGATGATGAGGGAACTGAGCAGGCAGAAGAGGGAATATTCTTTCAATTTCTAGCTCAATTTCTGGAATATGTAGAAATGGTCTATGCATTAAAATACCATATATAATGAAAACTTGCCTACAAGTCAATGGTTTATCACGGCCTTAAACACAGGACTTTATCACTGAAAAGCAAAGTCTGGACTGTTTTCTCTGATGGTGAATAATTTCTTTCTTCAAGAACAATGCAGAGTCTTCGGTTAATCAATTTTCATAGAAGGCTCTCTGAATGTCTTTAGTGGAAAATGTACTCTGATTTACAAGGCTTTATTGAACTGTTTCTGTACATTGGGGAAAAAATAATTTGGGCTTGCAAGATAGTGTCTTGGATTGTTTTCTGCTGACTTTCTTGGATTTGGGCCAAATTTGCCAGCTGAAAATAGGGGCATGAGACAAGCATAAATTCGGACATAAGCTCAGACTTTTTCTTCATTACTCAGAGAGAGCAGTTAGTGTTGATTTCTATAAATAATCTTAACTGACTCAATTCTGTAAGCAGGGAAATCTATACCCAGTACTTCCTTCTATATTTACAGATGATATCAAGTAGCAGAAAAGCATTCTAATGATCAATAAAGCTCATTTAAACTCACTAATTGAATTTATACACTTTCCCATCAAAGAGGTTGAAATTAAATATCTTAACTTAAGTTTCGAAATCCATTCAAAATAATTCTGGTAGCTCAAAAACTTATTACAAGTGTGGTGGGTTGAAAATTCCCCCACAACATTACCTTTGCCAGACCAGCTCAGTTTGGAAGCAAATGAAAGCTGTATTTACAAGCCAAACTACAATCTACAACAAAATGCAATGGATATGTACAAATATACAGTACTTACAATATTTACAGGGATTTACAATTAACAAACAGCACAAGGACCCCCCTGGCCAAAGACCAGGGAAGCCGTAACGGCTTCTCTCTCCCTGCCTCTCCCTTACCCCCCTGTACAAAGGGACAAGAGAAAGAAGCAGAGATATATTAAACTTAGCCAAAATAAAAGTAGCCAAGGTCAAGCAGAAGCAAGTTAGTATCTCCCAGGCTGAAGCGAGAAGAGAGCAAGATTGTTTTGGAAGCAAACCTTATGGGAGATATCCCTCCAATGGAATTGTTAGAACAATCATTATTTTCCTTTTTACACCCAATAGTGATTTATTTACATTTTTACTACTTTCTGCTCAAGATCTGTGAAAAATTTTAAAGGCATAGTCTAAAACTGCCACAGCAAGTCCTGTTATTGTAATGATTTGAAACATTACTGGATTCATGGCCAATGAGTAAGTCATCAAAGTGTTGACGTGTGTGTAGATCAGAGCAGAGGACTTAATATTAAAGTGTGCTCACCATTTTTTTCAGAGGTGATTCTTAATAGGTAAATATAGATACATTGTGAAAAAGGATCTCTGTGTATCCAGCAGCTTTTCAATGTTCTAGTGTATTTATAAACCTAACCTTACTAATTCTGCTTACAGATGAACTTACTGGCGACAAGCTCACTCTTACAGCTAATCATATCAAAATTTCTTCATATTGTCCAGTTTCTCAGCAACAAGTACAAGAATGCATTTCCAACACTTACCATCACAGTCTTTAGAAGTTACTGTAATTAATCAACAATAAGAAAGGATCAAGCAGTAGATGGCCAACAACTGACACAAGTTACAGGGGCCTGGGAGTCACCACAAGTTTTCTCAGCCTTTCCATGAGGTCCAGTGTAATCCACCAGAACTTCAGAATTATTGAGAGACCCTGCTGTCTTGCTACACACTTTCCTTTGATTCTGCAACTTATGTGGAAATAAAGTGGGATTTGTCATGCTAGAAGCAAAGGAAATCATCCATAAGGACTGCAACAGGCTTAAAAATTCATGCAATCTGAATGAAGTTCAACAAGGCCAAGTGCAAGGTTCTGCACATGAAAAACTGAATATTAGCCAGACACAGCCCAGAAAGCCAAAGTAATTCATATGGTGGCCAGTATCAGTTTGTTTTCCCAACAGCTCTTTATTGTTAGTTGGCCATGTTTCAGCAGGCCCACACATCATGCCTAACTAAAACATAAGTAGTTCACACAAACTAATTTTGTACCTTTATTATGCTCCTGTATTTTCTGTTCCACTTCTCCACTGGAGGTGAGCAAGACTGGATCCATTCTAGCAGCACCTGCTTTACTTATCTAGAGATCAATAAGACATTCTCTTTACATCACTGCTCATTTTCCATTTCTTTAGAATCAAGAACATTGCTTATTTTGCAAACAGAAAGACCTGCAGCAAATCAAGTCCAAGTTGTTTCTGTCAAACTGCAGTGACAGTAAGTTGCAGGTCCATATCCTTTATCAGAGCAAGCTCCTCTATATTTTGTAGCTGTGTGTTACAAAAGAAACTAATAAATGCACTGAACTAAATAATCCCAAACACATGCATTTCTTTGCAGTGTGTTTTTTTTATTTTAAATGAACCTATAACCAGCAACTTTACAGGACAATGTACTTTTTCTCTGAATTCTTAAGTGAAATGAAACAATTTCAAACCCATCCTTTTCACCTCTTAGAACATCCCTATCAGACAGTCTGCTCAGCACTGATTTCAGGGAATCACAGGCCTCTTAGCTTCTGTTCTTGAGTCAGACTTGCTCTCTCCTTATAACTGAAAAGAAAGGGATGTAACCAAGAGAAAGAGAGACTGAGTGAGGTTTGCATATGTGCATAGCAAAAGAATAACTTTTTCTCAAGGAGAAAGAGAAGAGGATCTAGATCTAGAGGAAGCAAGGACCAAGAGTTAAGAAGGGAGCTAGAGTTCTTAGATATTGAAGCCCAAATTTCCTGCTTGACTGTTCAAAGACAAGTAATCTACTGTGGTTGATACAACTTTTGGTTGCTGTTTGTGTCTAACAAAAAAAAAAAAACAAAAAAAAAACAAACAAACAAAAAAAAAAGACAAAGCTGATTTAAGACTTTTTATGCTCCCACAGGTAAATGTCAAGCTCTCATAATTAGTGCACTGAATTTTTTTTCTCATGTTATAGATTTTTGCCTTGTAGATTCAAGAAGTAAAGCTACTAAGAGACCATTGTAGCACCATTTTTTACTGTCAAGCAGTTACAATTTCCAGCAAAGAAGTGGCTGCATTTCAGCAATCAGAAAGCTGTTTTACGGTCTATACATGAACATCCCAAGGAACATTTCAAGGCAGCGCAGTGGAAATCAATTATATAAGAAGAATTGGGTTGATTCATGTTGCTGGAGGCCATGCACAAAGGAAGACAAGCTCTTAATTGCTCAAATGCTTTAGAATTCTCTTACCCATGACTTTTCAAGCCCATTACAACTAAAGAAGTAAGGAGATGGAATACAGCCTGGTGGGTAATTTAGGGACAGGCGATTAAGTTCCGAACTGTTGATGATAGTATTAATTTTTGTCAGAAAATGAGACATTTTATCTATTGTCATATAGGCTACTCAGTAATACTTAACTTCCATCGTGCTATCATCTATAGATTTTTGAGATTCTTTACAAAGCTGAGTATGTCATCAAGAGAAAAAAGAAAACCAAAGCATAAAAAAAATGGCCTGATCCAATGTCTGTTCAAATCAATGAGACTCCCTGTGGTGACTCAGCTGGGGTGTGAGTTAGACAAAAAAATCTTTATTCAAGGTCATTCAACTATATTCAATGTCAGATGAAGATTCTAGGATTTTTCTAATTACAAATTTCATGTTCTGTCTGGGGGATATTGCTGTTTGTTGCCTCTTGAAACAGAACAGCCTGAATTAGAAACAGATCTTTAACATGGAAAGTATTTAAAAACCAGGAAAGGCCTTGATGTCTATTTGTGCAACATTCTTTTGACACTGGAACATATTCTGACTTTAACAATTCTTCTGGAAACTCGAGTGTTAGAGACTGTCCTGCACATTCAAACCACCAATGGCTAAGAAGACAAATATTTGCCCTTAAGCTTCACCACTATCCATTCTGAACTGCGTTTCTGCCATTGTTTTTCTGACAAGTGATCATTCTGAGACTGACAAGTACCCTTTTTTTTTTTTTCTTCATTTCTCAGAAGTCTCCACAGAGATTCTTAAAGGGGGTCTTATTCTGTGGCAACAAAAGAAGGTTGGAGGGAAGAGGGCTACACTTAAATATATGAAGATTATAGTGTACAGAAATGTACAGCTTTATTTTGGAAAAATCTATTTTATTTCCTTTGCTTTTTCTATTTAACTTAAATATTAGCATGAGAACAAGTTTGGAGATATTTAGGTTGTCGAACTTGTTCAATACTGTGATTTTTTTTTCATGTAGAGTTATACATATTCCTTCTGCTCAAAAAAAAAACACAAAAAAATTGTGACTTGCAGACCTTACAAATTAGATCAATCTTCCAATATTTGCCATCAGAGACAACCTGAAATACTTTAGTGACTATTCTGACCTTGTTTTTGACCTTGGTGCAGATGTTGATTGTCTACCTACAATTACAGAGGAAGTACAGTACTGGAAGTGATTCAGCTTCTGAGGTGGGACTGAGTTTTGTCCTCTCAAATGAATTCTAAATTAATCTCTTGTCACACGCTAAGAAATAATTTTAAACAACAGGCCTTTCAGATATAGCTATTGAATTGCTGTCAAAACCTATTAAACCATCTACTCAAAGATCTCACTACAGAAATTTTAGGGAATTTATTTTTGGGCAAGAGAAGGAATTGAAAATTCCACTGAGGAAGTATCCACTCTGGTTATTGATTTTCTGTCAGGGCAAATTAATTCAATATGCAATTAAAATGTGTGGCTAAAATTTAACATGCTTTTGTCCTCTTAGACTTGAAAATCAGTATGTTATTTTACTATGGGGAGCTATTGCAGGTTCATGCTTTTATTTTAACTCTAATATTTACATAGAAGAGAAATTATGTGCTAGCACTGTGCAGGTAGCATCAGAGTTTTAGAAGGAACAGGTCCTAGTTTTAAAACAGTATAAATGTTACTTAGTTAAAAAAAAAAGTCCACACTTGTTGCTAGAAATAATTTGAGGGAGTTTAGCACCTTGACTGTCCCCTAGAGTTTGATATTTTTTAATAATTATGTAAATAATTATGGCTTTCTAATGAGAAAGCAGACTTTAAAGCTCCTAAGTTTTTAAAACAGAAAGAACTAGTATGACTATTACATTAAAAAACCCAAAACTCATAAGAATGCATATATAGCAATGAATAAAATTATGGTAAAAAGCCTAAATTTAAAGAATTAATATGTATAACATTATTGTAAGAAATTGGGATTCTTATCAGAGAACTATAAAACATTACTATCTCCTGTAGAGTAGGCTGTATAGTTTTAATACATGAAGGTTTATCCTGAATTTGTCAGTAGCTGTCAAAGTTATTCTTTAAAAAAAAAGAATTGAAATATGTCTAATAGAAATGCACAGCTCAGGTCAGCAAAAGGAAATGGACTCAGGAGGATCCATTTTACTAAAAGTCAGCAGGATTTAGACTACATCTAGATTTCAGACTTCAAAGACAAGGAAAATAAAAGGTGTATTTGTGATTGCACTATAGAGTACTAGTCAAGATTAACGGGTAACATTAAACTTACCTCCTCTCCTGTTGGGGACTGTGGACTTCTAGACTTGGAAGTTAACTGAGTCAGCCTCATTTCACTCAGCTAATGAAGTCCAACCCTGATCTGTATGGTCAGAGCAATAAGTTCCTGTAGAGGTACCCTGAAATCAACAAAGGCAAGGAGACATACTTAGAGTTGACTGAATTTTTTACTAATGTGCTTTTGTAATCCATCCTACCCTACATGAAACACAGGTTGATCTATTTTCTGTTGTCTGTAATTTTCTGTTTACTGTGTCTCATTCTAGAGAAGTGGAATAGAATTTAAAAAGTGGAACAGAGACATTGTGATCTTAAACTTCATCAGAAAAAATGATGCTGTTAGCCATTATTACTGCATTTGCCTCTTTTCTCCTCCCATAATCATGCTTTCTAACTGATGAGAGGGAGAATGAAACTGGCACACTTATCACCCTCTTTGGAGCAGTCACTCCCAATGATCAAACCTGACTGCTGCTGGAAGAGCTGATGGCTTTATTTAACTCATAATCTCATACAGAATCTCTTTGACACTCCATATTAAACAGTTGCTTCTAGATATGGAGTAAAGATGAGTGAAAAGAAAAAAAAAAGAAAAAGAAGAAAATAAAAGAAAAATACTAAAGTAAAAATTAATTCAGTAAGAAGAAGGAAAGAATTTGTGTTAAATTAAACAGAAGAAGATCAAGTAGGCAAGAAACAGAGGCATTCCCCAGGCTGGGAATTGTTAGTGGTAGCAGAACTCCTATGTCTCAACAAATTTAGGGCAGGTACCAACTAGTTAACTATAGAGACTTCAGATAATGTTTTGCTTGCACCTCTGCCTTCTGCATAAATACCTGTAAGTGCATAAAAGCACATCTAAATATAGATAGTGAAATATATACTCAGTGGTTTATAAAAATTTACAAGCTCTGCTTCTGTAGCTCTAAGATTGAAGAGCCTGTAAATCCCATAAACTGCAAAAGGAATTTACATGTCAGAAGATTAAATACTTCAGAAGCTGGAAGAAGCTGTAAACTCCATAAACTGAAAAGACATAAAGGGAGAAATGGAAAGAGTGAGAGAAGGAAGGAAGGATGAGGGGAAGGAGAGAGGGAAGAATGGCTGGCAGGACAGAGGGAATGTGGCAGGGGAGGAAGGAGGGAAGGAAATAACACTGAGCTTTTGTCTTGCAGAGCTGAAATTATACATGCTTTAAAAGATCAAATCTGTGCCTCCTTTCCCTCACTGCTTTCTGTACTCTTATTGGCAATACTGGAGGAAGAAGATGAGAATTGTTTCTCATTAGCACTGGTTACATTTTTTCCCAGAACATAAGCAGTCTTTTTGTCTTTTTAAATGTAAACTTGATACTACTCTAGTCTGGACTAGAACACACAGCAATATTAGTGCAGTAGAGCTGAAAGAATAAAAGGAAGATATATTTTATTAATTATAAAAAAAAACCCCAAAAAATCAATATAGCCAACTTCAGAACAGTTTCAGAATGTTCAGCATGTTTAGAATTGTTGATGTGTGAAGGACAGAACCTAAAATGTGCTGGCTTATATAGCATTAATATATTCATAGTTTATACCAACTGAGAGCTTGTTTTCTTGTTGCAGAAGACAGGAAATGTTAGAAGATGAAAACACCTATAACAGGACTTAGAACTGATACAGGGGTTGCTGGCGCAACATGCTGATGTGTAAATCTCACTTGTAGCCTCATTTGACTTGGAAACTCCCAATGTATTTTGTTGATTTCTAACTCTGGAAAACTGCCAATCTGCCGCAACTGAGCAATTTATCATCAGTCTCTTTTATTCACAATATGTCATCAAGAAGTTGTATTTTTTTTTTTTTATTTCTTCTGGGACAGCTTGGACTTTGGTGGATAACTGGAGCCCTGTGTACCCTAAAGTTGTCAGAGTGCCAGGGGGAAGTTTAAATTGAATACTAGGAAAAAAAAATTCACTGCAAGTGCGGTCATACATTGGAACAAGCTACCCAGGGAGGCGGTGGTGTCATCATCCCTAGAGGTGTTCAAAAAACTTGTAGGCATCACACTTTGGGACATGTTTTAGTGGTGATGGTGGTGTTAGGTCAATGCATTTGGTGATCTTAAAGGTCTTTTCCAATCAAAAAAATTCTCTGATTCTATGACCTTCAAGACTGGTGTAACAAAACTCACTAGTGAAAACAGCAACACACATATATTACTACTTCTTAAGCCTTGTATAGACTTTTTCAAATATAGGCTTAGATTTCCTTTGAGAAATAATGCAGGTTACAGATCTCGAATAGATTTTCTGATTTACTAATTGAGATTTGCCTCATGGATGGATTTGAAGTTAATTGACAGTCCAGAACAGAGTCTATTGCACCATGCTGTTTGATTGAACACCACAGAATCTGTTTTATCTAAATTTAACTATAAAATCTTCTCTGCTAAAATTACTTGAATCCCTGAACTAGACTCCATTAGCATTACACACAGCTTTACTTGAAACTTTTCCCTTCCCATAGAATCCTTTCCCTGGATAAATAAAAACCTAAGAACAAAATTTATTTGTTCAATAAGTGTCTGTTTATATGTGAGCTCAACAGCTTTCTTCCTATTCCCATGATGAAAAGAATTGCTCTTTTCAGCCTGGCAATTTTGTGCTGTAGTCAAGAATTGGTTTGGGGATTGTTTTGGGTTTTTTTTTCATATGCTCAGTAGGACATAATGGTTCTTCAAAAAAAGAAAAAAATTATTTTTCAGCTTCTAACTGTATATATCAAATCATGAGAGTGCATCAGTGCACTGTGGATGAAGACTGTCTGAATGAAGGGGTTACCACACAGCCATGGGCAATGCCAAGCTTCAGCTGTCTGAAACTGTTCTGAGGTTTAAATGAACACTACGATAAAAATTAAATTAACATTTCTAATTTTTTTTTTAAAGAAACTTCTAAAGTCAGAAGCAACTAAGGCAAAGAAAAGCTTGGAACAGTAGGAACAACAAAGAAATGCACTGTAAACAAAAAATACCAATTAGAAGAGGGTTCTTTTGTTACTTGACACTGCAGTTGCAGCCATCTACAGCTGAAGTTTTCCTGTCCAGAAAGCAAAGTTCTGGGCCTATGACCAGCACATTTTTACCACAGGAAGATAAAAGGGAAAGGAGTGGAAAGCTCTGGGATGGAGGGAAGTCTCCCCACATCTGACAGAAGAGTCAGGTGGCTCTCAGGCACTGGCATGGATGAGTGAAGCAGAGAAAGCCATGGCCCTTTTGTCACCTGTCCTCAGCAAGCTGCTGTGCTGAGTAAGAGACAGCTTTGCCTGAAGCTGGCCCTGCTGCTTGGATGTTTGTGCCTTTTGTGTGTACTCTAATGCAAAATGTTCAAGGCAAGAGAATCAGATCACCTTGCAGTGACAAATCAGCAGAAATTGCAAAAAACTCAATACTGACCTACTTCTATCTCACTGATATCAGTGTAAGCTTTATAGATCATTACAGTTGAAGAAAAGCCAAGGCATTTCTGAGCATGTTTGAGAATCTCACTTTAATGATATGGATCTTAATTACTAAGATAAAAAACCCTAAAACATTCCTTACAATCTGAGAACTCTGGCCAAACTACAGAGTGAGGTTCATGGGTACCTTCTGGAAACGGTTTATTTAGTTAAATGAGGTCCTGAATCAAGTGATATTCATTCTGTCTGTTACTGTAGCGAGGACAGGAAAATTATTCTATGCACTGTTTTTAAGTGGAAACCAGACCAAACTGGATAGTGAAAGTTAACTTTTACTGTACTCTTATAATCTATGATTATAAAAAAGTCTGGATAAAGTTACCAGGGTCTTTTCCTATGAGGAAAAAGTGGGAAGCTTGATTGCAGGAGCCCACAGATTAGTATCTTCACAGTTGTAACAGCAATAATTATTAAAAGTTCAAATAATAACCAAAAAGTGTGCTCAAAGCAAAAATTTCAAATTATGAAGAAGAATGAAAGAGCAAAGGTCAGATAAGAAAATTACCTACTGTACGCCTTTGCATTTTACTTAGCTGTATTTTAACTTCAGACCTATGAACAATAACGAATGACAGGTTGAGACTTACGCATTCCATATACAGTCAAGACATACAACTATCCCCTGAAACCATCATTTGCACTGAAGAGAACAGTTTTATAAGCAAGATCAGCTGAAACGGAGAGAAAATATCGCAGTACAAATCCAGACAGGCAGAACTGACACAGTCTACAAAGAATAGCACAGCCTTGGCTAATTACAACTATGCATCTCCAGTACTGCTTCAAACAGCCTGGGCAAGCTGTGTTACTTGTCTAGCTCAAGACTGCGTATTGACGCTTGGCACATACTGCCCTGGTACTAACCCTGGTACTAACTTCAAGTGCTTATTTCCCTTATGTATGTCAGAGATTCCTTTATGCTTGTTCTGTGTTGCTCTGATACAATTTTTTTTTTTCCTTTCTTTAAATGGCATTACCACTTCAGTTGTAAGCCTAAAGTATATCTTATATCCCAGTGTTTCTGAATTCTGTGGCCCATCACAGACAAGTGACCCATCCTACAGTCTCTTTGGTCAAGGTTTTCAGATTTTAATGTTGCTACAGAGTATTCTAAATTCTTCTCCCAGGATTAGAAAAATCCTGAAAGTTTCCTCCTTCCAGTTAATTTATTTTTGCTGCCTAATATTTGGCTTTTTGTTTCTTATTATTCTTCCTGTTTCTTTGCTAAAAATGTCTACATTGCATAGGTGTCTATCTATTAAGTCAATACCTGTCCTTTTGACAAATTGAAAAGCAAAAGTCAGAAAAATTCAAACATATAGATGCTTTGAAAGATGGGGTCAGTCTTTGATTCACAGAGACTGGTATAAACATTTTTTATCCCAAACAATTATTCTGTTCATTCACATCTATTTCTACTGCAGTTCTACTTCTTCATTCCAAATCTAATAGCAATCTTCTCCTACAGACTTGAAGCAGGTACACCTGGGATCATACTTCAGAGCAAGGGTTTGTCTCTGAAGAATTGACTGGAAAGAATGAACTGATTATTATGAGGACAATCAAGTAGTATAGGGACAGAGAGAACAAGAAGAAATTATTCTTCCTTCCCTGTCAAGGTCCCCAAACCTCCATTCATTCTTTGGAATGTGCAGAGTGGCTAAATTAACCCTAGGCATGAATAAATTAAGCACAAATGTGTTAACCACATAAAAGAATGCACTTCTCTATCAAATTCTAGTTGCAATTTTTCTTTTTCTTATTATGTAAAGGAAAAGAAAAATATTTACTGATGTGCCATAAGTAAAGCTGCGCTGTTCAGGGAATCCATTAAAAATGTGTTCATGTTCCACTTAATTCTCTTTCAATGTCTCTCTTCTTTCATTCTTTGTCATGTAACAACAGACCAGAGTTTATTGAAAATAGATTATTTCACCCAGGGCAGAGGGGCAGAGCTGCAGAGCTGTGTGTAGCAGCCAGACTATGTTTACATTTCCATTCCTCCCCACACAGCCCAGAACAAAGCACTGAGGAGCAGAAGTGAAGGGGAGTTACCACTTCTCTTTCCACCCTCCATCACACCTCTGCCTGTGCTTAAATTCAAGATCATCACAACTATCAGGTTGGTTTACCTTAGTTCCCTCGCATCTCTGTCCCTGGACTTTCAACAAGGACAATTCTGCATCCTATAAAACATAACTATCACTTCTGCCTGTTCCACAGGGTATCCTTAGATTCCTTCTGTCCTTTCCTAATTTCCTTAGGACATTTCTGCCCCATGCATTGCCACATTTTAGACAAGATACACCTTGTTTGCTCTTCCTTCACATAGTCTTCCCATTTCCTGGGTGTGAACAAAGTAGGATTCACTTCTATTGCTGTTGATTCAAGGCCTCCGTTGAGTGAGCTAGAGCAACTCATTCCTTGTCATGCTCAGCCATGTAAACATGGGAAATCCCATCTTTACAATTGACTGAGAAAAGGCCATTGACAATGAATAATTAGGTGTTTACAGATGGCTGTAAAATTCAAAGGCACAGAGGAACATTTATCTATCATTATAATCGGTGTCTAGTGAGATAATAATAATAATAATAAAAACAAAATCAGTATTTACCTTCATCTTTAGGTGTTCATACAGCTAAATATCCTGTGCTGTGTCACAGGCAAAACTGCACTACAGAAACTCCAGTTTCATGTGAATCTCCACCATACAGAAAGTGAGCAATCAGAGTGGATTTAGGAAAGGGGACATAAAGCTATAATGCTTCAGAGTTGCTGAGCAGAGTGTAACAAGTGAGCCTCCATTTTCAACATGTCATAAACACACCTTTCTGCAATGCAACAAGAAAAAGTAGATTTCACAAACAGTTATTTTTTCCTTTTCACAAATCAGAAGCAGTTTTATAGTGTAATTCTACCAGGTACTACAATAGTTTCAGCACATCTTAATGAAATTAAACAATTACAAAGCGTTTTCATCTAGAACATTCATTTTTAGTGCTGAGTATTTTTGGAAGAAAAATGAAATCATATATTAATTGCTAATAAATCCCAGCTGTTTAAACCATGCTGCATCACACTATGTTAAGCTGGTTGACAGAATACAGCCTTAAAAGCATTGTGTGTTCCATAACTATGTCTGTAATTTATCATATTATAATTGTATAGCAGTTACTAAGATAAACTGGCATCATGATGCAACACCACCCCCATTTTACCTAAAGTCTTCGCTCAACTTATAAGTTTGGGGAAAAAAAAATGCCATTCTTGGGGTGGAAGTCTTTCATGTTTGATTTCTGCTGAAGAACTGGCAGTGAGAAAACAGGCACTGCAGGTACTTATCAAAGGAGGCTTCACATTCTATACCCTGCCTAAAACTGGCATGAACAATTAATTCCCATATGAGGGAAGTCTAAGACTGGCATTTACCAGTGCGACGAATGCTTCAGATTCAGTGAGAAGTTACAGCATTTCGAAGCAGCCAAGTTTGTGTTCCTGACAGTCCTGTTTAACAGGGTGATCCCACTATTTGACCCAGTAGGGCCTGCAGTCAGGATCAATAACAGGGCTTAACATCACCATTCACATGACAGTTACATCTGAAGCCAAATCCTGGACTATCCAATCCCCAAGGACAGACTTCTGCAAGCTTGTAAGAAGAGAGATATCTCGGGAGATGAGGCAAGAGGCAGAGAACAGCGTTTGGCACTAATGATATTCAAGCTGCCCTATCAGGAAGGTCTGCAGAACAGCTGAATTTATCTGGAAGTTCCTGTACAGTCCCAGCATTATACCTTCTGTAGGGAGACTTAGCTACAGTCCTTGATAACTTCATTTGAAGCATGACCCTCTTTTCCAAGAGCTGGCCATCAGCTAGCTGTTGGAAAAAGTCAAGCATTAAGACACGCTCTCGGGAATACAAAAGATACAGCTGGATATGAAAACCTAAAAGGCCTGCCACTGGGAAAGGTGACATTAACAGAATCAAAGACAAAAGTGGTGCCCAGTGGACAGAATTACAAGGCGATAACAGTGCCTCTCCACCAGCTGAAAGGGATTTGATGAAACTCTAGAAGTGATGCAATGCTGTCAACCTACTGATTCCAGAGGAGCCCTGTGATGGTTTGAAACTGTTTTTTTATTTTTTCCTTGCAAAGTTCAAAACAGAGAAAGTGAAAGAATGTAAATAAGTCACTATTGGGTGTAAGAAAGCAAAATAATGATTGTTCTAAACACTTCCATTGGATAGATAGAAATGTTTAAGAACTATTACCCAAAACAAAGTAGGCATTCTGCACATTCTGCGTTCAGCAGTGGGGGCAGTTGCTGGGCTGTCTGGCTGCTGTTTCTTCTTCTCTTCTGGCTGAAGATAACACACTGACCTTGGCAGCTAAGTTAACAACTTTCTGCTCTAACTAAACGCTGCTTCTCTGTCCAGGGGGGTCTGGGGGAAGCTCCTGGGGGAGAGAGAGGCCCCTTTGGGAGGGTCCCCTTGGGGGGAAGCAAAGGGAGATCGGTTGTGCTTTTTCTGTTGATTGTATATATTTGTGAATGTTGTGAATTTTGTATATTTGTATATATTCATTGCATTTCATTGTAGATTTTAGACTCTGCTTGTAAATACAGCTTTTCATTTGCTTCCAGACTGAGCTAGCCTGGTTATTGTCGGTGGGGGGGGAATTTCAGCTCACACCGACTCACTTTTTATTTTTGGCGCTCCAACTCGGGGCTCGATTGCTTGTTTGATTTATTTCTGCTCAGATTAAGAAGTAAAATGAAGCTGTTTTGGATTCTGAGTCATTCTATTTCATCTATTATCGGTGCAATTGTTTACAGATGGGCTGCTTCCTGCATGATAGACAAGATTGTGAGATATGTGGCATATAAGTCATTTCTTTGGGTTAAGAACAAGTTACTGAATGTTGGTGAATTCTGTTGTGGTCTTATTGGGCTAAGAAGCTATGGTAACTCAACTATGGATCTGCTAGCAGACACATATGAGTTTGTTACTCCTCTTACAACTACAGAGGGTCCTTGGAACCAGTGGTACCCTAGATATCTTGTGCTAGCCTTAATCTTAATTTTGTTGCTTCTTGGAATAATCATATGGCTACTGATAGCACTGTGTCAAGAAAGACATAAGGCTACTTGCTCTTCAACTCTGCTGTGAATGTGAAAACCAAGCCAGTAAATTTGATCGCCACTGTAACCAGAAAGCGTAAAGGAGATGCAGATGCTGCAGGAGATGGTGCAGATGGAGATGAGGGTCCTTCTACTCAGGGTCCCTCTGTTAAGAAAGATCCTTCTGATGAGGAAGAGAGGGTTAGCCTTAAAACTCTGGTAGACCTCTTGAGACCCCACATGGATGATGGAGATGTAGGTCAGGATGTAGACCCTAGTAGATTAGCAACTGCTGGTAGTGCCTCTGAACTCAAAGAAATTCAACGGAGGATTACAACAGGATTATGGGGACAGCGACCTCAGGATGATGATGATGATGATGATGAGGATGACATACAGTCAGCTAATGCACCCAGACAGGAAATTAGACATGTGAGGAAGGATTACATCAGAGGAGATAATGAGCCAGTCCTGTCTTGGCTAGCCAGGTGTTTTGATATGGGAGCCCCAGCATTGGTGGTAGGTGACAAGTCGGCCTCTCAGCTGGGGATGCTCTCAAAGGATACAGGCATAGACAGGCACCTAGGCAAGTGCATTGGTAAAGTTTCTCTGTGGGCACGCCTCCTACTGGCAGTCTCGCTGAGGTACCCCAGCAGAGATGATTTACCATGGAACCCTAAGCCTTGGGCCACAATAGCTGAGGGAATCAAGCGTCTGAGAGAGTTTGCTGTGAGAGAAGTAATGTATGGAGATCATAAGACTCTGAATCCTGATGAAATTCCTGTTGGAACAGGCCTTGCCAAAAAGCTCATTAAGCTTGCTCCTCCTAATTATGCCACTATTCTGGCAAGCAGGATTGTGGCAAGAAATTATGGTGGAGCACCTCCTACTGTTGGCCATTTCACTGACCAAATGAGGCAGTTGGAGGATAGTCTTGCACGTACTTCTTTGGTTTCAACCATTGAAACTCTATCTGGAAAGATGGAGAATTGCATGAAAGAGCTGAAGGAGGAACTTAAAACCTCCATATCCAACTTGATGAAGGGGGATGATTCTAATTCCTCTTCCTCCAGATGGATACAAGTTTCAGCTGTTAGGAACAGACGTGCTCCAAGAAGGCCATTCCAGAATAGGTCAAACCAAAACAGACAGCAGAGGCAATCACGTGGCAGTATCTGGATAACTCTGCGTGATCAGTTTGGTGAGAACATGAACAGATGGGATGGTCAACCAACTTCTGATCTTTTCAAGAGGTTACGGGAGCTGCAGAGGGGCAGATCCCGAGGTAGCAATACCAGGAGGGTAGCTGTCGCTTCCTCAGTTTCCCAGAACAACTCTGATAGCTCCAACAGTGATCCTAATTCTGGTGCTGGACGTTGTGCCAGCTGTACATGTGGAGGTAATCCCCACCATTAGGGGTGCCCTGCCTTCCGCCAGGGGGAGGTAAGGGATAATGGAGATAACAGAATCTATTGGGATGTGTACATCCAGTGGCCTGGCACTTCAAAATTTCAGAAGTACAGGGCCTTGGTTGACACAGGAGCTCAGTGCACCATCATACCATCAAATTATCAAGGGGGAGAATCTATAACTATTCAGGGAGTCACTGGTGGATCTCAAGAGTTGTTTAAGATAGAAGTTGATATAAGTTTAACTGGGAAGCAGTGGAAGAAACATACTATTGTAACAGGTCCTAATGCACCTTGTATTTTGGGAATTGACTTTCTGAGAGAAGGGCGTTTTAAAGACCCTAAGGGTTACAAATGGGCTTTTGGAATAGCAACTGTAGAAATTGATGGAGGAAAATTGAAGTTGTCCATTAGACCTGAGCTTTCAGATGAATCTGCAGTTGTGGGACAACATGAGATAGAGGATGTAAAGCTGCCGGTTGCTTCTCAAACTGTGCATCACAGACAATACAGAACCAACCGTGACTCTTTGGTGCCCATTCAAAACTTGATTCGTCAGTTGGAGAGTCAGAAGGTCATCAGCAAAACTCATTCACCTTTCAACAGTCCAATCTGGCCTGTGAGAAAGCAGAATGGAGAGTGGCGTCTGACAGTTGATTTCCGTGCCTTGAATGAAGTAACTCCACCCATGAGTGCAGCTGTACCAGACATGATGGAACTCCAATATGAGCTGGAATCCAAGCAGGCCAAATGGTATGCTACTATAGACATTGCTAATGCTTTCTTCTCTATTCCCATAGCAGAGGAATGCAGGCCTCAGTTTGCTTTCACCTGGAGAGGCATTCAGTACACATTCAATCGTTTGCCCCAGGGGTGGATTCACAGTTCAACCATCTGCCATGCAGTGATCCATGATGCTTTGGAGAAAGGTGGAGCTCCAGAACACATTCAGTTCATCGATGACATCATCGTCTGGGGTGAGACTGCTGAAGAAGTCTTTGAGAAAGGTAACAAAATCATTGACATTCTCTTGCAAGCTGGTTTGGCTATCAAGCGAGACAAGGTGAAAGGACCTGCCAGAGAAATCCAGTTTCTGGGAGTGCCGTGGCAAGATGGTCGCCGTCACATCCCAATGGATGTGATAAACAGAGTCTCCACCATGGCAAATCCCACCAACAAGAAAGAAACCCTGCGTTTCTTAGGCATAGTGGGATTTTGGAGACTGCACATTCCTGGATACAGTCAGATTGTGAAACCTCTCTATGATGTGACTCGAAAGAGAAACAGTTTCCAATGGGGTCCTGAGCAACAAGCAGCCTTTGACGAGATCAAGCGAGAGGTAGTCCAAGCGATGGGTCTGGGACCTGTCCGAACTGGTCCAGACATTAAGAACATTCTGTACACGGCCGCGAGTGACAATGGCCCAACCTGGTGCTTATGGCAAAGAGCTCCAGGGGAGACACGAGGACGTCCTCTTGGTTTCTGGGGTCGTGGCTACAGAGGCTCAGAGGCAAACTACACTCCAACAGAGAAAGAGATTTTAGCTGCTTATGAAGGAGTGAAAGCTGCTTCTGAAGTGATTGGAACTGAGTCACAACTTCTTCTAGCACCTAGATTGCCAGTTCTGAATTGGATGTTCAAAGGCAAAGGTTCTTCACCACATCATGCAACAGATGCTACCTGGTCTAAGTGGATGGCTCTGATAACACAGAGAGCTCGAATGGGAAATCTCGAAAGGCCTGGTTTGGTGGAGGTGATCACAAACTGGCCAGAAGGCACAAGTTGTGCTAAACCTCCAGAGGAGAGAGTAACTCGTGTTGAGGAAGCTCCTCCTTACAGTGATCTGTCTGATGATGAAAAGAGATATGCTTTGTTCACAGACGGTTCCTGTCGTCTTGTTGGGAACAAGCGGAGATGGAAATCTGCAGTGTGGAGCCCAACGCGCAGAGTTGCAGAAGCGAGAGATGGAGAAGGAGAATCCAGTCAATTTGCAGAGGTAAAAGCTGTCCAGCTAGCTCTTAACGTAGCTGAACGTGAGAGATGGCCAAAGCTTTATCTCTATACCGACTCATGGATGGTAGCCAATGCCTTGTGGGGTTGGCTGAAAGACTGGAAGAAGAATGGCTGGCAGAGGAAAGGAAAGCCAATCTGGGCTGCAGATCTGTGGCAAGACATTGCTGCTCGCATTGAGAGAATCCCAGTGAAAGTGAGACACATCGATGCTCACATTCCTAAGAGCAAAGCTACAGAGGAACAACAACACAACCATCAGGCAGATCTAGCTGCAAGAGTTTCCCAGGTGGACACAAACTCTGATCCTGATCCTGATCTTGACTGGAAACACCGAGGTGAGCTGTTCTTAGCTCGGTGGGCCCATGACTCGTCAGGACATCAAGGCAGAGATGCAACCTACTGATGGGCTCGTGACAGATCCATTGACATTTCCATGGATGCTATCACACAAGTCATCCATGACTGTGACATTTGTGCTGCTATTAAGCAGGCAAAGCGGATCAAACCCTTGTGGTACGGTGACTGATGGTCCAAGTACAAGTATGGTGAAGCCTGGCAGATTGACTACATCACTCTACCTCGTTCTCCATCTGGTAAGCAGTATGTGCTGACTATGGTAGAGGCAAGCACTGGATGGCTGGAAACTTATCCAGTTCCTCATGCAACTGCACGTAACACCATTCTTGGCCTGGAGAGACAAATCCTGTGGAGACACGGAACTCCAGAGAGGATTGAGTCGGACAACGGAACTCACTTCAAGAACAATCTTGTGAAAAACTGGGCCAATGAGCACGGCATCGAGTGGATATTCCACATTCCCTACTATGCACCAGCTGCAGGGAAGATCGAACGCTACAACGGTTTGCTGAAAACCACTCTCAAAGCCATGGGGGGTGGATCTTTGAAAAACTGGGAGAAACATTTAGCACAAGCAACCTGGTTGGTGAATAGTAGAGGTTCAGTGAATCGAGCTGGACCTGCCCAATCAGATTTGTTGCGAAAGGAAGAAGGTGATAGAGTTCCTGTTATCAGAGAAAAGAATCTGTTGGGCAAAACTGTTTGGGTATTTTCTCCTTCAGGAGAGGCCAAACCTGTCCGAGGGGTGGTTTCTGCTGAAGGTCCTGGTCACACCTATTGGGTGATGCAAGAAAATGGTGAAATTCAGTGTATTCCACAAAGAAATCTAACTTTGGCTGAGAGAGGTTAAATTCAGAGTGTTGCGCAGATACAGCATCGCGCCCAAGAGGAGAGTTCATGAGATCTACGGTGCATGAACCCTGAGAGCCCTGAGTCACCTGAGAGTCCCTGTTCCTTTCTTCACTCCATCTGCAAGGAAACAAGCTGTTTGCTGTTTTTCCTGTGATTTGACTCTTTTGAATCATCTACATCTGAAATAGCCGGAATGGACTATGGTCTTTATTCACCTATTGTTGTAGATATTATTTTAGATTAGATAAATGATAGTAGCAGCCAATGGAATTGTTTAGAAGGGGTGGACTGTGATGGTTTGAAACTGTCTTTTTAATTTTTCCTTGCAAAGTTCAGAACAGAGAAAGTGAAAGAATGTAAATAAGTCACTATTGGGTGTAAGAAAGCAAAATACTGATTGTTCTAAACACTTCCATTGGATAGATAGAAATGTTTAAGAACTATTACCCAAAACAAAGTAGGCACTCTGCACATTCTGCGTTCGGCAGTGGGGGCAGTTGCTGGGCTGTCTGGTTGCTGTTTCTTCTTCTCTTCTGGCTGAAGATAACACGTACTGACCTTGGCAGCTAAGTTAACAACTTTCTGCTCTAACTAAACGCTGCTTCTCTGTCCAGGGGGGTCTGGGGGAAGCTCCTGGGGGAGAGAGAGGCCCCTTTGGGAGGGTCCCCTTGGGGGGAAGCAAAGGGAGATCGGTTGTGCTTTTTCTGTTGATTGTATATATTTGTGAATGTTGTGAATTTTGTATATTTGTATATATTCATTGCATTTCATTGTAGATTTTAGACTCTGCTTGTAAATACAGCTTTTCATTTGCTTCCAGACTGAGCTAGCCTGGTTATTGTCGGTGGGGGGGGAATTTCAGCTCACACCGACACAAGCCCACAGTGGTACCTCTTCTCAGGGCATATTGACTTGAGCACAGCACTGTCCTTGTGTGGCTGCATGGCTTGCTGCCAAGGATACTTTTAAAGAGGGCCAGACTGGAAAACGGGCAGGACTGGCATAGGTCTGCTGGGACTTGCCCATGTAATGCTATTGCTGCATTCCCTCCTCAGGAACTGCCTCTCCCTGAGCTTCACTTTACTCATTTTCATAATTTAAGCCCATCTAAGTGTAAGTAAAAGTCCAGCTTAATGAATAGTAATAAATAATAAGCACTTTTTCTTTTACTGAGCAGCAGCATTCCAGTGCTGTACATACTAAGCAGAAGGGGCAGGCAGTGAAATATGATGCTAGACTAAAAAAGAAATCAGAGTTCAGTGCAGTAATATGTTATTTGTTGTAATTGTGCCATAAAATGAAAGTGTTTATTTTCACTCTGATTCTTTTATTAAAATAAATCCTGTTGAGGGAATTTACCTAGAAAAGTTATTTTTCCGTACCGACAGCAAATCTTTCTAATTATCCAGTTACTCCTGGGAAAACTAGCTACCAGTGAAATGCACTGATATGTTTATAAAAACACAGATTTATATTATTTTTCTGAAAGATAAGTCATTACTGACATTTTAATTATGTAATTCCTTCTCTGACTTCTAATTTTAGTGTTCTTTCTACATTTCACAAGGAAATCATTATGATACTTCTGAAAACAACTTGATAATATATATACTTGGTGATCACACAAAAGAGGTCTGCATATTCTGAGCAGAGTGCTAATACACAAACTTCTGCATGAAATAGATATGGAAATAATATGAGAATTCTGCATCTGGATAATAGTGACAATTACCAAATTTGACTGTGGATAAATTGTTCCCCAAAGGGGAGATTAGAAACAGCTTTCTAGTTTAAGCATTGAGTAAAGGTATCAGGTGCTATGCAGGTGGCTTTTCTAAAACCCTAAAATATACAGGTCTTCAAGCTCTGGGTGCCAGACTTTTTTTTTCCATGAAAAGGGCAAACTTTCTTTCCCAGCTGGAAAATTTAAAATGAGGCTCTGTGACACCAATATTCCGTAGGGACAATATCAGGGCACTTTTGAAGCTGGGTAGTAGTTAACAAGCCTGGCAGTCTGCTTCTGAAGTGTAAAGTTTCTACTTACACATTACAGGAGTGTCTGGATTTGCAAATCACATTGAACCTGGGATCACCAAAATATCTTTAATACGGTCTTGTAAAAACAAAAAAGGGAAAATCTCTGAGCCTTTGTCTATATGATGGGCAGGGAAAAAAAAAAAAAAAGAGAAAATGATAAATTGGTAAAGACAACCTTCAGGTCCATTACTTATCTACTCATGACTGACAAAATGCTACTCTGAAGCATCAAATTGCTCTTCTGAGAGCATATTTCTCTTACATTTTGTTTCCTGCATAGATGCATTGCTTTATTCTAATAACTCATTTTTATGCAAGAAAACAGCATGCCACCACTTCTCATTAGGTCTGCTCTCCTGTAGTCACTTAATTACTGATGAATAGTTTTAAGAACATACATAAACCTTTAAAGTTTTAAGATATTTATATATGTACCTTAGAAGTTTTGACTTACTAGACTGCTCAGATACATGCAGGAAGAGATGGCAACTGTTCAGGCTCTAGCCAAGGTATAATCCTTGCTTCTAAGCTTCACATCATTTCCCAGTATCTTCTGAACAAAAACATCTTAAGGATTAAGCATCCAGGGAAATTAGGAACTAGGAGACACATGCCAAGACAGCAATGCAAGTCATGCAGCTGGTGGGGTAATGAGGACAAACTTCTACTACAGGTGCTGGCACAGTCCCCACAGGTCTAAAGCTGATTCCATTCTCAGATGTTCAGTGCCTGTATTAGACACAGTTCAGGCCAGAGCTTTGTATAACACATCCTAGTTTTGCATGCTGTGCTGCTAATGAATAAATACATCCTGGTCTTCCTTTTCTGTGCTATGAGTGTATACTCAGTGAGAGTTTCAATCATGCTTCTCTGCACTTCCTATTAATCAAAATTGAATTAAAAACTGAAATGATCCATCAAGTACATTCAAATGCTTTCATATTGCATTGACTTGTAAAGAGTGATGTTTCTAGCTATGCCTTTAGTTTACTTAACACCTAAAATCACACTGTAAAATATGTGAGATGATGTCTTTGCAAAGTCAGGGGTTTCACACATAAGGTTGTCCTCCTTTCTGTCTTCCTTCTCATTTCTCCAAAGTTCTGCAGAATCTGATTAAATCAGGCCACATAGGAATCAAGAGGAAGGTTTTCTAAGTAATCTTATCCGTCACTGAAATGTAACAGCTTCAATACTCTCAAAAATCATTGTCTAGGGCAAAGAAAAGATATAAAGACCTGGGTATTAAATAGTCACCATGCTGGAAGTGGTCCATTGCATGTGAAAGGTAAGGTCAGAAATGAAAGTTTAACAGATCTTCACTTCTAAAAATATACCTAAAAACATATAATACAGAATTCACAGGCCACCTTCAGATCTAAGATGGTTGCTTAGGAAATCAGCCAACACCATCAAATCTGAGTCCACTTTGAAGACAGAAGGAATAGCTAGCAGGGTACATAACTTTCAACATTTTCACAAACAAAACCACAGTTTCCTCTATTTTTGGGCTAAACTGTTACTATTTGTGTGCGTCTAATTAGTGAACTGTGAATTTTGACATTATGTTAAAAGCACATAACTATCCACCCACATGCTACGCTAAACGTGGGCTACACTGAGGAAGAGGCTCATGTTTAACATCAGTACAACTGACAGAAGGCTCTGAGCTTTGGTATTAGGAAACTATAGTTCTTGGTGGGGTTTTTGTTGCTGTTGTGTTTTGGGTTTGTTTTTTTTTTTTTTGTGTGTTTTTTTTTTTTTAAAGACTGATTTAGTTTCAAATTGCAACACTTCAGCTCATTTGACTTCTACTTAACAAAAACTGACTTCAGTGAACATGTGGAATAAGGAAATAATGTTTCTCAGACTAAGGTTCACAGGCTTATGTAATCCAAAACAAGAACACTTTCTTCATGATAAATTTAACATTTTACTGGACCTATTTCTTTCTTCCCCATGGTCTCCAAGTTCAGAAATGCAGTGGGCAGATAATCTCATTGTATATAATACTTTGGGTTAAGGATTTAATTCCCAGTATGTTGCAATAATTTTATGTCCAGAGAATACTCAAATGCCCAGAAGTAGTTGTACAGAAGTACAGCAAGGTGTGGTGTTAGAGAAAGAGACCTCTGGGCAAGACCCTGAGTCCCCATCCCCACAGGCATACCTGGCTGCCCTGGGGTTGTATCTGACCATGGTTTCCCTCACCAGGAGTGGTCCTGTCCCGTGGGAGTCCAGGCCATCCGCTGTGGTTTCGGTTCCCTCAAACTGCTGATATCTTGGATCCAGACAATGATCAGACAAGATACAATGATCCTGACTGAATTACTCATTTTGTCCAGATGTCATTATTCCTTTTTGCATTCTAATGAAACAGTAAACTCTGATTGCTATGACTTTGCACAGTTCATAGCACAACGTATTGTACATACCACAGATTAAGATTGTAGGTGTTAAGGCAAAGACACTTACAAAAGTGTTTGCTGAAAAAGTAGAGTAAGCAGAATCCAGATGTACGCTCTGTCTTTCCAATGTTTTATACTTTCAACACAGTACAGTCAGATACTCCTGAACACAAGACAAATAATCTGAAATGTGCTATTTGGCAACATTAGTTCTAATTGTATATACTATTACAGCTAATGACTATGAATACTTAGCACAAATATTATGTTTTAACACAGATGAACATACTGTACTAAATCCTACAGATAGAGGAGTTCCCTTCAGGGAGATGGGAATAAGATTTGAACTGAAGTACTGAAGTTTCAATTAAATGGCTTCATGTGTGTTGGCAAAATAATATTCCTGTCCTTCATGCACATTGACATTTTGTCAGCCAAGTCAGACAAAAGAGATAGTATCTTTTTCACACTGCAATGGTTCTTCAGTGGCAGTACTGAGTTCACCTTTACTCCACTCCCTCATGTTAACCAGATCTGTAGAAAGTTAAAAACTTTGAAGAATTTAGAGTTTAATTATAACCAGACAGTAGGTTCAAGCACTGTGAAGATGGATGGAAGTACATCCAGTAGCAAGAAAACATTATGCCATATTTTTTTTGGTAGGAAATCAAAATAAACCAAGTAAATTTAGGCTGATATGAGTGAGACACAAGTATGCTTTGAAAGTAGAGTATCCCCTCAATACAATGCCTGAGGGCTTCTGTCATAGTGCTGAGGGGTCATATCTACAGACATTAATCTAGATGTAATCTCACTGATGACAGAAACAGAAGATCTCCCATTTCCCTGATCTGTAATGATGCTTCTAGTTACAAATGTATTTTCCCAGATGACATCGTTTTTGGTGGGGTTGATTCATGCTGCAAATCTCTCTCTGACTTTATATCTACCAATGCCCTACTGATTGCATCAATATTTCTGCTCCTCATGGTTTTTTGTTTTGGTTGGGGTTTGTTTATTTTTTTCCTTGTTTGTTTGTTTTTTAATTCTTATGCCATAACTGAATTTAACATAGTATTTCTCCAAAGTGTATTAACTGTTGGGTTTGGGGTTTTTTTTTGACAGAATCTCATTTTAGTGCTGCTCACAGTGCTAATAGTAGGAAAAAAAAAAACAAACCCTCTGATTCTTTAGTGTACAAAAATGGAATGAAAATGGGTTAAAATGTTAGCTATAATTGGACATAACACATGTTGTATTAGGTAAAACCAAAGTAATTTTTCAAATAAGTCTGTGAAGCTGTGAATATACCAGCTTTATTAAAGTGCAGTTATATATCATCTATTCCATCCCTTTAATCCAGTATTATTCAAGTTTATCTTTGTCTTGGGTTCAGGAAGGTTTATAGGGTACACTGAAATAGCTGTGCTACCGAGGTGGAAAAGGTGACATTATTCTGTAAAGACACACAGCACACAACAAATAAGTAAATTATGAGAAAAGTTACTGTATTGTTTGGATGAGAAAGAATGTTAGATGCGATCTTCCGCTTGGAGAAACTTTCTATACACATCATTTGTTGTAGAAATGAAAGTAGATTTCAGTCTCTCCAATGTTTTTTATTAATCATAGAGAATATCCAAACACAGAGAGGATCTCACTGTACCTCTCCAGTGCCTTTTGCACTTACTGTTTAATCATAGGCAGCTGTAGCTGCCTGTAAGACTCTACATACATGTTATATTTTTCACAGTAACACTGGCAACTAAGGGTTCTTTCCTCCTTATCTGTTTGAGATTTTATTAACAGATTCACATCTGACTTTTCTTGAAGACTTTTTTTATTGTGCCACTTTACAGCATTAAATGCCATGTGTAATCAAAAATACTGGTTTTTATAATTTTCCTTTTGTCCTGTGCCTGCAGAGATTTCCAAAGAAGGAGAAACCTGAGTCTCACCCTTTCAACTTTGTCACTTCCCTTGTCCTTATAGAAGAAAGCAATTTTATCTGAAAGGTACAGTACACTGGAGAAACACAGAACTAAAAACTGACAGAAAAAAAAATATCTTGTAGTTCTAAGTGTGCCCTTGAAACTGTTTGCCACAAAACAAAGAACTGGTTTATGTTCATACCACCTGCGTTAAGACAGCTCCTAAGAGCACTGAGGAGAGCAAATTTAATATATGTGGAATGAATTCTCCTATAAAGGTGTTGGAAGCCACGTGAAGTGATTCTAAATGTTTTGATATTATTTCCTAAGAGAAATATTGTCCTCTTGTACCTGGCTTTCAATTCCCTCCCCACATTTTGACCTCTTAACAGAATGAATTTGAGCACCTCCCCTACAGGAACATGCTTTCAGAGCTGGGGCTGTTCATCTTGGAGAAGAGAAGGTTCTGGGGAGACCTTAGAGTGGCCTTCCAGTACCTTAAGGGAGCCTACAAGAGAGATGGAAAGGACTTTTTACAAAGACCTGTAGTGATAGGATGAGAGAGAAGGACTTGAAACTTGAGGAGGGCAGGTTTAGACTGCATATTAGGAATAAATTCTTTACAGTGAGGGTGGTGAGATACTGGACAGGTTGCCCTGGGAAGCCATGGATGCCCCCCTTCCTGGAGGTGTTCAAGACCATGTTGGACAAGGCCTCGAACAATCTAGTCTAGTACAAAGTGTCTCTGCCAGTGCCAGGGGGATTGAAACTAGATGATCTTTAATTTCCCTTCCAACCCAGACTATGCTATGAATCTATGAATTCACTGAATGAAGAAATAATGAGTGTTCAACACAGCTACTGTAGCAGAAAATAAGTTGTGATTCCCCAAATTTTACATCTTTCATCATGTATTTTTATGAGATTTTGGGTTTTAACCAGTTATGCATTATTCATTATTTCCCATCTACTATTCATTATTATTTTATTAAAATTTTTAGTCATCATATTAGGGAGCAGAAACAATAAATAAAAAATGCATATGGGAATCAGAATTCATGTCTGACTGATTAATGAATAACGAAGGAAAGAGGCATTCTAAAAATCACCAATGCCTGTTAAAGAACATTCATAAAATTTTTGCCTTTCTTTTCTGAAAATCCGCTTTTCATCAAACCAAAATTAAGGTTTAACTAATCTGCTAACCAGAAGGGAAGGATATCTGTAACAGATACTTTGAACATTGCACAGAATAGAAATAATGTACTATTATTGCATTGCAGTATTCATAGAACAACATAAAAAGCTCTGAAATTCTTATTATGTAATTTATTTTTAGTTTGACTTATCCCCTCTGAACCTTTACATGAGCCTACCTCAGAGCCCTGCTGGGGTGGTATCACTCATTCATATAGCTTATTATTTATACAGAACATTCCTCAGGTTTAATTGTTTATTAAGCATACCATTTGATGAGGGCAAAAGGAAATGCAACTAACTCAATACCTCATGCATTACATGCCAATGTGTTCTACAGATATATATTGAAATAAAAATCCCTGGAAAAATGTTCCTAACCTGTTAGTAGATTTTAAACTGCTTAGCAACTGCTCAGTTACATATCAGATTCACAGACTGCACTGGGTTGGAAGGGACACTCAAAGGTCATCTTGTTCAATCCCCCTGCAGTCAGCAGGGACACCTCCAACTACATCAGGCTGCCCAGGGCCACATCAAGACTGATCTTCAATGTCTCCAGGGAGAGGGCCTCAACCACATCCCTTGGCAACCTGTTCTGGTATTTTGCCATTCTCATTGTAAAGAACTTCATCCTTATGTCCAACTTAAATTTATGCTTCTCCACTTAATACAATCCCTTAAAAATTCACTAACATAGCCAAGGACAACATACCAGTTGAAAAGATATTATTGTCTGCATGTGCTTGGAGACCCACTCTAACAACCTCTTATTTACTATAAAGAATTTACCATAGTGCATTATTGTGACAGTTTTTGATCCAAGCAATTGTTGCAATTACAAGATAGGGCTTCCAACTGCGTGGAAGTGACTTCTTGAGAGCATGTCTGGGAACACAAGCCAGAAAGAGCCTCTGCTTTAGGCTTTCCATTCCAAACAGAGTTTGATAATACCACTGAACCTTTTCCAGTGCCATTAAAAGAGGATTATGGCAGGTGAAAATGATGACATTTAGCTAAGCAGAACTTCAATGCATTAATTCTCAGAGATAACACATAAAGTAATCTGGAGACACTGTAATGCTTCTGCAGAAGATGATGTGTAATCACCCTGTGTTAGCTGATTTTAACATTAGCAGTTTAGATCTGCTCACAGCCGTTTGGTGGTTCCAGCTCCATGCAAACTCATTGTCTTTGTTGATAACTTCTCTGTGAGTAAACCAGCTAGCTGAGTAAAGGATATATATTTAAGAAGCAATTAGTTTCCTATGCAAAAGGTAAGCTGGTCAATTCATTTGTTAAGTACTTTTTCCTCTCTGAGAATATAATAATTTTCCTTGTTAAAAAATTTCAGTAAAATCCTGCACATCATTATGATACTGTTAAATCAAATGGGATAACAGCAAGAAAGCAGCTATTTATTTACATTATGAATACTGCAATAAAGAAAGTAACTCTACCACAAACACCACTGAAAGATTCTGGGCATGTTTTAATGTTTTATTTGGATAAATTTTTCTTTATAGATGATGGTTAATTAAAAAAAAATGCACTTAGTTTAATTAAAATTGCACCTCCTTACTACTTAGTGAGAATTAGAGGCATATATTATTTGTCATTAAAATGTTGAAAATTAGCACCTGAAATATTAATGTGGAACCCTATTAAACCTACTGAACCAGATCTGAAATCCCTTATTGCGTTGCAAAATTCTGTTACCATAAAAGTTTGCATTTGGATTACTCTTTATTTCAATTAGAGCTATATTTCAGAAAGGTGAAGGAAAAAATGGTAGCAGACTATGAATAAAAGAAAGATAACGAATTAATACCAAGGATGATACCTCAAATTGTTATAAAGTCACCTTGTCTTATTTTTGTGATTCTAAAACTCTTTAATAACTTCTCATTGTAGTAATGTAAGGGGAGCTTTTTTTATAAGAATAATGGGCCTTACATAATGTTTTTCTTGTAAACATCCTATTTGTCACCTATTTACAAGTTTAGAAATATATAAATCACAGTGATATAAAGATAACAAGAAGTAACAATGTGAATTATAAAACCTGAGTATCACGGCTTGGAAAAGGGAATACAACAAAACAGAAAGTGTAGCTAATGTTTTTTTCCAAATTCTGAGCAAGAGGGTCATCTTCTGTGTATGGCACCTAGAAGTGCACAGATGGTCTAACTTCTGTCACAAACCCAGTCATCTAAACACTTTCATATTTTCTTTCTCCCTGCTCTTTGATAGTAGCATGTGCAGGAAGAACATAGCTATAGCTCTAAACAGGAATTCTGTTTTAGTCTGGAGCTAATATGCAATTTATAGAATCATAGTGTTGTTTTGGTTGGGAAAGACCTCTAAGATCAAGTCCAACCATCAACCCAACACCACCATGGCCATTAAACCACGTCCCAAGGTTCCATGTCTGTGTATTTTTTGAAGACCTCCAGCGCCTCCACCACCCCCACAGGCAGCCTATTCCAATGCCTGACCACTCTTTCAGTAAAGAAATTTTTTTCTAATATCCAACCTAATCCTCCCTTAGAGCAACTTGAGGCCATTTTCTCTTGCCCTAAAAAATACTGTGCTTCAGAGAGTTACAGATTGAGAACGGAGATGGTGGGACACAGCACAGATCTATTTGGGCCCCAGGAAAAAATTGTTCCAGAAGTAAAGAAGATGAAGAACTGAACTTCAAAGATTGTTAAGAAAGAAATGTAAATACAGTCATCCACCTCTCCAGCATCTATTCATCCTTCAGTGATTCATGGGTTTATTGAGGGAAAATCAAGTCTGATTTACCTAATGGGTGGATGGCTCTGTGGACAAAAGAGGAGCAGTGGGTCTTGTATACCTTGACTTTAGCAGTATTCTTCATTCATCTGACCACCAAGTAAGTGAGACAAGGCTGAGTAAGTGATCTAAAAAGGTGTTTGGAAAACTGGCTTGACTGCCAGGCTCGATCACTGTTATAATTGGTGCAAAGTCCACCTACCAGCCAGCAAAAAGCGTCCCTGAGGAATCAGTACTGAGACCAATATTATTTAATGTCTTCATTAAAGACATATGTGATGTGATGTGATGTGATGATGAGCATTCTCAGCAAGTTTGCAGATGGCACCAAATCAGAGAAGGAGCAGTCAGCACACTTGAGGATAGGGATAGGCTACACAGAAGGACTAGGGCGGACTGAAGAAATAAACTGACCTAAGTATCATAGAGTTCAACAAAACAAATGGCAAGGCTTGCAGATCTTGCAAGGCTTGCATCCTGGGCTGCATTAATAATGACAGAATGGGCAGGTCTAGAAGAGTGAATGGTCACTGTTATCTGGCATCTCAAAGAGTGCAGAGGAGGCCTGCCAAAAAAGCTAGGGGGCTGTACCACAGCACATGTGAGGAGAGGCCAGGAGAGCTGCTCTGTCTAAACAAAGGATACAGAAAAGATGGAGCCAGACCAAAAAAGTAGCTGAATACTGGAACACGTTGCTCAAAGATACCGTGTATTCTCCATCCTTGGAGCTATTTGGGACTTGACTGGACCTGAGAGATTACTCAGAACAGTAATTGCCAAGGCAGTAAAATGCATTGGCAGTGGTTTCAGCATTCATACATAGTCATGAAAAGACAGTGACCATTCTAACTATCTAAACTTGTATAAATATATACTGCAGTTTGCATGCAAAGAAAAATGACAGGTCTTTTAAGTGACTCCCCCATTTAAAAGGGGAACAGAATAGATGCTTAGCATATCTGCCTCCTCTGCCATCCTGATTCCTGGGACACATGTATGTAAATATGCTTGCTAAGTTTATGCAAAATGTCAGTGAAACTCCTGTTTTCCTTGTTCAAAAATGCAGCTGTTAATAATGGCTTATGAAAAATGTATTTAGGGTAGAACACTAAAAAATATTCTCAAAGCTTCTGGGAAACCCTTGTGCAAGGAGGAGGTACAGACAACAAATGCTGTCAGTGTTGGCAGATGGAGCTTTACTATATGCAGCAATAGGTTTATCTTGCCTGTTTCATCATGTGACATTTCAATAATTTGCTACCAGGAGAAAGCTTCACTATGCATTTCTTCTCCCAAACATGTTCATAGTACCCAGAGCAGTAAATATTCAGTCCACTGATTCTCTCTTGTTTCTGATATTTTGTAACACAGGTTTTTAGACACCCCCAAATGGGAGGGAGGAGGACAACAAAAACCTGTATTTCCATACCTAGCTTTTTTCCTTGCTTGATCACAGCACATTACAGAACTATTAATACAGATACAAAAAAGTACTTTCAACCTGAGAGGTTTGCCTCATAGTTTAGAGTTGCACAGCCAAAGCCATTGTCAACAATTGCAATGCAAATATTCCAAACATGCAGTAAAAAGAAAAAAAAACATAATAGCACAGAATAATAAAGCACTGATACTGAGGAGATCTTTGTATTAGTTTAGCTATCACTTCTCCTGGTAGTGTAATGAAATCCTAGTAGCTATAGTAGAAATGCTGAATGTGTATTTGGAAAAGGAGTGCCCTCATTATTTTTTTTAGTATAGTTCAATCAGGTATGGGCACAATGTGAAATAACAGAGACATAGAATAAACAGCACAATACAAAATAACAGAGGCAGAGTACAGTGATATTGGATAATAATTTTTGTCTGCACAAGATTCTCATTATAGAGAACCTCATCACACACTAAGTGCTGCTTTTTTTAAAAGGGACGCATTCTTCCTTCCGAAGCTGAACTGCTTTTTAGTTGTGCAGAGCAAAACATCTCATAACCATAGGCTAATTATGTTCTTAGGTGTTTACTTGATACATTTATAAACACAATGCAAACTGCATTTGAAATGGGCAGATAGTTGTATAGACAGTCCAGAAAAGTGCTTTTAAGTGTTATCTCCACATGCCAATGAATTTAATAACACAAAGTGATACACCTGAACATGAGAGGAGGCTGATACTGAATAACCCTTTTACATCAGAGGGCAGACTATGTCTTCCCTACTACAAACAAGTGGAAATCGACATAAAAGATAGGACTGATAAATCTCATATAGATCAATTGAAAGGTGCAGAACAGTTAATGATATCAATGAAGGGGGAAGGCAGGGAGGAAGAGACTTGACTTGTTCTTTGTCAAGGCTGCACTGTCAAGAGGCTGGGTTTCCAATCTACTTCATCCATGTTTAAGTTCTTGACATTCATGTTTCTCTGGGATCAATCAAATTGCTCCTGTTTTATGTTTGGTTATCTCTAAGATCCTCATCAATGTAAGAAAAATTAGATTTTGCTTTCCAAAGAATAAAGACATGAACACTGAGGAAAGGAAGGCAAAGGGAAGGAGTAGAAAAAAGGATGGAAAAGAATCTCAGAGAAAACCCTGAAGAGTCATATTTATGAGCATTGCTGATAGCAGGGAAATGAGAGCAACAGAGGCAGCAATGCTGTTGTCTCTGGGAGCAATAGCTCCTACACCTGTACCTTATAGGAAAAGCTGTGTTATTCGCTTTTTTTTTTTTTTTTTTTCTCCCAGATACATAACACACACACACACACAAAGTAGGATAGAAGAGGCTGCTCCGACACTTGGGAAAATCTGTGTATGTACCTGCCTACAATGTTGGTGTTTATTACTGAATTAGTATACAAAGCATTTCTCTCACACCAGAATAATCATCCAGACAGAGACATGGACATCTTTTAAGAATTTTTTCAATGGAGAAATTTCAATTTAACATCTGCCACATCAGTGAGGAGCACAGAGGTGGGAAACAGTGTGTATGAATGGGATTCTTCTGTCCTGTTTTGCATTATGTCTTGAGTTACTGGACACAGCATTCTGTGCCAGCCTCTGGTAGGAAAAGGTATATCATAGAATCATAGAATCAAGAAGGTTGGAAGAGACCTCAAGGATCATCGAGTCCAACCTGTCACCCTACACCTCATGACTATCTAAGCCATGGCACCAAGTGCCACGTCCAATCCCCCCTTGAACACCTCCAGGGATGGTGACTCCACCACCTCCCTGGGCAGCACATTCCAATGGCCAACCACTCTCTCTGGAAAGAACTTTCTCCTCACCTCCAGCCTAAACTTCCCCTGGCACAGCTTGAGACTGTGTCCTCTTGTTCTGGTGCTGGTTGCTTTTGAGTTTCTCTTTAGGGTTCTTGTTTAACTCAAGTATTTATTTTCTTTTTTTTCTTTATTTTGTCAACAACAGAAACTGTTACAGCTAGCATACTAAATTCACCTGCTATTGGTGCATTACACAGCACAAGTGCTATTCATGCAAGACAATTCATAGTTAGCCCAGTTTTTGCCCAGGATTTGTTCTTGCAGAATCTTTGATGTGCTTTAGTGCTCTTATGAAGTGTGTTCATTTATTAAGTACTTAGACAAATAATAATTAATAGTTCATATGATGTATAAACCCCACAACAAGCCTGTGAATAAGTTAATAGGCTTATCATTGCTATCCCCAGGTAAGCATAAAGCCAAGATATTCGTTAAGTTATTATCACACTTTGCATATTTCTGATGAGTCTGACTTTTAAAGTATTACATAAATCTACATTTTTTACCACAAAAATAAAATGGACTGTTGGCTCTGTAGTTGTTCATATTTGTAGTATAAATAAATATCAGCAAATTTCTTTTTTTTTTTTTTAACTTCTCAACTTGTCATCACTAAAATGTTTCACAATGTTGATTTTGGAAGAATTATTAAGGACCTCGGGCTTCCTCAAATGTCTCTTTTCTAACTCCTGTGAAAATTATGTATCTTACACAAAACCATTGTTTCATCTTAAAATATTTCCATACTCCCAGTCATCTTAACTGTGCCTCTTTGTATCTCTTCAGCTTCCATTTAATCTTTCTTGAACATATCTAAGTGGTATTAAAGAGACAGTTTCAAATGAATTCTAACCTCTTGCATGTATAATAGGCTCATGGACTCACAGAATGGTTGGGTTGGAAGAGACCTTAAAGATAATCTAGCTCCAGCCCCACTGCCATGGGCAGGGACACCTTCCACCAGACCAGGCAGCTCAAGGCCTCATCCAACATGTCCTTGAACACCTCCAGGGAGGGAGCATCATTATAACTCATGAGATCAGCATGGACACAGAGATACTGACATGCTTAAAATGTGCTGTAAGTTGCTCCTGTTTAGGGCGTTTTTTGAGATTGCTCTTAAAAAAAATTAACATAAACCATGACTTTTCCTTGAAAAGCACCTCCTGCAGCACTTGGCTCACCTTACCCAGCTGCAGTTACCTTAAAATTGAATGTCCAGTTGAAGACAATCACTCTCTTCCTAGTGAAGGCTTTTATATCTCTGAAGGAAAAGTTTATTTTGGTGCTGCACTGCTTGCAGTTTATTTTGAAGTCATGAAAATATTGCCACTCACAAAATCACAGAACCACAGGATCAACCAGGGTGGAAAAGACCTCAGAGATCAAGTCCAAACTACTACCCAACACAATAGTCTGTTGCCCAGCAAGGTCAATCTCCACTCCAAAGTGATCAGGCCCAGTTTGTATTTTTTAATTCCCAAAAAGTATGAAACTTCATGAAACTGAATTTCGTACCACTTCTATTGCACAAAGTCCAACCCAAAGCATTCATCTCTTTCTGTGTAGTAAGCAGAACCATCTTTCTATTTAATGTCTCATAAATTTGTGCTAGAAATTTAAATTATATCCTAATACTTCAGTAATGATATGAAACTGAGAGGGGCTGGGGAGGGGAAGATGTATGTGGCTGACACCCTGTCAGACTTTGCTGCCATCTACTGAGATCAGGACAGGCTGGAATGCTGGGCAAAGATGAATCTCATAAAGTTCGGTAAGGACAAGTGTAAAGTTCTGCACCTGGGGAGGAATAACACCAGGCACCAGTAAAGATTAGGGGTAGTTCTGCTGTAAGAAAGACCTTGGAGTTCTAGTGGACAGCAAGTTATCCATGGGACAGCAAGAGAGCCAATGGCATCCTGGGGTGCAGTAAGAAAGTGAGGCCACCTAGGAAGGTTCTCCTCCCCCTCTACTCTGCCCTAGTGAGACCACTCCTTGAAAACTGTGTCCAGTTTTGGGCTCCCCAATTCAAGAGATAGGGATCTGCCAGAGAGAGTCCAGTGGAGAGCTACGAGGATGACCAGGGGACTTGAACATCTTCCCTATGAAGAAAGACTGAGAGACCTCGGGTTGTTTAGTCACGAGAAGAAAAAAAAAAATCAGACACATTTTAGCCCACAGTGGTCTGCCTGAACATAATTGGCATCCAGGAATATTTGGTGTTTCAGGCAAATGGCTTGTTACTACTGGTATAAAGAATCCCAGACATCTATACAGGCACAGCAGTTTTCAAACCATTGCTGATGCCTCTGACATAAACAGTTTTATAGATCAGAGCAAATAGCTTCAGAGACTGTTGTTGCTACACAAAATTTGTTTGCACACTTTTCTCTATACATTTCTCTATACATTTCCCTATATGTTTTCATTCCATAAGAATGAGTTGGCCTTCAGTCCTCCTTTACAACACACACGAAGAGCTAAGATTTATTCAGGAGAAGAATAGACATATGGAGCTTCTTTGACAGGTGAAGAAAACGGTTCTGTTCAGAACCACCTTTGGCTGTCTGTTTTGAGCTGCAGCTAATAAACCAGTGGTCAGGAAATCAGCATCACAGAGTGAAGCTAGTCATTGGATAAATAGAATATCAACTGTAATTTGCAATCAATTTCTAACAACACATATGAGAAAGTAAGGAATTGTAGTAGGACCAAACCCTCTTTGATCAGTGTGCCATTATTTTTCTTCCTTGTTTCAGCCTTGTAGTAACACTGCTGAGTAA
The DNA here is from genome assembly GCF_027791375.1 of Indicator indicator. Lineage (NCBI taxonomy): Eukaryota > Metazoa > Chordata > Aves > Piciformes > Indicatoridae > Indicator > Indicator indicator. The sequence continues at coordinate 27,017,722 of NC_072021.1, read as the reverse complement.
TTGATTAAGTTGCTGTCCTACTATGTATACCTAAAAATTAGTTATGAAATGCTCAGAAAAGTGGAACATTATTTAGTGTCAGAGAATTGGCTCAGGTTACATAAGCCTTTGCCCTAACATATTTACCCTTTAAAAAATTTACTCTAGACATTTGTTTGTAATGCATTCACATCTGTTAGCTCCAGTTTCTAATTTCACATTCCATTTTCTCAATATAAATGTCAATTTTAAGATTACCATTATCTTAATTTACATAATATTGCTAATACAGAGTTAGAGATTGAAACAAAAACCCCACCAGTAACAAGTGAGGACACTAAGAGCCAGCAAACCACTCAAAACATAGACATCACCTTCCATTAAAGAAAGGTCCAATTAAAGTTGATGGCTCATCAGGAGTCATCTCTTTGCCTTTTTTTTCCCCTTTAATTTTTAAAAGCACTAGAAAACTGCTGTCTGGTATATGTCCAACACAGATACAGTTCATTTGCCACAGTCCTTAAAAGTCAGGGCTTAGCCTAAAATGAAGGGAAAAAAAATGTACAAATACTGAACTGGGTTATATGAAAACCTAACTCATAGATATGCAAAACAATAAAGTATGAGGTACAGTGTATTAACTATAATTAAACATGTAACACTCTCTTATCTGCTTTATTATAAACTAAAAGGTAATGAAGGGAAAGAGAATGTCTGATGTCTATTTTAGTGTCTATTGTGCTCAGTTCAAAAGCTGTCTTGCACAGCTCAACCTCTGCTGCTCACCACATGGCCATTATTATGCACCTTGGATCTACATGCTAAAAGGCAGTCTGTGTTTATTCCATGTGGGTCATCAATAACAGGTATTTGGAGTGTAGTGGACAGTTCTGAGGAAGTCAGTTTCTTGCTTGCTTATCCTATAAACATATATAGCACACCTTATAACTAGCAGCACTGCAATCTGTTCCAAAGCAATTGTGTTCAGATTAGAGGTAGTTAGGAAGATAATGCCAATTTTGTAACTCTGTTTTGAAGGATCCTGAAGCAATTAAGAAAGTTTATGCAGTTCTTATTCATCCCCATCACAACCAGTCACAGAGGAAGTTTAGTTTAGAGTGACTTTGCTCTAAATGACATGTATTTTACAATCACTGAATAGTAATGTGATTCTAAGTTAACAAAACTGTGGAGCAAATTATAGAGCATCCTTACCACTCCAGATAAAAACTCTTGGAATTGTTTGGAACTTTTCATGTTGTGGATTTCTTTCTCTACATGGAGGGTTAATATAAGCAATATGAACAATTGCTATTCTTAATTAAGGCCTTAGTCTTATGTCCAAGATAAGATACTTCTATGAAAAGTACAAAAATCATCACTGTGAGTGAGCCTGAGATGATCTGATCCTTTGAATTAGTGCTCTAACTCTAACAGACCTGAAACACAGATTTTTATTTTTTTTTTTAATGTGTATTAAAACTTAAAGTTCTGGATTTTTTTTTAATCACTCTAGATTTCCATTATCTTCTGTCAAGCTCAAAGTGAGCACAATGGTAAAATATCTCTATATAGAAGTCCTTCAGTGTAATCTTCTTCACACCTTTGCATACTTATTTTTTGTTGTCATTTCTCCCCTAGATGACTGAGAAAAATGGGTTGGTGATTGCTTGAGATTTCCATATTCTACTCCTGACTATAGTTTATTGTCTACCTACTATATCACCACACTGAGGAGGAACCAGAGGTCTGATTATTATCTTACGTAAATACAAGCTGGACGGTATTTTCCAGGGGAACACGGAAACTTTTGCAAGAATCAAAGAGCCTACTTCAAACATGTCTCTTAACTAGATAGCCTAAATCCTACAGAGATCAGAGTGAAGGGAAAAAGAAAAAAAAAAAAGAAAAAGAAAAAGGAGAAATTTTCTTTAGCTGCTGTATAGAAACTTTTGTTTGCCAGAAGCATGATGAAGAGCTTTGACGTACAAGTGTGCACTTGTGCTAGATCTCAGATCCTTGAACAGGCCTGAATAGCATGACATGCTGAACTCATGAAACCTTAAACAACTTTCTTTGAAGAAATACAGAATCACAAATGATAGGGGTTGAAAGGGACCTCTGGAGATCATCTAATCCAACCCTCCCCTTCCAGAGCAGGTTTATCTAGAGTACTTTGCACAGGATACTGTCCAGATGGGTTTTGAATGTCTCCAGAGATGAAGACTCCACTACCTCTCTGGGCTACATATTCCATCAACCTCAAAAAGTTCCTGTGCATATTTAGATGGAACTTCCTGTGTTCAAGTGTGTGCCTGTTACATCTGGGCACCACTGAAAAAGACTGGCCCCATCATCCTGACACCAGCTGTTTAGGTATTTATAAGCATTGTTAGGATACCCCCTCAGTCTTGTCTTTTCTGGGCTAAAATATCCCAAGTCCCTCAGCCTTTGAAACCTGTGAAGCTAACAACAGTCATGTGCTGTTACTTACAGATATCCTGTACAGTGCAGGAAGATAAAGTTGTAGTGTCCATAGAAGAATAGACCACTGCCTAAAAAAAAGCTCTGAATTAAACCATAATCAATGTTCAGTATTATTTATATCTTTCATAGTCTAACTGTGAGTTTTTTCTGCTTATAAACATCTTCTAAAGTTGTCTTACCCTGCCACTCAAGCTCTGACAACAAACAAGTTTCTGCAGCAGAGAGAACGTAATTGAGAACTGACTTGCTGTTCTCTGAAGTGATAGAGTTTTCTATTCTTTAATCCTTCAAAAGAATACATTTTGAGGGCCTAATCCAATACAGCATCTCAAAAAGCAACTGGAACGATCAGTAAACATTGTCTCTTTGGTTACCCCCAGGCTAAATTCACTATTTTACCACACTGCATTAGAAAAGAGTATTTCATACACTATCTGTTAATGCATCTCTAGCGGGTCTATTTAACAAGGTTATAATATGAAGTATTTGGAAGTTAAAAACTGAAACATTTGGAATGTCCCTTTAATAGCAGAAGCTGTTGTCACTCTCCTATATCTTAAAACTCTGTTTTCGCTACAACAGGAAAACAACCTCCCAGAGTAGCACCTGAGGCAGTAAAGCACATCTCAGACACCTGCTTATCATGTTCTCCAGTGACTCCTGGAAAAACAGACTCAGCCTGTGTAATAGGTGGGAAGAAAACAAAACAAATCAAAATAAAAACCACATCAAAAGCCAGAGTTTGTCTCAACCATTTTTCATTAGCAAATGACAGTTCTATTCCTCGATCTCTCCTCTTCTAATGTCCTTTAGAAAGAGATTTTATTCTGGATCCTTTCTCTTGCACCACATTAAAAAAAAAAATCAGTAAAAAATAATGACAGGAGATATTATTTCAGTATAGGTTATACTAACAAGGAAAACAGCTAGCTAGACAGACAGGTGAGAGAAAAAAAAATGTTAGTAATCTCCCTAGTCAGTGTAGACAGGCATTAACTGTATCACATACCCACTTTGTAAGACACCTCTTGAATCCACAGATACCTACACAGGTCATAACACACCTCCTTTACTATCACAAAACGAATCTGAGATTTTCCTTGTTCGGAGAGGAAGAGAACTTTGACTTATGAAGTGACTGCTCACAGTGTGTCGTTCATACGAAGACACCGTGGCAGTATCACCGCATTAAAAAGAGTGCTAGGTGGTGAGACTTGGTATTGGGTAACTGACTGGCCACACTGCTTTATATCCTACTAAGCAAAACAGGAACAGGAACAACAACAACAGGTGGCTCCTGAAGCAAGGAGGGTAGACTATATCCTGCATTGCTTTTGGCCTTCTGTGCTACATATGATGCTCCTGGAACTCTACTATGTAATTATTATTTAAAGTGTGGTGTTTTCATCCCAGACTTTATAGGACAGAGGGACAAAAAGTGGTGGACATTTGTTCATGTTGCACACTGGGAATGAATCAAGGTTTATGACATTCCTGCCTGGTGCCTGGACATTGCCTCAAAAATGGTTTTTGACAAGTCATGGAAAGAAACATGCCAGCTGTTATGCAGTATGACTGGGGCAGGTGAGCTATTTAGGCAGTGTCCTGGCTCTGTTAAGTGTAGTGTTAGAAATAGCCTCTTGGTCCAAGTCATTGTGCTGAAAGCTGAACAAGGCTGCTATGCTTTAAGTGTGTATGAGATATTCCAAACCAAGATGTGGGACCCTGATGTGCTAGTTTTCATTGCATTTTTGTATTTTGCTGCCTCTCAACAGGGCAGCCTCTTGTCTCTGTTGAAGTTAGAATAGCAACCACTGAGAAGCCTCCAGCATTTCCTCCCTGAATATACAGTCTTTTCATCTTTAATTCACTAATAATTTTGAAAATACATGTCATAATTACCTTATAATTAAAATCTAGATTGATGGAGACTTGTGTCAGAACTGAACCATTTCAGCTGAAAATTTCTATGCAATGTTTCCCCAGTGGTGACTCAGACAACTGCTGCAGAAAATTTTCTGGAATTCAGCAATATTTTCCCGTTTTTTTTTTTTTTTTTTTTTTTTTTTTTTTTTTTTTTTTTTTTTTGGTGGTAGTAAGCTACATCTGTACATGTCCACAACATTATAAATGCTTGGATTAGCATTTAAATGGCTGTCACTTGTACAAATTCAGCTACAACAGGGTAAAGTTTGGTCATAGGGAAGGGTCATAGCAGGAGTGCCTGGATACACTGGGGCACAACAATCACAGACTGTGTTTTCAGGATGATGCCAGAGCCTTCCCTGCACACACAATCTTCAGCCAAGATTTACCTCTGGAGCATGGAAATAGCTTATGACTATGGCAATAAACATTTTCAGACTGTGCTTGCTTAGCCATAAGGAAAGGTAGAAAAAGCAAGCAGTGATAATGACAGTAAAAGAAGATCAAGGAAAAGGAATGGCTGTGAAGGACCACGAGTAAGTTGACTGAAGGAAAATAAATAGAAAATACAATGTGCCTGGTGGATTCATTTCATATCATTCTGTTTACTTATGCTTAAAGATAAAGAATAAAGACCATGAAGGTTTTAAAACAAGACACAATCAGCTGCAAACTAGCTGTTAAATGTGCCACACAGCAGAAGAGTTATAAACTTTCCCTAATTAAAAATAAATGACAACACCAGGACATTGAGCTGCATAATTTATTATTTTTTTTAATAATATATATTACAGTCTGTATTAGGCTCTTGAGCCAAACATACATCTGGCATAAGTTAAGTTCAAATTCATTAAAGTCAGTGGGGTTGCTCCTGCTAACATATATGAGAATTTGTCCCTTGATCTTCTAAATTGGCCTTTTCCTCTAATGTGAGCATCTCTGAACTGAAGATGAAAACTCAGATCTAGTCCACTTTGTCTATGAATTCAGGAGAGGTTCTAAACATTAAGGAAACTGCCTACAAATCTGAGGCAAGATTTTTCTTTTAAACTTGAACCCTGCACCTGAGCTGCTTGAGTTTGGTAAGGAGAGCAGAGGTGAAAGTTCAGACCCTGTCACTTTTATACCTAGTCTGTGTACAAGCTTCAACTCATGTCTCTAGGACTGTATCATTTCCCTTATTTCTAGTCTAGCTTGCAGGTTTTTTGAGAATGCATGGACTGGGAATATGCATGCATATATTTTGGCACATTGCAGCTCAAACAGGTTGCTGTTCAATAAAAAAACTTGCCTGTTTTCCTACTTAAATCTGAGTGAAGACATACAGGTGTTTGAGAACTTCTTAAATTTTAAACATGCTTATATATTTTTTTAAAGTCAAATTAATTAACAAATGTGAAGAAAATTAATTAATACAGATTTGGCAATGTGTAGTGATAAGCATTTTATGGAGTACTTTTGAACTATAAATGCTGAAGCCTTTAAGCTCTTCTGTGGTCAACAGAGAGAAAAAGATTCTCGGAGAGCTTCAATTAAGGTTTCCCAGAATCACTCTCAAAAATACCCCCACAAATCCCACAATGCTTCAAATGACTGTAAAGGATATTTGGCAAAATAGCTATACTTGACTACAGCTGTTGTAAAAACACCTCTTAAATTCTTCCTTTTATTTACTGAAATCACTAGGAGTGTGAGGCACACACTATCCTTCCAGATAATTGGACTACATAAGGGGTTGGGACCTTATTCACACTTCAGAAAAGGAGTCTGTGAGTAGTGGAAACCTCATGACATCAGCTAGTAGTAACTGAGCATCTAGTAAGGTAAAGCTTGACAGGCAGTGTTTTCTTAAGAACAGAATTTTCTTAAGAGTAGAACAATCCACTTCTGCCAGTGAATGAAGAACTGCAAAATATGGAGCATTTGACTGATAACATAAAAATAAGGTGCAATATTTTCCCTCAAATTGTGGCTTTCACTAACTTGGCATAATTTTATTTGATGCTGCGTTAAAAGCTTCCTTAGAAGGGGTTTCTTTTTCATGAAAATTTTAATTTTGAAAGAGTGATATCCAAATGTGCTTGGAGTTTTCACAAGTTGCAGCATGGAAGTCCAAGTAGCGAAATGAATTCTTCTCTAAATGATAAACAGTGAAGTTTTTTTACATAACTTTCTATTTTTTTTCCCAAGGAAAATGAAAGAAAAGAAGAATTTTCTGGTCAAAAAATTTTAAATTAGAGAAATCTGTTTTTTTTTTTTTTTTAAAGGTTATATCCATATTCTGTTACAATAATGGAACTGGCATGTACTTTTTTGCTTTAGCACAAAACAAAAAAACAATTACATTTTACAGAAAGCTACTTATTCATGCATTGTTTTAAGCATTTCTTTGGTTCTAAAACACATATTTTGATGCTTCTGAAATTAAGTGCTGGAATACCTGGGAAATGAAATTCTAATTCTTGTGCAGTTCTTGTTAGTAAATCTAAAAAAATTTCTCTCTCTTCTGTTGAAACAGAGATTTTGCTAAATAATGGTTGCCTTTCAAGATTATTTGAATTGCACAGTCAGCCAGCAGCAAAGAGTCCCTTTGAGAGGGTAGGTGAAGAGAAACCATGTGATGACAGAATAAGAGACAAACCTCTTTGTGCATTTTCTGTTGTCTTTTCCAAATAAAAGATTACTTCTGAACCTGAAGCTGAGTGCAAAGCAAGCTTGTAATAAATGTAAAAGAAGGAACCTGACCACATGGAAGACTCAATGGCTAAGGCCAGGTTTTTGTACCTCTAGTTCACACATTCTAGTCATTTTTCTGTACTTCTCTAACTTCTGATAGAAAAAGCCAAACAGTAACTACTGTGCTTATTTGGGAAGAGAAAACATATTCTATGAACATGGAGAGTGTTTCAAGCCATGTCAACTATTCAGCTACTAACAAAATACTCCCAAGAATTCCCAGTGTTTCCTTTATCCTTTCCTATAAATTGATGCCCCAAGAACAAGAATTTCTAACTCCTCTCTATATTTTTTTCCTCCTTTCCCATCAGAATGTATATTCAGATTCAGCAAAAAGAAGCTCATACTGGAAGCAGATAAAATTTATACCTGTATAGATGTTTATGGAATATTCAGAACTAAGGAACCACACCTTTATGGGAAAATGCACAGATATAATTAATTTCCATTTAGAAAACATATCCAGACAAACCAAAATGCTGAAATTGTTCTCTCTCTCTCTTTTTTTTTTTTTTTCATTCATATTGGAGCAAAGAATACCAAGTTTCCAGGAGGATTATATATTTGAGAATGTGTTGTTTGGTGGGCCTTGGATTGAAAAATAAATGTTATTTGCAATTTGCAGATGCTATTTATGTCGTTTTTGAGCTGATTTCCACATCTCATGCTCACATTTGGAAGATAATCAGATCAAGAACATTAATGGTGAAATAATGTAAGACAATATTTCACTGAACACACAAGATACCTGCTAGATGCACGTGGAAAATACCTGGTGTAAAGTTAGTGTTCAAACAAAAATCCACAACAGGAAATGCTATATCTGATGCTATTTAACATCTTCCTGCTTAACTATGAATTTTGAAAATAGTAAGTTGGCAGTGGAGGGTCAGATATGACCTTTATTAAAACAGTGTACTATGCTGCTACTTCAACTGTACTATTTCCTCTTCTGTTTTATTTTTGGAAATTAAATAATATTGCTTCCTTGTTTCTGAGAGGACATGTTAAAATGCAACATGGTTTGCATAATGAGTAGCTATAATTGATTTCTCAGCTGAATGTGGAAGACAGGACTGTGCTTGCTTTCTGTGAGGCTACTTCCCAGAAAACCTTGGTTGGTGAAGGAAAGGAATAGATTTTATTAGTTGGTTTGATAGCACACCTATCACTCTTTCTGACTGAAAGTCATTTTCATTTGCAATGAGTAATTTCAGTTACATGGTACAGTTCCAGTTGAGTTCCTCTGCTAGTCCAGTCTCCAGTAGCAGTCAATGCTCTTTAAAGATATATGCTGTAGTGAAAGAGGCAGATTTACTGAGACAAGACATTTTTCCTCTGTGGGCATTGTGATACATAAAAGTCTTGTCAGTTTGACATTTGCTATCTCTGCTTTATGATTTTTTCTCCCCATTTTCCTCTTCTATACCTATGCTATCATTGTCATCCCAGTTGAATGGCACTCACTGCAAAGTGAGGTCATAAGGGAGAGCTATACATCGCTCGCACTACTCTGCTTTTCACCAGATGATGGGGGGCAGGGTGAGAAATCAGCATGGGAGGGAGCGATTTTATTGTGTTTTGAGTTAAGATGTATGACCCATCTTCTATATAATCCTACTTCCAGTCAGATTGCTCAATGTATATTTCTAGATGTCAAACAGTCATTTAATACTTTGCTATAAATCCTCTTACAATTCAAGAGATAACCACCACATTTGGTGCATCAAATGCTGTTATCAGCAGTTGGATGAGCCTTTAGCAGTCTCAAACTCTACATAATCACAGGAAACTCTTTAACCTGTCAGCATAATCAGGCAGACAGCCCATCCCAGTCACTAAGGTTTTAAGATTAGCTGACAGAATTTGAGCTGTTGGCTAGATATATTTGTTATTTATCATACAATATGACTGCAGGCATAAAATTAATTTTATAAGCAAATTCAATATAATCAAAAATATCTGAGTCCAGCAACAATTTGCACTGTTGCTGTAAATTCAGTTTTGCAAGAAATGTTACTTGCTTAACCACAGAAAAATGCAGCAAAACAGTTATTTTCTGTTCATTATAAATAGCTAGTTATGAAGATATTTCATACTGAAGTGCTCAAGTACATTATTTACATAACATGTAGTCAGACAGCAGTTTTCAAAAAAAACTTGTGGGTGAAACCGTAAGGAAAGGCAGCCAGTGAGGTGCTTGTTAGCCTTTATATATGGAAGTTATTCTGACTGTCTTCAGATTTAATCAACATATTTCACATCTTTCTAATCCTTAGTGCAAGTCAATCACGATCAAAACATGTCACTGGATATAATCTAAACTAGAAAACAGTATCTGTAAAAAACTGCTTTCCATTTAAAGACTTTGATGGGGACAAATTTGAACTTAGTCCTTGCTTAGCTCTTGGGACATGTCATTTCGCAGCTTTGAAGCCTGTTAAGCTCACAGGATTGGAAACAAACACAGAGTAATAATGTGCAAGGGATGACAGAGCATCAAGTGTAAATATAAACACTCTCAAGTCTCCCAAAGGCACTAGGAGATGTGAACTTACTAACAGTCTGAGTTAATCAGATGTTAAATTTAAGGAGCAGTGAACAGATTTTTCACCTCCGCTTAACTAAAATGGTTACACAACCTTAATGAGACATCCACGTGAATAGCTGCTAAAGCCATGTGATGCTCTAAAGTAATATACCGATACCTATAAAATGCTGCAGCCCAGTGTGAGCTGAAATACATTTTCAAAGACTATAACACATAAAAACTGGAGATGTAGCTTAAAGTCACTACCCACAGGTTGAAAAATTCTCACCAGGGTCCCCTAAGAAAGGACAATCTATCCCATTCTCTTCTCCAGTAGTTTTCTTCTATGCACTTCAGTCCTATTCAAACAAATACTGGGTACTGTAGGCAACCTCAAGAGCTGTTGCTCAGTCTCTATCTTACACAACAAGCCCATTTTGGTGGGAGCTTTTTCAGTACAATGATTGTAAGACATTACTTTTTACTTATGTTTATATATTTGGCCATGTTATTATGATTTCTCATTAAATCGACATAAGCAATGAAAGATAAAAACATTTGTTTCCTGTATTGAAGAAATCTATTCATTATGTATAACACAACCTTGAACACAACTTAATGAACATTATCTTTGTGTGATACCACTTGTGTCTCACAGGTCTGCATTTACAAATAATGAAAGACTAAATGTCTTGCCAGAGACTGGGCAGAATTATGGACAGTTAAAACTATTTTTCAGCATTTATTGTCATTATTGCAATTTAACTTCCTGCAGTGCTCCAGAGTGGATGGTTTGTCTAACTCACCATTAACAAAAGAAAAAAAATTAAAAATGGTATTAAATTGTTCTGTTATACACTAGAACTTCTGATTTGCCTTTCATTGCTTTAAATGAGTAGATCCCATAGTCATGGTATTTTTTTTTTGCATTCAGTTCCAAAACTGCTGAAAATAATTTCTCTTACCATTCAAAGCAGTGAAAAGAATTGACCTATACCAGCTTGAATTTTGTACACCTGTGTTTAAACCCTATGTGTTTGTGGTGCTTATACCAGACATTTCTCATTCATATTGCCAAACCTTGGCTTGCTTTTTCTCAGTGAAGAGTCTTTATCCAGAATCATGACAAAAATCAGTCCTAGTTGAAGGTGTGGTTCAGTATTGCCACTGAGTCCTGGAATTATTCACTCCTGAGGCTTTTTGAACCATCTTTTTCTCTCATTTTGAAGTATAAAAGGAGGTTATAAGGGCTGTGAATGGAGGTTTCTCTAACTGCTCTGAACAGCTCTCACATAAACATCCCTCCTATGATGATGTTTGATTTCATAGTGAAATCGACTGTGTAGAAACATTCAGGGGTAATTAATAAAACTAATTATCTACAGGCATGACTAGAGTAGCTTTTGAGATTTCAGCAAAAGATAAAGCAAATTCCAGAACAAACCTCATTTGCTGAAGAAACTTATGATTCTTACTTCTGGTCAAAATCATGTATCAAAAAGAATATGCTAATGAACACTTGAAGGAAATGAATAAATGTCAACAAGAATTTCTCCCTAAGGAAAATAAATTGTTAAGAAAATACTGAATAGCCTTAATCAGAACAGTCTACTTAATGTAGACACCAACATCCCTTAATCTGCTTTATTTTTCCCAGTTAAACTCTTGTTCTACGGTCATGGTCTTTATCTTGGCATATCCCATGAACTGTGATTTATTAATGCAATCAACAGGTATCTCTGCATCTCAGAGAGTTGCTGTCTGTTCAGAATTAGTCTTTTCTCCTTTCTTATGGATTCCCCCAGCTGAAACACACACAGACACACACAATTTTGTATACTTAAAACTGAGGACTCTGAAACTTGTACAGCTTTTGAAGCAAAAGAAGAGGAAACAATTTTTGCAATATTTTTGCATGCACTGAAATGGACCAATACCATGATTTAATTTTTTTCTGCATACAAATTATGCTTGCCAGGTATTTTTTAAGTGAAGAAAGAAAAGTGAAAGCTCAGGATCTGAGAAATGCAATTCAGAAATAACTTCTTAAGTTAAATCTTATACTGAATTGATATTTGTGCCAATAAGGGAAGATTTAAATCTAAAAGTGAATGGGTGACAACGTATCTTTAAATTAACTAATTCTCTTTTAGTATCAGATCAATGAAATATGTATTAAAGGCACAAGTTTATTGTACAAAAGAAGCCCTACATCAACTGTGCATGGATGTGATGTAGTTTGTTGCATGGCAAGTCAAAGGCACTGGATCTTAGAAAAAGAAATGAACCTCATAAATAGTGCATAATTGCAAGTATGCCATAATTTATTCTGAAGTTAAAAGGTATCACAAACAAAATCACTGTTCACCATCATATTGAATTCTTTTTATCTCCTTATTCTAAACATTGTCACGCCTAATTGCATTTTCAGCAATTTATTTCTTTGTCTCTCCTACCGAATGCATTCAATGTCAGTGTTATTATACCACAGTAAACACTGTGAACTTAAGTTACTGCATTTATTCACACTTACACTCCACAGAATTTGCTGTAGTAGTACATTTAAAAACATAAATGTGTTTTTTTCAACAATTTAGGCTTTTTTGCTCTCGTTATAAATTGCAAGAAGAAAACACAGTGTTCTTAATTTAGCTAACTCATGAAGAATAAAATCTCCACAACATATTCATTGTACGTTCTTTCACAGAGATGTATCTAGCAAGGCAGATGGTGTTTCTCCTGATCCAGAGGGTCTAGTAATTATTATTTGTACTAGCATAACACATGCAAGAAAACATTGGATGTGGCACTTGGTGGCATGGTTTAGCTGATGTCATGGTATTAGGCCATAGGCTAGACTTTATCTCAGAGGTCTTTTCCAGCCTCAATAATTCTGTGATTGTGTGACTGTATCTGCCATAGAGAAAATACAGAGGTACTTGGTATTTTCTACTCATGTGCAAATATCCTCCCCCAAAAGTTCCTGTGCATTTGAATAAGAAATAAACGTTCTTTAATGTGAATGACACTTGTTTAATCATAAGATAAGAGAAACTGATATTGTAGAAAGATATGACCAACAGTAATTCACAGTTTCAGCCAAGGAGAATATTTTAAAATTGTGTAATGAAAAACAAACAAACCCATCCCACAAGTGTTGTATGAAAAAATAGTTGTAACAATGGGTATTCTGAAAAAGGAAAGAAAATTGCTCTGAATAGTAGTGCCACATTTGCTTTTGATTGAAACACACAGAGCATGTATTAGCCAACTGGGAAATCTCAAAACTGAAGCTTAGAAGAGAAAACCAACCTCAGTAGTCTGAAATGTTTTATGGTGAAGTATTACTCTCCAAAACGTCTTCTGAATACAAAACCCATTGATTAACTGAATTTAGAATGGTTTGCTGGGCTGCTTAACCTCTGAGCTGAAGATCTGGACAGGTCAGTGAAGAGTTAGGCCATTGGAATGGTTTGGACAAACCAGTTTTAAAGCAGAGGTCTGTTTGCGAGGAGATACTTCGGTTTTAGCAGATTCACATGAAAGACTCTTCTGTTGAAAGTTGTCCAATAAACTGCACACCAAGATTCCTTTTGAATGGGAAATACTTGTGCTTCCACTCCTGTAATTCAAATATCAGTTCTTGGGTCTACACTATTGACATTTTTGTATCAGGCTGGTACTGCCATGAAAAACTCAAAATTGCAGGAGACATAAATGATTGAGAGGACAGAGACTGTGGAATAAATAAATCAATTACATGTGCATTTGAAAAGTAAAGTCCAATTCTTCTCTTCAAAACTTTCAGTGTCTGTCATTGAACAACAGATTAAGTGCAGGTTAATGAAAGTGAGTATCTCATTAATCAAACAGAACATGAGATATTATTCTCAGTATCACATATAGAAATAATTGTAAGTATTCCTAAAATCCAGTAATGACAAGTTTCCAATAGCCCAAGGTTACCTATACATATGTCACCATTTTATTTGTTTTGCAGGTTTGTTTTCTACAGAATATTGAGAGGAGAATTAGACTGTATTGCTCTTTTAAAATGAAGTATCTGTATATATATTCATTCTCTTTCACAGTGAAAGTACTAAATTGAAAACTTTAAGTGCAGGTGGAAGAAATAAAACTGAAATGAGATCATAAATTGATGTAATAGTCAAAGTGGAGAAAAAGCAAAATAAACTCATATACCAAAACGTAGCAAGAGACAGGTGACAAAAATGTTTATGTCTTTTCCTTTCTTTTAGAAATTAGAACAAGGATTCTGAAAACATATTTTTATTACTTTTTATTTAAAATGCAGTTTGATTTAAGGAACACATCCTCATCAAAACCATTTTCTAATCAGGGTATTAGAAAATTAGAAACTATGTTCTATGCTCTGGGGCCTTAACCGATGTGGCAGTAATGATTCATCATCATCCTAATACAGGTGGTAAGAGAGCTGTGCTCTTCCTTTCCACCTGATAGTGCCATCTAAGAGAAGGACACAAATTTGGAAGACATATGAAGCTGCCAGAAATCAGTAATTCTTTTGTTTCTTTGTAACGTTGCCCAAAGACCAACACACAGGCCATCAGCTAGTCAAATCTTTGGATCTCAATTATTTTGGGGTCTCTTCCAACTTTAATGATTCTACTCCTATGTTTAAATCTTTCTCATTCCCTTCAGGAAAAGCCTTCCAAATAAATCTCCTGGATACAGCATTAAAGTTGAGAAAATAGATGTGTTAAGCAGTACTACTTTTGAAGGAAATACCTATCACACCTAAGGACTTGGAGCATTCAGAGTATGCTTGTGTCAAGCACTTTAAAGTTTATTTCCTGCCCATGACAAAGAAATGCCATAGTTCTCTTGTGACATGAGCATTGGATTGGATAGGATAGTATCTATTATGAACTTTTCAGGACAACAGACACTGAATAGATCAGGCTCTGGAGCATAGAATCATATAACAGCTTGAGCTGGAAGGGAATCTTAAAGGTCATGTAGTTCCAACCCGCCTGCCATTGCAGAGGAAAGAACAGCAGCAGTCACATGAATCATCAGCAAGTCTGAGAAAAAAAAAAAAAAATCAGAAAGGAACTGAGACAGACAATGTTCTTTCAGATCTTCATTTCCTTGGGTTATGCTCTTTCCTTACCCTTAAAATCCTTTACTTCACACTTCTACAAGATGCACTGTATCAAGAAGTAATGCATTTGCCTGTACATCTAATAACAAAAAACTTGCTTTACTTCTACAAAAAAACCTCTCAGGGTCTCTAAAAACACTCTTAGAGTGCTCTTTGAGAGTACAGGGCAGAATTAGCCTTTTCCCAAAGTGTAACTGTGGACAGAACATTCTTTTAAAACATCTCTAGAAGTGGTAATAGCAACTCCATTTCATGTAATAGCCTAGGCTAGAGCACTCACTCAGGAATTGATTTATATGGTTTTAATTCCCTTTACTTCCTGAGGAAATTCAAACTTGTGCCATCCAGCAGCCCACAAAATGTTCCTATCATGGGGTTACCTTGAGTTTAAAGCACTCACCTTGAGGACTCAAGAGACTGAAAGAAGGATTCATGAGTTGCAGTTCCTGTTAGGAGGACTATTCCTATATTAAACTTTTAGCAGTCATGGGTGAAACGTGTATACTAAAATTAAATTAAACATTCAGTGGTCCACAGAAAGGTGATTAAATATTCATTAGGCAGAAGACAGATGGAGAGAACTTCTGCATGACTAAGTACAACTGTCACCTGGTGTGAGTCTACATTCATAAGGAAACTTTTCTGCTCCTAGGCTGAGTGTCCTAGCACCTAATCTTGTTTTTTTTGTTTGTTTGTTTTTGTTGTTTTTTTTTTTCTTTTTGGATCTTGGGTCTTTGGAACACTGGTACTAGATAATGAACAAAACCAGCAGGAAATATTTCCTGAAATAAAACATCAGGCAGCAACAGGAATGGATTGCTTTGCAAGGAGGAAGGTGAGTCAGGGGCTGAGAGACAATCTAGGCAGGTCAGGCACAATGGTTCTGCAGCAAAATCCAGGTAAAGACTGAGGTGAAAGTGGAGCTTGAATGCAGTGCCTCACTTGTTAGTTGACTGATATGAAGCTTACTACATAGGCTGGACCTCAGGTATGACTTATCTCTACAGATTCATATCTGGCTTTGCCTGGTCTGCATCTCCACCACAGACCCTATGTTGCTTTCACTGCTGGATATAGTGGGATGCTGTTCAGACAGACCTGCACTCCCCTTGCAGCTTCAACCTTGCAGGTCTCAGTGGAGCAGGAAGGTCAGGGCCAGGCAGCATGATGTAATCCTTGCATGTAATGCTACTCCAAGGAAAGGACAGTAACACTAATCTTTTCAGTAATTAATAGATTTGACACATATAGTCATGTACTTTAAATATTGTACTGAACAGAGCTTTTTTTGATATGTGCAGAAAATCCTTCTTGGATTCTTCTCGTGGGTGCAGTGGCACCAGTCCAGATCTCAGTGGAACACTAGACAGAACTTCATGTGGATGAAAGCTACATTGTTGGATACTTGTGTCCTTGGTATGTCTGGAAAGGATAACTTTTTCAGAGAAGGCTTCTATAGCTTCTATAACAAGAAAACTGAAAATCAGAATTAGATTTTGACCAATAGAATGATTTAAGTCACGTATGGACATGAAGTAAACTCAATTTTTCAGTGCATGTAACTTCCTTAATTCATAAAGTAAAAGCTTTTTTGTCCTCCTAGAAAGTGGAAAAATGTAACCCCAACCCTATTATAAATTAGAGTGGAAAGAACAACTATATAGCTAATTAAAATAATGTCCCTCATTTATCAACACAGCACTTTTGTCCATGGCTGTTACCATGCTAGGCATATATTCATGCAGTCAGTGAGTGTGAAAACACAGAATCAGAGCTACCCTGAGGTCAGTCACAGAAAAGAAATGGAGAAAAAAAAATAACTGAGAAAGGGAGAAAGCTTATGTCAGACTGCTTTGGCAAACTGCTCCTTGCTCTACCTAACACCCAGGTTTCTCTCATGTATATACAAGTAAGGTATGTCAAAACCAAAAATAAACATGCTCATAAATAGGAGACTTCTGAGTGCTAAGACGCTAAAATGAGGACAGGACCTGGCAGATATCTTTGCCATAAATAAAGGGACAACTAAACCAACCAGATAAGATTAAAAGGAAGAATTATCTCTGTGTAGTCTGCTAACAGGGTTAAAACTGAATACTTGAATAAATTCCCTCCATTCACAAACACATTTGTAATCATTGTTTAAATTAAACATTTTGTTAAATGTACCTCTTTGTAAATATGATAGCAGTGCATTAGTAACTAAAAATAGAAAATATTACAACAGGAGGCAACTGAGTACAAAACAGGTTGTGTAATCGTTAAAGAACTGGAGCTGTATTATGCAGTACTGTGAACTGCACAGTATCTCTACAATAAAGTGATGTTTTCTGATGTTCCTTCTTCTTGATTAAAGGTCAAGCTTTCTGTAGCTTTAGTGAACATGACACTTCAGAATGATTACTAAGTTCTACTGATAGCACTTCTAAAAGCATTCCCATAGAAATCCACTGCAGCAGCAGCAAGAGAAGTGTGACACTACCCTCTGAGATGTTAATCAATGAACCTTTCTACTGTTTTCTTATTAGCTGTAATAACAACAGAGGTCATAGTTCCCTTAACTTCAGTAAAGCCCATGGAAAAATCCTGAGAGGAAAATACAGCAAAATTCTGTCACCTGAAAATTTTGTTCATTCATATTAATCCACAAAGACATCCACACATGCACAAGTGCTGCTCCTACTTAAATCAGTAAGATCTAGGTGAATAAAACAGGGCAGATAAGAGGGTAGAATTTGAATTTAGTTTTATCTCAGCTGGAGTTTTTATAAGCTTTATGAAGAGTGCCTGTAAGATGCAAATAGTAATTAAAAATCAAAAGCAGATGTAGGCATTATGTTTTGTTATTCTGAAAATCACTCAAACTTATATGGATTTTATGGTTTGTATGATCATGCTCCTGTACCTGTGCTACAGAAGCCATGGCTGAAACCTTGGTGTAAAGCAGTCATTAATGATTAGCTTCCAGTAATTTGGATGTCAGAATCATCTTTCTTTATTATTATCTGCCAAACAAGTTAATTATATTTTATCTCCTTGATTTATTCTATAACTCTATAAGTTCCAGAGAAACACTAAAAAACAAATCAAAAACCAAACTAAAACAAACCCAGTAATAAGCACCAATGAAAATTAGTTTGATTTGAAATACTAAAAAAAATCTTCCCTGCTTAGATAAGTGTAAGCTAAGCGCATCTGGAAAATAACAATAAAAAAAAAAAAGATAATTGGTTCAGTAGTGTGGGGTATTTGGAGAATTAGGTAAAGAAATCACTAAAGAAAATATAATTTAATTCTGGTGTCTAGAAATCAGGAGTAAGAAAAATAATAACGAGCCCAATTTCCTAAGTATTTAAGGCTTCCAAAAATAAATGGTTCACTGTTACGACAATGTTAAAATGGAAATATTCGATGAAGCTTAACTACTTTTATGGTTGCAGCATGTTGACCTCTATGAGGAAAACAACACTACTTTGCATAGTACATAGGTACAGGTGTGGAAAATGAGCAGTTAAAATACTGAACTCCAACAATTCCATTCATATGCAATTCTGCTGGATGCCTGACCAGACAATCCCTTACCCACGTGAGCTGTACTTAAACAATTGGGGTAAAGTGGTGGTGGCCTATCCCTTTCTTTTTTGCACTCTTAGAAGTAGATTCACTGATGCAGTATGAATGCTTATAATTTTCCCAAGGAGTTAAAAAACCCTCTTCCTTTAGCAATCTGTTTTCTCTAAGAGGACTTTTGAGTAGAAAATATTTATATTAACCAGGGCTACATCGTTGAGCCTCCACGTCAACAGAATCGTAGAATGCACTGGCTTGGAAGGGACTCTCTCAGGTCGTCTTGTTCAACCCCCTTGCAGCAAGCAGAGAAATCTTTAACTAGATCACATCACAGCCAAAGACTTGTCAGATTTTTATGTCATGAATGAAGTGAATCTGAAGCTGATTGTTTGCTATGGCTAAAACTGGAAAGAAAATTGTATGCATCCACTTATACACCTCACAACACCCCTGTAGTGTTTCATTCTTCATCTGTTTTAATAGTCTGTTCCACAATAACACTATCTCTAGCTTTGCCATGAATTAAAACAAATCTAAATGACTATGCTTTGAGGTTAGGTTAATTTGCATTAAAAATTCATGTTTCTGATCATCTTAATATCAGAGGAAAGAAAAAGAACTTCAGAAGCAGCAGGGGCTCAACCACCACTGCCTTCTCTGAAGTTCTCCACTCTACAGCTGCAAGCTTCTTTTTCCTCTTTAGGGGTGATTACTGATGTTATTATGATGAAGATAATGTATGCTCCAGGGACAGCACTCATCTACCCTGGAAATAGTTTTCTACATATGAAGACAGCATTTTTCTCAAACTGATCACAAACATAAGCCAGTCTTCTAAACCTAACATTCTGATTAAGTGAAAGCAAGGCAAGAATGGGCATTTCAGTCACGTTTTGAACTCTCTTCAGATGAGATGCTTGAACGAGGTTCAGAGCAGCCACAGTGTAGTCCTAATGATACCCAATGTGCAAATTTCCATCCCAGCATGGCACTGGCACAGCTCCAGAGGAGGAACTGCCTAGGTAGCTGCCAGGGCTTGTTGTAGCTTTACTGTACACCCATCATTGTAGTCTAGCAACTGGGCTATCCAAGCATGGGAGCATGGTTGGATAACAAGCACTACTGATGACCATTTGTATGGAAGTCTTCCACTGAAATTACTCTTTCACCATAAATAGAAACTACATTTCTTTAGTTAATTATCTCATTCATCTACCAGTGTGGAGATTGCCTATCATGGGAAGGGTGAGCTTGTTGGTAGTGTATGTAGAAGTCAACATCAAACCCAGAGGTGACAGAGTGGAGAGTCAGCTTGATTTTGTAAAGTGCTCCAAGGCTGGCCTCAAGGTAAATGATATTGTTTAAAGCCCATTATAAACAGCATGAGCAGAGATGTCAGACTGAAGGTGGAACAATTACTGTATTTGTATTCATACACACAATGAAAGTACCCTGAAATATATTTCTTAGTGTTGTAAATGGTTTTCTTTTTGTTAAAAAAAAGAAAAAAAGATCACAAGGAAGGAGGGAAAGACTTGTCCTCAGTTCAGATAATGAAAGGTATTTATACAACTTCAAAGCCCAACAGTTGTGTATTATATTTCTCAGTTGTGAGAAATGGAATAAGGAGAAAATAATATGCAGGTTTTTGACAAAGACAGATTTAAGAGATAATGGAATAGATAAAAAATGTCAAACCCAAAAAAACCCCCAAACAACCCAAAACAAAAACAACCAAACAAAAAGCCAAAACAGAACTAGAAAGAATATCCAGTTGTAGAAAAAAAAAAAAAGAGCTACTTTAAAGTATAACCAGCTACTGAATACATGGTTGCAGAGAACTGATTTCACCTGAAGTTGATACAAACCCTTTTCAATCAGATCAACAGAAGTAGCACGTTTCAGTATACAATAAACACAACAGTATTAGGCAGGTTTTCGAAGAGCTGTTCAAAACCATACTGAAGCAAAAAGGCTAAAATTGATACAGAAGTCCAGAGCCCTAGACAAAACTGAAGTTAACTTAATTTTCTTACTGTATGTGCATGATGCTCTGACAGCTTAGTGGCAGCCTGAGTATACCTGATGGCAGATATTTCCATGCTTATATTTTTTGAAAGCAGCTTAGATGCCTGCTTAAGTAAACACATTTATTTCTCAGACCTGCTATTTAAGAGAAATAAAGCCTCCTTATGACTGGGGAGTTCATTTAGTAGATAAAATAATAAAACATGAACATGTACCTCTTGAATCTATTCTTTGACACAATGTTAGGCATCCATAATGTGGACTGTAGTGAAATGCAAATTATTTAAAATTACCTTATACTCTAGTTGTTATGGAAAGTACATAAAATTGTGCTATCCTTCTACACAACATAAAATACTAATACTCTGTTAGAAACTTTTGCAGAGTTGTGATTGCTATTAAAAAGGCATTCAGGAACACAGGCAACAAAAACTCTTATGTGAGATTTTTGTTAATGTTTACAGTTTTCACGGTAATAACAATGGCACAAAATTAGAATTAATCATTCAGCACAGTCAAAGAAGCATATTTACCATTTCATATCAGGCCAGGTCACGTATGGTTTCTCCACCCATGTGTCTCAAACTTGCATCTTACACCCATACACTTCTCATACAATTCATAGGGAACCTGTGGCACACAAAATTAACTTAGCATGCTGAGCTAGGGAAAGTGTAAGCCACTGTATTGGAAATAAAGAAGATGGAGTAAGACTAAAACGTTTTTTTTTCATCATGGATGGAACTCAGATGTTTCTAAACCAGCTGTTTGCACAGGAGAGGTTGGAGCAGCTAGCCACTTCTCTCAGTATGTTGTGCTGCTGATATCTTTTTTTTTCATAACATACTAACCAAAAGTAAATGAAAGATGCCAGACTTCCAATGGCATTTATGAGAACTGTGCCCTTTACAGTGAGATGTAAGGTAGGCTGAGCCTTCCTTTCTAACTGTGAAACTGAGAACTCTACAGTACTGATGTTTGGAGAGTGCAAGCCAAAACAGGGATCATTCCCCAGCTTTTCCGGAGCAAGAAGTCACAGATTCACAGATTGCATTGGGTTGGAAGGGACCCTCAAAGGTCATCTCATCCAATCCCCCTGCAGTCAGCAGGGACACCTCCAAATTTGATCAGGCTGCCCAGGGCCACATTGAGCCTGATCTTGAATGTCTCCAGGAATGGGACCTCAACCACATGCCTGGGCAACCCATTCTAATACTTCACCACTCTCATTGCAAAGATCTTCCTCCTGATGTCCAACCTAAATCTACACTCAGTAACAGGCACAATTGCCTTTCTTTGAGGAAAACTTGGGTGGTTATATACCTATGTTTAGCCTGTATCTGAGGCTAAACTCTAGCAATTGCTCTAGTTATACTCAGCCCAGAAAAGGTCCATCAGTCACAACACCCAGGAAGGCAGTCCTCAAGAGCAGGAGACAGAAGTGAAGCAGGATCAAGACAAACCCAGTCAAGAAGTGCTATCAAACTTCCCCTTTTATCCTGAGTGTGATGCTGATGGTCTGTGACACACCTGTAGCCAACTGGAATCAGCTGTGCTGGCGACTCAGAGCTGCTAATGGCTGGCAGCCCATGGCTGGCCTGGCATTCTAGCCCAACAAAGCCAGGAGAATATCATTAAACACATAAAACATCTGGGTCTTGTAACAGACACCACTAGGTACATGTGCTGCTGAAAGGTTGCTGTTCTTTTGGAAAGAGAGTGCAGCTGAAACAAAATAGGGGATTAAAAAGCTGTTTTGGATCTCTGCTCTGTTTCCAGTACCCCTGGATGAGCAAAGGCTAAGACATGTAGATAGTTCCTCATTCTCTATTTCTGGAGTTTTCTGAACTTATCAAGAGGATGATCAGACTGCAGCTTGCCCTGCACATGTGTGGCAATGAACTCATTCTCTATGTCTTACTGTCATTTCAGTTAAAATATCCCCTATCAGTTAAGCTTGAGACAGGTGTTAAAGTGACATTCAATATCAACAATAAAAAAGAAAGACAAATCATCACACTATGGCAACTCTTAATACCTTAAATTTGGGGCTTGGTATCTACAAAACGTCTGTTTAAACATGTACAGTAATATTGGAAAAGCAACCAGTCTGTCTGTAACAAAATTCTTTTTCTAATGGAGCTCTCAAAGCTGAGAGCTGACTTTTTGATGTAAATAGGAATCATAAAGTTTTATTGATGACTGACTGGCCTTGTAACGTTACCTTTGCCAAAAACATGAACAGTTGGACAGAATTCAAATGCATGTTCTTTTTCTCATACCTGAGGAACTCCTACTAAGCTACTGGCAAGTGTGATAGTCTGACTTTCTATGATGTAGTATAAAGGACCCAGAATGAAATCAGAATATCACAGTATATTTTATTTTAATCTCCCATTATTTCAGTTGTAATTAATCTAATTTTACAAACTCATACATCACATATTTAAATGGATGAGACTTGAATGAAAACTCCTTAACATCTTCTAGATGGGAAAAGACATGAATAATTTAATTTAGCAAGATTACTGAGGAATCCCCATGAGATCACATGAAGAAAAGAAAGAAGCCTGAAGGATTTTATCATCATATTGTCTTGCACAGCCAGCTTCATAGTTCAAGAAACAGTGGAATTTGAATCATCCACATTAAGACTGAAATTGTAGACTCTTAAAAAGAAATACATACATACATATAACATTATATTATCTACCTGAATAGACTCCACAAGAAATAATCAGTGAGCAGAAAAGGCTCTATTACAGGTATTTAGTTGTAGCCAGTTAGAAATAAACAGACAGCCCAAGAAAGGCTCAGGAATTAATCACAGAGAAGAATTTTTGCTTAATATCCTGAAGAAAACAATAATATTGCATCCTCAAAGCATCATAATTGTCAGGACAATTTCAGGAAGAGAATTATTCTAATCATCACATGTGAGAGCCTTCAAAGGCTGCAGAAGGATTCTCTGGGAGCATGTAGCTCTGTGACTAGCAGAAAGGTAGTTTGTTATATAGGTATAAAATGCTGCAGATAGGGATTCTTCTGACTCAGACCAGTTTCAATGTTTTAATCCACATTGTGGGAAACTAAGGTTCAGATTCCTATAAAAACTATGCAAATTTTTGCAGTCATGAATTCAAGCTTCAACTTGACGTGAATTATAAACTGTAAAATAGCCTGTAAAGATCAAAGAATTTAGGTAATGACTTGTCATAAGTTATTGTGTCACTTCATCCCTTAGAAGCTTACAGATGATGTAGAGAAAGATGTTAACAGATCCTAAAAAGAAGTTGTAGCTGCTAAGTAGTAGCTGAGTAAGCATAAAGATGACTGAATAATCTTGAGCTATGATGACAGGACAGTTGACTCAGCTGATACCACGGTCTGTTTAAATCCTCATATCACATGATGTACATCCCATATGATAAACAGCTGCTACAGCCCATAGCCCTGATACTACACAGACAGTCTACCTGCAGCTCCAGACAAGAGGTAGCTACAATGCTCATGCCAATTGCATTGCAGCAAGACTGCAGTATCAACACCCATTTCCTACAGTGCAACGTGTTAAACATACAACGTGAGTTCAGTTCACATTTCTGAAGATGCATTCCTATCAAACGCTATTACTGCAACATTGATTGAGCAATAAAGGGTTGATACCATCAGTACCAGAGGAAAATTAATGGTCCCATTAACAATTAGAGGCTTTAAAAGGAATAACAGAGATAAGATTTAAGTGTTTAGGGTTTTTTTATTTCATTGTTTTTCTTTCCAACATCTTTGCAAGTCAATGAAAAACTTGTTACTTGTGCTTGGAATTCTAACGAATTTATTCATCTAACTTCTCCTAACTTGTAGGTAAAAAACAGTTTTTTGGTAGACAGTTGTGTTCAGCAAGTCATTAGTACAATGACAAACTAAACAAAAAACTGTCCATCCCTTCTACAAACAATCCAGAAAGATCTTAATGTTCCATTTCATGCTGCAAAGGATATTATCAAATGTGTCAGCACTAGGAATTGCAGTGCTAGCTGATGTTGGATCTCCTCATGAAGAATGCAACTTTGCACAGAGAAGTTAAGCACATTTCTGTGAAAAAACTTAGTGCCAATACTGTCATTGAGATTTTATAAATCAAAAGTTAAAGTCTTCAAATGCAATACAAAATTATAAATCATTAATTCATAAGTTATAATTGTATGCAGAGACCCTTAAATATTTTATATACCATAAATATATATATATCTCCCAGGTTTCTTTCCTGAGCACTCTTGCATTCTCTTGTGCTTCTGTATTTTACTTTTTGCTTCTCTGGGGACTAAGAATGTGCAAAGGATGCAAGAGAAGAGTTTTGGGTTTTTAAACATAACACTGCATACATACATCCATGACTTCAATAAAATTTGACTATAAGTGTTATAATTCAAACAAATGAAATTTTGTATGCATCCCTGAACAAATTTTAAAGGTACAAAACCCAGAGGGACATAGTTCCTAATAGAAGTGCTGACAGAGCCTTATGAACAAGAATAAATTTCAAAGATATTAAGCAAATACCTTTAATCAACAGCCAAATGGTATCATGCTGTGGTAATTATTTCTGGTTGATGATGAGAAGGCTGATTACAATTTCCTCATTAACGTACTTTTCCCCCCTCCCATAAATTTCTGCAGGTTTACATATTTTCTTACTTTGGCAACAGCAATTTTCTTCCTGTAGCAGTGTTTTTGAGTCACAAAACCTATGAAGTCTCATTGCCCACCACTCACACTGAGGAGTCGTCTTTTTTCCCCCACAAACAGGGCCTATTCCAACATTTCTGAAAGAGGATTTAATGTCAAACCATGGTGTGCTACTCTCTCTGTTAAAGCTGTGGTAGTGCTCTAAAGACAAATAAATTGAAACAACCTCCTGCCCACTCTTCTGAAAGATTGTTACAAGGCAGGTGAAATAAATTACATACACCATATACTCTTCTAGAGGGAAAGATTATTTAAGCAAAGATTTTCAGGGTTGTGGGGTTTTTTTTTAGTTAAAAATGTATCCCAGTCTCCCTTAAAAGCAGAAGGAATGGATTGAGGGAGCCCAAGATCTCATAAAAATTGAATATTTTCACCAACTTTAAACATGATCTCAGTCATGAGTCAGTAGGGAACAGCATAAATTTCTGTGAATGTTTTAATCATAACTATTAACATATTCTTTTGCAACAAAAAAAAAAGCAATCTGAGAAGCAGGACTTCAGGTTTCTTTCAGCAGGTTACTAATGTGATTGTGATTACTTAAGCACCAGTTTCTACCTAAGAAAGTTGTATTTATTGCCTGAATAGGATAGAATTCAGTTCTGTTTATCCAAACCTAAGAAGCTAAATAAATTGAGGAAGAAAGGCTTTGGGAAAATAGCAGGATCAATATCCTGTTACACTGACCTCTCTTGCCAATAGGTTTTCTATCTGAATGGGACACAGGTCAGAAGGTTTGGGTGGGGGATGCTGGTGATACCTCCAAGACTCCATTGCCTTCCATGAAGACATACAGACTTATATTGCCAGTCAGGACATAGCATGGCATGGCAGTTTGTATAGAATAGAATGCAGGGAAGGGTCTGCATCCTGCTCACAGGTTCATAGCCCAGGGAAGTGCTCTAGGTCTGACAAAACTGTGTGCACTTGCTTCAGAGTTAAACCCAGTGTTCCTATGGAGAAAGCCCCTGGCAGGTCTGATGTATCCACAAAATGGGCTGTTTAAAGGAAAAAGGAGGCTTCAGAATCAGGCAGTAGGCTGCAGCAAGCGCATAGATCCTTCCCCTGGTGAAAAACTAAATGCTTGCCAAAGCTGTGTGCAGGGTGAGGATCTGATACATCAGGTAGCTGAATTGCAAGAAACGTTTGAATGGCTCTGCAGAATTAGAGGAGCTGAGAGAGACATAGTTTCATAACCGTGTTCCTGTGGTTGACATCACTGAGAATGAGGCACCTCGGACTCACAAAAGCAGAACTCTGTTTCAGCCTTCACTCTCTAGAATCACCATGAGAACCAGCACATCCGTATGAGTAAGAAATCAAGCAAAGGAGATAAGAGACCTGCATTGATGAGCAAGGAGCTTCTGAAGAGACTCAAATGGGGGAAGGAAGATGCAGGCAGTATGCAAGTCATGAAAGGAGAACAGTGCTGTGTTTGCCTCCCTTAGAATAAAGGGTACACATGCTACACATTTAATTTATTTCAGAAATAGTTTGCTTTAAGCCAAAATACAGATTGTGCTTAGTTTTAAAAAGTTTGAGTTCTACCAAGAGGTTTTATATATGTTTAGCTCTAGGCTTCTTTTCCAAAGTTGAAGTAATGTTTTTTTCTTTCTAATAAAAATACTTTGGATTTGAGTTTCTTGTAACTAAGCTTACAGCAATAACTGTCTCAGGGTAGAGAATAGGCCAGAAATATTTAGACCAAAACACTGAACTCCAAGCCAAGAAAGGTCAGGTTTCATTTACATAATTTTATTAAGGTAAATATGATTGGCATTTCCACAAGATTATTAACTTTTCTGGATGCTTTACACTATTTGACTTCATACAAATCTTTCACTTCTAGTATATTTACACCTAGTTTTCATACTGAAAACTTTTTTTGTGCATCTTGCCTATGGTTACATTGTTATTACTATTCATAGCTTAAATTGCTTGAGGATCAGTCAAGATCAGAGTTGTGTTATACCAAGTGAAGCTGGAAAATATACACCAGTAGAGCATCTTCTGCCCTTAGAACATAAGCCAAATCCCATTATAGTCACTGAGACTTTTCCTACTAACTCACTTGATTTTGAATGTGACCTTAAAAAAAAAAAAAAGTTAAAAAAATTGTTGAAACAAACCACCTGTATTTGTTTACAAAGATGAATAAAGAAGTAAAGAGAGATAATCCCCAGATCAGCCAAGAGTTAAGGAATTCAGCATGTGGAAAGTACATGTTCAAGTCTCTTGGTTTCATCCCCGGGGTTTTCATTTTGAAAATTAATTGTAGGCTATTTTTAGCTAATCCTCTTTTATATTTTGTCATGCAGCAAAGGTGGTTTTGCAATGTTTCTTGTATTGCAATAATGTATCTTAAAAATTAATATTTTTCAGAAATGAAATTGATTTTTATTTTTTTTTTACCATGTCTATGTGAGGAAAGGTATAAAACCAAATAAATTCCTTTGGAAACAGTATGCGAGAGAAAAGATTTAAAAATGTACTCTAATAGACTGAAACTTTTATTTCTATGATTTTGGAGACTGAGGAATTTTAAATAACAGATAATGTCAACATGAAAGAGACCGAAAGAAGAGAATTTAACAATAAGCAAAGTGGGTGATAATTAGTCACCAAATAAGAATTCAGATATCTGGCTAAATCAAGAACACAATAGTAAGCATGGGCTAGGCCCCAGCACGTTGCAGTAATTTGTGTCTCTTGGGAATTACCAGGCTGACAACGTTTTCCCAAATATATTACTAATTTGTCAGGATTTTGCACTTGCTCAGAGGTGAAATTCCAAAACACTGGAGGTGACCACTGTCTTTTGGCACTTCCTCATACTGTCCCACACACTCTGCCACTCATAACTATCCAGATCTCCTGGGGGTACTCTTACAAACACCGTTGACAAGACCTGGGACATATTCAGGACACACAGCAACAAGAGTACAGTGGTTTGGTTTCCCCAACAATTCTCAAAAGCTAAAAAGGCATCCTGCCCCGTCCCACACAAAAACGAGGTGAGATTACAAATAAATACAAATAGCAGCTCAACCCAGTGGCTAGTGGCATTATCGTCTTGTAACACAACATTACCCAATATGGCGACATTGCTAGTTTTGAGCTGGTTCCCTGAGCTGATGAGCATCACCACAGGGGGTATAGAGAGTACATAAGGATTACATAGCACAATCATGTAAGCATATGGACCAACATTACAATCATGCACTAACCAGCTAACAAAAGATCATAGAAAAACAGATTCCTTTTGTTTGGGAAAGGCCTTTAAGATCATCCAGTCCAACCGTTCCTTAACTCTACCAAGTCTGGGACTAAACCGTGTCCCTCAGCACCACATCTCTGCCTCTTTAAAAGGCCTCCACAGATGTGATTCAGCCATCTCCCTGGGGAGCCTGTGCCACTGTTCAATAACTCTTTCAGTGGGGAAGTTTCTCCTAATGTCCAGCATAAATATCCTCTGGCGCAACTTGAAACCATTTCCTCTTGTTCTATCACTTATTACTAGGAAGAAGAGACCAACACTCATCCCACTATAACCTCCTTTCAGGGAGTTGCACAGAGCAAAAAGGTCTTCCCTTAGCCTCTCTTTCTCCAGATTAAACAACCCAAGTCTAACAGAACATCACAGAGATAACAGCAACCAGGGAGAACAAAACCAGTAAAGAAATGGTACATACAGCCAGGGACAGAACATGTAGCACTCCCCTCAGTGGCCTGGCTTGTCCTCTCTTCTTGGTGGTGGTGGTGATGTCTCATTAGATTCACCTGGTCAAAACTTCAATTTACCACAGGCAGCCCCACCCCTAGACAGCAGGCATGCCATCAGTATGGTATCAAGTACCCATTGGCTGGTTCAGCTGCCTGTCTTGGCTGTGGCCCCACCCAGCTCCTTGTGAAGGAAAAAACTCCACAACCCCAAAATTTAACCCTATCCCAGGTAAGTGATATCATGGCTGCCTTAAACTGATACATGGGCAATACTGTCAAGTGCCTTTGTTTGCTTTTGTGTTAAGTTGGTCTCTTTACATGAGCACTTTACAAAGGTTTTGAAGAGGGAATCCTTTTTCTGCATATCCCAAAAGATATTTCTCAAGGGTGGCTGTGTATATTACTGAATGACCTATAGGAATGAAAACAAAAAGATATATTTGTGAGAGGATGGCGAAAGGTTTTAAAATGACACAGAAACTGTTTTACTGGAAGTGCTGAAACAGTCCATTTTTAAACACACTGCAAAATACGTTCCTGCTTTTATAAACCAAATATTTTTCATTTTATAGTGAAAATCATTCATTCAACCATTCTTCTGAGACTAAAGTCTGTAAAGCTACCCATCCTCCCATACAGAAACAGCCATTAATGGAGAAGATTCCTTGCTGCAAAGGAAGAGAATAGTCACCTGCACAAGGAATACAGGAGCAGCAAAGGGCCTAAAGTCAAAATAGAAATCAACCTATCTTAATGGCTGTAGAAAAAACACTCCTACACAGTCTCATCCTGTCTTGCTTTTTGCCCAGACTTTCTGCATGGACTATAGTTTGAGCTGAATATGAGAATATCCAGGGTTATTCAGGTCAAGAGGCAAAGGATCTTTTGGATCCTACTTTCTTTTTTCTCATGTCGGTCTCCACTGCTATTGTTTTGAGTTGAAGCATGGTAATGCATAGAGCAGAAAAGAGAAAGGCATTCTAGATATCAATGTTCAGAGAAATATCCTTAATGAGACATTATTTACTGACATTTTCAGGGTGAATTCATTTGTACATCACCCTCTGCTTTACTTCTGCTGGCTTGCCAGTTTATTGCACTGCGGTGGGAGCTGCCTTCTCCAAACCTGCATTTTCTTGCAATTTGGATATAGAATTTTTGATGACTGGTAATGGTAATTCTTACCAGAATTGTCATGAACCATGTGTATTATTATCAAGATCAGAAGTCTTTTTTTTCCCAACTAGACTCATGTTATTAGATGAAGAACAGGGAATTCTAAATGCTTCTTGCCTGTATCCTTTCTTTTTTGAAAATAAAAAAGAAACAACAGGAAAATACTTTTTCAGAAAAACAGTTTCATTATACTTCCACTGGTCAAACAATTTTATTATACTCAAAATGTTTATAAGGATAAAATGGACTATATTTCATTTGAGGAGCTGATAACCTGTCACTAGAGTTATTAATGTTCTAACATTCCAATCAAAATGCAACAAATGGTTATAATTTGTTAGGTGAAGTTCTGCAATACAGCACTTAGAGTGCAAACGATCTAATTATTACAGATAGTCTTGTTCATGACAGTAAAACTTGCTACATATAAACACTGGGCAGTATGTCTGAACATTGTGTAAATATACCAGATGGACAACATCCCTAGTTAGGGGAAGGATTGTGTGCTTTCTTCCTCTTCTACAATGCTTGGGAGAACCCCACTCAGTAGAACACCAAATGCAGGGACCTCAAAGTAAGAGATAAAAGCACACTATCAGGTGACTGAAAAAGGAAAACTGAAAATAAAATTGGATTAAAATTGTTTTCTGACTTGATATATTTACTGATGGCATTATCTACGGGATGTAGTAATACTGCTAATCAAAATACAATCACATCATGACGAAAGTAAGGTTTTAGATGTTTCAGACTCTGAGTGATTTTGGTTTGTGTACCAGCTGGTCTGTTTTTTCACCAAGGAAGGAAGGAAGGAAGGAATTAGGGAGGAAGGCAAGAAGGAAGGCAGGCAGGGAGGGAGGAAGGAAGGGAAAGAAAGCAAGACAAAAAGACAGACAGAAAGAAAAGAAACAAAGAATGTCCTTTGTATTTACTTATAAAATACGTATAGATTCAAACATAATGATGAGAACATCATAAAACCCCAGAAAGAAAGATGGATGCCATAGCAATTTTGTCATTCTTGTTTTTAATGACTTATCTCTGCCCAATTTGGTAGTGGAGTTAATTGTTTCAGTCTGGGCTTTTGATTAAGATTTATTCTTATTCAATGAAAAGAATAGGAAATTCACCTAAGAGATCATATTTTCTGGGTAAGAAATTAATGAATTTTAGACAATGAGAAATTTAAAGGGCTGATTGCCCTACTGAGAGACAAATTTTATGTAGTGAGCACTGAAAAGGATTTTGTTGTAGTTAAGATGAATGATGAATGATTTTTTTCTTTGCCAGCATCTAGCTGTTTGTTCTAGTCTGGCACAAAGGTATTCCCAATTTAACAGCTTTTCTCTTCAGTCTTGTGCAGGCCTTGCACAGTTGCTATGCACCCTGCTGACAATTTGATTCATATATGTGTAACACTGGCAATTAAATGTGTGGTTTCCGCTGGCACTCCAGGGAATATTATGTGAATTCATAGTGATATTCCCGGAGTCAAGGAATTCTCCTGTTAAAGGTGATTTAAATTGTTTTCATTATCTGTCAAACATAGCAAAGCCCTAGCCAATTCAAAAGCCAATTCAATTAGTTTCCTTACACTTATGGTCTTCAAAAAATCATAATGTAGTTAAA
Source organism: Indicator indicator (assembly GCF_027791375.1). Lineage (NCBI taxonomy): Eukaryota > Metazoa > Chordata > Aves > Piciformes > Indicatoridae > Indicator > Indicator indicator. The sequence goes on along the minus strand of NC_072021.1, from coordinate 26,986,043 downwards.
GGCCCTGTTCATCAGACAGATCAGTTGCAGTTGAGCTACTAAGTATCTATGGACCATAAAGTTACCTTTCTGAGCTGAGCTACTGGGTAACAAGTGTGTGAGTTATTTTAAACCAAAATCCTATAGAATGGCTATTTCAAATGACAGATGAGTAGGTGCTTCTAGTTTTCAGGAATCTCAAAGCAATAATTTTCCTGAGGGAAAACCCCCTTTTTTTTTTTTTTTTTTTTTTTTGCAAGGTCATTCTTAATAAAAAAGACTTGGGGGGTGAGTTGTCTGTTTTGCTGTTGTTGTTTCCTTTTTTTTTCAGTTTGGTGGGGCTTTTGGTTAGTTGCTTTTTTTAATAGAACTGAAAAAAAAGCTTACTTTTGAGCAACACAGTGATATGTACAGCTGAAAACATATATTTAGAGGTAACTTGTAAGTAATGTGGGAACACGACAAATAAAAATATGTGCTCAGAACATCTGTGCCTAGTCAACTATCTCATATAAAGTCAGGTATATGAATATATTTGACAAGGATGTATTATGAATGGAAAATTGATTAGAAAAAGGGTTATTTTTCCTTCAAAACTTCATCTTTGCAGTGCTGTTGAAGCTGACTTCAAGTAAGGAAACAATCTAAAAGGTGTAAATATAATAAAGCATGATGAGCCATGTAATGTGCCACTCATTTTTATTGCCCAAGGGATATCATGCACAATGTACTTTTCTGTTGCTCATAATTTATATGATTTGCTCTAATTTATTCTGCTGTGCATACATCTGGCAGTCTTCTATTGCACCGTTTTCCCTGTTTCTTTCCTTTCCCCTCTTCTCTTTCAAAGGCTAGTGGGAATTAACTGACAGCTTTTGGCACCACTTATGACGAAGTGATGTGTCTGGCTGTTAACAATCATTAATTTCTTAATTTCAGGCATTAGAATGTGACCAGGCAAAAAAGTCAAGGATCAAACCCCTCAAAAAGTAATGTGAATGACTAGGGAAAAAACATTTCCAATCCACTATTGAACTGCATTCACAGACAATTTCTAAAACTTCCTTGAAATCTTACTCAAATTGTTGGTGTTTGTGTTGTTTTTTTTAAACAAAAAGACAAAAAACCCCAAAGTCTTACTTAACCATTTTCTAACTTGAGAACTATTTTTCTTAAACATAAGACCAAACTTTGAGAACACTTATATTAGTCAGACTAGAAAGGTTGACACTTAAAACATCACATTTTGAGATATTTTATGTACAAGTGATGAAATACAGCTCAACTTAAAAGCAAAATATAATTACATTGATAAGAAAAGTCTCCTTGTACAGTTTCACATGTATTGCAGGTTTATCTGAAATATTGGAACACCTTCATAATCAAGGAGAGGATATGTGGTGTTGTAAACACTAAATTCTGAGTGAGAAACACCTGAAAAAAAATTAAAATGTGTTGCTCAGAAGGATAACAGAACCCAGTCAGGGATCAAGGCAACTAAATGTCAAGTGCTGAGCAAAATCATATCATGCAGTGGTCACTACAGCTCCTGTATCTTATTTTATTAGGTCTTGAATTAGAAAAGAATGAATAGGGGAGTGGCTTTTCATACCTGAGCAATTTTATTGAATTCAATGACATGATTTATCTTAGGAAAATTAAGATTAATTGTGAATATTCACAACAAAAAGCTTATGTTTACACAATACAGAGGACTAAAACAAAAAAGTAAAAAAAAAAAAACCCAAACCCCAAACATTGTCAGAAGAAATTGCAATAATTTCACTCCAAAATAATAGCTATTATGTATCAGGGAGTGGTGGACTATACTTGGAAATTAAATGCTCTGCTCTGATGCAGAAAATGACACATTCGTAAACAGATTATACCTAACACTGGATATAGGGGAGGAATAGTTTGAAAGAATTTTGTTTTTAGGCTTGCAAAGGACGAAAACTAAGTTGGAAACCAGTAAAAGCTGCTCAATGTTTGTTTGTTTGTCTTTTTTGTTTTGGTTTTCCCTTATAGTTCACTATTTCCAAACCTGGGATAATGAATAAATTTAATTAAGCTAGATATTAGCAATGTCAATGATTATGAAAGCTATTTTATCATTTCAATGAGTGACATGATTTGAGTTTGCCCCAAGATTCAAACAGAGAAAATGTAGATTCATTGTGAAAGCTGCTTATTATAGACTTATATTCATGATATATATGCTGATAAAAAAGAACATAGTTCTTTATAAAGAAGGTGTCTTTTACATAGACAAAAATACCCTTAAAATGGTTTTATTTTACTTGGTCTTGCAATTGTAAGTTGTTACACAAAAATGACAATACACCTTACCAGAGATCAGAATAAGAATGCTTACATTTGACATAATTTTCTGATCTGGTATACCAAGCTGTGGTTCTGATTGAGAAGAATGAGCCATTTTTGTGAAATATCTCTTGATCTCAGTTAATCATTCATATTGGCTGGCTCTGCAATGTTTCATAATTTACACACTGTGCAGAAAAAAAGAAAGGTGCTTGTTTCATTTCTCTAGGTGCATAATGGATGAGAACTGGAACGATTCAGGTGAATGGACACTAGAGGGATGCTATCCTGCTGTAATACATTACAGCTACCCTGCACCTAATAGAACAGGAACAATGTGCCATTGTCCAAAGTTGGAATTTAAGCTTTAGTAAAATTCATCAAGTATATCAAGTGCTTCCCATAAAAGCAGACACAAGGTAGTTATCTTCTATCGACCAACATAAATCAGACTGGAAGTGCAGCTCCCTGCTTTTCGAATGATGTTTTGGTTCACAGCATCCCACCACACCTTGATTCTTAAAAGGCACTATCTATTACATCTGTTATTAAAAATATAAAACCCACCACCAGGGAAAAACTCAAAGCTCATTGCACCATCTAACTCATCCTCTCCTTGGCTGCTGAATTAAAGACTTTTTCAGAATATATCTAGCCTGTTGCTGCAATAAAAAGGTTGCTTCAATATTTGTTACTTTGTAAGGTGAGAGTGGCACAAATTATGATAAAAATTTTCTTTCCCCTCTCCCCCCTTTATTCACAATTTTGAATATTAATTTCCTTTTTTTTTTTTATTCTTTTGAAGTTCAGTATTTTTATCCTTCAGTGAAATTATTCCATGTTAAAATAAGGTAAATCAGTGAAAGAAAAGAAGACAGCTGTGGATACCCTCCTTCACACTGAATATTGCATTTTTTGAACAGCCTCTGCATTGCCACTGTGATTACTGGATTAAGATCCTGCTACACCACACTACAACTGTCAAATCCTACCCAGCAGACATCAAGTGCAAAATTGTTATTCTGTATATCTAAATTAGAAGTCAGATAGAAAAATGTCTTTTTCTTTAAAAATACTTTGTGTTTTTAATGTTCTTATGATTTTCAGATCCCTTTGCTATTCATCTGCCCACCTGAGGACCCTCTGTTTTGCCTCTCAGCTGTGCTTGTTTTAACTATTATTTTTTTTTCTGCCCTGCTGATACTTCTTTTTACTTTTTATGCTGTTCCATACATGCATATTTGTGTCCAAAGGAACTCTTCCTCAAAAGCTAGCATGTTGCAACTTGAACTTCCACCTCCATTTAGGTATTTACGATGCTGGAAATAATAAGCCTAGCTGTGGGTTTGCTAATGAGTTAAAACTAGAGTCATACCAGATGGACTGCCATTTCCTGACTTGCCTGTGTTATAACAACTCCAAACTGAATCTTCTAGGTGCTCCTGCAATGCAGGTAGCAGCCTGTCCTGGAGCTACTTGATACCAACATGAACACAGTTCCCAGACAGGAGACTTTGCAGGAACAGGCTGAGCCCTAAGGATTTATAATGAGTCCATACTATTTCCTCCCTTCATGAATGAACTAAATAGTTCACATTGAAAGTCATCACTCTGTCAACTCAGGGCAAGTTAAAGTGAAATGCAATCAAGGGAAGCAACAAATCAAAATGGTAGAAAGAAGTAGGAGAAGTGAAAAAACTGAAGACAGTTAAACTGTGACAGAATTGATTAAATGGATTTTGCAAAATAAAAATGAGAAAAATGAATAAGGAAAACCAATGTTGTGATGAAGTGTATCTACACTACACGGCTGAGAGAGTGTGTTGGATGCATTAGTAAAAGTAATTTTAGTAATTATTTTTAATAATTTATTTTGCAATATTTGAATATTTTTTATAATCAAAGAACATCATAGTCTTTTTGCACCATCTTTGTTAATTACTAGCTACAAGGTTAGATTTGCATTTGAACTCAGTAGTGAAGAAAGGACAGACAGGGAGAGAGAGAACATGGAAATGGTACATTTTGGACTGAGCCAAAAAAAAATAAGTGATATGATATATTAGTAATAAATGCATTCAGGGTGAATGAGAAGGGACAGGAACTGGGTAAAGTAACACAGAAGGAAAAGAAAATATTAGTAGAGGTGGCAAGGTGATTCTAAAGAAAGCAGGGGATGACCTGACTAAGAAATGAATATTTAAAATAATAATAATAAAAAATAAGGTAGGATATAGAAGATGCAACGTAATTCTAGCAAAACTGCTGAATCACCTTCATTAGCTGAATTCAATGGTAATACAGCATTTCATATGAGGAAAGAATATGCAGAAAAGCAGGTTTGGACAAACTGACCAAACAATAGCATTCCAAGGGCTAGAATCTATAAACTATTAGATGCAAATATCATGTTTGTTATAATCCGCTAGAGATTCTCCTTCTATTTCTAGGATGAAAACCAAGATAAAAGGACTGTGGCTTAATTAGGGCATGAATTTATTAGCTCAGTTCTTGTGGGAACTCTCTGGCAATAAATTGCACAGCATACATCAAGACACCTTCCCTAATTGTTTTCACATACTAGAGATATTTCTTCAGCTATCCTTTCTTCCTTAATCCTATCCATATTTCTTTACTGACACTCAACTGCCTGCCCTTTTTACAGAAGTGTTATAAAGTGTAAGAAGAAGAATCCACTCTTGTTACTGTAGACAGCATAATAGAACTTGGTTCTCAGCTCTGGGATATCCCTTGATCTCCATCCATTTTCCAACTCTGATTAATCATGCATTAGAGCACCTGTAGAACCAACAAATGCTTTGGGCTCTTGCTTCAAATAAGCTTTTAGATAAGATCTACTGTCTGACACCTCCTCCTATTTCAAATTAACTTTTCAGATGCCTTAACAATTTCCTTCCAAATTCAATCATCCTCATCCCTGAATAACCAATGTATCAAACATGATATTTTTGGTGGACGTCCATTAATCTTCCTGCTCCTAATAACAGACATGTTATCTGGCCTTGTCAACCCTGGAGATAACTCACCATATCCTTTCTGAAAACTGTAGCCTCTGGGAACAACTGGTGCCAAGGAAAATGTCCCTGACCTGTTCTCTCTTTATATTTTTTCCCCAGTTTATACTGATCCTTTAAAAAAATCTCTACAGCTGTGTTGTGCAATTTCAGGAGTCTGCCTTAGCAAATGGAGCAGGGTCAGCTTTAGCTTTGTCTTGCAAAATCTGTGGAAAGCTGGAGACATGGAGGAAGTGGCCACATATACTATGCAGTGTAAAGCATTGCCCCTTCACATTCAGCTACCAGGCAGCATGACTTGGTTTCTTCACCCTCTCAGCTCAATTCTGAGGGTGAAATGATAGGGCTGTTGTGTTTAGACCACGTGAGTACTGCTGTGAGTGCCCACTAAGGCATAGTTTGTTCACAGAGCTAAGTAAAACACAGGGGAAAAGGATTTAACCTCCATATATTAAAAAATTAAAACATCAACTGTGGTGTCAGAAGTGACTATATATTAAGGTACCATTAAAATAAAGTTATAAAGGTAAAGATACTGTTCATGTTCTCACCAAACTGATCACGCAGAGTTATCCAGATACTGCCACGTGATTGCCTCTGCTCTCTGTTTTGGTTTGACCTATTCTGGAATGGCCTCCTTGGAGCACGTCTGTTCCTAACAGCTGAAACTTGTATCCATCTGGAGGAAGAGGAATCAGAATCATCCCCCTTCATCAAGTTGGATATGGAGGTTTTAAATTCCTCCTTCAGCTCTTTCATGCAATTCTTTATTTCTCCAGACAAAGTTTCAATGGCTGAAAAAAAGGAAGTACGTGCAAGACTATCCTCCAATTGCCTCATTTGGTCGGTGAAATAGCCAACAGTGGGAGGCACTCCACCATAATTTCTTGCCACAATCCTGCTTGCCAGAATAGTAGCATAATTAGGAGGAGCAAGCTTAATGAGCTTTTTGGCAAGGCCTGTTCCAACAGGAATTTCATCAGGATTCAGAGTCTTATGATCTCCATACATTACTTCTCTCACAGCAAACTCTCTCAGACGCTTGATTCCCTGAGCTATTGTGGTCCAAGGCTTAGGGTTCCATGGTAAATCATCTCTGCTGGGGTACCTCAGCGAGACTGCCAGTAGGAGGCGTGCCCACAGAGAAGCTTTACCAATGCACTTGCCTAGGTGCCTGTCTATGCCTGTATCCTTTGAGAGCATCCCCAACTGAGAGGCCGACTTGTCGCCTACCACCAATGCTGGGGCTCCCATATCAAAACACCTGGCTAGCCAAGACAGGACTGGCTCGTTATCTCCTCTGATGTAATCCTTCCTCACATGTCTAATTTCCTGTCTGGGTGCATTAGCTGACTGTATGTCATCCTCATCATCATCATCATCATCATCCTGAGGTCGCTGTCCCCATAATCCTATTTTAATCCTCCGTTGAATTTCCTTGAGTTCAGAGGCACTGCCTGCAGTTGCTAATTCAGCAGGGTCTACATCTCCATCATCCATGTGGGGTCTCAAGAGGTCTACCAGAGTTTTAAGGCTAACCCTCTCTTCCTCATCAGAAGGATCTTTCTTAAGAGAGGGACCCTGAGTAGAAGGACCCTCATCTCCATCTGCACCATCTTCTGCAGCATCTGCATCTCCTCCTGCAGCTCCTTTACGCTTTCTGGTTACAGTGGCCACCAAATTTACTGGCTTGGATTTCACATTCACAGCAGAGTTGGAAGAGCAAGTAGCCTTATGTCTTTCCTGACACAGTGCTATCAGTAGCCATATGATTATTCCAAGAAGCAACAAAATTAAGGCAAGCACAAGATATCTAGGGTACCACTGGTTCCAAAGACCCTCTGTAGTTGTAAGAGGAGTAACAAACTCATATGTGTCTGCTAGCAGATCCATAGTTGAGTTACCATAGCTTCTTAGCCCAATAAGACCACAACAGAATTCACTAACATTCAGTAACTTGTTCTTAACCCAAAGAAACGACTTATATGCCACATATCTCACAATCTTGTCTATCATGCAGGAAATGGCCCATCTGTAGACAATCACACTGATAACAGAGGAAATAAAATTACTCAAAATCCAAAACAGCTTCATTTTGCTTCCTAATCTGAGCAGAAATAAATCACAAGCAATCGAGCCCCACGTTGGGCGCCAAAAATAAAAAGTGTGTCGGTGTGAGCTGAAATTCCCCCCCCACCGACAATAACCAGGCTAGCTCAGTCTGGAAGCAAATGAAAAGCTGTATTTACAAGCAGAGTCTAAAATCTACAATGAAATGCAATGAATATGTACAAATATACAAAATTCACAACATTCACAAATATATACAATCAACAGAAAAAGCACAATCGATCTCCCTTTGCTTCCCCCCAAGGGGATCCTCCCAAAGGGGCCTCCCTCTCCCAGGAGCTTCCCCCCCAGACCCCCCTGGACAGAGAAGCAGAGTTAGTTAAGCAGAAAGTTGTTAACTTAGCTGCCAAGGTCAGTGTGTTATCTTCAGCCAGAAGAGAAGAAGAAACAGCAGCCAGACAGCCCAGCAACTGCCCCCACTGCCGAACGCAGAATGTGCCGAGTGCCTACTTTGTTCTGGGTAATAGTTCTTAAACATTTCTATCTATCCAATGGAAGTGTTTAGAACAATCGTTAATTTGCTTTCTTACACCCAATAGTGACTTATTTACATTCTTTCACTTTCTCTGTTCTGAACTTTGCAAGGAAAAATTAAAAAGACAGTTTCAAACCACTACAGATACCAATTTGGATTTGCTGCTGTGATACAGGTATAATAAAATCTGGAATGAATAAAACCTCCTGTTTCTGTTGGTGAACTATGGTAACAGGCAGTGAACTTAAATATCTTTTTTTTTTTTTTGAGGCATTTCTCCCTTAAATGAATGGAAAAACCCCTACATTGATGATTTTAAAGGTCTTTTTCCAACTGAAACAATTCTAATTCTATGATTCTACATTTTTGGTCCTTCATTATTCCTCTAAAGTCTTTAAAATCTTCAAATAACAGCTGATTTGAAATAACGAACCATGTTTAAATAGACCAGATATCTATTCTCAGGATCCCAATTCAATATTGCAGAACACATTCCATAGTTCTCAAGTACTCTCATGTTTTTCATGCATTGGTAGATAAAGCCTCAGTACTCCCATCTATAAGAAACTAGTTCTACCTGGCAGAGGATAAATGCTCCTTCCATGATGGCTGAAGTTACTGTTCCTAGCACCAATCTCTATTACTCCTAAAAGCTTTGTCTTTCTCTTTAATAATTTTGGTTTCTTTTGTTTTATTTCCCTCTTCTGTCTGGCCTGTGCAGTAATACTGCCTTGCTCAGATGCCTTTGATTGAATAATTTATCTCTCACATGAGAGATTACATTTTCTTCAATGTTGGTTTCTTTTGCTCACAGTGATCCCTACCAAAGCATACTTTGTTGTCTTGTTTTGTTTTCCTGTCTTTTAAATTTTCTTTATTTTGGTTTTCATTCTGCTTTTCTTTGGAACATGATGAATTACTGGTCCTATTTTTACTCAAGAACTGTCTTTTCTTATATGCTTAGTCCATAATCTCACTCAGATGGACTTTTTACTTTAATAACTTTTTGATGCAACCTAAGTAAGTTAAAAAATAGTTCTCCAGGTTGTCTTAATCTCTACTTGTCATAGATATATTCTACAGACAATAAAGTGGCTCAGATCTCCTGTGGCCTTTATAAATAGACTTCTATAAATCTGATCTGTGTGCTTGTCTTGGGCATTTGAGAAGTATTTACCTTAAGGCAGAAATATAGCCCTGTGCCTCCTATGTGAACTTTCACCTATAGCCAGTGAAAGAGTGAGAAAAGTGTCTTTAAAAACAAAACAGAACAAAATTAAAAAAAAAAAAGAACACCCCAAACTACTGCACAAAATTTCTTCCTGGATGTGCTCAGGCAACAGCAGAAATCTGTCCTTTCATCCATGACAGACTGGGGCTACAGAACTAATTCTGTCAAGGTGGACAAGTTATCCATGGGTCAGCAATGTGCCCTTATGGCCAAGAATACCAATGGGATCCTGGGGTGCACTAAGAGAAGTGTGTCCAGCAGAGCCAGGGAGGTTCTCCTCCCCCTCTACTATGCCCTGGTGAGACCTCACCTGGAATACTGCATCCAGTTTTGGGCTCCCCAGTTCAAGAGGGACAAGGATCTGCTGGAGAGAGTTCAACAGAGAGCTATCAGGATGATTAAGGGACTGGAGCATGTGCCCTATGAGGAGAGGCTGAGAGCCCTGGGGCTTTTTAGTCTGGAGAAGAGAAGACTGAGAGGGAATTTAATAAATGTTTATAAATATCTGAGGGCTGAGTGTCAAGAGGGAGGGGACAGGCTCTGTTCAGTTGCACCCTGTGACAGGACAAGGGGTAATGGATATAAACTACAACACAGGAGGTTCCACCTCAACATGAGGAGGAACTTTTTCACTGTGAGGGTCACAGAGCACTGGAATGGGCTGCCCAGAGAGGTTGTGGAATCTCCTTCTCTGGAGACTTTCAAGACCCATCTGGATGTGCTCCTGTGTGACCTGTGCTGGATTCTATGGTCCTGCTCTGGCTGGGGGTTTGGACTTGATGATCTCGAAGGTCCCTTCCAACCCCTAACATCCTGGGATCCTATGATCTACAGATCTCTTGTGAGACTAGCAAAGAATTTTGAAGTGTTATAAGGTAGGACTGCTATGAGGGCCTATGCCTCACAGCAAACACTTCAACCAGCATCCAAAGCTTTAAGCATCTTTTAGAAAGTCAATGAATTTTAGGATAAAAGAAAGTTTGTTTGAACCTCTGCTTTTAGACTGGCAGAAGGCAGCTCTTTGACTTGTCATAGCCATAAAGTTTAAGGTGCTACAGGTGCTACTACATAGAAGAAACCCAATTATCCTCAGTTGGAGAAAGTATTGGAATATTTCTAGAAAACATTTGCTTTTCAGGGTTTAGAATTAAATATTCTTTCTGAAAAAAAATATTGTTTCAGAAAATATGTCAGCACTGTGTCGGTGGTGCTCTTTGACTCACAGCTTTTGTGTGTCTGTTGTGAGGTTATCTCATCATAGAAATGTCAATATTGTAGATTTTAAATTACAAAGTATGGACACAGCAATGTCTCACAGCATTAATGACTCCAGTATAATGCTACTTGAAACTAGATAGTATCAAGTGTTCTGACACATCTCTTCCACAGCCATCCCACGCTCTGACACATTTTGTGAGCTTCATGGCATGTGGCAGACGGTAATGCTTAGTGTGGAGAGAAACCTCCTACAGATCTCTACAGTGTTTTACAGTCTGAGGGAAGGTGTGTAACTGCCCCTGTAAAACACCCATCTGTCGAGGTGATGTATTATCTCTAAATTATTTTTCTACAGTGATGAAATTAATACAAGTTGTTAAAATTGGAAAACCTCAAATATTTTTTTTTTGCCCATTGTTTTTTCTCTGTTTCTTCAAAGCTTCTTAATTGCATTGATAATCAATAGCCTAGGACAAGCAATGGACTGTTGCTAGTTCAGAAAAACATTCTGGGTGTGAATCATGAAGTGCTGCTGTGGTAGAGTATCGTTATTGGCAGATTTCACAGCAGTTGTTTGTTCATAAAGTAGTTAGAACCATTCACACATAGAACATCCATTTGTGGAGATATTAACTACTCCTGAAAATTATGGATGTTGGTAGTGCTTTCACCAGCTCATGGTATCATGAAAGTGAAAACTGGCCTCATTCCAATGTATCCTCAATAACATACTCAAAGGATACTGCATGCTTTGTAGTCCAAATATGGACGTTGAAAGAAAACCTCTTATGCCATAAACAGGGTTTTTAGAGGGGATTCTGCCTATATCGCAGGTTCTGCCATTAAAATCCTTTCTTTTATGTTTGTCTTAAATGAAAAAGGAAAGTTATCAGAAAATACAAGTTAAGACTGATTGGCTGAAGCTGAGCCTCTAGAGATTAGTCATCATTAGGCAAAATGAAATATTTAAACTGCCTTGAAACTGCCAGGGTCAGGGAGAGTTTCAGGAATCAGTTCACCTGTGCATTTGTTGACACAGCACTTTGTTCCTTCATGCAACAATGTGTACAAGGGGAAATTAGACAATAAATAATATTTGACTTTAATCTGATTTGCACAAAGCATAATATTATGTATTCCCTCCCTTCATTTATCTTATCTGATTTCATCCTAAACTTACAGCTGTTATTTAGTTTCTCCTACACGCTGTTTAAACAGATTGAATTAGTCAAGAATGTTGGGACTAGTTGATGAGTTAAGACAAATGATATATATTCACACCAGAAAAGAAATTTTAAAATGCCAGCTAATGTACAGCTAGAAAAACATTTTTGTCATCAAGTAATAAGTGTAAGTAGATTGGATATGTGTCAAGATGAGTTTAAAGAAATTGAAAAACAAATTATCATCAGAGGCAATTGTGTGGGAGGTATAGCACATCTCATATAGAACAGAAGATTAAAGAACTTAAGAAGAATAAGTGGGGTGTTAAGAGAAATGTACCTAGTAAATATCACAAGTACATCACAGCTCAGATAAATATTATCTCTCACTTACATAGGATTCAGAAGATCAACAAGAAAAGATCTATATCTTAAAAATACTGAACAAGAATAAGCAAATGTTGTCATGGGTAGAACTTGACCTCAGAAATAACAATACTTTTCATTTATTTTAAATTCACAAAGGAATGTGAAGGAAGAGGTCATAGAATCATAGGAAGTTTGGGTTGGAAGAAATGTTAAGTTCATCTAGTTCCAACATCCCTGACATGGACAGGGATGCCTCCTACTAGACCAGGTCACTCAAGGCCCCATTCAACCTGACTTTCAACACTTCCAGGCTTGGAGCCACCACAACTGCTCTGGACAACCTATTCCAGTGCCTCACCAATCTTATGGTGAAGAATTTCTTCCTAATGTCTAAAGTAAACGCAGCTTCTTCTGTTTTGAAGCCATTGACCCTTGCCGTATCACTATAAGCCTTTGCAAAAAATCCCTCTCGAGATTCTGGAAGTAGTGCTAGATGTGCCTTTGGTGAAGTAGAAAGAATACGAGGGAAAAATTGCATCAAAAGTTGATTAATAATAATAAATTGTGATCAATTAAAATTAGTCAAAACTACCATGTCAGGTTTGGTTTGTCCACTGCTAGTGAGTACTATGCAACGGTGTAAATATAATCCTGTCTCTAGAGCTCACGATTCATGCCTTCAGCCCATCCTGACAATGACACAATTGTAAGAGTTTTTTTCTATTCTTCAGACACTTCCAGATCATGGAAGCATGACAAATACCTTGTTTTTTAAGGAATAGATTGTTAGAGGAATAAGATTTTTTTCTTAGGAGCTTACAACAAAAAGCAAACCCACAAGAATTCAGTTTAGTCAAACTCATACAGGGCTCCTTCATCTAAGGGAAATACTTAATCCATCTTTCCTTCTCACTGTAGCCCAAATCCTGATTTCATTACAAAAAACAATCTAGGAGAATATGGTGATAGTGGTATTTTTTTTATCAGTTATAGTAGCCATAGTCCTGTTTTATTTTTTTGTTTGTTTGAATTATTCTAAATTATCAAACATCACAGCACCTAGAAATTCAAAGGTTCTGAATTGCTGTTGCTAGGTCATGAGATGATAGGTATCATCTCTCAGATGAGACCTGAATTATCTGCAGGCACTTCACTTGTGTCACCATGGCCTGGATAAATATTCTGCATGATAAAATGAGTCGAAGCATTTTGTCAGAACTGTGATTGTGTTCTGTGGTGACCCAATCAAAGCCAAGAAATGATGGAAATGATTACCTCTACTTGAAAGTCATACTTATAGTTAAAGTGAAAATAAGAATGTGTACTTGACAAAATGCAAGATATCTCACTTCAGCTGTATGAGGTAACTTGACTCAACAGTGTTATGTGGTTGTCTGTTTGGCATAGGAATGGTCAACAGGTAGAAGATAAAGAAAAAATGGATCTATGAGGTTATAGGAGGGAGGTATATTTCTAGTATGGTGAAAACATGATGGGCTGTAATATTTTGGTTTGTAACTCATGAAATGGGTCAAGCATTACTTCTGTACAGGCTGTTCTCTATCTGGCTCTATACGTCTATAGGCTCTGCTCTATATGCCTTATGAGGACAGAGAGAGTTGGGGCTATTCAGTCTGGAGAAGAAAAGGCTCCGAGGTGACCTTATTGTGGTTTTCCAGTATCTGAAGGGGGCCTACAAGAAAGCTGGGGAGGGACTTTTTAGGGTGTCAGGTAATGATAGGACTAGGGGCAATGGAACAAAATTAGAAATGAGTAGATTCAGATTGGATGTCAGGAAGAAATGCTTCACCATGAGGGTGGTGAGACACTGAAACAGGTTGCCCAGGGAGATGGTGGAAGCCACATCCCTGGAAGTTTTTAAGGCCAGGCTGGATGTGGCTCTGAGCAACCTGATCTAGTGTGAGGTGTCCCTGCCATGGCAGGGGAGTTGAAACTAGATGATCCTTGGGGTCCCTTCCAACCCTAACAATTCTATGATTCTATGATATACACATGTGGGAACCAAGAGGTGGCAGATAATAAGAATGTCAAGCTGACTTTCAGATTCCATGGGAAAGCATAGCGACACCTGAAAACTGTATTGCAGGAGTGCATAAAAAGCAGCCTGGGAGAGCCACCTGTGAGGGTGAGAGAAGGAGTGTGTTTAATAAACAGAAAAATCTGAAAGTCAGGAGGATGTAGGAAGGGAATTAAATCACGTAAACATCTCCTAATAAATTGGAGCTTGCCTCCAGGATGGAGCCATTTGCTCACCTGTAGCAAGCAGCCACCTCTCCGGGAACTTGCGTGCATGAGTTTGTATTTCAGCACATTGCCTCGGCCATTCACCTGGCTTGGCCCTCAGAAGCTGTCTGTGGAGCAAGAGCAACTTCATGCACAGTTTATAGGCAAAATCAATGTGTGTGATGGGTAGGTTGTATGTCTGCCCTACCAGATAAGAAGTTAATATTCCTCCCTCCCACCCCAAATTTTAATAATATACTTCTGAGTCATTAGAACTTATTTTGGTGAATATGGCAGTAGAAAATAACAGAAAAGATCATCATAAGCCTTTCTTTGAAAATAATATCTTTGTTTTTTGGGGGGACTGTTTCATCACTACAGTTCTTTTATTATTTTGGTTATTAGTATTTTAATTTTATTTTTGAAATAATAATTTCTAATAGTCAGTGTTAATTTTGTCAGACTTTTTTTTGCATTTGAAAGGGAGATATAATATAAACATAATGTGCAGGGCTTCTGAAAAATCCCATTCTTTCTAAAAGACCATCACAGAGAATGTTATTAGTGTTAATGTTTCAAAATGCCTGGAATTTGTAGTAACTTGACTGGAAAGGGAAGTCAGGAACATCAGCCATGCCCTAGTCTTGGCTGACTCATACTATGGAAGACTGTGTCAAGAGCAGCGTGTGAGATAGAACAAGCTTTTAATTTCCTTCACTCTTCTGAAAGTTTCTGGTTCAGCAATCAAGCTATTAGAGTTTTTTGACATACAGCTGCAGAAAACTTTTTTTCCATGCTGTGTGTCATTTGCTGCCCTTTATACAAAGTACAGACACCATTTTCATGAATGGCTACACATTTTTTTCCCTTGATATCTGTTTCTCCAGCACATAAAGTAATGGCACATTAATATACATTATAGATATCTTTGCTGTCTCCATCTCACTAATTTCAGGTATATTAATAAACTATTTTTTTTCTCCTAGTGCATGGAATCGTACTTGCTGAATCACAAAAAATGTGTGAAAGGATGCAGAAGTTGGGAGTGCCATGACTTTGGATCATGTGCTGAGGAAGTGCCAAAGTACAAATAAGGCTGGGACATTGGGGTGAAATCTGAAAGAGCATGGATTATGAAGGACCCTTTTTTAGGTGGAAGACACTATGAAAGGCATAGGTCTGTCTCCACTGCACTGTTCTTTGAACAGACTTTCAACTTCAATGAAAGGTATTTTTCATGGTCAGGTCTACCATTGTTTGAACCTTCTTAGACTCTGGACATCAAATTTGCCTACAAGGCACACTAAATGAAAGAGCATGCTTAGCAGGTACGAACACAGTCAGCCTTTCAAGAGAAAAAGTGTCAGAAAAAAATTCAGTAGAGCTTTTTCTTTATTGTAACAGGACATTGGCAAAAGATTGAAAGACGACCATGAACATAATAGGCGTTTATCATCCTATGAATCATTGTCCCAAAGGAATGAAAGAGACTCAGCCACTTGGGAAATTCTAAGTCAGAGTGAACAAAACACCTGAAAATCTATTAGTCAAAGCTTAGTTGAAGCAATTGTCACTTGAATGAATTAAAGGAGTCCAAAATAATGAGTCTCTTTTCCCATGTACTTCAAATGATTTTGATAGAGGAAGCAGAATAGAAAGGTGTTGAGATGGAGAAGGAGGGAATGGTGAGAGAAAAGGATAGCTTGTGAGTTAAAGCAATTTAAATCTAAATATATATAGAAGAAATGTAGATAAGTAGGAATCAGAAAGGTTTCTATAACCTCTGAAATGAGAAAGAAAAGTAACATAATAAAGATGGAAGAAATAGGAGTAGGAAATTAAATTCTACGCATAAGAGGATTTGAAATTAGCAGAGTTAAAGTATGGTAGAATGGAAGCAAGAAATAAAGATCAGACCCATAGAACAATATGGGAAAAGAACAATTTTTAAAAAAATGAATGAAAGAGCTAACAAAAAATAATCAGCTGTTGAAATCAAGCTACTTGGACAAATACAGAGATTAAAATTGAAGTTTTGTATTTTGTTGCCACTGAATACAGAAAAGAATAGGCTCAAACCAAATGCAATATTGAGGTCTAGATCAGAAGCTAAAATAAACTTTCAGGATCTGGAAATCCAAGGTAAGAACCTGCTTCTCTATTTTCTCCTACCTTTCTTGGTTCTACATCTCTGCATATAGCAGCAGCCTGAACAGAAGATTTTTTTTTCCAGAGTGAAAGTTGATGGGAAGTTACAAAAATGTATCCTCAACTGTTCTCACTCATTATTCCTCTTGAAGAATTTGAAGAAGCTATGTAACGATTAAGTGGCACTGGTTTAAATCAGGTTTCCAAATGCCTTTTCGATCCAGATGTGTGTTTCCTTATCCTGAGTTTCTGCAGGTTGGTGCTGCATTATCCTTAGGAAGCTAAATAGCTGAATAAATAGGCTCTGTTTATGCAAGTGCAACATTCAGTGAGTGTGGTCTAATCAACCTTGCATTATGGTTTTGACTGGACTTCTACAAGAGAGATCTAATGCAATGTAGGGATTTCAAAAGACCGGTATGTCTTCTCTGAGACAGAACAAGTGTATCCATACCATCTCTGATAGAGGTTTATTAAGTACATTCCTTAACTCCAAAGGCAGATGGCCCATAACATACTTAAGTATCCAGTACTTTCTCCTTGTACATAACCATAAGGTAAAAAAAGCAATCTATCTACTACTCCTGTGTGCAGTAGAAAAAAAAAATCTGATTTTCACTCTGTTTAACATATAATTTCTCTATTCCTTTCTCCTAAGATTCTTTAAAAAGAAAATAGAAAAGAAGGTCAAAAGATGCAAAAACAAAAAATATCTACTTCCATCATATGAATGTGATGGAAGTAGAACGGTCTCAGGAAACAATCAACAGTAATTTATACTTGGCATATTAACAGGCAACTCTTCCAAATTACAGTACTTGTGAATGTCAGAAAAGACTATGAAGACTATTAGAAAAACAATTTAGATTTACTCAGTAATGACATGAGGTTTGTTGTATGCCAGCTAAGAAGAATATAAATTGTCTTATCTCAATACTCTAAATTTTTGGAATACTTAAATTTTGTCATCTTGAAACTGCTGCAGTAATTGTATAGCATTGTGTTGTTTTGTTAAAAATAGAATACCATCCTCTGAACAGAATAAGAAATATTTTATATGGAAATAGTCTGTGAAATTCAGTTCAGCTAAAATTCAGTTCAACTTTCTTTACTTCTGTGGCATTTTAAATTCTTAGAAATGAGCAGACACGTTTTCCTGCATGTCTGCACAAATACAGAAGTTGACGCTTTTCTAAGAACAAGTTGCTTGCAAGTTAGAGGACTGTTTTCCTTTTATTTGGTCCACAATTGCAAAGTAACAGAGGATAAATAAAATACTACTAATAATAATAATAAAAAATAAGACAAACTTGTCTTTTTTATGGTCTAAATGAATTCCACTGATTTGATTCAGAAAAAGGCACTGTGCTTATAGGTCTAAGACCTCACCCTTATTGTTCCATTTCACTAAAGGAATTAAGAAATCTGTAGCTTTTAAGTAACAAGTATCTAGCTTCTTTAAAACTTTGCCTATCAATCAATTCTTGAGTTTTACATACTGAAGAAATCTGAGTGAGAACTGAAGCATCTCAGTTATGCAGATTTTCAAAAAGAAACCCCAACAATCCCAAACCAAACCAAAACACAAAACCCCAAACAAAAAACAACAAACAAGCCCCCCCACAAAACAACCAACCTAAAGTATACATTATGAGTGCTGGATTTTCTCATTCATTTTGCACATAACTACATTCACTCACGGTTTGTACTGGTGATAATACAATGGACAGAATATTGAAGACGTCACAATTTGGTCAGCATCTCCAGGTTCATCTCATTAATACAAGTCTTGAGCAACAGTTCAGAGAATGGTTTTAAAAGGTTTAACAGAGGAGCACTTCTTGTCTGTCTCTGTCTGGCAAAAGAATCCAGAAAAGAGACCTCTCACACTTCAGCCTTATGCTTTAAATCAGTGATGACTGGACTGTAGTTTTTTTTTTCTTTGTGGAATGTCTCAAAGGTCTGAGTTATACTAGTTATGGTCAAGAGCAGGCTGTCACCTTCACAGCACACAGCCAGAGCGTCAGCAGGTTACATAAGAGAAACAGAAGCATTTTAACCCTTGGGCTCCTATGCCTACTTTCAACTCTTTCTGTTGAGCCTCAGCTGACAAACTGAAAAAAGTTTAAAACATCCACAGCTCTGCCATCATGGCAGTAGTCCTGGGTACATCCAGCAGCAGAATGTAAAGACCATAGGAAACTTTTCTGGCAAGTGTATAGATCTCCAGAACTCACCTGGAGTACTGTGTCCAGCTCTGGGAAAATATAAAACATGATAGCCGGTCTGTAAGAAGGAATAAAAAATGGCTGATAGAACATCAGCAAATGTCATTAGCTATATCCAGGTTCAAATTTCAAAATAAATATGTACTCAAGTGTTAGACTGAATTAGACTAATTTTGATATTGGTATTTTTAGAAGCCCATTCTGTTCAAGAGAGAAATAACCCTTGAACTTGAACCTCTCCCCAATCTCCACTTTTTATATTCCTGCAGACTCATTTACCAGCTTAATTTCAGGGCTGCTAACCTCTTCTGTGGAAGTCCTAGAATTATATCTATCCTGTGTGATAGGTCCCTTCCTACCCCAGCTTTTGGGAAGGGCAGAGCATATGCCCTGTCTGTGCTGGGAAGCTCAACTGAGGAGAGCTCGCTTACTGTCGCTGACCCTGGGACTCCTCCTCCTTGACTCATGCTCAAGCCTTGATGCCAAAGTGCCCTAAAGCATCTACACTGAATGTTATGATGCAGTAGGTAACTGCTGATGTTTCCAGGCTGGGAATGGGCACAGACCCATTAATACCAGGTTGCTTGAACCACCTCTCTGTCTGGATGCTCTTTTGCCTTCCCTTTCTGCACCCCCCTACTTCCTCCTGATCATAAAAGGAGGGTGAATCTAGTGGTGGGATCAAAATAATTTATTGTAATTTTCCAGTTCTGTTCCAGTACAGGTTTTCCCAGCAGATATTTAACCTTATCTAGCTGACAATGTCTCTTTTGCAGGCACACTTGAAGCAGATTACAAACAATTCTATTCATGGGGAACTCTGTCAACTTCTGCATGCCTTACCACTTTTCCCCATTTCTTAGCCTTTCTTTTCAAGGTGTTTGTGTGTCCCTGTCTCTTCCTTATTTTCACCCCAAGTAAAGTACCCTACAAAACTGGTTTTTCTCTTTTGGTCCAAGTCTTGCAATTTAAAATTTCTGATACCTTTATCTAGATAATCTCACTCTTAGAAAACCTTATCAATTGCACTTTAGATGTCCACCAGCTTCTTAGCTCATATCCAATAACTTTAAACACTGTTCTCCTAGGTAAACATCAGGCCAGGTCCTTGTCAGTGGTGTAGTTATTTACCTGAAACTTAACCTGGTTCTTGGCCACATTTACAGTATCTTGAGGTCTCACACAAATTATATTTCACGGTAGAATACACCTTTCCTTAGGAAATCATGAAGATTGTTGTCTGAATGAATGGGAATTATTTGTATAGATCTATACACACTTTGAAGAGAATAAACTCCTCCATTAACAATTCCCTGGTATTCAATTTTCATTGACAAAAAGAGGTGTTAAAAACATGCTGCATATGACATAGGTTGCTCACAAGCGACTGCAGAGAGATGCATTCTTATCTGAACCTCATATTACTTTGCTGAAAGTTTAGTTATGGCAGTGGCTGTAGTATTCTGTGTGCTTAACCAAGTGCGGCTTCAACAAAAAAAAAAAAAAAAGAAAAATCAGTGGAATCAAAATGGACATCTTGTCTACAAAATCAGTTCATACATTGCATCATTTGGCTATTGCACTTTATCACAAAAAACTGTGCTTATGTAACATGAAGGCTTTTGCAAAGCTTGACTGAAGCCTGGAAATCTAAAGTTTGCCTAGTATCTGGAAATCTGAAGTAAGGAGTGACACCTATAATGCATTGTGGATTAACTCATATTCCAGCCAGTGTAAGATCATTTGTTCAAGCAAAACTGGAGTCAGGTTCAGAGCTCCTGCTGTTTAAACCATCCTTTACCAGTCAGGAATCTAAAACCTTGAAGGGAAGATTCTGACTATGTTCTATGAGGCAGATGAAGGGAATTGTTTGGTTCTTGAAGATGAGCAGGTTTCTTCTTTGTTTCTGTGTCAGACTAGTTTAGCTTTATGTGGTTTGTGAGCTTGGTGGATGAAGAATGAGGCACATTAATTGGCAACTCTCCAGTCATTCAGTACAAAGGTATACAGTTTCAAAATATTCCCCTGTGGATGGAACTCAGTGTATGAATGCAATGAGCTTCTCATGGGATCTCTAAGCATAAAACATGATTCAACTTTTATATGCCAGTCATTGTGTCTGTCTGTCTGTCTCTCTCTCTGGCTCATCTTACAAAGCCAGAATTTCCCGAGAGGAGCAATGTTCACTCTGAGTTCTCTAAATGGCATAAAGAAAGTATTGCAGGCCAGAGGATCTCAGCCTTATATGTTCATTTTCCTAATTCCCAGTACTGACTTGGACAGCATAAATAAAGCTGAAACGCCAAGTTTCTAAATGCTAGACCAAAATAATTTTCATTTCAAAATCAAGGCAAAATTAAGGAGGATGGTTTCCCAGGAATTTATCTAGTTCGTACTTCTGCCACATCTAAATGATTAAACCTAAGGATCTGTCTAGAGAAGTATATTCAGCAAAGTAACAATATGATGCAAATGGTATTAGGTTGTACATCATTTGGGGAGAATCACTGTGTATTAGAGAGTACTGGGGTAAGACATCATGAGTAAAATATTAACCAAATATTAAATTTTTTTTATACAAAAAAATAATCTTTTAAATGTAATTTTGAATTTAACATCTGCAAGACACTATAATATCCAGTGAAATAACAAGATACCACTAAATGAAAGTCACAGAGTATACAAGACTCTTTTTCTTCCAAGTCTGCACACTTTTCTTTCCTAGATATTGTTTAGTAACCATTACCTCACCAACATTTTAAACTATACTCATAATCAGTTTGCATTTTCACAGCTTTTACTAAGTTGTACTCAATATCACTGTGTAAGTGGCCAGAGGTTATAGAATTTTCTAAGCCCTGAAATATATAGCTTTTTGTATGGAAATTCTTGGGTTTTGTGAGCCTGAAAATTATCAGGTTTATCCATTCCTTCATAGTTTCACAACAGATGATGGAACAGGAAGAAAAATGTTAACCTTTTATTAGTATCTAGAAAGTATATTGCTATTATGCTCAAAAATCTTTCTGTGGAGGGTGGGGGGATTACTAGAGATTATGTAATAGAGGAAAAAAAAGAACAAACTAAAGAAAAATGAAGACAGATAAAGGGCAGTTGTGGTAAACAATGAGCAATAGAACTGGGAATGGCAAAAATCAATACTATATTTTAAGTGGTGAACTGAAACCAAGCTTCAGGTACAATTCAGTGACTAAAACCACTCTTTAGTATGCTCATAGACCCAAGTTTAGTGTGAAATGAATTACTAGTCTCATAGAAGAAAGAACCTTCAACTGTAACCTGCCCTTCAAAATGCCCTTTGCTTGTATGTTTATCTAATATCCAGATAGATCAGGAGTATTTTTCTCTTAAAAAGTATCACAGAATTAAAAATCCATCTAATATATATACATGACTATTTTGAGGATGCCTTTTATTGTTCCTACTTCATGAAATTAACTGAAGTGGAATCTTTTCATTATGGTAGGTTGCTTGTTTAGGAGGATAGTCCTCACATTTAATGAAATGAGGAATCTCATCTACTCAACTTGGTCCAGATTAAAAGATTAACTATATAAAAACTTCCATGTATCATCATGTGAAGTCAATGGCAAGTAAAATTCATACCAAAAAAAAAAAAAAAGTTTTGTCTCAACCTTGTTATTTTTTATAGTTTAGGAGATGAATGGAGTAGGAAACTATTAGGAAATATAACACAGTTTAGCATTCTGCCCACAGATTAGCACTTTTGCATGCCCACATGTACAAGTTTTTCCTTAATTTCAGTGGGATCTTGCATCTATATTTACTCTTTGGTTCTTTAACAAACTGAAGTTTTACTAACAACCATAGTTTCAAAAGGCCATTGCATCCCATACCTGTAATTTACTGCAATAAACCTTCACTTGCACTCTGGAATTCCTCACATTCACACTGGTAAGTTGATGGGTGTTGTACAGTGATGCTTATTTCAGCAAGATCTTCTTGCTAAGCTGAAAGGGAAAAGAAGAAATTTAAGATTTCCCCTGGCATTTCTTTGATGCAGCTTTGATTTGGTAAGCTCATCATACTGCGTTATGAAGGTGTCATCTCTAAACCTCCAGTGTTTACTAACCATAAACTTCATCAGTTTTGTAGCTGGTCTCTGCAGGAGTACAGATTAGACTGTTGCTTTAGAGCTATATGTGATTCCAGATACTACTTTCTTCTACTCAGTCAGCAGAAAAAAATCTCTAATTATACTGTGGGCACAGTCAACAGAGTCAGCAAAACAAAACTCATTATGTATTACAAAAAAATCCAGCAGTGAACAGCTCACGTAAATTCTACATGGGGTTGCAGAAAATAGATCCTCTATTAGGAGAAAAATGTTCTAACTTGCTGTAATCTTAATAAATTCTAGAATTATTTTTGTTTTCTTTCCTTACTCCATCGACACTGCAATTTTTAAAATGTTAATTTGTATTATTTTGGCAAAAGTTCTTTGTTTTAACCATTGTACAGAAAAGCTACTAAAATACTGAACATTCATTAACTTATACTTCATAAAGTTGCTAGCTTTAGATATATATGTTGGATATGGTTGGTTTGCACTGCAGCAAAACACAGTTCAAGCTTTCTTACTCAGCCTTTTTCTTTCTTTTCCTCCCTGTTAAACAGAAGGAAGATGACAAAGAAGCAGAACACTATATGCATGATTCTGTTTAACCTGTCTGCTGTCCTGTTTTTCCATCTGACTTCCAACAACCTCTGTAAAATTTGTGTGACTTGAAAAACCTTGTGACATCAAGTCAAGTCTTGAAACACAAATCTTCACAGTTTTAATGGACTCTTGAACAATTTGTGAGCTTAGGATATTTTTTTCTGGTTTTATCAGCTTTTCTTATGTTTCAGTGAATAGCTGCTTATACTCAATTCCTATTTTTCCTCTGTATTTCCAATTTACTTATTTCTCAATTCTGACTCTGTGCTCAGACTTAAAAGAAGGATGACATTATCACCTTTCTCCAGTCTTCTCTGCCACACAGATTTCTTATTTAAAAAAATTTCTCCAAGGATGAAATCCTTACAGCACACAGAGAAATATAGCTTGCTAATTGCTCTGCACTTGCTCTCATCATATCTACTGCTCTGTTTTGTAGCCTCAGGTTCCAGCAGAGATGACAGCAGTCAGAGAACAGGAATGAAAAACTAACAAAAATATAGTTAGGTAAATTTGATTTATGTTAAAGGTTTATATTAAATTGGATATATGATCAATTGCTTACTGAACATTAAAGAAGGAACACCTAAAAAGAACCCTGCTCAGAAGGAAATTAGCTGTAAATAGTCAGATGTCATTTGATGGCTAATAATATTGCCTCCAAGAAAGAAAACAAAAGAAACCAAATGAACACAAAGGTTGATTTTTTTTGCCAAAAAAACTCTGAACATCTCTAATTATTTTCTGAGTCTGATCCTTGACAATTTTTTAAGTGATTAACTGTTTTCTATTCACTTTGTCTATGAAAAATATTAATGCTATATGAAACTATGAATATTTCATAGAGATGTGCCTGACTGAGTATGTCTGGTCAAATCCTCTGAGTTGCCTACTGAAACAGAATCAAGCTAAAATATCTGGTATCTCAAGACTGGAAAGTCTGATATGATTCAACACATTTCAGCTGTGTTGGTCCTGATAGAAAAAGATATTGAAAGCAGGATCAAATTCTGTTCCCCGTTCATATTCCTTAAAATATACTCACTTCCATTTTTTCTATGCTTTTCATTTTCAAAAGTGTGAAGTGCATTTGTAATCTTAAATGCTTTTTTCTTCATAGTTTCATAACCTTAAAATTTATCTTAAATTTGTAGTATATGATTGACCTGAAGTGAACAATATTGCTTTAGTCAGCAACCAGGATTATGACACTACCATTGGTACATCCTTCTGAGAACTATAAAGGCCAAACTTAGCAAGCAATCCACTCCAACCTCGAATGACAGGCTTTGTAACAAATGCAAGTGTATTTTAAATCAAGTAAATAAGGGTTTTCAAAGCTGCTATGAATAAGGCCCTCCTGTGCACAACAGACATTTCAGCCCTAAAACAATTGTGTGATAAAGGCTAAAGAGGGCTGTAGACATACAATAGAAATAGTTTTATGTATGTGTGAGTGGGCATCAACGCTGCAACTTCCTACTGCAAACTTTCTATTTGCCAAGTTATTTGCAAACAGACACAGATGCAGGCCAGTGCTACTTGGGGATCTGTTTCCACAGGCTTAAAGTGCAGTTGCAATTGACAGCATAGCTATTATGCTTCTCACAGAAGAAAACCAGGCAAGATTCTATTGTAATATTAATAATTAGAAAGCAATCATGTAAAATACTGTTGAGGAATATATCTTGCTGACTTGAGGACTCATAACACTGAAGTCAAATTACAGGACTGGACTTCATTCTGCTCAACTTTCTTTTTATGGTGATCAGGCAGTATCGTCTTCTGTACAAACAAGACAAAAACAGGCAAATAGCGGGGAGGAGACAAAGAGATATCGATTTCACCTGGGTAAGTTTGTGTGGAATTTTGACATGATTTGGATCTCAAACCTGGAGACAGTCTAGCTTCTTCTGTTGGTAATCTATGAAATTCCCCAAACTGTATGTTATTTATTCTTAAAAAGGCACTTTGAGCATCTACAAAGTATATTATCATCACCCCAAATTAAGCACATACTGAATTTATTTGATCTTTATGTTTTATATTATCAATACTGTATTATGCATTCATTTTATTTAACTGAAAAAATTTGGAACACTGCATTAACCCTGTTTAAATGTAATGGTTCAGGCTTACATGATAGATAATGTACAGACTTCCTCCAACAGGGAGGGGAAGAAGCTACTCTTCCTAAGTCTTTTCCACTGGAATGATGAGGTGGCTGATTCTGAACTATTTTTTACTATGGTGGGTAATTCTTTTCTGATCCATTTTATCACATAAAGACATTAGGAAATTTAACTCTTCTGTTATTTTGAGACTCCTGCTTGTCATCATCTTAATTGAGCTCCGTGGGCTAGAATGTGAGCTTAGTTCCATGATAGGAATTCCAATAATATCTATAATAGGTTTGAACAGTAATAGAATAAATGCGGACATCTTTCTGTCAGAAAATGTGGTGTCTCTATTTATTATTTTTTTCAGTTGCTTATGCAGGGACTCTCTATAAAGAAATTCTGCTCTCTTTAATGCCACATTTTCAGTTTTCTTTATCTTATGTTCAGCAGTCTTTACTCAAGTCAGTTACTATGACCTTTTTCTATTCTGTTTTTCATTCTACCACTCTCAAGCTTCATTTCTCAAGGATTTTGTTCTCTTCCTCTCTTCTACTTTATCTGCTAAACTAATCAGCAATTGAATAGTTTATGGTTTCATAGACATGCCTTTTGCGGTCTGTAAACTTGACCTTTCAATAAGATTAGTAGATTGTAGAACGGGGATTAAATTTCTCTAAAGTCAGACTTCCTTCAGTGTTCCACAGCTATAATACCATCTCAGTTCATATCTGGAAAGCTTGCCTCATGGCTAGTCTCTTTAAAAATAACATACATTTTAGAAAAGCTGCTGAAGAATCTGAGATAGCAAATAGGACTTAATACATGACATGAGTTCGATGCTTTTACATTTTGAATCCTTCATCTAGAGGATTTTCGATACATTTTTTCATGAACTCAAGAAATGAACCTTCATTCAGACACTACTTGATAAACGCTTCCCTGACTGGTTGCTTGTGGACTCATTCATGCAAAAGTTGCATTTAGTCTTTATTCTTCTCCAAACAGCAACAGAATCACTATTTGTTTTTTGATTTGTAAAAGAAGGATGCGGAAGTTACTTCATTTAAAAGATTCAAAAATAAATTAGGAGTTGTCCTAAATAAGTACATTAAATATATTCTAAATTCTAATTAAATGCAGGAAAGTTACATATACCAATTAAAATGAATACTGGTGCATACCAACATGAATATTCTATAGTTTTCAGGAATTATTCAGCTGTTAATTTTTCTAATATATGGATAGCCATTATTTAATTGAAATAATAATCAGTAACCTATTAATGCTGCTCACAATAAGAAATAGAACTTTCCCACAAAACTGATCCATCTGCAGTGTGGAAAAACCATCAACTGAAATTCGACTTCATGAATAATTTTTCAAATATTTTTTTCCTTGATTGAAAAGTTATTTACATAAAGTTGAAAGAAGATACAACTCCAGCCTTTTCCCCATTTGTGTCCCCAGAAAATTACTTAGCTGGCATAGAGGAAATCATGGAAGGAATTCTTTTTCTGGAAAGAGACTGTCAAGTAAGAGTATGACAGCTGCGCTACTATAGCTTTTCACAGCTGTCAATTAAGAGGAAACAGATCATCAAAACTTGAATGCTTCATTTGATAATGATCTTCTGTATTGTGTTATTTTAAAAAGGCAAGTGCCTCTTGACAAAGTCAAAAAAAAAAAAAAAAAAAAAAAGGAAGGGAGGGAAGCTTCCAGTGCTGGCAGCTGACACTGTGCAAAAAGTTTTTCCAATAGAAATTGAAAATGTTGTTCTCAGTTTTCTAGTTCTTGTTCTTAGTACAAACAACAAGCACAACAACAGAAGTGATTTGAAACAACTCTATGATGCTGCTGCTTTCTTGACAGAGAATGGAATTTCTGGTTGTTTTTCCACACAAGATATCTGGCAGAACTTTCACAAGTAGGAGGAAATTAAGGGCACTGCCTGATTTCCTGTTTGAGACATGTAGTTTCTGGTTTGAGGAAAAAAAAAAAAAAAAAAAAAAGAGAAGTCAGGAATTACACTGAGATATAAGTAATACTATGACCAATGTTGTGGTCCAGCAGAACACTTCTTTCCGGGCAGATGATCACTCAACTTTTTATCTGGGAGGATCATCATTGGGAACAAGGTATTGGTGTAACCAAAGAAGAAGTATCTGTGCAACAGACCCTGCTGCAGTTCCTGATATACTGTACCAGCTCAATCCAAGAGTTGCTTTTACCCCTTTGGAGTGTATATATGAAAACGTTGCATACAATAGGGAATTACAACTAAACCAGGGACGGAAATAGTGTAAACACTTCTGAGTGAAGTCTGTTGCACATGCATCCTGTTCACACCCATGGAAGCTATGATTCTGATCAGCTGTCCATAAAACATGCTTGTTTGTTGAAAGGACAAACATGCTTGCTTGTTGAAGGACAGTAACAGGAGAATGAAAAAGAAGGGATATGCTCTGAGGACTCTGTGCTGTCTTAGAGCTACACCATCCTTAAGAATATTGTTCATTATGACATTTTGCACATCTCTCATAAAAAATTGATATTCCAAACAGAGCTGTAAGACAGTTGATAGAATTGATGTAGCAGAAGTCCTTCAGAGGAGGAATACAAAAGGAAAATTAGAAAACACTAGAAGTTATAAAATCGTAGTGTCAAATCCGTAATTGCTGTATACACATTCAACTACTGAAAATTAATCTGACATTATTTCCTTTGTTCTTCTCATTTTCCACATTTAATGCCCAAGTCTTATCTATCTGTTAGATCTTATCAGTTAGCTTTTAAGATCTTCAAAAACTAGTTGTACAATATTTAACACTGGGGCCTAAATCCTCTGAGGTCTCTAAATACATGCAACCAAAAAAAAAAAAAAAGTGATGACTGATAATATACCACATGGGCCTAAATGATTTTAACACAATTTCAGAGATGATTCTGTTCTTACCTTGTGTTGCTGACTTAGGAAATATTTTTCTTTCCCTGTTTTTATTTTTCCACTGTTAATGGTATTATGTACATAAAGAAATCACCCTATCTGCATGGTTTGGAATGGAAAGCAAATCAGAGTGATGGGTTTTTTCCTAAACAATATGACTGTTTCCAAAGGCATAGAAAATAGTACTATGTAAAATTTAACAGCTGCATTATGTTTTGGACCTCTGTGGTTCCACTAATACACAGCAGGTAATACAAAACTAGGAACCTGCAAATGGTCCATTTTAAAGCTTGCTCACTGCAAACCCAGGTTCGAGGGGATGAAAAATATCCAGTAGAGTTATTTCTCCATTAGAAGAAACTGATTAAGAAGTTGTGGAATAAACAAAGAAGTTATTACTACCAGTACAGAATCACTCTCTAACCTACAAGAGACAGATGAAGATTACACCATCAAAAAGCGTCAGAGTAAGGGTTGCTTCTCAGTAACCATCACATCTCTAAGCATGTCTTGAGACTGACTTGATAAGGAACTATATAATTATACATAATTTTCTACAGTCTCTACAGTAGATAATTTAAATCTGTATTTAACAAGTATTTATCATGTATATATATACTTTTTTTTCTTAGCTCCCGAAGTTCCTTTGTTTGGATGGATCAGGAGCGTAGCAGTGGTATTAAGAGCCATTAGACTCTACTATATTGTCAGATTAAGATAAAATTAATTGTCACAACTTTTTCTTTGTAGTTAAATTTTCTTTCTATTTATCACTGAAGAGGACTATGTTTGATCGACTTAATTGAAATAACGACAAAGAAAACCGCCAAAGATTTCTTGCTTAAATTTCACACTTCATGCTCTTCTCAGTTTTATTCCACTTGAATATGCTTCCCATAGCTTAAGAAATACAGTGGATGGATTGTTTTTATTAGATGACCTCTACTTTAAACATTTTTATTAATAGAAGTAAAGATTTTTTTTCTCTCTCTCTTTTAATGCAACTCTAAAGGCATAGAGGACTAGATCTTTTCTTCAGAGATTATGAAATCTTGCTATTTTTAAAAGGAATACTTGTGTGAGATGCTTTATTAGATATACTCTTAATCCTTGAGCACTACTGCTTGAATCCAGTTAGAAGGTCAGCAACTGTCGTATCTATTCTACATCAGGATATTTTATTAACCTTGGACTCCTGTTATTGACTCTTCTGCCCTAATATTTTGATGTGATTACATCTGAATGCAGTCCCATCTTTTCCTGATTTCTCTGTTAGGAGTCACTCATGATTTTGCAAAAGTATTTTGGCAATGTCTTTTTGCATTTAAAAAATTGCTTGAACAATTTTTCCAGACTTTATGATTTTTTTGATTTTGCTGAAATATTTCATTTTTAGAAGTAGCTTTTTATGTTTTCACACTCATATGCCCTGTATGTGCAGCCCCATTCTACATGCAGAAAAGGTATGTAAAGGATAATATCATGTCTAAAATACTCCAGAAATTCTTTGTTACATGAGTGGGAGCTCGTTAATTTGGAGCACTGTAGGCTACGTAAACCAGTCTAGATCATAGATACTCCAGTAAAGAATATTTGACTTTCTTTTGTATGCCTACTATATCTCCTCAGGTTTTGAAGTCTGATTTCATGAGACAGAACCTTCCTCCTTACTTTCCAACTATATTAAAACTTCAGTTTGAGAATGTGTCTGAATACATTGTTATGGATGTCATGCATGATTTTTAGAGAAAGCTGAAGAGTGTGCATATCATAAATAAATCAACATTTAAAAAAAGCAATACAGTTTATTTTTTGTAGCCCTGTGGAGTTGATGTCTCTCATCTCTTCACACACTTTTCTTTCAGGATCTGTTAAACTGTCTCAGGAATTTGTGCAGCAACAACGAGATGTAACTTCTGTCTGCTTCTGGCTCTGAATTATGTCTTTCCCTCAGGATCAATCACTTATTCTAATAATTCATCAACCATCTAGAATATTTCTGTCACTAAATAAAAATAATCATGCTTAACATCATAACTCTTTTTTTTCCCAGGTGGAAATCCAATAATTATTTTTTTAACAAACTATATTCAAAGAAGAAAAATGATAAATAATTATTTGAAGCATGACTTTACAAGCAAAAGGCATTTTTGATAACAGCAATTTTGACTTCCATTCTGACCCACAATATTTCTTTGCATTCCTATCAACATCCCTTAGTATCTAGACTGACAGTGAACTAGTTTGTATCTCTGAATTTTTAAACATATATCTGCAAGTCTTACAATGGTGTGTCTTTTATCTGGAGCTTTGAAAAATCTATGTTATTGCTCTGATTTTGTTATTTACCCTCGATGTGAATTACTCATCTGCCACCAGTTTCTGATACACAGTTTTGAGGGGCTAACACAAAAGTTCAGATCTTACAGTCACAGACAAGTAAAGAATGTTATGTCTTGGTAACTTCTACAAATCTTCCCTATTAACAGCTGTCAAATGATGTCTCCTTTCCCCTTTTGCCTATAATATCTGAGGAATGTAAAGCTTTACATTTATAACTGCTACTCATAGAAGCATTTTGATTGGAAAAGACATCTAAGTGCAACCATCAACCCACCACCACCATGCCCATTAAACCATATCCCAAAATGCTACATGTCTACATGTTTTTTAAACACCACCAGCAATGGTTACTTCGTCACCTCCCTGGATAGCCTGTTCTGATGCTTGACCACTTTTTCAGTGAAGAAATTTTCCTAATATTCCCCTGTTGTAACTTGAGGTCATTTCCTCTCCTCCTATCACTAGTTACTTCAGAGAAGAGACTAACACCCACCTCACTAAAACCTCCTTTCAGATAGTTATAGAGCAAGAGAAGGCTTCCCCTCAGCCTCCTTTTCTCTAGGTAAATCAACCCCACTTCCTTCAGCTCTCCTCACCAGACCTGTTTTTCAGACCCTCCACCAGGTTTGTCACCCTTCTCTGGTTAGATTCTAGCACCTCAATATCTTTCTTGTAGTGAGGTACCCAAAACTGAACCTACTACTCAAGGTGTGGCCTCACCAATGCAGAGTACAGGAGCACAATCACTTCTTTAGTCCTGCTGGTCACACAATTGCTAATTCAGGTCAGGATGCTGTTGGCATTCTTGGCCACTTGAGCACATTCTGGCTCATGTTGAGCCATCTGTCAGCCAGGACCCCCAGGCTTTTCTCTGCTGGGCAGCTTTCCAGCCACTCTCCAGCAAGCCTTTAGCATTGCATGGAGTTGCCATGGTACAAGTGCAGGACCTGGTATGTGGCATAATTGAACCTCATAAGACTTTAGCCCATTGATCCAGCCTGTCCAGGTTCTTCTGCAGAGTCTTCCTACCTTCAAGCAGATCAACACTCCCAGCCAATTGGTATCTTCAGCAAACTTATTGAATCAGCACTCAGTGCCCTCATCCAGATCATTGATAAGAATATTAAACAAGACTGACCTCAAAGCTGGCTCCAAAACAGATTAATATTGCAACTGACAAACAACCAACCAACCAACCAAAAAAAAAACAAAAAGAAACCCCATACATTAAGCAACTAGAGATTGTCATGGAAGAGTCTAGGAGACCATTTTCAAACTTCAAGAAAACATTTTGTTGGGCTGAATCATTAAAAATACGTGTTGCCCATGCTGAGTTCTTACTCATTGTCAGTCACTAGTACTAAATATTTAAACAATTAATCCTTGACAATCTAGATTAGCTACCGATATACGATATGACTGCCCTACCCTTAATGGTGACAACTACAGGTTTTGACCTTTACAGTCCAAGTTCAAGACCATGAAGTTTGAGAGCTCTGCTACAAAGAGAGCTAGAAGAAGCATGGACACTTTTCAACTTGCTCTAATTCCTCAATGTTGATGTGTTTTGTTGGTTTGTTTGTTTGTTTCTCTTTGTTTTGGGTTTTTGTTTCTTAATACCTGCCCCCAAAATAAAAATGGTGATCACATTTATTCCCAGCATAGTTCGTCCTATTTAAGGGGCCAGGGACTTGTTTTGGTTTTACCAGACATCTTTCTTGTTTATTCCACATGGTTATCTTTACCTTTTCTCCATGTATCTTTCCAGTCTAAAGGACAAGAGGCAAGCAAGTCTGACACTGAAATAAACACCCCATCTGCTCTAAATTCTTGTTTTAATCTTGTGGGCCTTACTGTTCACACTTTTTCCTTCAGTCCACTTGTGCAACTGTCCCAAACTTTCAATTTTCTTTTTCTTGGTCAAATATTATTTATGTATTTTATGTTTTATGTTTCACTGTGTTGCAAGCAAGCGGTACTTTCTCATCATAATTACTATCAATGCCACACCATCACAAAGTGGTTATACATTGATTGCAGCTACAGTATTTGGGTATGCAAATATCTGGGTTCACTATATCACTACATCTTGGTTAATGTGTTTTGTCTCTGTGGGTGTAACTGCTTTGGCTCCAGCCTCAGCATGTGAATAATTACAGCCTCTGACACAATGGTCAGACTATGATTTCTATTATAACTATATAACTGCCTTTGGGGTTATATCCATGTCTAAACATGCATATTCTTTGATAATACCTTAGTGTATATACCAATAAAAACCAAGCCACTGAATAATCTTACAGAATTGTCTTTCACATTGAGCAAAAACATGCACTAATACTGGATTTGTTTTTAAGGATACCTTCAGTATAGGCATGAAATTTAGATGTGGAAAAGCTCTGAATTAAGCCTTCACTCTCCTGGCAGACAAACCAGGACACTAATACAATGCTTATTGCAAAGACATTGGATCATTTAAGTGCATTACATACTACAGCAAGTTTTCAGGGTGTCTCTGAGTTGTATTTCCAGCTGACAGAAAACCCGACCTGGGATGATGTGTTGATCTGGAAGCATAACAGCAAACAGAAGAAGCCCCTGAGGAGCCAAGAATGCACTTTTGTTTGATAGAGGAGAAAAAGCTCAGACTGGCATGTAAGCATTGCACTTTCTTATTAGAGAATGTGATAAGCCTGCCCATGACAAGATACAGAAATCCCTAGAACTTTTTCCTGTACTGGCCTCTCACATTAGCTTTTAGAAAATTGGTGAGGGAGAAAAATGTTAAAGCACTAGAAAAAGTTTCTGTGATAAAGACAGACTCGAAATGTAGTAGCATGTCCTGTGGACATTGTTAATATGCTCATTACTTGTCAGTTAGGATGCCTATGCCTATTAAAAATATGTGGTTTGTGAACGTTCTTCAGCTGTCCATTATAAAATATTTGGGTTTATTGCAAATTATCTCTTTCTCATGGGTGTAAAAGATGGTAATTATGTGCTGAAATTCCCTGGCAGTTTTCTGCATGTTGCTGGGGAGAGTCAAATGAAGAAAAAAATTCTAAGATGGTTTGCTGTAGCATTCACCCCTATAACCCCTAGTAATGCCCTGAAATGCTCTTCATTTCAGCCAGATGCACTTAGTCAATATTCACTGAAGTAACACTATTTTTGGTGTATTATTTCTGGTGTCAACAGAGCTGACATTAAGATAACCATGCTGTCTGAAGGCATATGCTGTGGGAAGCCTCTACAGCATTTATGATATTGTTCAGAAAATAACTCAGAAGCTCATTTTTTAAAGAAGGAAAATCTATTCCCAGTAGAAGATTAAAGCCAACACTGACACTTCAAATGTTTCTTTAGCGATAAGGAAACCACCAGCAATTTTGATATTTGAATAAAGTTAGAATTTTCTTTAAAAATCTTGAAGAATGCTTATTTTGATCACTTATGTGTTTTTTTTAATTTTTTTTGAAAGTTTCTACTTATTTTTTCTTGTATGTTGATAATTTGATTTCTGAATAAAGAATAAATATCCTCTGTATTATACAAGATGGTAAAGTAGTAGGAGAAATGAATCATAAATATATTTCAAAATTCCTATCCAGAGATAATTGCATGGGATAATTGTATTGTATCAGTGACTTTTATGAGGAAAAGTAATACAAAACTCATTAGGGTATGAAATCATGTTGCAATAAGTGACAATCTCTTCTGAAAGGATAACACTATGGTAAATTCCTGCTGCTTCCTGCATAGGTAGTTAATGTTGTTACAGCAATAGCAGCTCTTTCTTTGATGGCTTGTTTTTAGAAGCTTAACAACTCCAACGGCCTGACACAATGAACAGGTAACATCACCCCCAATCTCTAGGGGCAACAAAAAGGTAAAAGGTTTTAAATCCTTGGTCTATTGATATCTCTTTGGATGTACATGGCTTGCAGTTGAGATTTTCAGACGTTTATTATTTGGTGAATCAGAACTCAACCACGTTATATATTCAAGCTGGGAGAAAACGTACTAGAGATGATTTTCTGAGGTCTCTTTCAACCCCTACCATTCTACAATTCTATAATACTTGAACATGAACACAGGATGAAAGTTGTCCCTAGTGTTAAGTGAGTAAAACTGTGAGAACTACTTTCATCTATTCAACTTGGGTTGCTTGCTTTCCTCACCTATGTTGATACCACTTTGTGCTTGAGACTGCTATTTAGCAGAGATGCACTTGAAATGTGATGTCTGGAGAGCACTCTGCCTCATGTCAAGTATCATAGAATGATTTAGGATGGGAGGGACATTAAAGATGCTCTAGTTACAACCCTCACAGCACGGGCAAGATTACCTTCCAGTAGAGCATTTCAATATCCTTTTTACAGAGTTGCCTTTAAAGAGTGGCTGATAAAAACAAGTGCTTCCAGAATACTATACCTACCCTGCATGTGGATTTGCAGTGACCTGTGCCTAGTTAGAAAATCTGATGTCCCTACACACGTAGGTTCTCTATGGAGGTGCAGGTTGACTGGATACTACTTTTTTTGATAAATTCAATGCAATTCAGATGCACCAGATGGAATTTGAATTCAATGTCAATACACTTCATGTTAGTGCACTCTTTTTCAAAGATACAGGATGTTCAGGGAAACTAAGGCAGCTACACAGCTAGGTGTCAGATTGCCATCAGAACCCAACTGAACTAGAAATTGTTTGTGTGGAAAATGTATTCCAAGTAACAATGTTAGAATTCAAAACCTGCATGTGACATAATGATGTACAGCAACATGCTGCAACCAGTGGATCTGCAATTTTGCTATACCACAAAAGTACACCTTAGATTTTAAAATGTTTTGTATTTTACATGGGAGATTACTTCTGTAGACAATGACTTGAGTGACTTGCCTTCAATGCGTGTGTAAAGAGTAACAGAAAAAAACTCAAGCATTAAAAGAGCAGAACTTTGAACATAGAGTAGCCTTCTTCTGTTGTTCATAACTCTGGCATGGGGCTTTCAGTGATTAATTAGTCAGGATGGAAGCCATATTTCTCTCATTTTCTCATTAGTCAGTCTCAAACCAGCTTTGAAACTCCTCAGGGTTCAGTGCTACTAATGATTTACTCCATTTAGCACAATGGCTTCTTTTCTGTAAATCAGGCCTTTCTTTGGTGAATTAACATTGCACCAGTACAGACAGCAGTGAAAAAGTAATATAATAGGTCTATTTTCAACACAGCTTGTTGAATGAACTTCAGTAGAGACATATGTCAGTAAAGTGAACAGTTACTTGGAAAAGAACATTTTTAAGATCTGCTAAACTGATCAGATTTTTCATTTAAGATGATTACTTTTGTCATAAAAGCAGGAAAAATGCAATATGTTAGAAGACTAGAAGTATTTGTAGCACAAAATATTTTGTTTTGGTTTAAAATTAGTTAATGTCAAGATTTTTTTTACTACATAACATAATTTAAATATATGGAAAAATTATGTTCTTGAAAATCGTATTTAAAGCCTTACGGTGTAGTGCATCTCATTTTTAACTCTTTAACTAGCTTTGTTACACAAGATGAAACTTCAAGACTTCAAATTTTAAGTTTAACCTCAGCTAACTATGAAGACTTTTAACATCAGTTATTCCATATTATTAAAATTAAAAATATGTTTTGTGGCTTTATGGTAAATTTTTTCTTTCTCTCATAAAAACTACATGAGAAACTGAAGTTACCGAAAGTTTTAATTTTAAAGCAAATGTACCAAACTGCCACTCTAATTGCACTAAACCCAACCAAACTAAAAAAAATACCCACCAACAGAATTTTACCTTTACTCCAGGAGAATTGTATGCAATTGTATGCAATTATTCTGATTCTTTAGACCTGTCAGATATGTTGCAATTTAACAAACCTCTCCTTTCTACACAAAGAAATGTACAATCTCCAGAATCTCTCTTCTCAAAGCTTGAGAGAAGCATGAAATATAAAATTAGGAAAAAAATGTCATCTCTACCCATGTTAAAAATGTTTGGATAGTCATTTTAGCCATACCCAGATTTTTGTGCAGCTTTCTCAGAGCTGAAGATCTCTGCAACAGCTGTGGCCATTCCTTGGGCACGCAGCAGTTACAATTTATTTACCATATGCCAACCTAGTAAGACAATGTAATGCGTAAGTACACGACAAGCTATCTGCTCAAACCTGCCAGTGAAGCACATATTTTAACATGCAAAACAAATTGTTATTACTCCCATGATTCTATTATACTCTTCAAGAAAACTTTGCATGCCTTTCACTCAAGCATCTGTTCAGCAAAGTGGTCAATTGTATGTAATTATCTTGACAAGAATAACTTGATTGAGAGAGAAGCTACACTACTGCACTTCGTAAAATGTTAAGGATTTCATTTTAGTTCTGACAATTAATTTTAAATTGTCACCATAAGAATATCTCTTATCTTTCATCATGAGATTCCACCATAGAGGATTCTACTGTTGATGTCTGCATTGTTCACTAAATATCTCTTGATTTGATGGATACAATAGCATCATGAGTCCCAATACCCACAGCATGGTATATTTTCAGAGAGAAACTCCTAAAATGAAAGGGCTTCTAGGGTCCAGTCTTTTGTTGATGAATCACTGTTCTGATATAGTCCTAAATCCTTACATAGTGTCTTGTTCACAATTCTGTACACCACTTGGTAGTCAAATACTTCAGTTTACTGGCTAAAGTAGAATGCTAAGGCATGTTTTGGTCAGCTAATAGCACCACACCAAAACGTGAGTTCTGTGGCTGGAAACAATGGGCAGACCAGCCAGACCATACAGGGTGGGAAACATTGCAGCAGAAGTCACATTGACCAAGCTCACTTCCATCATGGGACTTCACTTTCAGCCATTGTGGAAGTTAATTCTTTCAGCTAATGACAAGGATATGTCATTAACAGGATAGGATTGTTAAGAGAGAGTTACATTCAATATGTATGTCAGCCAAGGAAAGTTTTGTTTTAATGTTTAGAGTTGTCCCAAATTTCTAGATAGACCTGTTTGAAATATTTCTTATTCTCTAAATGAGTGCAGCTTTTGTGATCACACATCCTAATAGTAAAAAATTTCTGAGCACATACCTCAAATATGCTTGACTTGATTTATTCACAAATTTTAGACATGTACCAGTGATGTTTGAACACTTATTTCTCACACTCCAACAAACCATCTTATGCATCCTCCAGGATACATGCACAGGTATACCACTTCACTTTTGGAGACCACAGTTCTAGTTGAGTGAAACATGTATCTTCAGCTACATTGGGGCATTCAAAACCTACCTGGATGTGTTCCTGTGTGATTGTCTCTAGGTGAAACTGCTCTAGCAGTAGGCTTGGACTAAATGATCTTCAGAGGTCCCTTCCAACCATTACCGTTCTGTGATGTCCTCAAAAATGTGGCTACAACATTCAGGATTTTTTATTATTTTTTTTTCCCTGAGAACATTATTACTTACTCCAATATTGATCTTGTTGTCATAAGTATTGGACATTTAGACACACAAAATGCAGATCAACCAACCACTGGGACTACACCTTAAAAATCTGAAGGATCTTACTGAAATAGAAGTAAGAAGGTAGCATAACTAGAGCAAGACCATACAACTGTTCCTTTACATAAGGAAAAGGAACTGCGTTACTTGAGTTAGTGAAAATAATCCTTTAGCTAAAGTGTTTGCAATTCAGTATGTGCTATTTTCATTTTAAGTGCAAATTTAATTTGCTTGTTCCCAAGTTTGTTATTTAAGAAGTTGGGTGAGTGGGTAGCAGATAAAGTAGGTTGATGTTTTTTGCTCTGACTGCTATATGCCAGTCCATGGGTTCCCCAAAGGTGAAGAGAAAGAGGAGCACTCAGGAAGACCAGGCACATTTCCTCACAGTTGAAGACTGTTCTAAAATTCAAGAACTAACAACTTATAAGAGGCATACAGTACAAATCCAGAGTGAGAGTTTTCTGAGAAGAATTCAATGCTTTTTGAGGGGAGGTGAGAAGTGATAAAGCCCCACTCCCTGAAGATATGAAGGAAAAAAGCTGGTGCTACACACTGGACAAAGAGATCAGAGAAGGAATTCTGTTTCATATGGGAAAATCTCAGTGAAGATAGTGCAGAGAAGGAAAGAACTTCCATTAACATTGAGTCTGGCATTGTGTTACAGATTCACCTCCAAACCTTTAGTTTGCTTCTGTCCATATTATCAGTCCTGTGTTGTCATTTTTAATAAATTTTACTGCTGTAGTTTACTTTGCCCTAAAATACCCATTACTTTATAAGGTGGAAAGTCTAATATAATGTACTTTCTGCAGGTGAAAACTGGTAGAAAGGATACTACTTTAAAGTTTCAGAAACTTTCAGGTCCTCTTGCAACAATATTGTAGTATTTCCTTGTAAAATATCCTTAGAGTTACAGGCTGATGTTACTACAATTAATTCTGTCACAGTGAGGTCTGTAAACAAGTTCCTTTTAAGCACTGATTTATTATCTAAGCAGAGAGACACAACTGTTGTTTAAGATCTAACTTATCTCCCCAGTCACATTTGGAATTGGAAACTCTTCCTGCAGCAAGGCACAATTGTTATTTAAGATCTAACTTGCCTCACTGGTCACATTTGGAAACTGTTTCTGTCTGTGCTGACTATTGCCTTCCTGATAAATAATGCTCTGGCTCCCCTGAAATTGCTTCAGCTTCTCTGCATTCTCTATGCAGTTCTCTGGCATTAAACTACACCCTCCCTTTCTTTCTCCACCCCTGCCTTCCTAGTTTAATTAAAACACTGAACTAAGAAGTAGCTTTTTTTTTCTTTCCAATTCAGCTGTTGCCTTTGACTGTTATGTAGCTTACACGGAAAAGGCAGAGTTTTCATTATTAGCTGAAGATGGACAAGGCATATGATGAAGATGAACTGGGAAAAGTGCCATTCTAACTCTCTATTTCACCCTGAGCAGGAGAAAGGTGAAAATCATGCCACCCATAGAGGCAGTGGATCACCCAGCTGCCTACAAAGCCAGGTATGCTAGAATGGGGAAGTGCACATTGATAACATCTGTCACCACACTATCATTGCTGTAAGAGGGGAAGGTTTCTGTGTAAATTAGTAACTCTAAACAAAAAGCAACATTAGAGGAGCATGGGGCAGGCTGTTAGCGCTAAGGATCCATCTGAATTTCCATACTATGTCCTCTGTTACTGGCTTACAGCTTAGACATGAAAATTTACTGTGAGCTATAAATTGATATAAATGCCATATTACAGAATCAAGCAGGTTGGAAGAGACCCCCAAGATCATCAAGTCCAACCGATCACCCAGACCATGGCACTAAGTGCCTCATCCAGTCTCAAATACTTCCAAGGATGCTGACACCACCACCTCCCTGGGCAGCCCATTCCAAAGGGCAATAACTCTTTCTGTGAGGAACTTCTTTCTAAGATCAAGCCTAAACTTCCCCCTGCACAGCTTGAGACTGTGTCCTCTTGTTCTGGTGCTGGTTGCCTGGGAGAAGAGACCAAACCCCACCTGGCTACAACCATCCTCCAGATCATTGTAGACAGCAATGAGGTCTCCCCTGAGCCTCCTCTTCTCCAGGCTAAACATCCCCAGCTCCCTCAGCCTCTCCTCACAAGGATTGTGTTCCAGACCCCTCACCAGCTTTGTTGCCCTTCTCTGGACACATTTGAGCAATTCAATGTCTTTCTTGAATTGAGGGTCCCAGAACTGGGCACAGGACTTTTTGACTTTTACAAGTTTTAAGCCTTTTTTTCCCCCCTTCTTTTTCTTCAATGATATAAATTATGGATGAGCTATTAGTGTTTACAGCCTTAACTCTGAGTACTTTAGATACAGGATTCATAAAATCAGCACACATTATTCCAATTATGTGTGTCATAATGTATAGTAAATTGAAATGAACTGACACAGTTTCACTTCAAATCTGGCTAGTTGGGATCCTTTCTTTTAAACAAAGTTTTCTGGTTGAAGATTTTTCTCTCTTTCTTGGAAAAGAAAATCTACTGGGACAGAATATATCTTCAAGAGACTCCTCTAAAATATATTTCACTAAAATACAGCAACACTTAGTTCTGCTTTCACTTGATTTAAAAAAAAAAAAAAAATCTTTGTATGAGAATGTGAGAACTGCATTACTGAGACCAAAAATCCAATGCTGCCATGACAATAGTGAGATGAAGCAGGTGTCTAGGGTGCTGTATGACAAGTGGGATATATTTCATATGAAAAGGATGATGTTCTCCTTAGTGCACCAGTTTGTCACTTTCTGGTTAGTGTTTCTGATTAACTGATATAAATGGACATATCTTCTTTTTTTTTTTTCAGCTTTGACTCATTCATATATTTACCTTTGTAATGCTTTATAAAAATGAGTCTCAATTGAATTATACTTTTTGGCAAGTGTCTTTTAATTTTCTTATATTTTGGTTTATAGTCTATTTCTGTCAGAAATAGAGAAGTTCAGCACATAGCTGTTATAAATGGCTTGCAGACATCAACAGCATCCCTGGGAAAATCCAGGGAGCTGACAGCAATTTGGTGACTTCATGTCTCCTTGTGAAGGACCTGCCCCAATACTCTGATATTCTTTCCTTATTACATAAAGAAAGAACCATAAAGCTTATAATCCAAAACAAAGAAAATGCTTTTGTATTTTGTAAGGAATTTTGAAAAAATTATCTTAAAAATAAATAACAAGGGAATATCTCTAAAAAATGAGAAAAGTCTATTGTAAACAGTATGAATAAAGCAGTTTAAAAATACCCTGTAAATTGCATGCAGTTTTTTCAGGAGGGAGCTTTCAGTCAGCACATAGTAAGCAGCAATTCATGACTTGTATCAGGATAAATATTAAAAAGTAAAGTATGGTAAGAGTGATTTGAACTTAAAATTCCATGAGGTTAGAATAAACCATTACCAAAAGTGGTGCTCCTAAAAGCAGCACTTTCTGTCAAAGGTAGTTCTCAGGAACATACTCCAATAACAGAGAATTTGGGCTACAAGCATGGTGTGGAACAGCATTTATGCATCTATGTCAAGTTGTAACTGGACAATTTTAATCTATTTTTCATTGGAAGCTGAGAACCTGCTAAATGCATCTGGGCAACAAAATGTCTTCAACATGATAGTCACATAGAAATTAGATATTTGCTGCCAAACTGATTTTCACACCATGAGAGTTAAACCAAAGCAAGCTGGCTATTAGATTTGCTATTTTTTCTGATGTTAGCCAATGAAATCTCAGTGGGACATCTCATGTTCAGCACTTGCAAAGGAGATGAATTTTAGGATGCCAAATAATTTCAGATACCTACTGTAGTGGCACAGTACAGAAGTGAGATCCTTTCTAATAAACATAGGATTTTGGTACATTCTTTTTGGCCATAGTATTGCTATCAGTGCCAATAGATGGATGTAGCTATTTGAAATACAAATAGTATTCATTTTATTGATGTTAAAATTAAAAAAGTTAAACTAAATTTCATGTCAATAGTTCAAGGAACTGGGACAAAAGTCTGTAAGTGTATAGTATCTGGTTCCCAACTTATTCTGGTCTGACACTGCATGGAGCAAAACCCATGTTCTCACTTGCTGTTTGATTTATATAAAGTAAGTGATACTGGAAAAGTGTACTAATACTGGTGGAAAGATTACATATACAACTATCTCTGCTTTGCTTTTCCTTTCTACCACAATCTAAAAAAAAAAAAAAAAACAACCCACCATGGGAATATGTGGATTGTAGGTGGCAGTCATCTTTCAACAACAGAGGTGTAATATTGAATACCTTCCTCAATATATGGTGATATAGAAAAAATACTTGGTGATATTTCATGAACACTGAAGTTATAATTTGAGCATTCAAGAACTATTTTATGGTTACTTCAGGCTTCATTGCCAACAGAAACATGTCGCAATTGATGAGAACATGATAGCATAGTTTGAGTAGACTGCCAGATGTGGAAAGTAACACCTGAGTAAACAAATTTACTTTGCTGGCTATTTATATAGTTCTGAAAATGAGGAATGGGCTGAAGTTTCCCCCCCCCTCACCCCCCCCTTGGGAGTTAAGCACTGCTCTGAGATTTAGTTCTGCTGAAATGTCTGTTTTCTGTGACTTGAACTCACCAGGATTAAAAAACAAACAAACAAACAAAAACCCCCTTTCTGAGAAACTTGACATGAACCATAAACTGCAGCACAGTGTCAGGCAGTGTAACAAAGGAGATTCCACAGATCAGTCTTTCTGAAGGCATTTGTGTTCAGAGCTGATACCTTTGAAACAAGGATTAGGAACTTTGGCATTTGAGGAGATTAGCTGGAAAGAACACCCCATCTTATATTCAAGTTTAAAGTCAAACTTCAGGAAAGGACATAGTCAGTGACAGAAAGGAAGGGGTTGGTTATAAAATGGACTATTGGATTGCTTTTCTAATACTTAGTAAATTCACAGTGGTTAGATACCATGCACCCTTAAGCGCTTAAGTACCATGAAGATAAAATCATGGTTTTTGCTTGCCAAATCTAACATAAATCAGGAAAAGCCCTGCAGCTTTAATTCAAAGTGTCAGGGGAAAAGGACAATGTAATGGAATTCTCCAGTCTTTACACCAGAGCCAGCAAGGATTTAATCTCCCCAGCCTGAGTTACTGAATGAACAATGCCTCAAAGACAACTGATGCATGGGAGGACTTCAGAAGACATGAGGGTGTGGTTCTGAAGGTTCTTGGCCTTTTTGTTAAAAGACTGAATATATATTGTTTTGTCCCTCAATAAGGCCTGACCCAAGCTAATGCTTGGTAATTAAAATTGACGACACTAAGAAGAGCAGATCTCTGGGAGCTTAGTCGTTTGGAACATGAAGAATGTCCTCTCCACTAGCTGTGGGCACACATACTCCATAATTATCATCTTCCTGTCAGTACAGGAGTCTTTCAAGGAGCACATTTTCTAGTGATGTAATTAATCTGTTCAAAAGCACAAGCAGTGGCTCTTCCACATCCTACAACAGTATTTTTCTGTCAGGAACATAAATGTGCTTATATTGCTTTCTATCACCTTAAACACATTTCTGCCCCTGAGTCTTATAAAGAAAATTTTCTAAGGCACAGAAGGTTGCAATGAATGCTAGTATCAAAGGTTACCACTGGATTCTTGGTTACTTCCTGGTGCTCTTCTTCCTTTTGCTCTATCTTAATTCCTTAAGCACTTGCTTCTTTTTCATTCCTTTGAATTCCCCCTTAGGTTTTCTATCTCCTTTTGGTCAGGAGCAGTTCAGCTGGGGACATGCAGAGTGATCACCAATTAGATGTCAAGAGGTAATATTTTCAAGACATCAGCTCAACTTTAAACCTGAAATTTGAATATAAATCGAAAGCTTGTTACCCTCCCTTCATTTATAAAGCAATTAGTAATACCTGCAAAGTTCACCGGGTTTTGTATTTTAAGAACTAATTGAATATCTATATAATTTTGAAAAACTCCCAAAAGAAGCCACTGAATAACAAAGGAAAATTATTTTCATCTTTCTACTTATTATTTAATATTATGATTAGGAATTAATGCTAACTAGCACATCAGTTGTACTGAAGGTTCAGTAAAATAAAAGGCAGATTTACTCTGAGGATGAGTTAAAAGCACCCTGTTGGGTGAATGTAGATTCTCTTAATTTTCTTCAAGAAAATTCACAGAGGAAATAGG
Organism: Indicator indicator; assembly: GCF_027791375.1. Taxonomy (NCBI): domain Eukaryota; kingdom Metazoa; phylum Chordata; class Aves; order Piciformes; family Indicatoridae; genus Indicator; species Indicator indicator. Next base: position 26,941,643 of record NC_072021.1, on the reverse strand, counting down.
AAATATTAAAATAAATTATTTACTTTTGTAACTTTTTATATATTTTATAACTTTTCATTAAACTTTTTTGATCTAGGTAGAAATTAATTTCTATTTGCTATGGAATTTGAAGTGCCTGGTATTGTTTTCTGACATAACAGTAGAAATACAGGCTTCATAAAAGCCTGAAATATTCTCTCTTTTTTTTTTTTTTATTTAATAATGATGTAATGAAGAAAGGATTGGGGGGGTTTGGTTTTAGATAACCAGAGAAACAGAAGAAAATACTTTTCTAATATACAAATTCACAAATTTTATCATGTAAAGAAACAAAAACATGGTATTATATTATGGATGAGACCACCCAAATGTGAATGATTATACAATCTGTTATAGAAGCTGATATTGCCATTATGTTGCAGAGTGATTGATTCTATCCATTAGAACATAAACCTCACCAGTCAGGAGGCATTTGATTCTCTTGCCTACACTCAGTGTCCAATGTCATCTGATGTGCACCATCTGTCCTGCCTGCTGCAGGTTACTGTCATTTCAAGGGTACTTCAAGAAGTAACTTCTTATTCTGTATTGGGATAAGTATCATGAACCACAGAAGCACCTAAAATAAATTTATCAACTTGAAATGCAACAGATTGGCCAATGACAAAACTGTTTCCTAGGGAATTTAATGCTATTTCTAGGAAATGACTGCTATTTTCAGTATGGAACACAGAATACATAGTCTACTCTTGCTGAACTTAAGAAAACAGAACATAGGACAGGAGATTATTTCTTAAGAACAGAAACTAATAAATTTATCCAAATTTTTGATACAGATTTCATTTTTGTTATTAGAAAACATTTTACAATGGAATAGAGTACTTCGAAGATGGAATTAATCCTCAAAAGTAGGGTGGTGTGACAGACATCAGTACTTGAACAACTCTTCTATCCTATTTACTTCTTCATGATAAAACCTGACTGCAAATAAAGCATTTGAAAGCAGCATAAGACATTTTTTTCTCAGACTTAGGAAGGGGCAGGGGGGAGGTGTGTATATTTGGGTTGATTTTTGATTTCTAGTGTGTTTTTTCTTAACATTGTATCAAGCAGAAGCCAATGTTTAAAAGAAACCCCCAGTTTTGGAAACAAATTTCAGGGTTTTATCTTAGTGTATGGAAATTTTTGTCTGGAAAAGAAAATTTAAAATATTCTAATAATGATTAGGTTACACATTCCTTTCTGACTACTGGATGGGAAATACAGAAAAATATAGCAAGAATTAACTCTCTTGTAAGTTCAAGCGTTAATGTTCCCTCCTTAGGGATGACTTGTGTGAAAATGTGGATTTTTCTGCTTTTAATACTTTATTTAAGAGTTATGTCAAGATTGTTTGCATTTGGAATGATATTATCTTTAATTTATTTCAACCAGAACAGATGGCCTGGAATGATGTTACACTGAATCTGTCTTTTAAATTGTAACAGTGATTGGAATTTCAGCACTAGACTGATTAGCACAGAGGGAATACTAGAGAGTAACAGACAGAAAAGTCTTAAAAGAGCACTGAAGAAAATAATATATAATATTTGGGGAATTAAATTTTATTTTCACTAAATCCATCATTATCTTAAATTAATAAAATTATTAAATTTATTAAATTAGTAAAAGATGAAACAATATATTAGAGAACAACATTTTCCCCCTAGTTGCAATTATATACTGAGTGATGACTTGCACAGAACAAGCTTTCAGAGACAATTTGCTGTATATCCTAGAATGGCAATAGCAGTCTGGCAATGAAACAAATTACCATGATGATCATTAAGCAAGGTAGAAAACTATGTACCTCTGGCTTTACATTGCAGCTACACACTACCTCTTTGGCAGAAACACAATAACTATGGTGAATGTACTTAGTGTAACAAAACTCTTGTTCTGTTTTTGAAATTTCTCACCAGAATAACACCACAGAATTTTTACAGTTCCTGAGGGATTTGCATATATTTCAGCACTCTGATTTGCAGTAGGCTATAACACATGTCCAGTAGAATGAGCCATAAAATGAGTCCTTGTAACAAAAGCTCCCATCTCAGCTCATCTTCAGCTGTGGAAGGTGAAACATGAATTCCTCCCTCCCCAGCCCCCAGCTCTCAGTTGCACTATTACAGCCTATATGTTTGGATATCAGCTGATTTGACACAGGCACATATACCTTGCCTACATAAAGGTACCTGGTGCCACCTGAGATTGTGTCAGGGCACGGAATAGGTAGGTCTGTAATGACAGAGGTCTCACAGAGGTCCTGTGTCACATATTCAGCATCACATGAAAGCAGGGCAAGTAACAGCAGGCGTTTAAGCATCTGAAATGAGACATTAAGAGGGGGAACTGAGATCATCTCCATAAATTAAAAGACCCTATGTTAATGCAAAGAGAAGATGAAACCCCTACAAAGACAGAATTGCTCTTTTTCCACTAAGCAAATGTTGACTTTCCCTAAAGTAAGAAAACCCCTTTCTTGCTTCAAATTCAAAGATAAAGAAAGGAGAGAGAGGCTGGAATAATGCATCAGCTGGGCCTTCTATAACAAGTTGGAATGTCCATGTTGTCTGATAAACGATATACTAATTGAATCTAATTATTCTAGGTACCTTCCCCCCCCTCCCCCCCCCCCAGTAATTATTATTAAAATAGGAGGTGGAAAGGAAATACAAAATACATAATACTGAAGTACAGCAAGCTGGAGACTTCAAAACCCACCTGGATGCATTCCTATGCCCACTGCCCTAGGTGATCCTGCTTTTGGCAGGGAAGTTGAATTCAATGATCTCTGGAGGTCCCTTCCAACCTCTAACATTCTGTGATCCTATGAAGCTGTTTGGCACAGATACAGACTAAGCAGACCCTCTAAAATACTGAAGGCCCTGTGATTCATCTGTGAGGGTCAGACTGAAACAACCTTGGAAATTGCCAACATTTTCTGTTTGTGATTAGAGAAAATTTTTTTTTGAAAGTTAAATCTGAGTGAAGGAAAAGTTATGCCCTATCAGTTTATTCTACTTTTTGTCCTGGATTTTTGTATCCAATAATCACATCTGTATTTTAGTTAACATCCTTAAATAAGAATATTGCTTGTTTTCCTTTGCTCTTGTGTGGTTTTTACTTTTTTGTTATGAAACTGCCTTTATCTTGAGGGTTTTTTAATTTCATTTTCTTACTCCTTATCCTGATGACAGTGGACTGATTGAGCAGATGGGTGGGCCTGTGGCATCATTGCTGCCGTTCAAAGGTTCACCATCCTCACTGTAGCAATTATTATTGAACACTTTTTTTTTCAACCTTACCACCATCTATTTCTATCTCTCTGGGTCCTAAGAGTTAAATATTTTGATTTGAATTCACATTTGTACAACAAATTTCTTAAAATGGCAGCGGCATCAAAAGCCAACCTGTGCAATCACCAAGGAAGAACAACCAAGTCCACACAGACTTGGTCCCTGGTGTGATTCAGTCTACCCATTCTAGTTCATTCTAGTTTACTGCATATTTGTCATGTGCCATGTTCATCTGCAAGCAACGAAGATGTTTCAAACTCTAGATGTCTTAGCAGGAACTACAAATACAGACAAGATAAAGGACGATTTGCAAATGGTTCATCACTAATACAATCTGCCTGAATTTCCATAAATTTCAGCTTATGCACAAGAATAATGTGTACTCATGCACTCATTTACTCACAAATTTGTTTGGAGGACTGAAGTTGTAGGAAGACAGAATAGATACCAAACGAGGAATAGAAATATCATACTGCACATAATTGTTCTTACTCCTAATTCACTGGCTTAATGTTGGTTTCATAAAAGCAATGATGATCTCATTTAGTAATATTGTGGATGTCGTGTATTTCTGGAGGATTATCATTCAACATTAATTAACTCTGAGCACTATTTTATAGTATTCTTTGTTATTTCTCTCTATATTGTTATTTCTGGTGGTATACTTGAAAAATATTTCTTTGCCTAATTTAAATTTCTTAATCCTAATTATGTATGCTCACTTCTAACTCTTATTTTGGGTGGAAAAATAAACTGACTTTTTATTAAAGTAAAATATTTTCATTTTCCTTTTACATCATGGTCATTGAAATGGTATGGGTTTTTTTCCTATAAAAGACCAATAAACTATAATGCACAAAGAGTCCTTTTTTATGATCAACATCAGAATGAGCTCAGTAACTTTCCATGTCAGATAAAAACCTGCTATGGCAAGAGTTGCATTTGGAGCAGGGAATTAACATTCAGAAGCACTACCACCAACCTTGATCTTTAAATACAGATTAGTCTTCCTTCTCACAGATGTAAAGGGAAATAAAGCCTGAGGATTTGAACTTCCTGGGATGGAACATCAAGTCACATCTTTAAGTGAATACTTCCCTAAGGACAAAACTGGATGGATGCCACCAGGTTTAAGAGCTAGTGGTATTAAGTGCATCTGAACTGATGTACAAAAAAAGTCCATTATTTCAACAAAGAGGATTAAATTACATTTTCTATACAGCAGCACCTCTTGGATCAATAGATATTTACATAGGAACTAAAACAGAATATATAGCCTAATATCTCAGCCACCTGAAAATATTAATGATAGGATATTCAAACTCAAATTCCAAACAGAGATTGTTTACACTTAACATGAAGTTAAAGCAAAAAAACCAGTTCCTAATTTTTTCCCCCCGATTTTTTTTTCTTTAAATAGGAAATCTTTACAATAGTAATAATGGTAGGAAAGACAATCAAAGCTAAAATACGAGGATGAGAGGGTTTTAAAAAACACTGGAATAGACTTCTCATGGAGGTGATTGAATCCCCGTCCCTGAAAGTGTTTAAAAGAGGTAGAGATGTGGTTCTGAGGGACGTAGTTTAACACCAGACTTGGCAGAGTTAGATAGTGGTTGGACTTGATTGATCTTTAAGGTATTTTCCAACCAAAACAATTCTATCATTCTACTAAAACTAAACAAAGCCCCAAAACGACCAACAAAAGAAATTACATGGTAGTATTCAATTTGAAACCAGCAGCTTCATTTTGTGTAGTTCAGATGTAGCTATAACCTGCTGGCATACTTCCAGCTGTTAGGAAGTACAGTTATTTTTGTGAAACTGTTTTGAAACTTCTTGTCCATGAAAATTATATGATCCTAAAGTGGCATTATGAGTTGAAGTAGGCACTCTGGAAGTGTCAGATTATGCATGAACCTTCAGATGAAATTGATATGTTCAGTAAATATATTAATTCAATTATCCACTTCAATAATATAGCTTCATCTTAGTTTACTAGCATTTACATTCCATGTTTCACACTTCAGGGTCTAGTGAGTAACAGATTACTGAGTGAAATACTTCTATTGGCAAAGCTAATTCTTCAAATTTTATTTTAGATAAGATACCATGGCAGATTCTGGCAATTTTAAAAGCTCTTCTTACCTTGGCAACATTTACAAAAAATTAATTTAGGTAACAGCTAGCCTCTTAACCTCATCTGAATTTTTATATGACTGGATAGGAAATCAAGTTTAGAGATCTGTTCCTTGGGTCAATAACTTTACATTCTGGCATGTGTCTGATTATAACAACCAACAAAATGTTTGTCAAATGTTTTAATAAACTGCAGCTATAATAGTTACCATAGAAACAGGATTAAAGGAGGAATAGTGCAGAAATGTAATATTCTAACAGGAATTGGTAGTACTAAACACAGGACATTAAGACAGAACACTTTTGCTATTTGTGCCAGAGAGCAATAACCACAATAATGGGTTATTTTGCAGTTTCATCTATGTATCAATTTTCATCTTCATATTTGTACAATCTTTCTTTTAAATTAAACATAATTTGAATACATTTCCTGCATTACAAACCTGTGGTGGGTTGAAAAACTGCTCCCCCAACATTAAATTTGCCAGACCAGCTCAGTTGGAAGCAAACAAAAGCTGTATTTACAAGCAAAACTACAATCTAAAATGGAATACAACGAACATATACAAAATATACAGCATTTACAATATTTACAGGTATTTACAATTAATAAAGAGCACAAGGACTTCCCTGGTCAAAGACCAGGGGAAGCTAATAAAGTCCATGCCCCCCCCCCTCCTCTTACCCCCTTGTTCACAAAAGGGACAAGAGAAATCAGAAGAGAGATATTTTGTTAGACTTAGCCAAAACAATGGAGCCAAGGTCAAGCAGAAGCAAGTATCTCCCAGCCTGAGGAAGCAAGAAGAGAGAGAGATTGTTTTGCACAACTAGTTTAAGTCTATTATCTTCTCCAATGGGATTGTTTAGAACTACCATTATTTTCTTTTTATACCCAGTAGTGATTTACTTACATTCTACTACTTTGTGTTCAAGATCTGTGAAAAAGTTTTGAAGGCATAGCCTACTTTGCATTATGCAAATCCAGAAATACCTAGTTGAGCTGTAAAGAAGATCTCTACTGATACTTCAGTCAACAAGGAAGCATGATATTCTCTGAAATCAAGGTACCTCATTTGTCATTTGGAGGTAAGATTGTTGTGCAAAGAAAAGAGAATTTTGACCTATGAAAAGAACAACATTTTCTTTCCATTTTAAAGGCAGAGCTACTTTTCCTTGTGCAGCTGAAAACAAATAGATTATGCATTTACATAATTTCTTACCATACTTGTTTTATATTTAACAGTTTGAGGGAGTCAGATCTTTTCTAGTGTAAGCAAACTGAAGTACTTTTGTGATCTTGGTAAAATAAAATCATGGTTACAAATTATTGTCAAAAGACTTGTGGGATTTAATATTCTTTTTAAATGCAAAAATTTATGTTTGAAATACACAAAGCACATTAGGGAACCCTCATTCCTCCCAGTGTATTTAAAGGAGATCTGACATTGCAAATTCACAAGCAAACATTTGACTTTATTCCTATAGTTTACTCAATTTTTGAAACTATTCAGATTTTTTAAATACTAGAACTGCACTGTATCAGAATTTCTTCCCTAAAGAAAAAAAAATAAAAAGGATCATTGTCATTGAAGAATCTTTTTTGAAGGGAACAGAAGGACCAATGTGCAGACTGTACCTGCTGCTTAAGGAAGTCTGCTGGCTCCCTCCATTTAGTTTTAAAGACAGAAAGAAAAAGCTTCCTACTGTGGTACAGTCCTCAGATTATTAACCATCAATGATTTTTCAGATAGACAACAGTGAATTTGCAACAAGAAGTCCAACTTGAGGGCCTTAGGTTGAGTGGTAGTGGATCAGGAGCACAAGAGTGTTCTCCCTCTGTCCTCCCAGTTGCAGTTAACAAGGGCAAAAAGATTTCCCTCTTACAGATTTCACTCCATCAGACATTTCTTAATAAGTTTGTTCTTCAGAAGAACTTTCTAGAAGCCTTTGCACATGGTGATGGCAAATGTCATCAAGGTTTTGATGACCATGAGATGTATCTTACAGGCAGGATTAACATAATTAAATGTACTCAGCTGAATTTTAAGATTCATCTTGGTCAATTTTAGTTTGGAAATTTCTGTGGTACTAGTTGGTTTAAGCACTATGCACAATTTAATTAGTATTTTAGAATCTCACAAAACATTCTGTCTAAAAGCTCAGATTTCACAAGTTCCTTCAGCTTGAAAAATATATCAACCCTTTCCTCTTCAGAAAAGGCTGCTGGAAGCTCTCTCATTTCTGTTATTCCCTTGGTCTTTTGAAAAATAAAATGTTTTATTTCATGATATCTGTATTTAAAAAGGAAAATATTTTCTCTTACAGGTCCTGTACATTTTAAATCACATTTAAGTTTCAAATTATGTTCATATTCAGCAATAAGGCAGTTTCTTTTCTGCAGTATCCTTTGCTGATTTACTATGTAGCTTTTGTTCCAAAGTACACTTGAAGTTTAATTCTTGGGGTTTTGTTTTTTGTGTGGAGAAAATGAACAAAAAACCCCAAGCACCTATCTTCACTGTTTATCCTTCAGGGCTGTTGTAAATGAATGAACTGGACAAATGAAGTAAGCTTTATCTGGTAGTACAACACACAAATGTCTTGAATATGTTGGTGCCTTGATATTCGAAAGGCTGTCTGTGTATAGAACTAGTCTAAACTGATCTTTTTGCTTTTAAGGCTATCACCATCACAACTCATGCTTACAAACAGATTCTAGAGTCCTACATGTAACAGTAAATACCATCAGTATTGTGCAAGAGCTCTTTTAATGATTGTTTAATTCTAGTTTCCATGGAAATAGTTTGAAAGGCAAAGCTCTAAAAAACTGCCACTGGCTACTTAAAGGTAACAGAAAATGTCATGCATGAAATTATAAAATGGACAGAGAAAAACTGACAAAACTGTTAGAGTGAGTTCTTTGAAGTTACATACAAATGATATTTTGGGAAGGAAAAAGAAAGAAAAAAATATTGAAGTTTTCCCCTATATTTCACAGCACAAAACCTGTTAGGCAAAATCCAAGGTTGTCATTTGTGCTATATAAAATTTAATAAGCAAAGCTCTCCATTAAAAATAAATCTGAAAGTCTGATTTGAAAATATCTGCTTGCATTTTAAAATAATATACAACTGCAGAGTTGAAGAGATGTTTAACATTCAATGATAATTTTCTTCGGGGAGGGAATCTGACAAAGTACATAAAGCTTAGCATTTAAAGTTATTATAAGTTTGGGGAACTGGCTATATTGCCAGGATGTAGTGAGGCTGTTTTATCTTCCTGATCCTTGGGACCTTTTGGTGCTCATGCTGCATGGTCTCATGCAGTGTTGCATCTTCCAGGAGTCATTGCTCCCCCTGCTACACCTTGATGGTTAAATGTCTTGCAAAGAGTCATACTGCTGGACTTTGCTTATCTGAATTTCAGTGATAGGATAGACAAAGGATTTTTTTATATAACTGTTAAAATAATAAGAGCATTCCAAACAGTCCAGAGGACATTTGGATTGGATATCAGAAGAAATTTCCTCACTAAAAAGGTTCTCAAACACTGGGACAGGCTCCCCAGGGAGGTGGCTGAATCCCCATCCCTGGAAGTGTTTAAAAGAGGCAGAGATGTGGTGCTGAGGAACATGGTTTAGCACCCAGGCTTGGTAGAGTTAGAGAACAGATTAACTTGATCTTAAAGGCATTTTCTAAACCAAAACAATTCCATGGCACCATGAAAATAAGAAAAAGAACTATTAACCTGTTACAGCCAGTCTAGCTGCTTTCACTTGCCTCAAAGCATCAGCATAGCTGGAACAAAACAGCCTAATGTGACAGCCCAATGAAGCTGCTCACATCTGATAGCACAGGAAAGGTTCCTGTGTGTATAAAACTTACCTCAACCAACTACTTTTGCTGGCACCATGACTCAAAAAAATCAGATAAGCTGAACTAGTCAGAACAGTTAGAACTAATATTGACATTGTAACCATTCTCAAACCCAGTCAGAACTCTGTCAAATTGTTCTGTATTGTGCTACTGCATATGTACAAACTGGGGGCTTTAATCACAAAAGGGAACTGCTTTAAGGTTTCGCTAACTGCATTTGACTGGTCTGGTTTGCAGCCTTCAAGGAACAGTTGTTAAATCTGCATGCAGCACTAGCTAAGTGAACCCTGACTCCAATGCTGCTTGGGGAAAGATGGATGAAGAACACTAGAGAAGAACAACAAGCATACAATACTGCAAGTGTTTTTCTGTTGCTCTACTCCCAGAGAACTTGCTCTGTTTCTAGCAATGCTCTCCTTCACCCTGACCCTTGCAGCAGAAGCAGTGATACCATGTTCTCCTGCTGTCTTCCTGGTGATCAGGCACTGCCTTGTTCATCTCTGTGGCAGAAGCAGGTCCAGCTGTGCCTCTTCTCACCAAGAGGGACAAAGGCAAGGATACTTTGTAGAAGACAGAAACCAATGACTGAGTCCTTAAGTAAATCGTTCTTTTCAGGGATTCATACATTTGTAATTTAAGCAGTCACCTTGCTGAAATAACCAAGTCAGAGGCAAAACACTGCTTGTTGTCTCTTCCTAGATGAGCAGCCTTATGGAGAAAACTAGAAGTTGAAGCTCTTCTGAAGGCATTACTGAGTTTCTCTACCTTGCACCTTGCTCATGTGAGGATGGACTGGTCACATCTACGTGGTTGTAAATTTGATTCACAATTACAACTGAATAGTACTTTCAAAGTACAGGAAAAGGCCAGATGCTGTAATTTTGTACGCTACAGGATTATGTAGAGCCAGCTGTATCAAGTAAGAGCAGGATGGGTTTTATAATGCTTTTGTTCATTCGAATGTTTAGTCCTAAGTGCATATACCTGTGCAGTACACAACTTGAGTCTGACAGCTTATTTATGTGTGCCAGTTCCCCCCCATTTCCAGCTGAAAGGGGTAGCTTCATCAGGAAACTTCACAGTTGGAATCCTCTGCTCTGTTCTGCTCAAGTTCCAACAAGTCTGTTTCTAAACTGAGAATCCTAGTAAGTATTGTAAAAATTTTACTCTTATTTCACTATAAAAAAAACTAACACCACACACAAACCAAAAAACCCCAAACAAACCAAAAAACCCAAACCAAAACCACCAAACCAAACCAACCCACCCCAAAACACTTAGAATGGGATGAATTCTAGTAGGTTCTTAGTGTTTCATATGATGGTGGAATATACTTTTTTTTTTTAAATTTAAGTAGAGCTTGTCACAAAGTTCTAATTAAAATGGTAACATTAACATGCATTTCTCAGCAAGAAGAGAACTTCCTCATAAATTTAAGAGAGAACTACAGATAAAGAGAGCAGCACTAAACTGTGAGAGCCATGGTCTGAGCAGAACAGTCATCATTGTATTACGTTATTGCACTATACCTATGAACAAGCATTCCTCTTTCATTCCCAGGGGAACAATCTGAAGTCAAATGTCACAAACTATAAAAATAGGTGAAGATAGTATTAATGAAATTAAAATCATAATTAACATAGAAGTGGGTTTCTGAGTTAGTGGAATAAAAACTTTGTGCTGACATTTGCCACAATATGTAATGAAGGATTTACAGTAAACCTGGCCAACTGAAAATGTACTGTGATGATTTTTTAAATGAATTACCATTCAAATTAATTGTTTGCTATAATTGTGCATTGTACCAGTCAAAAGAGCACCAAAAATGGTAATAGATATTGCCAACTCATTTGATACCATATTATTTGATAGGTATGAAACAAGTTCCTGTAGAATATTGGGTGGAGGGATGTGTCTGGCATGTGAAAAAGAAAACGTTATAAAATTTTAAAGCTTTAAAATTCCTACCATGCCTGAGAATCACCTACAATTGAAATTCAGAGTAGTTTTCACAAATCTAATTGATTTGAATTGCTAATCATATTTAATTTGGATTCCATTCTAATTTAATTAATATAAACAAAAAAGGATAACTGAAGAAATGCGTATTCCAGAGATTAGCTGGTCAAATAAATCCAATAGCATGCTTGTATTCATAATCAGTGACACAAACGGGTATTTAATTTGGCACAGACCACCTTCAACCTCTTTATTCTTTAAGTCAATATTATCTTTAAGACAGTCACAGTTAGATGAGAAGGTGTTAGTGTTGTGCATTTAGTGTGATCTTCCCTGTTCTTAACAAAAATTACCCATTTGTGCATCCTTGGAAAGGAAGAGCTCTCCTTTCAGCTTCATTTTCGTAGTCATTACCGAAAACATGCACTTCCTGGGTTCCTTATCTAACCAGAAAAATAACTGAGCAACTGCTGTATAACTGCAAGATTTTTAGACAAGGACTCTATAGTTTAGTTAATTGAAACCTTTTGGAATAACAATATTTCAGATCAAAATACAGCCATTTTAGAGTATAATGAAGCATGGAGGGAAGTGGCTTCACTTAAATAAAGATCTGTCTGTTACAGGAATTACTGACTTCAGGTTTGATTACTTTCATCAAGCCTGAGCACAGAAAGACATCCCTTACTTAAAAAAAAAAAAAAAAAAGTCTAACCATTGCTACTAGAAAAGAGGCTCAGTTTTGTACCCCTTACTCTGTTGCCATTTTTCAAGTGCGTGAATTTTCCCTGACAAAGAAATCAACATTTGTCTGGTTTTCTTTAATGACTGCACAGGAGCATATGTTATTACAAAAAGGTTTGCAATAACTAAAATCATTACATTAGCATTTTGCTAATAATTCTAGCTATATCACTTCTATTTAATAATTCAAACAAAATGTGCCATATAGTGATATTTTAGAGTCTGTTATTTCAGCTTTATCTGTAAGGCTCTGGTTTAGGCAACCAGTAGATTCTAGGAAACAACTATTAAGTTTTCAGATTGTACTGAGACTTTTAATATGTTCTGTGATTCAGGAAGGTATCAGACTAATGCATTTATCCTCAACTAACAGAAATGTCATCTGATGGATAAAATGACTATAATCTCATGCTAATCAAAATTCAAGAATCCTTTCCTATTATAAAGGTTTGTGAGTAGGGAATTGAAATTCACCAATGAAGTCGCTCAGCAAGAAAGTAGGGGGTTTTTATTAGAGTGTTTTACTTATTATAAAAAATAAACTTGAAGGTCAGAAGGTTAACATGTCATTCCAATGCCCTGCTATTCACCCACAATTCTACAGAAGCTTCAGTCTCACTGGAAATTTAAAGGAATAAAAATTATATGAAATATGCAAAGTAAACCACTTGTTAAATATTTAAGAACCTTTCTACATGTTTGCTTTTCTTAGAAAGTATTTGTTCAACCCTTGGAAGTTTTTAGTGTAGAATTTCCCTTTGCTTGAGGTCTATGATGAGTGATTTGTATTATGGTTGAGAATTTTTTCTCACTGAGATCATCAGCAAAATTTGTACCAACTTGCCTGAGGAATGCTGCAAAGGAAAATGTGCCCTTCCAAGTAATGCTTAAACATGGTCTTGGAATGTGGGATTTTTCACTTTGAAATTGAAGTTTTGACAATTTTATATTTTCATCATAAAGAAAGACACAAATAACAGAAAACCAACACCGGAGATAACAAAATTTGATTCAATAAACATTTCCTAACCAATACCATATATAGTGAAGTCTTCAAAGCTTAAAGTAACATAGTATACTGAATACCTTCTAGTACACAAATATTTTCAGATAAAGGTGTATTACTTTTATTAAATCCAGTATTATGATTAAATACACTGCCAAAGTAACCAAAAGGAGAGTGACTTAATGTATATTCAAGTATTTAGCAGGATCTTAAATTATTCCATTTGGAATTAAACCTATACCTGCAGTAGGCAAGGACATCCTTCTAGTGAAGGCATTAACAGGTAAAGAATTTAAGTCCCAAAGAATTAGTCCTTAAACAAGGAGAAAAACTGGTTTAAATTGAACAGAAAATGTAAGAACAAATTTAGTATTACATTTTCACTGCAGAATTAGCATACAGGTCTGTGTATTTCTAAGTTTCTTCAGCCTTCATTACACATCCCTGTTTCTGTTGTTTGTAATTCTGCCGAAGTTATCTAACACTGATTCCTCTGAGAAAGAATAGAAAAGTGGTTTGATTCTTAGGACAAATCTAAGGCTTGGCAACTTCTCAAATGTAGAACAATAATTGACTTGGTGTATATCATCTGTTCTTGCCTGCAGATCTACCTGATGCATAATTCATAGTCTAATAATACTTGTATTTAGACAGTGCATTCTTGAATACTGCTCATCTTTGAAGAATTTTATTATTTTTTAAATTTGTCTACTTAGTTGCTAGCACTGTTATAAGATGGTGGGATCATAGGATAATACATGGGAAAAGAGACCAGGACGTGTCTGACTTTCCCCCTTATGCAGGGCCAGATGCGAGTTCCACCCAGACTGCTCAAATTTATACCTTGTCAGGGCTCTGACATCTCTAAGGATGGAGCCTGGATAGCCTTACTGGAAACCTATGCCCATGTCCAGCCTTGTTCCTTCAGGGGAAAGGATCTCCTTTTCTGATCTGAACCTCACTCATTTTCATTCTCCTGCTACGCATGGCTGTGAAAAACCTGGCTCCAACTCCTTGATCTCTTTTTATGTGTCGGGAAACATTGTGAGACCCCACCCAAACCATCCCTTCTCCAGGATGAATAAACCCAGCACCTGCAGCCTCACCTCACAGAACAAGTGTTCCAACCCTCTGAACATCCCAGGGGCTCTGCAGAATTCATTCCAAGACAGAAAATCTGCTGATAAACCAAAAGCCCCAAAGAGGATGCAGTATTTTAGATATGTCCTAATGAATGCAGAGTAAATGCAGTTAATGCCTTTCCTCAACTATTTTCATACAGCCCGGGATACTGGTGGCACCCTGCTGCCAGGGCCGTGCTGTTTCCCCACGTTCAACTTGCTGCCTACAGGATACTCAGGGATGTTTCCACAGATTTTCTTCCCAGAGACCATAAAAATCAAAGCATGAGAAAATGCTGTGACTATGATAAATGAGTTTGGGTCCAGAGAGGCAATCAGTTGCACATTTAAGCAACTTTATACACCAGGTATTTCACAAGTGGCTAAGTGATATCTAATGTTTCAGCCTGAAGAATAGTGTAGGAATGTAATAAAATTGTGTGCTAACCAGCTCTCCCTTCACCTGTAGAACATATATTTTTTCTCTAAGACACAAATCAAAAGTTTACCTAAGAGGGAATTTTTGCACAATGAAAATTCTATTAATACAATTCAACTATATTCCTTAACTTCAATAACATTCACAAAAAACCCGACCCAACATAAGGAAAAAACAATAAATAAATAAAAAATAGGAAATTCAAATATTAACCAAAACTCATAAGTGGAATTTGCAAACTACTGCCATTTTAATAGAAATCTACACAGTATAATAATAAATATGTCCTTCTTCCTTAAAAAGAAAAGACAAAACATTAAACTTTTGCCTTGAATTTTTTATGGTTATGCAGCTTGTTTTTTGTTGTGGGGTTTTTTTTTTGTGTGTGTATGGTTTTGTTTGTTTTAGATTGGGTTTTGGGTTTTTTTATTTGTTTGTTTGGTTTGGTGGGGGGTGGGTGAAGGGTGTTTTACTTAGGCTTTTTTTTTATTCTGAGAATATTTTCTTTATTATGTGGATAATGACAGTAATGGGATACTTACTAAATCTATACCAACTTCTAGGATCCATTCTGAAATCACTGTGGTTCTCTATCATTTAAAATAGTCCTGAAGAAACCTTTTAACATTGATTACTCCAAAGCGATGGACTGCTGTACCTACTCAGAGTCAAGAGCCAATTACAAACAACAGAAAGCTAAACTGCTTAGATGTTTGTATCGTGTTTTAAATGTAAAATCTATTGTAGTCACAGTGTAAGATAAGAAGGAAAGAGGCTCATTCCTGAGTAATGGCAAGCATTCATCAAAGAGAAGGGCACTTCATTCTCCTAGTAGACAAAAAGATTGCTTACTAATTAGATACATGAAGGAGAGGACTGCCAGCATATTTAGAGAAACAGTCTTTTAAGACAGTTCTTAAATGGATTAAAGGAGAATCATTTCTTTTTTTCATCCTGAAGGATGAAATCAGAGGAGTGTGGGGAAAAATACAAACCCCAAAACAAACACTGAACTAGACCATGCATTCCAGAAAGCTTTGAACAGATGACTGACTATAGGACCTGAAGAGCATCTAGGGGAGAAACAAAAAAAAAGCTCAGAGCTTGACTACTAACCTGTTGAGTAGTACAGCTTTCATGGAAAAACACTTAATATTTTTTTAAAAACATGGTTCTGTAAGTTTATACATGTTGTAAGTTTTGACCAGTATCAATTAACACTTGTATCTGAATTTTTATTAGCTTATTCATCTGTGTACTCTTGGCCCTTTTCCAAAGTTTCCTACAGTGTTCAGACTGGCCACACAGCAACACAGATGAAAACTCTTTCTAATAGTATTCTCTTAGCATGTTTTATTCATGCCAAAAATTGTGTCCAACATATCACGAGGGCTGATCAGGATTAACTCAAATATGTTCCAAAACTTCCCTTTGA
The DNA here is from genome assembly GCF_027791375.1 of Indicator indicator. Lineage (NCBI taxonomy): Eukaryota > Metazoa > Chordata > Aves > Piciformes > Indicatoridae > Indicator > Indicator indicator. The sequence goes on along the minus strand of NC_072021.1, from coordinate 26,925,608 downwards.
TGCAAGGAGTATTAAAGCATCAATTAATCAGCCTTCAATTGTGATTTATTAGCCTTCCAGTAACTTCAGTGATTTCAAATTCTTATTTACTTTTTCTGTCATGAAACAACTGCTAGAGATCTGTTCCCTGAAAGAGAAGCTAATTTACTTTTTTATTGAGCAAGCACATAAGTTTGATGACTTTTACTATTAGTATAGCCTTGATATCTAAAAATATGATTCTTTAACTTCCTTGGTGGGAACACAAATAATCTTCTGATGTTCTGTGTCACACTGGGTTTCTGTATTATAGAAATTATGTTTTATAGAAATTATGTTTTTGAATGTGTTTCTACATAGAAAAATGTGAGAAGATATCATCATTTTACTTTAGTAGGAATGTTATATAAATTCATAGCAAACTCCATTTTGACTTTTATGTTTGAAATTACTTTTAATACTCTAGTAGAATCTCTAATAGAGATAAAGAAAAACTTAGGTTCAGGCTATTTTTAAAACAAAGCCATGGAAGCATTCCACAACATACTGTTTCAAAACACTGCTGGGCTGACCTAACCCTAAGCAATGATTGAGACCCAAGGGGAATAGAGATTCAATTTGCTACAATGAATCCAGTGTCTCTGTAGAGCTATTCAAACATGTTAGACACATTCAAAATGCTTGCATCTTCTAATACACTAGTTCATAAGTGTCAAAAATATTTTTCTCCATAGTGCTTAAAAACCAATTCTTTTTTTCTGAAGCTGAAAGCAGGAATTGTAAAGACATGTATGGAGCCGCTGACTTGCCTAATAACAGGTAGGAAGAGCTCCCTGAGCATTTTGGAGTTTGAGGCAACCATAGAGGATGAACAGATAAGGCAGAAACTTCCAAGAGATCTGGACAGTCTGCAGCAGCAGAGCCTGGACTTGTATACCTCTGGAGGCTCAAAGACACTGGGGACCTATGTTTGCTCAAGTGACTTGAGCCCTCAGTCTCCATGTACAGAAGGTTTTTCTCTGTGATGGTAAGAGCATGTGACGTTAAAACCCAGCAGACGTATTTACTTCCCACCAAAAGAAGAAATTTAGCGTTCTGGGGATTAAGTCAGGTTCTCATTTCTACCATGTTTAAAGCTTGGCTTAAGGCATTGATTTCAGCCTCGATTTAGAGACAAAATTCATAGAAACTGTTGTGTAAGTTGCAAAAAGATATACCTTTGATTGAACTTGTCTCAATTACTATGCAACAAAAGCTTAAGAAGAAGCTATCTAGCTATAGTACAGTCCTAATCTTTCAAATATTAGAGGTCTGGTCTAATTCACACAGAAATCAGTTTAGAGAGTTGAAAAGGATTTGAGCAAACCCTGAGATAAGAGTAAAATTAATAACACCTTACAGTATCACAATACAATTAGAACAAAGGAAAAACTTATTTAATTATGAAAAGCTTTTTTATAATGCTCATGAAGAGAATGACAAAATATGGGAAACTGACTTTCAACTGGGGAAAATGTTCTTGGTTAATTGGGAAAGAATACATTGTTAGCTTTTACAAAAATTTGCTTTCATTTAGAAACAGAGTATGTGCATACACACATATATACAATCTTTTTTCCAAGAACCAAAGCAATACATGTATATAAGATCAAATATTCTGGGACTTCTCTTTTGCCTACATCACAAAAGCCAATTCCTATAAACATAACTCCTTTGTCAAATGGAGTACATGTGCCAGTGGTATTCCAGAAGAAAGAGTCAGAGGGAGACAAAGACTCCGGTCAAATATTCTTGTCTGTAAGAGCAGGCTAATTTTCTTGTAATTTATAATTAAAAACAACCAACCAACCCACAAAACAAAACACCAAGCAGAGATCTTTAGAAAATCCAATTTCTTAAGAGAAATTTTGAAAGTAATATACTCTAGGTTTTTGGTTCATAAATGCCAAGCCTTGAAGAAAAAACACTTAGTTTTCTCTGTTTTTCTTTTTTTTTTAATGTAATTGTTCTTATGTTGTATATATTTATTGCCTATGCAATCCTTGTGAGATAACAACTGAAAACCAATGAAAGTTTTTCACTGACAAAGCACTTATGGAGCTCTTGACCTAGTTCATCCCACCTCACCCAAGGCAATATAGCTGATGTGCAACTGACATAACTAGGACAGGAACACAAATGCAGTAATATTTCTTAAAATACAGCTTTTATTAGTTTCTACCTTAAACCTGTATCTAAGGCTAAACTCTAGTTGCTCTATCACCTATTGACCCCTCTCCAACAAAAAAGGGGAATCAGCAAAAGACGAGAAGACCCATAAGGTGAAATGAAAACACATTTAATGAAATAGCCAAGTGGTACAACTGTCAATAGAAATTATATACAGCTATACTCACTCCAGCAAGAACACTGCAGTCCCAATGCCTAAGAAGGCAGTCATCAACAGCAGGACAAGGAAGAGGAGCAGTATCAGGAGGATCCCAAGCAAGGGGCTCCAGCACAAAAACACCCAACCACCAAACTTCCCTCTTTATCCTGAATGTGATGCTCAGAGACACCTGTAGCCAACTGGAGTCAGCTGTGCTGGCTGACTCAGAACTGATGATGGCCTGCAGCCCATGGCTGGCCTGGTATTCTGGCCCAGCAACACCAGGACAAGTAAATTTTAGATATTTAAAATTATTCCTTATGTTCAATGTCAGGTTCATTGAATAAATTATATTTGTAAGAGCTCAGAGTATTCAAAACAAACTGGAAAATACCATTCACATTATTGACAGTAGTTTAAAACACAAAGACCTTTTTGTGTTTAAAAGTGCTCCCCCAAATCCTTGCGATCTTTAAATTTATTGGAGTCGTGTGGCAGATTGATCAGTTACCAAAAATGATAGTGCTACTGTTATTTATGAACATAATTTTTGGTCATCGTTTTGCTACATTTTATTTTAAAAAAATGTTAATGAGGAGAAAAACACCGTAGTTTTATTTTTATGATTTTTGACATATGAAACAATAAATACATTTCTTTAATGTTTGGCAGTGTTGAAAGGAATATATAAAGGTGCAACAAACTACAGTCAGTCTTTGCAATGATATGTTCAAACTACACAGCTATAATTTCCATATATGTTTTAAAAGAGCAAGTCCTGAAGTGTTTGTGTTAATCTGCAGTTATTCACAAAACCAGAATTATTTTCCTGGTTGCTTTATTGTTCTGGTAAACTATGTAGAAATTAATTCAGAAGAGGTAAAGTAAACTAATCACAGTACCTGTGTTATTGATAACAGTTGAATAAATAAACTGTCATTAGAGTTATGCATAACCATTTGCAGTTTACTCAGTGTGTGTTGTCAATTGAGATTCCACCTTTGTGTACACTTAAAACTTTTCACTTGTTCATAACTGTAGGCTTGCAAAAAAATGAGGATTTGTGTCCTTTCAACTTCTGATAGCATAAATATTTTAATCTAACCACAAAAACGTCCATGTAGTCTTGATTATCAGTAAGGATATGCAAGCAAATGACAAGAGCTGACAAATATTTCACCTGTTCTTAAAAATGAACTCTTTTACGTTACAGAATTTAGGAACATTTATCTGAGTCTTTCTTGAAAAGGAAATCAGACTCTAGCTATTAAGTTAAGTTACATTTAACTTCTGTGTGTTGTTCATTTTAAGTGTGAAAATACTTGCAAAAATCAGTTTCTGTTGGCTGACATAGTGGATACTGAAGTAGTAACTGAAGTAGTAACATAAGCTTTGAGAGAGAAATAGAGGGGCAAGGATTAATAACTAAACACAGAAATTAAAAATAAATTAGATGAAAAAAAGAAATAAAGAAAAGTTACTGAAAAATTGTTCCTGTCATGTTCACCATATGTTTTAAGGGGACTGCAAGTAGCACCTATGATCAGTAAGCCAAGAAAAGGGAGGATAAATCTAACAACCAAGTTAGCAGATGGTCTGCAATTAGTAAAAAGTGATTCATTGCAGAAATGTGTCCAGAATTATTTCATTGGCATTACCTTGTGAAAATCCTGATAGAAATTCAACAACATTTTCAGCAGTTGTGAATCAATGACTGAAATGCTACAAACGTTGCCAGAAATTGTAAATTTGAAAATGGCAAACTTCATGAAACTAATTTATTATCCTAAGTAATAAAGTGGAATTTTTGGTACAATTAATGAGCTATAAAAGAAGTCTAGTTCAATGTACAGGAAATCATGATGGATTAAAGAGCAAAAAGAAATTGCTCTGTAGGTCACCAATTATTTTTTGATACATTTATTGTCATTGGCAATAACAAATCTAATGTGAAATGTAAAGAAAATGACATTTGTAACACAATGTTGTTTGCTAACTTCTAGTGATGTTAGTCAGCATAGAGTCAATGATTAAACTCTCACATGCCAGCAGCCTGTCATTCCTCAGAGCAAGTCTGAGAATGTCATTACATATTCCATGCTCTGAAACTGAACTTCCATGTTATTTCAGTGTCTGAAAATCTATAGGTATGGGAACACAGAAATTGCAAATTCTTCCCCTTAATTTTTTCAAGCACATGGATAATTTATCTAAAGTCTGTCACCATAAAAAAAGTGAGTAAGTAAATAATGTCATGAAAACAAAGCAAGGACAACATGGTCCATGAACTTCCCTCATCTCAAGATCTAACACATAATCACTCCTTTTAAGCATAGTACTGCAGTATGTGAGGAGAGATGAAGCCATATTCTCATTCATTGGTTGCAGAACAGGGCATGATCTTCTTCAGCAAAGAATATCAGATAAAGTAGCCTTTCCTGTTTTGAAATAAATGAAATAATTTCTCTGGCCTGCATTCCCACATAATACCCCGCTTCTAAATACCCTGCTTCTCAGGAGCCAAAGAGTCTCTAGGAAGCAGGTTTGTGAAATCGTCATGCATATTGACTAAGTTGATGGAGTTCAAATTGTCTGATCACCACTTTATTCAAATATTTCTTGTGAATTTCCCCTTCTGAATTGATAAATGTCAAGGGTTGCAACTGATGCTCTATTAGTCCTTCTCCCTTCCCATTAGGTGACAAGAAAAAGAATAAGGGAGAGAAATTTGTGGATTGGAAAAGAAAACGGTAACAGCTTTAATGAAAATAACAATATATTGAAATACACACAAATATATACAACACAATATCAAATCCAGCTCCCACTGATGTTGTGGACAGGCACTGGAAAAGTCCCAGACTGAATTCAGCAGCATATGAGAACTGATTTCAGGATCTCCATTCTGAACTGGATTTGAGATCATGCAGACTGGGATTAAAGGCAGAACAGACAGTCTTGAGATTGAGGCAGAATGGAGAAATAAATCAATTAATATTAGCTCTTTTTTTTTTTTTTTGAGAAAATATTGGTCTGTTCATTAGTCCTGCACAAAACTACAGAAGAGAACCTAAAGCTTCACAAAACTATTAACCCTTTTACCTTCCTTTATTGATCTTGAATTTAAGCTCCAGTTGTCAAGATAAACCTTTAGTCTTTATTTACAGAGAGATTAATGAAGTGAATTAAGTTGAATCAAGAATACTTTCCTTGGGAATAAAAGAGTCACAATAAATGTTGAATGTAATCTAATTAAGCCATTTAAAATGCGTAATTTTGTTTAAATTGCATGAGCCTTCCTCATTGTCTTCATAGACTCAGACAGTCAGGGCTAATCTGCATGGATCGTTTATTACAATATTTTACGGAAATTCCATGTGTTTACTTCCTTCTAAAAATGGAATTCTATTAGGGGCCTCCTAATTAAAAGAAACACTTCCAAATGTTCATTACAAAGATTAGGAGTAGTAATGCATAGATGATAACATTCTTGACCTCTAGCTCAAAGGAATATGGGTTATCACCCTCAGCTAAGATGAAGGGTGGAAACAGGGAGGTATAATTGAAGATAAAAAGCACCTAAAGAAGCCAATAAACAAGTGATGCCCTTTACAAGATGGCTTATTTCAACTTCCTGAAAGTTGTTTTTAATTCTGAAGGAAATAAAATAATTACATCTCTGCAAACACTTCTTCCTCCAAACTGAGCTGATTGAGATACACTAGAACAGAAAGCAGGAGACAGAGCACCAGGTAGTCCCGGGGTTAGGTGGTGAAACATAAGAGAGTAGTTTAAGATTTGAACGTATTTTTGGAGGTCCATAAGATAGTTACCAGGTTATGTATATTTCATGATAAGAGAACATACTGAAGATCAAGGTTTTTGATCACTTGTGTCACACTTCTGATGTGCTGGAATATCTTTCTGCTTTCTGTGAACAATGAAAAGGTTTCTATGGGAAGAGTAGTAATGGTGAGAGATGAATACTGATTTTCCACACTGCTTTTGAATAGCAGTTCTCATTGAGCTGTGATTCACAGGAAAGAATTCATCCCTCAAGAAGATTTGCCAACAGTCATTGCTCCCCAATTCTCCAGAGTTTCTTAACTAACGAATTAGGGTGCTTATGTTTTGTTGAGATAATGCAGTTTCTTGGAGCTGTTCTGCAATACTTTCTGTGTTTTGTTTGTAGATTATCACTATTATTTTTCCAAGTAGATCTGAGTATGTGCAGGCAGAAATGAGAAATATTCTCCAGAAATATTCTGCAGTAAAACAGTCATTTTATTCCCATATGCCTGTGGTCATAAAAGGGGACCTCAAAGCACTTGTCATCACAGATAACTGCCACACTGCTTTGCCAGAAAGAAGAATAGATATGCAATATCAACGTCTTAAAAGCTGAAATGGCATTTTGGTTTATTCTAAATATTGACACAGTATAATTTGAAAATGAGAGGAATGAAGTTTATTGCCCTCTAGGGACATGGAAAGCTGTTTGCCAAATGGCCAAAGCTAATAGGTCATGTGAAGTAATTTGGTAAGCAAGTATCACTGAGGTATGCTGAAAAAAAATGTTGTGAAAAGGCTGTTTTGCAGAGGTTATAGAATTTGGATATGAATCTTTCTACTGCTTGAAAACACAGATTTTGTCACGTACTCCATTGTCAAAATCCATCTGGTTTAATATAACCAGACAGTTGTGAATTATTTAACTGAAGATTTGGCCTCCTTCTTCACTTTATAACTTTTCAAATATGTTTAGCGTTCAGAAGTTATTATCTTTTGGCTGTCAACATTTGGGTCTTGATCCTAGATGATCTACTTTTGTACTTATTATCACTACTGAGATTAGTCTAAAGAGTAATCTTATTTGAGTATTCAGCATTATACATATAAAATATTGTGTACAAGTCTTATGACCTGATTCTAAGAATGTGGAAACATAGGAGAGTTCCCAAAGGAGGACAACATAAATAACCAAGAGTCTGGGAAATAACCCTTGTCTTCAGAGGCTTATATTGCTCAGTCCTGAGAGGGAACATCAGATCATGAACTCTGAGTCCACTACTGTAATAGAAAACCAAAACTATAGAGAAGTAAAAAAATATAGAAAAAAAATTAAAAATGGATCAACCTCATTTTCAAAGCAGTTCAGTTTTGTCTCAATCTTCTCTTCACAGGCTTGTTCTGGGAATTTACAAATTGTCGTTCTGGTTTCCATCTTACAAGTTCAGAAAGCTGTTTAGAACCAGTTTTGATCTTCCATAATTCTTCCATTAGGTTAAAGGGTTTGTGTTGGTACCCTGAACTTTTCCCCCAGGAAAAGTTTTTTATCTTGCTTTTTAATCCTGGCAGCTTTTTAGACATTTAGGCACAAAAAAGCTATTGCTAAAATCAGATTCAGTATCTTAAAGAGATGATTCAATTTCAACCAAATTTGATTCAATTTCAGCTCTCATTAAGAGAGTGAAATCCCTGGGCTTTGGCAAAATGGAGTCTCTTCCAAAAGGATCTACTTTGAAACAGTTTTTTAGCAACAGTGTTTAGTTTCTTTATGTAGGAGAAATGAAGTTGTCACTGGTCTGCTTTGGTTTAGGAAGTCTACATATATGTAGAGAGTCTGGCTGGGATGGAGTTTATAATCCTCACAGCATCACACATGACACTGTGTTTTGGCTTTGTGACTAAAACAGCATTGGATACATACCACTGTTGGCTATTGCTGAGCAGTGCTTGCACATTGACAAGGTTGGTTTGATTTTTTTTTTTCAAACTTTTTCTCACTCTGCACTTTCACTGCCCCCAAGCAGGTATGCCAGGAGAGACTGGGAGGGGGCACAAGCAACTAATACTAACTGACCAAAAGGATATTCTGTGTGGGATGGAATTCATATTCATTTTCAGCAGTAAAACCCTGGGGACAGTAGGAGAAAGGGGAGGTGTATGACATTATGGCATTTGGCTTTCCAGGTAACTGTTACATGAGCTGAGGCTCTTATTTCTGGGAGGCTGCTAAACATCTGCCAACTGACAGAAAATAGTGAATAAAATCCTCATTCTTCTTTGCATAGTTTTGTTTCACTTTAACTGTCTTGTCTTTGACTCACAAGTTTTCTCACTGCTGCTCTTTCAGTTCTCTCCCCTTATCCTGCTGTGGGGAACGAGTGACTGGAGAGAGGGCTGGGTGCTGGCTGGGACCAGCTCACCATGATATGTTTCTACAGTCTACAGTTTGAGGTCTGAGCAGTTTATAAGGCCTAAATATTAGTATTTCTAGCACAAGTATAAAATATTTATACTTAAAAAGCTCATCACCTCCATATAGCAAATGAAAAATCTCCTTACTCTGAATAAACTTTCTTTAAATCTTAAGCAAGCTTAATTACTCACTTTATCAAAGATAAAGGGAAAATAAGTAACAGTTTGGATGGAAGGTCATTTTGTCAGAGGAAAAGATCAGGAAAAATATCAAAAGGCTTTCTGGAGAGGTTCATGGAACTTTATCAAAATCAAATATGGAAAGACTTGGGGTGTTTAAATTAATTTTCTCCTTATTAGAGTTATTTTATGGAATTACTTGGATGGGAAAAAGCTAAACGCACCCTCTATGTTGTCTTGTTCTTTTACTATTTACAGAAGCCAAGTTAAACATTAAAGTTCTTAATTCCGTCTTTGAAGGTCATTTAAAGACCATATATGAAGGGCACTTCAAATTGTGCCTGAACTACTGTGGCCTTTTCAGTGATGGTTAGGGGTGAGAGGTAATGTCTTAATGCTCCACTCCAAAATGAAATGTTAAACACTTTTGGCTTAGGGAGGCAACTGCAGCCTTTTTGTAGGAAAACGATGCTTTTCCTATGAAAAGAAAAATTTGTAGACATTCACAGTGATCCTGAAAAAATGTAGATCCTTTGTTCTATTGTGAAAATATCTAGAGTAAATTGACTTTACAATAGCGACATAAATTGCTTTATGTCGATAATAAAACAAATACCTTCTGTGTCTTCTTGCTATGTTATTTAAATTATGCACCTTTTACTATAAAAATATTTTTATGAATAATATTCCATAGGCAAGTTATTCACCAGCTTCTGCCATATTTATGATACTGACAATGAGTTATTTTATTATGTGCCCTTTATGAAACATAGTAAAGTTATATCCACAAGTGACTATGACTGAAGAAGAAAACATGAAAATCTTACAGGGAATAAAGCACAGTCTTGAAGCAATGACAATAATAGAAACATACAGAAATTGAAGGATATGCTGTTTACAATGGCAGGCATAATATTTTCTTCATGCTTTTAGGTCCACATCTTACCCAGCTCTACTGAACAGAATTTGTTGTCGTTAGGAGTTCCTGAAACTTACAAAATCTGCAGCATGTTATCTTGTTAACATAGGAAATCAGCCATGAAAATATAAAAAAGAGTACAACATGTGGGTAAGGGACCAAGGAAAGGAGAGAAAAGGAAAGCAAGCATGTTTAGAAAATGTAAAGCAGCTAGACAACATGGAATGTGTAGAATAATGCAAATAATGATTGAAAAAAAACAGTGAAAAATGAGGAATATTTTATATGCCAGAGGGTTGTGCTGCCATCCAGAGTGACTGAGGCTGAAGAGCCAACTCGAACCGCAAAGTTCAGCAAAGAGAAATGCAAAATCCTGCACCTGGGGAAGAACACCCCAGTGCACCACTGCATGGCTGGAAAGCAGTTTTACAGAAAAGGACCTTGCAGGTCCTGGTGGACACTGAGTTGGACATGAGCCAGCAACATAACCTTGCAGCAAAGAAGGCAAATGATGGCCTGGGCTGCATTAGACAGAGTACTGCCAGCAGCTGGAGAGACTATGATGCTCTGCTCAACACTGTTGAGACCACGTCTAGAGTGCTGGGTGGGGTTCTGGGCTTCTCAGTATATGAACATATTAGAGGGACTCCCACAAAGGGCCACAAGGATAAAGAAGGGACTCCAGTAGCTGCCTTGTGAGGAAAGGCTGAGAGAGTTGGGACTGTTTAGCCTGTAAAAGTGAAGAAGTCTCAGGGAAAAGCTCATTAGTGTTTATAGATACACAAAGGAGTATGTACAGAGGATGGAGCCAGACTCTTTTCAGTGGTGCCCAGTGACAGGATGAGAGGCAATGGCCACAAACTGAAATTTGCAAGGTTCCCTCAGTGTCAGGAAACACTCTTTCATTGTGAAGATGACCATGCACTTGCACAGTGCATTTGTGAAGATGACCACACTTCCCAGGTTGCCCAGGGAAGTTGTGGAGTCTTCATCCCCAGAGATATTGAAGAGCTATCTCATCCTGGTTCTATATAATCAAGCAGGTGGACCTGCTTGAGCAGGGTGATTGGACCTCAAGACCTTTTCCAAACACAACCATTCTGTGATTCTATGAAAAGCCATTTATCACATGAAGATGTAAGTAAAGAAAGGAACAGCAAAACCCAGGAAGCTCAGTAATAGAACAGTGTAGAGGTAATGATGTAAAAGCTGAGGACAGTGAGAGCAGTATATGTAGAATTATATAATATACACAGCTTGGGAAGATCAAATTGAAAAATTTGAATCCAAAGTCTGTGCAGTTTGTGCTTCAAACCACATTTTTGAGCATCCCACAGTTCTAAATGATCACAGTGCCTGTAAATCTGATCAAACAGAGCTTTCCTCTCAGACTCACCTTTCCCTTTACTTGTGACTTGTTTCCCCCTTTAGCATTCTATACTACTTCACAAGAACTTACTACTTGTAATATTTTTTCTCTCATTTTCCTTTGTCTTCCCCCCCCCCCTCCCCCCCGCCATGAGCTCAGTACAGGTGTCCTTTCTTTCCTTTTTCCACTTTTTTTCTCTGCCTTTTGTGCAAAGTAGCTGTTTGCTAGGAAACACTTTCACTGTTAAGTCATTTCTGAAAAATCACTTCAGATGCAATGGAAGAATACTAGTATCAGCTTTAAGACTGTCCACTACATTTCTTCCCTAGACTTCTCAGTGTATCCTCCTGATATCTTTGTCTATCTCTAAGATTTTTGGATCTTTGGGGTACAGATTGGCATTGCTCATTCTGTGCCATTGGTAGTGCTTTACAATCAGTACTATTAAAGTCTGAGGTCTGGTTCCCATTTTCATGCAGGACACACCATCCAGACAAGAGAATATAAGTATTAGTATGAGGACAGGATTTCTATTGGCTAATGGCACTGTAGAACGATTTGTAAACCTGCTTATACCTAGTGATTGATAATGGTCAATTTATTTCAAAGAAGGCAGTGCCAACAAGAACAGCCAACAAAAACATCACTTCACTATGTAGATAATTCACATCCACTTTTTTTTTTTTTTTTTTACTTTCAGCTATATTAAAATATTTAAAAAATAAAGTCCTTGAAAAAAGAACATCATGGTGCTGATTCAAGGCTCTATTTAGCTGAAAATTATTCATACTGAATAGAAATGACATTTTAGTTTCAGACTGCCAAAGTGAACTTTATTAGTATGTCATTAATCATTGTCTTGGAGGTGACACCTGGGGAAAATGATTTAGTGGAGATTAGAGCACTCAAATGTAACACTGAAAATACCACATTTATTTCCAGCATCAATCAGTCAATGAAACACATATTAACAAAAAATGACATTTATGTATATTTAAATCTGCTCATAACAAAATGCACTGCTTTCTGTCCAGGAATGTTGTTTTTTTTTTTCCTCCACTTTTTATATTGAGTTTATAGCTTATATTAAAATCTACCATTGTCAATGTATTCAATCTAAAATCCATGTAAGATGATGCATTTGAAAGAAGATAAAAATTGGAAAGTTTTGCCAAACAGAAAAATGAAAAACAAACATTAAGAAAACAAAATATTGCACCTCTGTATAGTTTACAGGCATTGCCACATAGCCAATATATAACTCCAAAGGCCTGAAATTCTGTTTCTTTTCTTAGATTTTACTGATATTGTCATAATAACAATATTTAAAAAAAACCCAAACAATAATTCTTATTTCAATATAAGAAAAATATCCTCTAGAATACCTCCCATGAAAGTGCTGGGATAAAAGTAAGGATATATTAATTCTTGTATTTCAAAGAGCAATAAATTTCGTGTAGCTGATTTAAATAATGTGACTTGAACTAAACAATAAAATTGCTCTTTTTCCTGTCCTTAGCTTTCTGTTAACACTGGTCTGCATCTCACCTTTACCAGACTCAGGGTGCAGTTATCTTATGGTTTCCTACTTGGCTTCTTTCCCCTCATTTTCCCTGGGAGATAATTATCAAAAAAGCAGAAAATCAGTCTTTTCTAAAGGAGATGTTACACATGTTTTCACAAGCAGACGGGAAAATCAGCTGTTTCCTGCTCTTTGGAGATTTAAGCATGACATACTGCACTGATACAGATGAAGGAAATCTGTTACTAAGAGATATTAAGTCACAGCAAATTAATAATCAAGAATATTCGGTATATACATTTATTGTTTTAGTGTTCAGTACTAAATTTTGCCCTATTTTAAAGATTTTGTCATTAAGGAAAGTTGCTGTTAACTGATTCTTAGTGGAAAACTTGATTTATTTTAATATAAAATTGATTACCTTTTCCATTCTTCCCTCTTGCACTAACTTAGTGAGCAGAAACAACTTGTTGGCAATGTTAGAGAAGCATGTCTATAAATAACTATCTATCCTGAATATTACAGGGGTGCATAGTGCTCCATAGTGATGGCGACACAAACCTGATTTAACGGCAGTCTGTGTTATGTATGTTTGCAATACAATTAGGCATGCTAAAACTTTAAATACAATGATGTTTCAGAGGTAAAATGAGCATTCATGAAATAAGTGGCTACTATGGAATCTGTGAAATAAAGACCTCTTATCATGCAGAGGAAGTTCAAGAAACTGAGAATGAGTTGGTATCAATGACATCAGTTTCAGAGGTACAGCCCATTTCTCTAGTCAATGAAACACAAGCTCCCTGGAGTTGAGATATATTTGCTTTGCTGAAGTTAATAGTAGGAATTGTCACCACACATCAGCAATCCACAACAAAGAGAAGTTTGAATAGCTATAGATACAAATAAAAAATATTTGAGAAATAAATATTTCCTTCCTTATGCTTGTGCTGTTTGTCCTCATGCTGGCAGCAGTGGCACTGTAGGAAATAAACATTTGTGTCTCAGTGAGGACCCTGGGAGTATGAGAGGTCTAGCTGAAAGACAATGAGAGAAAGTATTGGAAACCATAAAGGGAAATGAGTTATTTCAGAGCTACATCGTTGGGATGTACAACAAGTTAGAACCTGAAGTCTGATCGAAATTAGATACTTCCTAAACATATCTTCAATTGCTGGCCTTTAGAGCATATGTTTCCTATGCAGAGGAGAGCTCGCTGAGAGCTCAGCCATGTGTCAGGATCAGATGAGGGTAAAGTTCTCTTTGGGGAGCAGCAGCTGAGCTCAGTTTAGTTTGTCTTCTCTATCAGCTATAGTTTCCCCTTATTACTGAACTATTTGGTCCATCAGGCCAGAAAAGCATAACTGCTCACAGAAGTAATACCCTTTCTTTCAGATGGAATTAGAGCCCTTCCATCACCTCAAAAGAGCCCATCTCTAATAACTGATCTCCACTGCTCTGTGCTTCACTTTCTTTAGCCATATGAGAACTTCCAACTTTGTAAAGCAAAATGCTCTTAAATATAGGTGCTTTATGAACACGGAGTTGACTCAGAATGTTATAAACTGGGAAGAAAGTATAACAAACAGTGTATTTCTCTGAGCATATCTGAAAAGAAGTAACAACAAGCCTCTGGTACTGTTGCTTGAGGCTTTATAGTGATGCAGAGTGATTAAAAAAAATAATCACCACAAACCACTGTATTCTAGCCAACATGAGAATATGCTCTTACAGAGAAGAGCATGTGCTGTAGAAACCCAGAGCAGAAACCTGAACCAAATGGAACAAATCAAGGATATCTCAAGGTATTACAAGTATTAATATTTAACAGGACCTATTTTTCTTGAGATAAAGGTCAGGAATTCACTTACAGTGCCATTATCACAAATGTGAAATCTAACATGGATGGAGACTCAAACTGTGGCTGGCTGCTGGAGGTTGCTACAGCAACCTGTAAAGGTTGAAAATGAGGTTCAATCGAATTAAAGTCAGAAGGTTGAAGTTAGAAAATATCTTGATCATTCTGCCTGGTATATTAATGATATTTTAACACAAACTAAAAGTGTTTCCTTTCTCTGTGTGTGATTTTGGTACAGGAAGACACCAGGGACCCCCAAATATACTAAATTTCCTGCATGAGATCTTGACAATATGATAACATTGTCCCCTGGATCATTAAATAAAATTATTTTTCCACTTTCCTAGAAAACTTGAGAAGATATAGTAATCACTTACTGACTTTCATATTTTTCTCTTTAATCATATTAATACTATTTGCACTACTCTTTTCACAAAAAAAAGACCCAAATCTTGTTTACTGGTAAGCTCCTCTCTCTGTGATTTTCGTCTTTTGGAGTTTAAATTGCAAACATTTCTTTTCAAAAGCAGCAATTCAGCAAAATGTTGATTTATTATTGGCTTCCTAGTTACTCCTTAGCTTGTGTAATGTAATAGCCATAGTGACCTCTGATTACTCTTCATGGGGTTAGTATCATGCAGCATGCATTAGAAGTGGGATTTGCTGATCTGCTCTGAATTTGTATGACTGGAAACATACACATCAGAAAATGGCAGATGGCCAGTTCTGCTACAACAATGTTATGATGATCTTTATATGTTATCAGCTATGCTATTTCCAAAGACCTTTCAAACTGAGATTCTCTGTTGTGCAAAATGTACCAATGTAATGCAAACATCAAATAAGTAATAAGAAAATAGATCAAAAGAGAGATTTAGGGAAGGCTGAAATAGCTTCTCAGGGTTATACAACTTCTACGACAGTAATGGTTTAATCACATATTTGTCAACCAGTATCATAGAATGAACTGGGTTGGAAGGGACCTTTAAAGGTCCTCTAGTCCACCCCTTCTGCTTTAAGCAGGGGCATTGCCAACTAGATCAGACTGCTCAGAGCCCCATAAAGCCTGACACTGAATGTTTCCAGGGAGCTGGCCTTCACCACCTACCTGGGCAATCTGTTCCTGTGTTCTACCATCCTCATAGTAAAAAATTTCTTCTTAATATCTAACCCAAATCTACCCTTCTCTGTCTCTACCCAGATAATCACAGGTTCTACTGAATTTCTGTAGTCTTTTAAGGTTCTTTTTTCTCATTTTTTTTAGTTCTTTTCACATGATTTTTTGGTAATCAAAATTATATGTATTTCAGTTACTATTTTAGCTTTAAATTCTTCACATGGTCCTTGTGCCATCCTGTGAACTGCATAGTCAAATTCCTTGGAATAAAAATCTTAAGAGTGAGTCTTTACACTGGAAGTTGTAGACTATTTTCACAGTGAGGATTTTGTCTCCTTCTCATCTATAACTGAACGCAACTGAAGGTCCAGTGTTGGTCGTTTGACTTCACTGGTTAGAACCTTTTCTTACTGATTAATTGTCCTGCTAGCTTCCTACAGGGAAAGAAAATTAAAAAAATAAATAAAAAAAAAAGAGGATCGTATCATTGCAAGCCAGGGACAGAACGACTGAAGGTTTTTTAGGTTTTTAGGTTTTTACAGAAACTGTTTTCTTTACTCACTTTTCCTTTTCCAAACGTGTTAACCTCCATTTTTTTTAACTAGGGCATTTTTTCTCCAGAGTAAGCAAACTAATAGAGTATATTGAGCTGTAGCATAAAAGAACACCTGTGCAGTAATGAGATAACAGAAGATTTCCCAAATGAATATAGAAAAGGAGCATATTGCCTAACTAACCTCTTTACCTTTTTGGAAGAGAGATGAAATTGTGACAATGGTAGCTGAGATGAGAGCATTTATTGGGATTTTCTTAATCCTTTTGTAAATTATAAGAACATATTTTTTTTGCTTTAGCGTTTGAACAGGTCAAGGAATAAAAGCTTGATTTTAAAAATAAGGTAATTTTTGGTATCAGCAGGAAGTTGCACTGCTCACCACCTACAATCAAAGCAGGGAGTGGAATATAGATGGAAGAAACATACCAGGCATGGCAGAAAATCACTGCTAAAATTGTCTAGTTCTGTACAAATTTCTTGGGCAAAAAGTCAGTTAACAACTTGTTGAATTATTTGATAATTCAAAATTTGTGAAGAAGCAGTTAATGAAGACAGCAGGCACAAAAAGGAGTTCAAGTAGATCAGACTTAACTATGTAATTGGCTTCACACTTGGCAAATAAAATCCACCACTGAACAACTCAAGGTATCACACTTAACAATTTCAAGAATATAATAAGTAGAAATTAAATTGGACTGTTCTGAGAGAAAGCTTAGAAAAATATCTACAAATTAAAAAGAATCATAAAGAATAAGCCTAGAAAATGTACAGAATACTGGGCTGAAGCTGATGTAGGACACTCTTGCATGCAATAGTAGTGAAAGAAATCATATTCTCAGCTGCATCAAAAGATGTGTGATCAGCAGGATGAGGAAGGTGATTCTCCCCCTCTACTCTGCTCTTCTGAGACCCCATCTGGAGCACTGCATTCATGAGGGTCATGGAGCTTCTGGAGCAGGTCCAGAGAAGAGCCAGAAAGATGATCAGAGGGCTGGAGAACCTCACCTATGAGGACATGTTGTGAAAGTCTTGCCATTTTTCTGGTACAATGAACCATCTTCACACATGCCTGTGATATTTTTGGCCAAGAAGAAAAATCACTATGTCAAATAGCTTTTGTGTATGCATATGCTCATATACATGCATATATATGGGTATGCATATAAACATGAATGTGTGCATCTGTAAATCAGTTTGTGTAGATACATTTATATAGAGTTCACATTTGTAGCTATTCCTTGCCTTACTTGATCCTCTAAAGATTTGGAAGAAAGACCCTGACAGAGAGTTAGGTAGATAGAAAATCTAAAACTAGGGTATTGGCCAGCAGCAATCAAAGGAATAGCTCTGAGAGGTCCTAATCTTTCTAATAAACAGATAAGCACTGGCTTTGAGGTAGTCATAAAAGAATTTCACATGCTCTAAACCATACTAAAGCTGACTACCAAGAGGCTGTGCTATATGGTTGTTTTTCTCCCCTTCTGATCAAATGGATTTAGCAAAGTGAGGTGAGCAGGATTTGAATCTCAGGGAATTCCATGGCATCACTAGAAAGAACACCACAAAAGGGAGGGAACAGTTTGAGATGGGTGAACATTTGTATGAAAATATTAAGAAAATAATATTCATTTTTCTGTGCCATGTGAAAAATCTCAGGATATATTAAAACTTAACACTGCAAACAAAGATCTAAAAAAAACCAAAACAAAACAAACCTGGGTTGATAATTTCCAATTTGGAGTTTTTCATTAAAAAGATATCACTGGCAAAATGATAGGAGAGTTATTTGAAAAATAATCCCTGCTTGATTCAGAGTGGATTAAGTCTTAATAGAACTGAAATGTCTTCTGGATGAAAAGGGTAGGTCTCTGCCTGAGCTCATCAGCACAAAATGCCTTACTAAGAAACTTAATCTTTCTGTTATCAAACAGTCAAGAGGCCTTAAAAAATGCAATCTTAATATCAAACATTCTTTAGTTATCCGACTTCCTGTCTCATAAGTAGAGATGATTAATGGATTTTTCATTGGAAATTTGAAACCATAAGAATTGATATCTTTGTACCAAACATAAATACATCATTTGCACTGAAATTAAGTACTATAACACATCAGAAAATATTTATTTCTATAAATATGTAAAGAAAATGTTAAATTTAAAACAATTTTGCAGATGTATATAACATTTTGCAGTTGCAATAAAGTCTAGTCTGAAAAATTCCTTTTATACTTATAGTCTTAAATTATATTCTTTTTTCAGGACATTTCAATTTTTTTAGATTGACATTCAGGTAAATCTCATTATTTTTTATGGAGAAAGAAATTATTTGTTGGTTTTAATCCAAATGAAGAATTCATGATAGTTATTTCTATTCCCTGTATAATTATGAAGTGGCATGATGGTCATTTTTTCACTCCCAGCAAATAGCTGGGATCAGCAATATCCTGCCTTGAAGATATAGCAGAGTTTCAATTTTAGTATAGCCAAAAGGAATTGTACATTATTTTTTGTAAACTACAAGGATTCTAAAGGCTTATTATACCAGCTGAACTTGATGTCATAGTCTCCATCTGCTATGGCAGATGCTTCATTACAATGTGAATATTAAAGTCATTCTGAAAACAATTTTTTGTAATTGTAAGAGACATTCACTACATGAAAGGAAGAGTCTGCAGGTTTTTTGTGATGTGTATGATGATGTATTATTCTATGTCACAATGAATGCAAAATGTTATAGATCATATTTAAGAACACAGTGCAAGTTAACCTTTGACAGCTATATTCTGAACATTATTTTTCACGCACATTTTTCCAGTCTATAATACAGTATGCTAAACTAAATTTTGTAATTACTGCTTTATTTGCAATGATGACATAAGTCTGTTTTTCCACCTCAAATATATTTGTATTAGAACAACCACTCATAATCCTATCCTTAATTATATTAGCAAATAGGGGCAGAGCACTCAGGAAACGCTTCCCTTATTGAACTGACAGCATAAAAATGTTAACTGAGCATACCTACCAGAATGAATAAGTTTAAAGGTTATTTTGGTTATACATTTAAGACATTCAGTAAATACCTACTCATAAGACATGGACATGTTTTAAAACACTACAAAAGAAAGGTAACATTAGAAACAAAATACATATAACCGAATAACCCAGATAGGGAAATCTTAAAAGATCAGGCCAGTTTTTACTGGGAAAGAGAGTCTAGGTGAGATTATCTAGCACCTTGTCCAGCTGTTTCATGGAAAATCTCCAGTGGACTTTACCACATCTATGTGGAGGTTATTCTTATGATTAAAAAAAAAAAAAAATTCTGATCTCTATATAAAACCTCTCCCAGTGCAACTTGTACCTGTCTCTCCATATGTCTCCTTGTGAAAGAGCCTATGTTCTCTGTGTAGCTGCCCTTTAAGTATTGGTACTTTTCTTTAAAGGGCAAGATCTCCAACCCTTTGATCATCTTTGTAGCCTTTGGACTCTCTCCGGTCTGTCCACAACTTTCTTGAACTAGACACTACTTCAGGTGCAGCTTAACCACTGCTGAGTAGAAGAGGATGATCACTTTTTTTTTTTTTTTTCTCATAATTCCCCTGTAAGTGCAGCCAGGATCCAATTTTATCTGCATGCTGCTGACTCATTCTCAGCTTGTGGTCCATCAGGCCCTCCAGGTCCTTTTCCGAAAGGCTGCTTCTCAGTCACATGTATCCTAGACTGTGCTGTGTTGGTTATTCTGTCCCAGGTGCAGCAATTAACATTCATCCATGTTAAACTTAATACTGTTGCTGCTGTCCCACTCTTCCAGCTTGTCTAGGTCTCCTTGTGAGATGGCTTTCCTTTCTGATGTTTGCCTCACCTGCTAGTGAGTTTCATGTCATCAGCAAACATGGTGAGAGTGTTTTCAATCCCATCATTCAGGCCATTTACAAAGACACTGAACAGCACAGGGCTCAGTATCAATACAAAGGGCACAAGACTTGTGATGGGCTACAGGGAAGTCTCTGCTCCAGAGCCTGGAGGAACTCCGCCCCGTCCTTCTCTGGTGTCTGCAGGGCTATTTCTCTCCTTTTTTCTCACTGCACTCTGCCTGCCAGCTAGTCTTTCTAAAGCACAGTATCACAGAGGTACCACCAGCTTGGCTGACGGTCTTAGATGTTTCCTGAAGTCTGTCCATTGGAACGAGCTGGAATCTTCTGGAGCTGGCTAAGTCCAGCAGGGAGCAGCCCCAGCCTTTCACAGAGATCACCCTGGAACCCCTGTTGCCAACACCTGGGTACCAATACTCCATGCAACCTTTATACCTCAGTGCAACTATTAAGCATTTTCACCTCTTAGCCTGCCTTTGTACTGTGTCCATAGGTTGATACCACTTCAGAAAAGACACATATAGCTTAATGTTAAATTTTTCAGAGCGTGGTTCTTGCTGAGACCGTGATTCATAGATATACCCTGCAGACATTGTGAAGAGCTTCAAACTAAGGTAGGTATTCATAGCTTCTCAACAGGCTCCTTGAGACTGGAACTTTTGAAGATTTTCCACTGATAATACAATGTTAAAAATTACTTTGTTAATTTTTAGATTTTTTTGTATGGCAAAGCCAATAACTGCAGATTTACTAAATCTGTCTAAGAATGAAATTTACTTAAAGTAGTAAGGGAAGTTTATATGTTTCACGTTTTTTCATTTGAAGGACCTCAATGGCTGAAGTTTTACCTGCAATGATTTACTAAGAATTGAATTTTAGCATATTTTTCATTTGTCTCTTTTACAGGAGCCATTGGTTCACATACTGTGTGTACTCATTATTGAGGTGAAACACTCCTGCCTAGGAAAATGTGCAGAGTGTGCTATTTCATACAATAAAAGGACTGATCTTTGCTAGAAACTGTTATTTGCTCAAATAAAGAAATGACAAATGCAGTCAGGAAATACTTCATAGAGTAATTATAAATGACTATGAAGCCATTTGTTCCTGCTGAAATTGAAGACTTATGAGCTAGATTATGCACTTACTGAATGTGAACATACATACAGTATCCAATATCTTATTCCTTTTAGAAAACATACTGAGGGTGGATATCATATAGTAAACGCCTGAAAAAAGGAGAAAAATAAAAATCTATGTACCGATGTTTATGGAAAGACTTTGAAGCAAATCTTAATTTTTTTTTCCCCAGAACTAGTAATTAATGATTAGTGATTTTGAGAATTTCTGTTTTGCTCCAACAGTTTTTAGAGGAAATGCTTGTTCTAAATATAGTCTGAGTTTTTAAACAATTCCTCTTAAATGAACAATATGAAAGAAAAGAGTGCAAATAATTGTCCATGTAGGGTGGACAGCCATTCAATGTGTATTGGACTGAATATGAAGGCTACTGACGGATTTCTGTTATAAAAAGGAGGTCTTTAGGTAAAAAAGATTAATGCTGGAATGGTATTTTATTGCTAAATCTTTGATCTTAGCCACCTGTAGGTCATGTTCCCATTGCTTATAAAGACAAACATTTACAAAGCACAGTGGGGTTCTCTGAGGGGAATTTCTGCTTGTGGAAACACTTGCACATTGTGTATGAAACCTGTGAGCAAAAGATTCTGATCTGTCATAAGAACTTATGTTCAGATGAGTAAATAGTAAGCTGAAAAATATTCTTATGTCAATATTTCTGTTAATCATTGATTAGAAGAGGAAAAGGGACCTTTGCAATTTCCATATGAGACCCTAGAGTGACACAGGAAAGTTAGCAGAACTTCCATGAAGCTTATCTGTGTTTGATTTATGGCACAAACTCAAATCAGTACAAGAAGAAAACACAATGATTGAGCTGTGTATAAAGTTAAACTACACGATTTTGTCATTTCAGCCCTGAACCCCTCTGCATCTTTATGATACTTTTTTCTTATGCTATGTTTGAGATTGTGATTGTGAGATTTAAGAAACACCACCTCCAATGCTATATTCAGGTGTGGGCCCTTCAGAACAAAAGGACTGTGGGTTGCTGGACTGTGTCCAGAGAAGGGCAACAAAGCTGATGAAGGGTCTGGAGAACAGGTCTGGTGAGGAGGGACTAAGGGAACTGGGGTAGTTTATCCTGCAGAAGAGAAGGGTGAGGGAAGACTTTCTTGCCTCCTCCATGAAAGGAGGTTGTACTGAGATGGGTGTTGGTGTCTCTTCCCTACTAACAAGTGACAGAATCAAAGTAAATGACCTGAAGTTGCACCAGGGCAGGTGTAGACTGGATATTAGGAAAAAAAATAAAAAATACAGAAAGAGTGGAAGCATTGGAACAGGCTGTTTAGACATGGCACTTCAGGACATGGTTTAACATGGTGGTGTTGAGTCAGTGGTTGGGCACCTTGAAGGTTTTTTCCAATCTAAATGATTGGAATTCTATGTTAAGGGCCTAAGTGCTACCTAGAGTACAGCCATTTTCTGGTACCATATCTGTGATAAAAACTAACAGAAAATCTAACAGAAAAAGAGGCTGTAGTCATGTAGCTCAATGAATGTGGTGTAACCTTTACAGCAACAGCCTACAGGCTCTGTGCTAAGCTAACAACATAGACCTCAGGGCTTGTCAGTCTTTACCTAGACCTTGACTGGAAGTTTCTTTAAGCTTGGTTAGTTGTAACAGCTGCCTAACAAGGTGACTGTTCTCACATTTGCTCCAGCCTTTGCTTAGCTTTTATCAACTGCATGGTGTAACAACTATTGTTATATGTACTTTCTGTAAATAATAGATGGCAATAACAAGCAGCTATGCTGTGTGCAATGCACTATTTATGATTCTAGAATAAAAATTCAGTGCAGAGGAGTCCAGGGGATTATAGCAAAGACCTTTAAAATGCATGCAAAAATTGTTACCAGACTTCTAAAAGCAATAAGCAATTTACCAGTGGTTAAATATCCCTTATTAAATAAATCCATCTTTGGGAACAGGGTAAGAGTTTAATTAATAACAATTAACAGGTAGCTATTTTTGCAAAATATCATATATGTCAAAGTTCAATGTAGATCATGGAATTAGTGAGCAATGAGTAAAGAGTAAAGCATCAGATATGGCAGAAAATGTAGGTAAATAATCCCAAGTATATGCCAGAGTGAAGAGGAAGAAATATTCACCATTAACATCATATTCCTTCTAAAAAGCACTTAGGATGATGATGACTAATCAATGATCTTAAAGGTTTTTTTCAACCATAAGAGTTTTATCATTCTGTGACTGTGTACAACCTTCCCCAACACTGAGGCCATCCATTCTGGGTCCCAGTGGAGCAGTGGAAAGTTGCAGAAAACATGTGTAATAATTTGAATGATGACATTATTTGGACTTTTTATTTAGTAAAAATATTTCCTTCCTTTTTCTGTAACTGTTAAACCTGGGCTGAGAAGAATAATTTTGTTAGACTGTCAGTTAGACTAGCAATAAATTCTTTTATTTCTATATAAGGTGTATTCCTTTAGCCTACATAAACGTCCCAAGTTCAAAAGCAACAAATTATGAGAATTTAGGCAAGCTGAGATGTACTCTGGATGCAAAAACAACAAAGGGAGTTAGAGCCAGAGAGATTCAGACTAGAAATCTGTGATGATCCTACATACCTGGAAACCTTTCAAAGTGGAATAGAACACTTCCCAATACCCTAAATTATCTAACAGCTTCTCTTTCCATGCTTCCTCCACTGTTTATATGGCACGAATTCTGTCTGCCATTATGTGTTAGATTTTTTATATATAAAACAATGCTCAAAACCCAAACACAAACCCCAAATCCTAATGTAAAGTCATGAAGGTCAGAATTCTCATATCTCAGAGGGTTTTTTTGTGTTATATTTACCATTATAACTCAGTCTAACATTGTGAAAAATTCAAGAATTGCTGAAGCATTGATAAAGTTTAACGATTTTTTTCAGTTTTTAACAGTTTAATTCACGTTGCTTTCTGTGCATTTCTAGTCTGCCCTTTGACACATTGCACTTTCAATCAGAAAACTGAAAACCTGGGAAACAGATTAAACAGCATCTGAACTATTTCATCTTTAATTGGCCCTTGACTCTATAATTTAAAGACAATGTGTGCTGTCTGTCTTAACAGCACAGCCTGTAATCTGTTTGAGTTAGATGTGTAGGACAAAGAACTACTTACATCCTGGTAACAGCAATACAGACAACTAATTCTATTTTCCCAAAACGTGGATGATCATTGAAACCTCCTTAGTGAAATGCATTTAGAGGTGCAGACTATCATAAAAAGGTTAGATAATGAATCTGAGCATACTGAGTGAATGAACATAAAGCAATGTAGCAATCCTTGGTGATGTCTAACTGCTGATTTTACCAGATCACAGTTCAGGCAGTTGGAGGGGGATACCCCAATTTGGATTTAGTGATGCAGGAGTTCAGGCAATCCATTGTGCTAGCCTTCAGATGAGTATCCTCTTAGCAGGGACAGACATGTTGAGAAGTAGTGCAACCTAAATTGTTAATCACTGCATTTCAGTTTAGTTTTAATATGGGCTTTGAAGTTCTGTAACTGTATGTAAACACAATTACTCACCCCATTCCCCTATGGTACATACTCTATAAACTAGGGCATTTTAATACATTATAAAAGAATTTTGCTAAAATAAACCCAAGCAGAGTAACATCATGATTATTAATGATGTTTTTTCTATTTACATTAAAAAAAAAATATTATTTGCAGTATCAGAGAACAAAAGCTTACAAAGTAAGCTGCTCCAGAAAATAATGGGGTTCGCAGTTTTATGAAAAAGACAAAAGGTTATAAATTGGTTGTGATGACAACCCTTAGTGATTTGCACTGATAATTTCTTTTCACATTTTTCATTTAGTAAACTTCAATGACTTGATCTCCCTTGGGCAAGTAACTATTTAATATAAATACAGTAATCCTTTCTACATCTAGTCCAGGCTCTGGTAGGAATACCTTATTACTCATCTCCCTCTCTATGTTTTTTCAAAAATATTGTGGCAATACTGTAAGGAATTTGTGTCAGCTTGGGAAATGTCAACATAAAAATGGAGATTTTTTGTTGATTTCATGGAATTGTTGGATCCAGTTCTGGGTCCCTCAGTTTAGGAAAGATGTTGAATTGCTGGAGCATGTCCAGAGAAGGGCAACGAGGCTGGGGAGAGGCCTTGAGCACAAGCCCTGTGAGGAGAGGCTGAGGGAGCTGGGACTGTTTAGCCTGGAGAAGAGAAGGCTCAGGGGAGACCTCATTGCTGTCTACAACTACCTGAAGGGAGGTTGTAGCCAGGAGGGGGTTGGTCTCTTCTCCCAGGCAACCAGCAGCAGAACAAGAGGACACAGTCTCAAGCTGCGCCAGGGGAGGTTTAGGCTGGAGGTGAGGAGAAAGTTCTTCCCAGAGAGAGTGGTTGGCCATTGGCATGGGCTGCCCAGGGAGGTGGTGGAGTCACCATCCCTGGAGGTGTTCAAGAGGGGATTGGATGTGGCACTTGGTGCCATGGCTTAGATAGGCATGAGGTGTAGGGTGACAGGTTGGACTCGATGACCCTTGAGGTCTCTCGCAACCTTGTTGATTCTTGATTCTTGATTTCTTATCCACTTGCCAACAGACCTGAGGAAGTGTCATTACTAATGAATGCTACTGCCAAGCTTTGCCTACTACACTTTGCTCAAGGAGTCGGGCCAGGAATAACATTGATGATTTTTGAAATGGAGTGAAGTGCACTGCAGTGTATAATTCTGCTCCTCAATGTCCTGTTCAGGCTCTAACTTTCCTGTGAAGACTAGGACTGTCCTGCAAATTGGGTGTTTTAGCCACTTGCATGTATGTATTGGAAGCACAAGGTATGCTTCTCAATAGAAGGGAGAGATTTAGCTATTTCTAATGTTCCTCATCTAAAGTGTGACAAATTGCATATGGGGAGGCTACCCTGAAAGGAAGTTACTTCCATGTGTAAGAATTCTTAAAACCAAATAAATAATAATTAAACCTCCTATATTTTATGACAGTTTGTGAATAGTCTCTGATAGCCAGTCTGTAGTTCTGCTTCACAGTGCTCCTACACATGAAAGAATTGCAATGAATTTTCCTTCCTCTGGGCCAGAAAATCTTCCCTAGGTGAAAATGAAAAAGCATTATCTGAAAGTTATTTCCCCCCCCCCCCTTTTTTTTTAATTAACCAAATGTCAGTATGATTGGTTTAATAAAGACTTGGCATTTAGCAGGTTTGATTTTTCTGAACATTTTTCCCAATATGTTGCAGATTCAGGTTATTTTCTTTTACACAAAGATTACCAGGTTCTCTAAATCCAATGTGCACTTAATAAACTGGCTGAACCTCAATCCTAGTCTTTAAAGAGCAGGGACTTCTGATTATTTTTCTGTTTTGCTGGTAACCTGTTTTTGTGCTCCCTATACTCCCAGTCCTGAACACAACAGTCCCTTTTGATGTTTTGATGTAGTTTCTAAAAAAAAAATAAAATAAAGTTCAGAGGCTCAGACTATGCAGCACTATGTTTTGAAGTTTGTTAAAGAAATCAAAATCTACTAAGAGATCATTCAAGCTATAATAATTTTTCTCTGAGATGGAAATATTTCTCTGTCCTTTCTTGTAACTTTGATCTTTTTTATTTTAGGTTGTGTAGTTTGCCTTGCAACAGAGTTCAAATAAATATAGTCTGGGTACTCAAATGCCTTACAAAAGCAAATGTTGTATGTCTATTTTATGGGAAGAGAGAGAATCTCAATACCAAAAGAACCATATCAAATCAATTGTCTTTTATAGAGAGTAATAACAATTGTTTATTCTGAAGATACCCAAAAGAAGTCATTGTAAAAGAAGGTTCACGTGAAAGCAAGGCTTTTAAAATTTAATTCAGAAATCTATTCCATAGTGGGTAAGATCAGCAAAGGCATTTCCTGTACCTCCACTCTTTAACTGAAAGGTTGATTGGAGGAAGTGAAGGACAATCAGGAAAAAAAAAATGGTATTGTCATATTCTAGGCTTTTGATGTCTTTCATCTCTTAACTGGGGTTACTTTGGGCTTCCATTAACCTCACAGACCACAAAACTAGTAATGTAATAATTCTTCTTTTGTGTATTTTGATCATATGCCTGACAAATTACCCATTCTGTATCCAATTCCATTGCTCAGTCAATATTTAGGGTGCAAAAGGAAATTAACATCATTCCCTTAATGCTTGAATATACATATATTTATATGCACAGTGCTTGCAAAGTCTTCTAGGATTTAGCTTTCCATGAATGCCCAATGAACATCCAGAACTAGGAACCGGTGTGAACTTTCTTGGCAGAGAAGTTGCTCTGTGGACTTGTCCTAACGATTATAGAGTTAATAAAACCTTACTCAGTCCTATGATGCACTGAATGCTTCAGTCATGCAGTTGAACCTAGTGTTCAACTACATATGTGTATGTTCACAGCACAGCTTTGGACTGCTTCAGTCCAAAGTTTCAAGTTGATTCTACAAACAGACTTTTGCTTTGGAGATGAAAGTTCTCTCTCTACTTGTCTTGCTTCTTATTCACCAAGAAATATAAAATATATTTAAACAAAATTAATATAGTTGAAAAAACCCCAAACAGAACCTTTAAAGGAAAAACCATGCAACAATATTATATCTCGGTATTTTTTGTCATTAATTTCCTCTTCTAAAGTTCCATGTTTCATCTCTCATTTTCCAGGACCATATCTTCCATAGTTCAATGTGGATGCTACAAAGCAGAAGTGATGTGGCTCCCCTCTGCTGAAAAGGGTGATAGGCTAGTACCACAGAACTGTGTGACTGTAATATAGCTGGAATACAGAAAAATCAAGAAATAATTTGGTGACTGTAACCTGTCATTTTGGATGGTCAGACCTTAACAGGCAGACAGATTTTTGTCCTCATATTCATATATATAAGTATGTAAAAATAATGTAATTATTTTTTTACTATATATATATTAAATGCTTCTTTAATGGAAACACCACACAATTTTGGGAGCAGGAATTGACTCTCTGCAGTTTTTTCTGACTCTGCCACATTTATATATTTCTGAATATCACAAGTGCCCTTCATTCTACACAGGGAATTGGAACTGGAACACCAAAATCAGAGACTTAATTCTTCCGCTCTTGATTTCCATACATTTTTTTAATTTCAGGTATGGAGTACTTCAGTGAGAAAAAACATTGTCTGTAAATGCCTGGGAGATGTGTGCTTTGTGTTCAGACCTTTGCAATGTTAAACAATATTAAATTTCTAATGCTGATTATTCTCTTGAGCAAGTTTGGCACCTAAGTAACATGGTCACAGCAGGTGGTGTTATAATCAGCTCTGGATTTAGGAGGGAGAAGAGCACTTTTTGATTCCTATTTCTAAACATAAAGCTGTCAGAGAAGCATTGTTTTCTTCTGTTTTTTTAACTCTGCGATCATGTACCGGAAGCCAAAGAGAAGAAATAGTGGTGGAGCAAGCTGAGTAACAGGCGCTTTCCCTTCTGTGGTTCTCAGTGACATGGCACGAGATGACAAGACATCAGGGCTGTAATCACTTCTGGTTTCGACAGCCTGACAAATGCTTGAAATTACTGTAAGCAGGACACATCTTCAACTGGCATATGACAGAGTCACTCCATTAAAATGTACATAACAGTGATCATTTATACAAGCTGATAATAACACCAAAACATGGGTTTCAGGTTTTCTTTCCTGTCAAGTCAAAGATTTTACAATGAAGCTGAAAAAAAACTGGCCTTTTTGAGAGAGGCAGGAAAGCAAAGGCAGAAATTTTGTCTTGTTTTATATTTTGATTTTCCCTTGATTTTAATCTTAGAACTGCACATGTACATTTCTAGTCCATGCACCTACACATACAGAGGAGACAGACTTTCCCGACATAAAACCCACTGAGTACAAACAGAAAATTATCAGTAGATTTTATGGGGTTTCTAAGAGATAAAGAAAACCATGACTCTTTCACATTAAGAACTGCATTCTTTGAGAAATGAGGCGTATTCAAATTGAAATACAATTGGTTAAATCCAAAGAGAAAATGGAAAGCATGCTTAAATTATGAGAAAAAGTAATTTGGAAGCTGTATTTAAAAGGATTAAGTACAGATTCATCAACAGATCACTAACTGTGTGCATTAGGAGGCCGAAAATAATGAAAGTGGTCTCTGTTATGCAATAAAATACTGAGTATAAGTGAGACATCATCACAGTAACCCAGGATTGATATATATGGATGACCCATCAGCACAGATATTGATGAATTTTGGATGAGTGATTCATATATTCCCTTCTCTCTGTTTTTTCTCTTTCCTGGTACAAAGCAGTCTCCTGTCTGATTCATTGTGTTTAAGACATTGCACTTTAAAGACTGTCTCCATTTATTCCTGAAAATCCCCAAAATTCAGTTCACAGAGAGAGGCTTCTGGCTGTTCTCTCAGGTCTTCATTCCTTCTGTAGCTTTCTTGACATCTAACAGCCTTTCCACAGTTCTGCAGTTGCAAACACAAATGAAACAAACAGGTCCAAAGGTAACTACAGTATTAATTCTTCCCTATTTCACACAGAATTGGCATTCTGGATCCTAGTCCACTCATTAGTTCTTCATCTGTATCTGCTTTAATTTAGATCTTACTTAGTTGCCCTCCTGTTGTTGCTTATCCAGTCTTTTATTCTCAGTCTTGTGCTGGGTGTCCTGATTTTCAAGGGACTAGCTTTCTATCTGTAGTTTTGCATGCTTTGGGGTTTTTCCCCCCCTTTTCCCCCTGCTTATTTCAAGCTTTAATTGGTTTGATTCAGCAACCCCAGCTGGGCTGGAGCTTATTCCTGCTGCTTAATGGGACTGTAGTTGTTTGCCCACACAGTCTCCGAGTCTTGATGTTGAATTGATCCTTTTCTTTGTACCCACATCCATTATATGATTTTTAGTTCTTTTCATGACTGGATAGAACTGACCTATTAGTTGTAAATTATTTAACTGCTGGAGGTCTAAAGGTATTTCTACTTAGACTTGCAAATGGTGCAGTTGATAGAATTGGATCTACAGAAGTAGTTGATAGGAGTATTATTGAGGAATTTCAACTGTACTTTTTGAGGAGAATTGATTGTACATTTGTGCTTTATGTATATTTATGTATATAAAAACAATGCATTGGAAAGAGTCCTACCATCATGAGTCGTTGTACAGTCTACAAAGATGTGTCATGAAGCTATTCCTTATATCATTGCAGCACCAATCCTGTCAATAAAGGCAGGGACCACCTCAGCCTGGCCTTGGGTCTCTAACATCATTCCAGTTGCTGTCCTTTGGCAACGTTAGAGTTGGTTGTTTTATTCTTGTTCATTCCCTGGTTCCTCACCTGTGCCAAATTCCCTTCTGTGCCATCCCTGTCACCACTCTGATTCAAGTGGCACCAGCCACATATGCTCTGGGAGCATGGAAACAAAGGCCCAGTGTAGTTACATTTTGATGACCTTGAAAGGTGTGAGGGTTCAGCCAGATGTGCATTTGGTTTCTTACTGCCCTGATTTATTGATACGCTACAGTCATGGCGAAGAAATATCTGATTATTCTATAAGTTAAGATCAGGCAATTCACATCTGGTTAAAATAAAATGGAAGTTAAAAACAGTAACAATCCTCAAAAAGGTAAACACTGTTTGCAAATGATAAATCAAGTGAAAGCAAAGCTACACAGACTACTGGCACTAACAGTCTGAAAGATACATCCCTCTCCCTTTCTCTCACTCTTTTTCTTTTCCCAATTTCCTAATCTACCTTCTTCTTCCCAAAGAACTTTTGTTCCTCTTGAGAAAGCATTGATTGAAGTTTCTGCCTCTAAGTGCACTCAAGATGCATCTATGAAGAACAATTTTATCTCTGAGAAATACCTGCTACATAAAAGTTGCCCAGACTTATATATATATAAAAAGATTCAGTTTTCAGTTCTAAGGTTAAAACCTTCAATTTTCAGTCAAAGGTTAAAAGCTTTTATGATTCCAGATCTCATTTCAAAAAACGAAATAATAGTGCACCATATCTTTTTTTTTTTTTTTTGCAATATCTGAGGGCATTTTGCAGCATCCACTACTAGATTACAGTCACTGCCCTCTTTCTTGGACCTTAAGTATACAAATTTTCTTGTGAACTGTATTTATCTGTTCTCAGTTTTCCATCTATGCAAAGCCATGCAATGAAAGCAAATCCATTCTGTCTTCTAAGTTACAACACAAAGACTTCAAATTTGACAAATTGCACAGTAATTATAATTGCTACTACTTATACTAATTGTACTAACAAGTTTCAACTTCTGAGCCTTTAAAATAATTATATAGCTAATTTCAAGGACTTAAATCTAAGGATTTTTGTCTAATTAATGGTTGCTTATATAATGACATGCTATGAAACATTGTACAAATTTCTGAGAAGCTTTGTCAGGTTAAGAGTGTGAAGGATAGACATATTCAGATCTTTCTTCTTTTGTTTTTAAAATGCCTGTATTGTGAGGTGAGATTCTTCCAGGCCATTTTGTTGTATTTTTACAGTGCTTAGAAGAAAAGAGAGGCACAAGATTTAATCATGTGTGCTGTGACTCGAGCCATATGAGCCATATACAGCCATATGATGCTTGGTCTCTGCTTAAACTATTAGCTTTGTGGAGGTGTAAAACTCATGCCTTTTTGATGTCATAATGCTCTAATACAACTATATATTTTAGTATTCCCAGTTCAGCATACTGCTCAGTGCATCATGGTGTCTTGTATCAATGCCATGTCAGCTTTCTTTGCAATGTACTCTTTAATAAGGTAAAAAATTAAATGAGAATACATTCTTTCCAAAGAAAGCATCCCCAAGATAAAAGCCACTTCTGAAAACTACAGAATTTCTCACTCAAATGATACCTGGTCTCATTAATTAACGTAAATATATTCCTAGTATGACTAAAATATTTGTATCCAATATTTAGGAATGGATGACTCTGGTAAACAGTGCTCAACTATCACCTAACCCTTAATTGCTCCCATTGACATTAAATTTTGCTCAAAGTTATAACTAATTTGCTCCTATCTTTATCCAGGGAGTTTTTAGAAGATTAATTCTCTGTGAGTTACACTAGAAGCCTAAGCTCTGATGAGTTTCAGAGGGCAGCAGGACACTAAGGTGCTTTCTCAATTTTAGCAGTAGGAATTTCTCAGACAGACAAATATTTTTGCTTTTGGGAGGCCTTTTTTCCTCCCATTTCCTACAGTTAAAGGAACTGTCAACATACTTTGCCTATACTTTTGCTTGTCACGCATCACAGAAGTGATTTGATAATACTATTATTTATATAAACATATGATTCCATTTATAACTACAAACAACTGTTCAGATGACAGTTATCAAGGATGAATTTTATCACTTTAATATGGCAATGACTTACTCATTTGTCTAATATTGGCTATATTAGTGAATATTTGTCTTTTTTTGGTCAGTCAGGCACGTGTTCAGTCTCTCTTGGTCTCTTTTTTCTGCTCGTACTTTAATTTGTATTAGTTTGACATGACCCATAATTGCAAGTTAATCTTAATTATATAGAAAGTGTCAGCTAATTCAAATGGCTAGATCACACCATGGTTTTAAAATAATCTTTTGTATCGCACACAGATGTTCCCTCCATTGCAGAAGTTACAAAAATAGACATTTTTGAAAAATTATTCCTTCTTCTGCAGCAGCCTGTGGATTAGACATGTTCTCAGACAGATTGGTTTGTGAATAGAAAAAAAAAGAAACAAAACAACAAAAAACCCCAACAACCTGCCCCCCCCAAAACAAAGCCTGAAAAATCATCTCCAAAATTTCATGCTGGCCATCTGCTCCTATGTTCCACTTTTTGTTCACTTCTTTCTTTGTTTGTAATACCCAGTTTGTAAAGTCCTTTACGTCTCTTGCATTTTCTAGAACGTGTCCTTATATGATATTGTCCTTACATTAGTTCATCTTGGTCTCTATTTTAAAATGCAATAAATAAAAACTAAGGAAGATGTGCAAGCATCTTGCAAATACTATTAAAAAAAAGTGTTTCTTTTGATTTATTTTTGGTATTACTTGGCAAAAGTAGGCCAAGCCATTTTGTAGCAACCTGGTATGTTATGTTTGACTGAGGAAAGCAGTAATCTAAAATTAGCTTCTATCACCTAAATTCAACAATTGTTGGGAGAACAAAGCTGCTCTTCCTCAGTATCTTCATGCTACAGTATTTTAGCCAATTTTTAATCTTCAAATTTTGTTATACAATTAGCTGTTAATAGAGGAAATCTTTTAAACCCAGATTAAATATTTGATGGTTCACTAAAATTTATCCACTACTGAAGTTTAAAGAAGTCTATTGATTTTTCCTTATTTTCAATTTTGATAAAGAAATTAAAATTTAAAGACTAAGTATAATTTGATCTTATGGAAGCATTACCTCTTGATGAGTATCAGAAATAGGTCACGACCCCTAAAGCCCTTTGTTCAAATATCAAACACTGATGTAATAAGATGTAAATACAAAAGATTCTGTTCTTAATGCAATTTGCTGCCATGTATTTAACTCTTCACATTGCCACAGAATTGGCCAGATGTGCTCCTGCTAAGCAAAATTTTCACTAGTGCAGCCCTAATTACATAACTGGGAACTTTTTGATTCTCATGAGACTAGGCAAGTGAGACACAAGGTATCATATTTAATGTTTCCTAATTTAATTCTAAGAACAAATGAGCATAATGATAAGCTTAAATTAGTTTTTGTAAACCTGAGATCTTCCTGTATATGTTCCCAAATGTTAAACTGAGAGTTGGTAAGATATTCTGCTCAAAACTGAAATCTCTCACTAGGATAATATTTTCATTTTTACCATGGAATGAACTAATTTCTAAATCACTGTTTGCCTCTCTGATTTACTGTTGATTGCTGCTTTCCTCTATAAAGCAGAGATATCAACACTTTGTAAAATGAATATATCTTGATAAAAAGCAACTAGGGAATTTTTGTAGTTCATTCATAAGTAATGTCACCAGTTCATTGATTAAAATCCTGCATGCTAATTCTTCGTGTGCTTTCTCACTCACAGAGCAAGTTATTTAAACTGTTTTTAAACTTTCATGAAAAGCTTTAGTATGAAGGTTATTCCTCAGGAAAAAAAAAAAAAAGAAGACAAAAATAAAAGCCTAAAAGAATGTATTATTCTAGGAACACCTTATAGCAATGCTTATATTCATGAAGATGAAAATCATATTCTTCAGAGGAAACATTTCAGTTTTAATGTCAAAATATTAAAGTTCAAGTCCATCCCCCATTTGATCATTTATCTGTTGAGCTTAACATCAACCTTGGATTTGAAGAAATGTGAAAAAAAAAACCAATTTCTGAATATTTTTTTCATGAAATCAAAAGATTGTGTTGTTTTTCTTTTGAAATAAAATAATATTTTTAAAAAAAAGGATAAATGTCATGTGCTGCTTATCAGAAAATTAGAATCACAAGGAATGGAAATTTTCCTGGAAAATATACTAGGCAATGCTAGTTCTCATTTCAGTCTTTTCTTATGTGGAAGAAATGCTACTGTATCTTTCCATAAAGTATATTGAAAGGCCATCAAAGGGGATCATAAAAATTATTGGTCAAGTCCTCTCTAAGAAGAACAAGAAACTGAAAGAAAAAAAAAAAGAGAGATAATTTTCAAATTTCTTCTGTATAACAAGATAGTTTAGAGGTGACTCTTCATTTTAGCACATTGGTCTGTAAATTGAGATTAAAACTGTCAGGGTTTTTTTTGTTTCTAAATGTAAGTTAGTGAATCTAAGTGAAAAAAAAAATGACAAAACAAACCAACTTTTTATTTTGTACGGAAAACGAGTCTTCTGTATCCATCATGACTTTCAGTAATATTTATTTTTCAGATTATCATAACATTTAGAAGAGCTAGTGCATTTTAGGACTCTGTTTTCTTATGTGAGCTGCCATTAGCTAAAAAAAAAATCTCCCTTATACACAAAAGAGAAGTAAAAGATGGATCTGGATGAACTGATGGGGGGATACAAGGAAACAATAAGACAATAATGTGAAGTTAAAATAACCATAACATTCTTATGATTATATTGTTTTCTTAATGGGGCTCTGCAAATAAAGAGTTTAAGACGAATCTGCAAGAGAACAGTGAATTAAGTCCTTGAGTATAGAAGATGTATTCTGAATTTTAAAACAGACATCTTAAAATAAACAGATAGATAAAGGCATGATAGTGAAAACAGAGCTAAGGATCAATCAGTTGATGAGATATAAGGGTTTGTATGCTGTTAAGACCTTTGAGTATAAAGAAAATAGAGATCAGCAAATACTCTTTTGAAACGTTTTCTCAGACCTCTGCCAAGGGAAATGAGATGCTTTAGCCCAGACGAAATTGCAGTTGGCAGCAGGTTGCATTTTCAAACTAAAACACTGGGCTTCTGTGATGAAATCCTGCTTTGGGGAAGTCAGTGGCTAGATAAAAGACAGAGCATGAGAAAATGTTTTACTCATTTTCTTTTATCACTTAATACATATTCACAGAAAATAAAAAGAGAAATTTACAGATACAAAAGAAATTCCCAAATTAATGATGACAAAAGACTACTCTTTTGCAAAGAGTCAATGTGGGGAAAAAAAAGAAGAAAAAAGGATTTTCATTGGTAAAATCTTCTCTTTACTGGGAATACCACATATAAAGCTGATAAAGGTGAAGTACTGAAGATACCTAAAAATTAGTCTAAACATTTTACACAGCTGATTATCTTTGAATCACACTGATTTCCTTGAGAAACTGATCAGTTTTTCTGAAAACTTATCCCAAATGGCTAAGGATCTAAGTATAGGCCTGATTTTAGGCTGATTCAAAATATTTATCTAAGTCCATTTTGAAGAGGCAATCGTTGAATCACATTAATCCAAAATAGCTATCTAGGTCTAGTTTCCTCATAGGTATTTCAAGAGTAGGGTCCTGTCTACCTTGAAAACTAAATCTAAATTGATGAACAAACTGCTGAGCTTGGAGCTATCTTCTTTTAAATATGATTTGTCAGGTCCTGTCACAGAAGTCAGGAGAAATTTTAAATGCAGATGCAGAGTTCAGTTATACTTCTGATGCATATTTGTGTGTATGTATCAACTTGACCTCAAGCTGACCCTGAATTTACACAGGTGAAGAGAACATTATGTGTCTGAGAAAACCTACCACTGATAACAAATGTATTGGAAAAGATAACAAAGTATGCTACACAACCACGGAGGAAGCAAGTATAAATAAAGAGAAGCTGAATCTACTGCATAGCTTGGGGTAAGTGGTGGAGGAGAATTTAATTCTCAAAGCAAATTAGGCATAGTGTCACTCTAGGGTATCCCTGGAGACTTTGAGATTTAGTGAGCAAATACAGGTTTTAGGGCTAAATTAGCTTTTGAAATAACTTTTCTGGAATTCAAGATATTTCAGAGGATATCTACTCTTGGTTTTGATGGAAACAAATTTTGGGACTTTTACCTCATAAGTAAACCTCTGGGCAATATGTCACTGCAAACATGTACCTCAAATAGGTGTTCTGGTACTGAGTGGATGTTTACATGTATAACTAGAAGAACCAATTATCAACACTGATGAAAATTGTAGTTTTGCTGCTACTCTTAAACAAAATTCAGCACATATTAAGTAGACATCTTTGTTGTGAATAGTTGGTACCTCCTGTTACTGTGGAGGTTTTGAATTCTGGGAAATCTGGGCATTAGTTCCAGATGTCGGAGAAAAGACATTTCTCTTTAGTGTAAACAAAAAAAAAAAAAATTTGGGTGTGTTTTTATATTTCTACAACAAAGTGGGTTTGAACTTTTTTTCCCTCTCATGAACACACAGAAGACACACCATTCTTGTCAGACAGGTTTCTATGTAATGAAGCGTTTTTCATTGTTATGATTAAACTAGACGAAAAGACAGTTTCAATCCTGTTTGCCAGCCCTCGGCAAGTAACAGTTACTACAAGGAAGAGAATGTCTATGAAATATGTAGAATCTTTTTTAGGAAATCTACTAAGGGCTATATTTGGATGATAAAGGTACTTTATTTTCACCAGTAGATGACAGCACAACTTTTAAACTCCTGATTCCAGGATTTTTTTTCTTTTCTGCTTATGCTCCTGCTTTCTCATTTGTGGCTTTTTATGTGATAGGCAGTTATGCAAGATTGGATAAGCAAGAAAAGGCTCTTAACTGGGGAAGAGTGGGAGTACCAAGCGGCTATTACTTGAAAGGCAGATTAAACATCGAAGGGTAGGAAGACTTGAGTAAGACATTTATAGCAAGAGAGAAAGTGCAAGCCCTTGAGGCACTGAATATTGGTATATAACTTTACTTCACATTTGTTCTAGAAATAATGCCTTTTATATAATAGCAGTGAAATCTGCTAAGGAAAAGGGCAACAGCATTTTCAGGAAAGCTTTGAGCAACCAGCAGCAGAACAAGAGGACACAGTCTCAAGCTGCGCCAGGGGAGGTTTAGGCTGGAGGTGAGGAGAAAGTTCTTCACAGAGAGAGTGGTTGGCCATTGGAATGGGCTGCCCAGGGAGGTGGTGGAGTCACCATCCCTGGAGGTGTTCAAGAGGGGATTGGACATGGCACTTGGTGCCATAGTTTAGATAGGCATGAGGTGTAGGGTGACAGGTTGGACTCGATGATCTTTGAGGTCTCTTGCAACCTTCTTGATTCTTGATTCTTAAATGGAAATCTTTTCCAGGCCACTCATTCTCATTCATATTTTTTGAAAACATTAAAAGAATCATTTTAATTATATTTAAAGCATGGATGAGTAACTTCTCCTGTAAGCTTTTTTTCCTTCAGATATTTGATTATTGCAAAAGAAATACATTTACATATTACTAATTTCCAGTTTATTTTACTTCATCATATCTGAGTTTGTACTTCAGATTAGATATTAGATATGTGTATTACATGAACCAACATTAAGAAATTCTCACTCTGTTATCTGGTCCCTTTCAGGATTTAGAAAAAGATATTATAGACAAATTTTCTCACTTTTAACATTGACTTTCTTCTAATATTTTTCTTACAATGTGAATTAAAACAATGCATTTCTCTATTCTGACTTTTATTTACCATCTCTCAGACAGCAAATATATTATGTTCACTCATAATGCCCTTTGAGCAATATGCTGAAGAATATGGATCTAACTTCATTGCAGCCCAGAATAAGTCATACTGCTGGCCCATCTAACTCACAATTCAATCAAAGTATGCAATATTTTAATTGAAATAAATAGGAATTTTGTAAGTGCCTGAAATTACAGTGAGGTCATGTCTATTCTGGCTCATTTTTTTAAACTGAAGATCATTTAGATGATTTATAGTACATAAACTCTCACAGCCAAAATAGTTTCTTAAATACTGTTCTTTCCTCAAGAAAAAACATTAAAAAAAAAGGAATTAACAATAAAACTTTGACATAAACCCCAAAACCTAATATATATTAAGACTCATACTTGGCTCATAAGAGGCCTCAATGTAATCTTGACTCCAGGAGACAGGAACAGGAAGCAGAAAAAAACCCTCACTTTATCTCTGGCAAGAAGGTAGGACATTCTGATTTTCCAGTGTCTTTCTGTAATTTTTTACACAGGAGTGGGAAATTAAGGAATTTAAATAGAACAGGAAGAGTTCCCTTCCTTCTTCCATTTTACCTCTTCTGAAATTTTTCTTTTTGTGACAAAATGGAATCTGTTAAAAGATTTATTTTTCTTTCAGATGAATTAATTATTTAGCCATCATCAGTTATTGTTCATAAATTGTTGAAAGCAGCAGGGAGGCACTAAAGCAGAATCTGTGATTGCTTTCTAAAATTGCAGATCTCTGCTCAGTTCAACAGTCATTGCCACATAAGGTCACTTACTGATGAGGTATAAAGAAGTGTGGGCAGGGAAAATATAGGTTGAAGAGCATCATTTACCTCTAAAGCATCTCTCAAATGCCTGACCCTTCAAGGTGCTGAGCCCCTCCCAGGAGTCTAGAATTTCTATTGAAACGAATTTGATTTAAGGAGCATCAGTATTTTTGGGTATATGCTCAGAGGTTTCCAGGAGCAGTGCTTTGTTTGAGAGTTAATTTCTATTTCATAACCCACAGAATGGTTTCAATTTTTGCTAGTCGAATTCACATTTTATTTCAAAGAGTTTTCAAAGAGTATGTAAGAAAATGGAATTGTATTGAAGAAACAGTTCTCATTCCAGTGGAAATAATTTACATGGTTACAGAGCACCTACATTTTCAAGAATGTTTGGCAATGGTTATATCTGTTACATTCAGACCTATTTTCTAAACTGCTAAGCCAAACACCAGCACGCAGCCTGTCAGCAATTGCGCGCATTGTGAGGTGGGTCAAACCACAATTTATTTCAGTATCTCATCTCTTTAAGATTCTCAAATAAAAGGATGCTAGGGTGGGAGGGCTAGGTAAATGACACCCATGTCTCTTCCCTTGACAAATGATATACTCATTCCACCACAGAAGGCCACTAGGTCAGGCAGGACTTGCCCCTGTTGAAGCTGTTCTGGCTGTCTTGAGTCTCCTTCCTGTCCTGCATGTGTCTTATCAGAGCTTCTAGGAAGTTCTGTTATACATGATCTTCCCAGGCACACAGGTGAAGCCGGCAGGTTGGTACTTCCCAGAGTCTTCATTTCTACCCTTTTTTAAAATCAGGTGCAATGTTTCCCTTTCTCCAGTCACCAAGAGTTTTATCTGAATGCCTTTGCTTTCTAAATATCATGGAGAGTGGTTTGGCAATTACATCAGCCGATTCCCTCAGAACTCTGGGATTCAGTGTGACTTTTGGACTCTCATCACTCTCACCATCACAGAGAAAAGAACTGAAGAGAATTGAACAGCCTAGATTCCTAAGAAAGGTTTTCTAGCAAGGAAGTCAATCAAGAAAAATTAGGTTCTCATGATATAATTTAGCATTCATATCTGACTTGCTAATTCATTTTCATAAAGAGGCTGTATTCTTAGTCTGATTATGGAGTAATTGTGAAAACCACCTTACATGAATAAGAGTTTGTAGCAGAAACTATGTATGGAGAAAAATGTACAGTTTAAATGGTGTTGAATATTCAGAAAATAAAGAAAAACATTCTCTTAGCTCAGGTAAACAAGAAAGTCATCTGCTTTAGGCAAAACACAATATGGAAGACATGGTGATGTAGTAAAGGCTCTAAAAATAAAATGTTAGTTAGTTAGTGAAACCAGCAACGGTTTGGTCACAGTCATCTTAATCTAAACTTTTCCTGTACTTTTTTTTCCTTTTTTTTTCCCAGCCTGAACAGAATTTGCTTAGTAATTTCATTTTTAAACACTAAAATTCACAATCAAGGAATATTTATATCATATCAAAGTCCCTATACCAACTGAATTTTAAGAGATATTAAAAAATAGTGTTTAAATTTTATTTATAAACATTTATTAAAACTTGTATGCCCTTAAATCTATTATTTTGCAGAAGACAGTTTGACCTTTTATTATCCTCAGAATTAGTGCATGATCAGTTCATTCATCTGCTGTTATTATTGTACATCTAGATCAAGAACAGATTCATTACTTCAAATATTACAGTTAATGAAAAAGAAGGGCCATCTAGGAAAGGTGAGCTCCTGAAAGGAGCATGTTTGGAATAGATTGCAAATGAGTGGGCATGGCACTTTGGGACAGGGTTTAATGGACATGGTGATGCTAGGTTGGTGGTGGGACATGATGATCTTAGAGGTCTCTTTGAACTGGAACAAGTCTATGACTCCATATAAAGCCTGTACTGAATATATTTTAACAAGAACTTCTATATTCCAAAATGTAATCATGCCATGTGTACTAGGACAGACTACTCTGTAAGCATTACAACATCCCAAATCACATGATCACTGCTTTCAATACTGGGCTTTTAGCTTTTCATGTATTAGTTTTCCAGGATAGATCTACTCCCTAAGCAAATGAAAAATCTTTTTTACATTAGGCATTGCTCTCTATTGGAATTAAGGAATTCTTATTGCAAGGTGTAAGCACAAATAAACATCTGTTTCTTTTGTCCTTGTGCAAGTAATTAACACAAAACCAGGATGTACATTCCTCATAGAAGGCATTCTTGCAACTTTCTTACAAATGAGGTTTGCATTCTGGCATTGCAGAGGGTTTTCTAAACTTCCAGACAGAAAAACCTTGTACCAAAAAGACATTAAAATATTCTCAGAAGAAAAATTCCCAGGTAATAAGATCCCCTAGATTATATATTGCCTTGTCTTATCATAAATTATAAAAATATTATTGTACATTGAGAGAGACTCTTCTAAATGCTGCCACCCATCTTTTTGCAAATTCTCCCCAAATATTTTTCAAGTACAAAAGCCTAACCTTTGTACTGGTCACTGAGGTCAATTGTGTTCCCATGTTTAGTGTTCCTCCCTGGATGAGGCATTACTTCAGGGAGGCTCACTACCTCTTGCAAAATCATTAGGGGTTGGAAGGGACCTCCAAAGATCATTGAGTCCAACCCCCTTGCCAGAGCAGGATCACCTAGGCCAGGCCACACAGGAACACATCCAGGCAGGTTTTGAAAGTCTCCAGAGAAGGAGACTCCACAGTCTCTTTGGGTAGCCTATTCCAGGGCTCCATCACCCATACAGTAAAGAACTTTCTCCTTGTGTTGAGGTGGAATGTGCTGTGTTCTAGCTTATACCCATTGTTCCTTGTCCTGTTACTGGGCACCACCAAAATGAGATCACCACCTTCATCCTGACACCCACCACTCAGATATTTATAGATGTTGATAAGCTCCTCTCTCAACCTTGTCTTCTCCAGACTAAACAGCCCCAGGTCTCTCAATCTGTCTTCATAGGAGAAACATTCAATTCTTGGCTTTGTCACCTGTAACTGAGCCCTTGCTCAGTGTGGTGTAATGCCTATCGTGGAATGAGAGGGAGAGACTGATAAATACATCAGGCTACAGCTGTGGGTGCTCACGGTTTCTTTTTCCTCACTTTTTAAATTACATCTCATATACCTTGTTTATCATAGCTAGATGAATATACATAACTTATTGAGTGTTCAAGTAAATGAAACAAAAATCAATTTGCTCCTAGAAATTTTTGACTGGGA
The DNA here is from genome assembly GCF_027791375.1 of Indicator indicator. Lineage (NCBI taxonomy): Eukaryota > Metazoa > Chordata > Aves > Piciformes > Indicatoridae > Indicator > Indicator indicator. Next base: position 26,883,333 of record NC_072021.1, on the reverse strand, counting down.
ACTAGAGCATAGCACTTTCTATTTAGGCAGGTGTTCCTAATACCAGTTTCAAAGCACAAATGAAAATGACATGGGCAATGAATTTAGATTGCACAATATGTGTATGGAAGGTAAGCAGGAATAGGGAGTCAAAAAGTTATTTATCAATTATGAAAATGCTAACTGACAACAGTCTGTCTTCCTGAGAAAAGACAGTCCCTTTGGTAAACTTAGCAAATGGTGGAGTAGAAACATGCTGTAGTACAAAATGGTGGAGTTGAAACGTGCTGCAGTATGTGTTGCACAAAAGGTGAGATGATCAATTTACCAGCCTTGGTCTCAAACACAAGACAAGGCCGAAGGACCAGGATGGCTAAACAGCCTGCTGCTGGTTCTTGTGAAGTAGGAGGTCCCTCCTTGTCCCTTCTTTGAGCCCACCCTCTCCTCTCTTTCATCTGTTCTCGCCCATCTCCCCAGAGCACAGACACTTTCTCAGGGGAAGCTTCTCCTCTATCTTCCATGAAGTCACAGACTAAAATGATTAAATTAAATTCTAAACCCAAAATGGAAAACTAAAAATCTTGTATATTGTGAGTTTCTATATAATGAAACAATAGTAGTAGTGATGTGAACTACATCTGTTCATTTTAGTGGAATGTTAGCTATAATGCCTATCCTCCACTATCATTATTTAAGTGAAGTTACCAAAAGAATCTGCAGCTTCAGACTAAAGGTCAAGGAACAATGTTAGAAAAGGGAAGTCTTATTTATTATACAAAATTGCAAAACCATAAGTAGCTGTAACTAGCATTGAAAACCACAAGAAATGCTGAAGCCATAAAAATGCTTCCTTACCTCCCAGGGTGGGTGAACTTGAGAGCCTCCGCTCACCTCCTCCAGCCTCTGCGGTCACTCCAGGTGTCCTGGCAACTGCCAGCCCAGGTCTTTGTGACACCACCAACCTGGTTGATGATGTGCCAGGGAGCAAAGGCTTCTAGGAAAGGCATGAGGAGCCAATGACCTTCCACATGCATATGAGCACAGTGACAGCAGCCATGAGCAGGGCCTCAGGCTGTGCGGCAGGGCCCAGGGCCTAGAACAGGCTGCCCAGGGAAGTCATGGAGTCCTCGTCCTGGGAGGGATTTAAAATCCTTGGAGGTGTGATGCTGAGGGACATGGTTTAGTGGTGACCTGGCAGTGCTGGATTCAAGCTTGGACATGATAATCTTAAAGGTCTTTTCTCACCAAAATATTCCTATGATTCTATGGTTCTATGATTTCATGTAAATGGTAAAATTAAACATTTTTTAAACTACCAAGTACTGTAAAGTACAAAAACTGTGTAGTGCAGTGACAGGGCTTAATGGCCCTGAACAGCTTCACCTGGACCTGCGCCCAGATCCCTGATCATGGGTCTGTGGGCTCCATTTCAGCATAGGCTTTCCAGTACACCTTTGAGCCATGCTACAGGTAGACTTCTGCCCAGCTTGTCCCCTGGCATTTCTGCCTTGTTTACTGCACTTCCCAGGTTGATCTGAGGTCTTATATTCACCTTACTTTTGTATGACCATAGAATCATCATTTTGATGGGAAAAGACCTCTAAGATCATTGGTCCCATTGTTGACCTGACACCACCATGGTCTTTAAAGCACGTCCCAAAGAGCCATGTCTACAATGATCACGGGGTTGTTGACAGGAGTTATTCCTCTGTCACTGGTCCTGATCACCCGGCTTGGGCCTGTGGGGCCTTGCAGGAGGGGACATGACCTTTCTGGGTCCTGGGGTGACTTCGCTCCCTGCTGGATCAGGCAAAATGCCCTTCCCTGACAGTAAACTGCTGCACACAACCTGGGAGGCTGCAAGAGTGAGGTTTGGTTTCAATCATTATTAATGTTCTTTAAAAAAACTTCTCTGTTCAAAGTAGTAATTCCTCTCTACAGTTATTCTGTGCAGCATGATTGTAATGTCTTTGAAGTGTTGCTCTTTCCTCTTGTATTTGCTTTTAAGAAACTAGCAAATTTGATATTAGAACGTTAAGATATTCATAAGACAAAAACATTAGTATGAATTACAGAGAGGCATTAGGGAAGAGGGATGGGAGAAAAAAGGTGAGGAGGAGGAGGGATGGATTAGTTAGTCATTTATAAGTGCCTAAAAAATTGGATAGGTGGGAACAAAGAAGATGGGAGGAATTATTTAAAATGATGAAAGGTGATAAAAGCAAGAGCAATAATCTGAAACTCAAACAAGAAATATTAATTTACATATTAATGAAGAAAGTTGCAATAGTGAGGTCAATTAGAAAAAAGAGTAGTTTGCTGGAGAAAATAGTTCTATTAATATCGCCTAGGGTGTCAATGAGACTAACATAACCCATTTCTGCATTAACAAAGGCAATCGTTTTACAGAAGAATGAAATTAAGATAGAGCTGATTTGCAAGCTACTCTTCTGTGACAGTGTATCCATGGATATTTTTATCTGGACAATGAAAGTATAATGTCATGTTTGGGGTTTTTTAATGGATTTATTTTAAGTGAGTTTTCTTATTAATCTTTATTCTGTTACAGCAAGTAACTTCTATATTTTCTGCTTGATAATTTATATTTGATGCTTATTCTATATATTAAATGAGATTAATTCCAATTTTTCTAGTTGCTAACTGAATTCTAGACATGTTGTAGAAGCTAAACTACAAGGGAGGTACTTTGTGACATGACAGAATTTATCATGCTGATGGCTGACTTCAGCCTTGATTCCAAGAGAAGGAAATATGCTTAAACAACACTAATGTTCACTAATGACAGCTGGAAGCTGGCAGAATGAAATAGGAAAATATCCCAATGTATTTACCCTGTCATTATATTCTTTAGGAGTCTACTGGTGACTACCATAAGAGTTAAAATACTGGAATGGATGGACTTTGTTTAGTATGGATAATCTTAATTTTTATGTTAAGACTGTTTTGTTGTTGTCATTTTTAAACAAGAGATCCTAGAATACTTATAGGGATTTTTTTTTTTTACTAGTAACGATAATAAACATGACCTTAGTACATGCACTTGCAATAGCAAATTCATTATATCTCCCACATCCAAGTAAACATTAACATGACAGACTCATCTGGTACCAAATGCACAGTGAGGTGATTGTTTATGTTTATCCTTCTGAATATTTTAAGAAATTAATTTAATCTCTTCTCTGTACCTACCCATTTTATCATTTCTCCTGGTAAAAGAGATTGTGTTTGGAACTTAGCTCAAAGTTAACTTAGCTTTCTTTTATTAAACTTGTGTGATTGATAGATGGTGTAGATGCTTAAAAATGTGTTTGATATTCAAAAATCTATTATAATGTAGGTAGTGAAGGAAGAATGCTGCTGGTCCTCACAGGCAAACAGAACAATTTTTAAACTTTGTTCTTCAGGCACAAGACTGTGACTAAATATTTGTATGTAATTATATTTCAGTATTCATTACCAAACAGCGTTTGCCTCTTATCCAAGGATTTTCTGACAAATGCTAATAAAGCTGCTAAAAAAGATCTCTTCTAGTCCCAGTGAAGTCAGCAGGGGTCTGCACTGATTTCAGAGGGAGGATAGTCATACCCCTGCTAAAAAAGCTGCTAAAAAAGATCTCTTCTAGTCCCACTGAAGTCAGTAGGGGTCTGCACTGATTTCAGAAGGGGGATAGTCATACCCCTACTGACTTCAGTGGGACTAGAAGAGATCTTTTTTAGCAGCTTTATTAGCATTTTGTCAGAAAATCCTTGGATAAGAGGCAAACGCTGTTTGTTAATGAATACTGAAATATAATTACATACATTTCATCTCAATTGAACTATCAGTTGGTTGTTTTTCTCTTTGTTCTGCTTGATACCAATGCTACTAATCAAGCAGGAGATCTTTTTTTCTGCATGTGTATATGTCTCGATCTGCTGAACAGATCGTTCTTTTATGGCTCCCCCAAATTAAACCAAGAATGAACTAAGTAGTTACTTGGGAAATTTATTTTGCTTCATGTACAGGGGGAAAAGTTAGAAATATAGAAAAGAAGGAACAAAAGCAAGAGATAGCAAAATCAGAGATAGTTAACACCATGGATCCAGATGTCTCTTTGGTCCTGAAGGCCTTGGTTGGTGGGGAAGCTTCAAACTTCCTTATTACCTTTGAGGTTTTATACCTTGTCCAGTCTCATATGTGGTCACAATTCCTCATTTAATTGCTATGGTTATAGCATGTTTAGCCAGTGTCATCAATAGTCCCACAGTTAATCATGTGTGTCACCCCTAGTCCCACATTATGTTTTGCCCTCTTTTGGCTCTAAACTGCGGCGTCAGCCATCTGTGAGCATCCTCTCCATCAAAAGACCCATATAACTGTCACATCTAATCTCTCTGTATATATTAGTGGCCTTAATATAATTTATTAAAATTACGACTAATACTAAACTTTATGAAGTTTAATAATTAATATTTTCTTTTTTTTCCTAACATACTGTGAATCTCTTTAACAGTTCAAGCACTAGCATTTTAAATAATCTTTTGTGAATATACTTTTTAATAGTAACATGTTCTCTCTGTTTCTAATGTGCAAGTAAAGTCTGTGACAACTTTTATGAAGGTTAGCTTGGAAATATAATTAAAATTTGTTGAGACTTAAATTGAATAGTTTATTAGTCATCCATTTGCTTCGAAATTATGTTGTTCTGTTTAGTCACTAAATGTATGTTTTCCTGAAATGTTACTTAAATTAAGGTGTTTAATCCTTTCATGAAATTATTACAGTAGTCTTTTTCCTGAAAGAGAAGCAGCAAACAATAATAAAGCATGACAAGCTATGCATGCAATTGTAAATGTTGAATGCTTTGAGAAGTTAGTTTCAAACATATGAAAGTGTGAATTAACCAATTATTTGGTCTCCAATGTGTAGTCTGTAAGGAAGCAATGCAATGAAGTACAGACAACTCATAATATTTCTATGTTGGTATTTGGGATGAAAAGACAGACTCTATCACAAAGAACTCTTCAGTCAAAGTTTCAATAGAGTACTAGCATGTCATTACCAGAAATGCAGATGCTGGGTGTGTAAAGCTTAAAGAAGCTACATAAATCCTGACTATTTGAAATTCATACATTATGGTGTGTGGGAAGGTGCTGCTAAAATACTCCAGGAATGGTTTATAAATAATTCACTTATTCAGTTCATAGGAAGGCCTTATATTAAAACCAAAACCAAAACCAAACCAAACCAAACCAAACCAAAACAAAAAAAAAATAAATAAAAAAAAAAAAAAAACCACAAACCAAACCAAAACAAAAAAACCCTGTGGAATTTACCTGTTGCATCAGATAAAATGCCCTTAAGGCTGTGGAAAAAATAAATAGAACTGACTTTGGTTTTCTACATTTTCTTAACAAAAAAAAGAGTTCCTCCTATGCAGATATCCAGTTTTAATAGTGTTATTGATTCATGGTAATATGTTAATATGCTAATAACATTTGATATGGAAACTGAGCCTTAATAGGAATAGAAGGTGGGAAAAAAAAGGATAATGATTTTAGGCAAAAAAACTATATATATATATATGTGTATATATATATTTAACAAATAAGATATATTATTGATGATATGGAAACTGAGCCTTAATAGGAATAGAAGGTGGGAAAAAAAAGGATAATGATTTTAGGCAAAAAAACTATATATATATATATGTGTATATATATATTTAACAAATAAGATATATTATTGATGATAGGAAATTATATTTTTAAAAATATGCAAAAGACATTGAGATATTAATCCTGGTCATATCCAGAGTATATTTGTCAGACCACAGTATTACTTTCCTTTCTTTTCTTTTTCTGAAATAATTATATGCCTTTCTTGACAAGAAATGTATCAGAAAGCATCTGTGACAACGTTAATAAAATAATTACACCACATGACTTTTGTGTGTATGTGTGTGCATGCAGATACTGAAAATGTAATCTAGTACTGCAACTGTAAGATAATTAAAATACCTACAGCACACTGGAAGTCATTCCTGATCCTGAAAAGGAGGATTTATGGGCTGGATGTTTACATGTGGTAGTTTAAAGAATCAATTCTGGAAATGTTTTGAAAAATCCTTAAGTGATTATCAAAGGATGAAAGTATAATGAAGGGTATTGATGACACAAATTTGAATCATCTATACACAGCAAGATGAGAAAAGGTATCTTGGAAACTGCAGTAACAGGGATGAGGTGAATTCTAAAGCTCAAGGTTGTATATTTGAGATGAATAATGAAAATTCAGAATGAAGCTGTGATGTGTTCCCACATAAGCAAAAAAAAAAGAGGAGAATACAATTAATTAATGAATTTCCATGAAAAATATAATGAATCACAAAAGAGATAAAGCCATGAATGAGGAGAATACAACCATAGAGTTCTAAGGATAAATAATTGCAGTAGAAATGGTGAAATATATTTCACTGGAAGCAAGATGTTTTGGTTCCTTTTCTACAGAAGCCATAATACTGGAAATTTTTTCTTGACTGCAGCTTCTGTGATTGCTGTAACACAAGTCAGAAAAAGCCTTAATCAAAATGACACAATAGGGCTAGAAATATAGCAGAAAATATGTAATGTAGAGATACCTTGACTGGGAATACAAGCACACAGGACTCATCAATTTGGCTTCTAAGAAGAAGAAAAACATTATTTATACTAAATGTAGTTTTGCAAGGTGCTGAACAATCAGGTCTATTTCAAGAGCAATGTGTGCCCCAAAACAAGTCTACAGAGGCCTGTTAGTGCCGCTCTCTCTGAGTTTACATAGCCAGTTTTGTGTTTACTTTCAGAACCATATGAAACTCATAGGAGTAACTATTGCTAAAAACTAGGAAGTCTATGATATTTAAAAATTATTTCTAACTAAACTCGTTATTCTTTAGTGCTTTTGTCATAAATATGGAATTCATGAAAAGAGCTACTAAAGAGCAAATAATACAGACTCTAAAATAATATAAATTATCATCTGAGACAGATGTGTTTGAATATCTCATTTCAATTTGTTTAAACCGTACTGCCAGTAAATGAATGACTAAATCCATGAACAAAAAAAATAATGAGTGAATTTTTCATGGTAAAATCAAAATCAGAAGGTATGCAATAAAGACTGTTACTCCTTTAAACACAGATTTTGTACCCTGGTAGTCTGTATAAATAAAATTCCAATTACAACAATACTTATATTTTAATGTAGTGTTGTGTATATCAAATATCTGTACAATATTAGGCCATAAAATTCTAGAAAGTCATATGTTATTTTTGGTAGAATTCAGATGTTCTGTGAGCCAGAAAAAAGAGTCAGTAGTTTGCTCTCACTGTTAAGTAAGTCTCTTCTTGAATAAAAAAAAAAAAAAATGTTTTGTTCTGTTCAATGTAACAGCAAACAAAAATTTGGAAGTCTGCCAATTTCCAAATTGATTATAATTGCTATAATTGGATATTTTTAGCTCAGAAAAACAGGATCTCATTTAAGCCTGTGTTTGTGTGACTGCATAATGCCAGAGCCAGACTTTAGTTTTGCTGGGTCACAGAGGAGATAGAAATATTGAAATGTGATTGTGCATCACCAGCAGTTTTTCAGTTCACATAGATGGTCGTGGACCGAATCCTGCAAAATTGTTCAGTAAAGTCATGAAGTGGGAAAATTCTGTGGTGGATTATGGCAGAAACAGAGCATTGGTGGGGAGATACTGCAGATAAATGGAAGGCAGTAGAAACAACGAACTCCTTGAACTCCCAGGGTAGAGATAGGATTAAATCTGGATATGCAAACTGAGTCTTAAATAGACTTTAGTCAGCTGCAAATGTGAAGAAGTCAAAATGACAGTATTCAAACTAAAGATATGTTATACATAGGTCAGGTAAAAATACCAAAATCTTCTGCTAATCCATGATAGATGCTGCCTGTTGTACTCAGTTATGTAACCTACATGATTAGAAGTGGTGTTCTATAGATGTTCAGGAAAAAAAAAGAAAGATTAATGACCCTCTATTAAACTTAAATGCAGTTTATATCATAGGATAGTGATAGTAGAATGGTTTGGGCTGGGAGAGACCTTGAAGATCATCTAGTTCCAGGCCCCTTGCCATGGGCAGGGTTGCCTTCCACTAGACCAGCTTCCTCATCCAACCTGGCCTTTAAGATCTCCAGGGAGAGGGCATCCTGTTGCCTCCCTGGGCAACCTGTTACAGTGTCTCACCACCCACCCTGTGAAGAATTTCTTTTTAATATCCAGTCTAACTCTACCTTCCTCAAGCTTCAATCCATTCCTTCTCATCCTATCACAACGAGCCCTTGGAAAAAGTCTTGTAGGCCCTTTTCTGGTACTGGAAGGCTGCTCTAAGGTCTCCCTGGAGACTTCTTCAGGCTGAACATCCCCAACTCTCCCAGTTTGCTCTTTGATCATCTTCGTGGGCCTCCTCTGGAGCTGCTACAACAGGTTGATGTCCTTCTTGTGTTGAGGGGACCAGAACTGGATGCAGTACGCCAGGTGAGGTCTCACAAGAGCTTGTCCTGCTGGTAACACTTCTTTTGATGCAACCCAGGACATGGTTTCTTTCTGGGCTGCAAGCACACATTGCTAGCTCACGCTCCTTTTTGTCAACTGACATTCCCAAGTCCTTCTCCTTGAAATAGCTCTCTAGCCGATCCTCACCAAGTCTATATCTCTGCTTGGGATTAGCCTGACCCAGGTGTAGGATCTTGCACATGGCCTTGCTGAAGTTCGTGAGGTTGGCTGGGACCCACCTCTCAAGCCTGTGCAAGTCCCTCTGGATGGTATCCCTTCCCTGCAGAGTGTCATCCAAACCACACAGCTTGGTGTCATAGAATCATAGAATGTCTTAAGTTGGAAGGGACCTCAGAGATCACCTACTCCAACCTCCCCACCATGGGCAGGGATGCCTCTCAATTAGATGCACCTGCTCAAGGCCTCATCCAACCTGACCATGAACACCTTCAGAGAGGAGGCATCCACAACCTCCCTGGGCAACTTATTTGAGAGTCTCACCACCCTTTTCAGTGAAGACTGAAGCAAAGAAGTTAAAAATGTCGTTTCCCTGATTCTTTTGATTAAAAAGAAGCAGAAGAGTAGAAGACCTCACCACATTTATATTACACATAATTACCCACAACGTGTCATAAGAGAGATTGTATTTTTGCATTTTGCTCATACCTAACTTGACTAGACTGGAGACTGTGGAATCACTTGAAAACATCTAAAACTCCAGAAATTGTTTCAATGCCATGACTGGTTATGAAGTTGGGTTATTGACTTTTGATCCTCAGATGTGGGAATACCTGACCTTAACACCAGTGTGTGAATTTACTGTTCTGTGGATGAGCAGAGCTGTACTGATCTCCTGGGCTGCTTGATATATATAAGAATGAAATTAGAGCAAAATGTGATGAGCCTTTTTTCATGTCTACCTTTAATAGTAAGAATAAATATGTCAGTGAACAAGCTGGAAATACCTCTCTAGTAGCATTAAAGAAATGGACAGTTGTATTACCTGGACAATGCCATATGTCACAGGAAGCTTTGAAGAAGAATTACTCTTTCTACCCACCTGGTCCACTGAAATTCTGAGAATGCAAGACTGGATAGATTGCGATTCTCTATAGGTACTTCAACTTTCCAAAGACTGATATGACTGTAAGACTGCAGAGGTAAATTTAGTGCAAGATTCTTAACCAGCAAATTACAAAGAAAAAAGAGACTGGTTTTATGCAAACAACTACAGACGATTTTCACTTATCAAATTTTTTTTTATAGAGTCCCCCTCTGCCAGCAGGAGATTCAGATTCAAAGGGACTTTTGTGGGTTTAAGGTCTCAGACTAAAAATGTAAGATATTTTTAAGCTGTTTGTACACAAATAAGCAACAATTAAGAAGAAGCAAAATTATTCTGGAGCTCTTCTGTAGCTATGGCAACCACCTTCCACTGTACTTCATTTAGATAAATAAATCTGACAGCTAATAAGAATGAGTTTTAACATTTATGTTTTCTTCATGATGGAATTTTCTGAATGTTATTTTCTGGAGAAAAATAACATTATATACAACAAATAATATTGTTCTTACTTCTCTGTTGAAGAAAAGCTTTCTGCCACAAATATTGTGTTCAATAATTTAATACTCAATTTCAGTTCTTACATAAAATGATCTGGTCTGGAGCCTTAGTTCTAGTGAAAATGTGGAGTTCAAAGTATTTCACCAACTTGTCTTGGGTATGTTAAGATCTTCTAAATTCTGATATTAGAGTTATGTGATGCTTTGTAGTTGTCTGTAGTTAATCCAATGCAAGTAGCTATTCACTTTCCATTATAATGTTGTTCTATTGTTCTTTCTATATAGAACCTAGATAATGAGAGTTTTCTGAAAGAGGCAAGAATGATGAAATCTGTTTTGAAAGAATTCTTTATCAATTCATCCACACTTTGCTTTTGAATGACAATTTTTTAACTAATTACCTGTATTTTCTTTTAATAGAAATTCCAAATTTCAAGGAACAAACACTTTAAATAGTCACACTTCATTCCAAAGGATGTTTCATTAGGTAAAAGCAAGTGTTTTAAAATAAATTCAGTATTGTAGAATTAGCACCCTAGCAAAACATGCTTATAATTAAATGGTTTCGTATTTACAATTCATAATTACACATTTTTACAGCATATTTATAGACATGCATTCTGACTTTTATATATGTTTATTTCCTTTGAAGGGAGATACTAAATGTCAAAGAAAAAAATCTAAAATAAGAAAATCACCATATTCAGAATAATAACTCTGCCTATAAGAGAAAATGCAAACAAAGTGAATTTTGAATTGCTGTGGACTGAAGTACTGGACTTAAATAATTCAGTGTTTCTTGGAAGAGCTGCATTATAAAAAAAAATTGTCTATCTCAAACTTCTCTATAATATATGAAAAACCTGCTAAAAACTGAATAATAAATTCAGTTTGCCTAAAAATCTTTTCTGACCAGTTTAGTCACTTGTGGCACTGAACAATTGCCATGGAAACTTGAGAGTTTTTTTTCAGTATTTAGTAGTATTCACACATAGCATGATTTCAGCAATTAAGATACTGGAACTAAAGCTTTTCCCATTTAAAGGCTAAGTATATTACTATGTTGAATAATGATGCTCTAGTGGACTAAAGAGTCTTCTATCAAGAATGTGAAATCTTTATTGGATTTACTCAGGCCCAATATTGAAGTCTGTAAGTGCAAATATACATATATATTTGCTTTTACCTGATGAAACATAGTAAGTATCCAGAACAGGAGATCACTGCTGGTACTCTAATTTTGAAGTGCGATAACTATCACAAAAATTAGATTTTTTTTTTCATTATTATTTATAAATATACTTAAACATGAGATTTGCATTACTAATATTACCTTGATCCTATGAGCAGTAATATTCCTCTAGCTTCTAGATAGAATAAATAATGGACAATAAGTTATCCATGGGATAGCAATGTGTCCTTATGGCCAGGAAGGCTAATGGTATCCTGGGATGCACTAAGTGTGACCAGAAGGTCTAGGGAGTTTCTCCTGCCTCTCTACTCTGCCTTGGTGAGGCCACATCTGGAGGCCACTGCATCCAGTTCTGTGCCTCCCAGTTCAAGAGGACAGGGATATACTAGAGAGTGTCCAACAGAGGATGATTACAGGATTGGAACACCTGTTTTGTGAAGAAAGGCAGAGAGACCTGGTGCTGTTCAGTCTGGGGAAGAGCAGACTAAGAGGAGATCTAATTAAAGTTTATAAATACCTGTAGGGTGGGGGTGTCAAGAAGAAGGTTCTAATGTCTTTTTAATGTTTTCCTGAGATGGGATGTAGCTGCAAATTTTGAACATGTTCTAAAACAGACTGCCATGAATCTGCATGTAAAATAATCTGTCTTTGTCAACTGAATTGTCCATGATCAAAATAATTACTTTTTGTGACCAATGTAAGTATGTGTCAAATTAATTCATGAAAGTACAATCTGATATCATGCTAGGTTGGAAGAGGTTATATTTTTTTATGAATAGTAAATTTCAGCTACTAAGTCAGTAATTTAAAAGCTGTTGTTTTAAAATAAGTGGATGCACACTATAGTGAGTATTCAAGAAATACTTTCTGAGGGAGTATTCTAGAATTCTAATAAGTGTATCACCCAAATATAATTATATAGCATTTAATTGTATACCAAAGACCCCAAACTGCTTTAGTTTGTAAGCAAATAACCAAGATATATCATAAGATATTATTTCTGGAGCAGAGATATCTCCATTTTCTGGAGAATGGAGAACAAAGGCTTTATCATACCTCAGAAATGTATTGCTGTACTGGAACCTGTAAATAAACTACAGCTAGAGGGAAGTAGAAATGAATATGAAATGTATACTTTGAGCCTTATGGATTTGGACTTACGCAGTATAAAAAAGCCATCTGAGGCTGAGACTGTATACTTGCCCTTGCTGTCTTGAAATTGCTCACTATCAAGAAAAAGTTGCTGGTTCCACCCCAGGGACACATCTGGTAGGATATAGGTCTAGTGAGAACTGGTGCCATTGTACAGCTGGGATATTTTTCACAAAGAACATCTTATCAGGAGGCAATAGAAATAAATGAAAAGGGAAGAAAAGGCCACTTTTTTTCCTGTTTTTTGTTGAATAATGACTGAATGCCAGATATGCATGAAATAAAAATCTGGCATATGGGTTGTCCTGAGGTCTATCAACAAAATTATAGAAAGCACAGACCAATACCTTGGCTTCTGTTTGGCCACCCTAAAGTCCATCCTTAGATTTACTGGGAAAGAAATGTTGGAATTTCTGCTGAAGTGTTAGAAATAAATAAGGTGACATTACACAACAGGTCTTGAGGAATACTTTGAATTTTATTGGTTTGTATCTTTAGTTGTTCTAAGATCTGAAAAAGGTACAAGGGCCATAGAAAAATAATGTCTTCAAGGCAGATCATGAATATCTGAAGTCCTGAATGCTTCTCAGAAGCATGCTGATACTGGGTTATGGGTAGGAATTTTTATGAATATTCTTCTAAGATTTCTGACGCCTAGTCTAGTGATACTATTAATTGCTGCCTGTGTTAAGAATATCAAGGAGAAAAAAGTAGCTCTGAAAACAGACAAAATATGAATTCATGCAAGAAAACTGTACAAATAGTGTAAAAGCCAATACAGGAAGGAATGAAAATCCTCAGAGCTGTGCAAAACTTGTCAAAATTTACTACTTTCTAAGGAGCAGCTGTTTCTTAGAAAATGCAATATATGAATTCGAAGCAAAGGATGAACTTTCAAAGCTTAAAGAAGTCCCGATAGAATAGGGATCATTCCATGAACTCAGTCAGACTACTGTTAGGAGAAAGGTCATTCCCTAAAGGACTGTCTGTACAAGATTATGTTAACCCAGTGAAGCCTCTGCAGGTCAGCAACTACTCCAAGAATCAAGTACTTCTGTGAGGTCTTAGTTTGTGAAATGCCTGGAAGTTTAAAACCCGGCAACATCTATGCAGGTAATTTGATCAGTGAGTTTTCTATATGTCTAGTGAGTCTTCATTTGTATTAGTCACTTTGTGGCATGTTTGAAAATGAATAGAGATCCAATATCTTTTCTTCAATAAAAATAGCTCTAGAGATATTTGAGCTATTGCTGAACATATATTTAGCTTCACAGTCAGTGTCTTGCCAGTGTATAACTCAAACTGTAAAGTGTTCTTCAATATGATTCTGTATAAATCCAAATTCCAATCTGTGTTTCTACTCAAATGAACATAAATATCGTTTGTGTATGGTAATTCATACAGTATAAAATTGTATTAATCTTGTTTACATTTGTTTTAACTTAGTTTTGGCAGCAGTAGGAAAAAACATCCCTGAAATTGTTTCATTAAACTTCCATATAGCATCAAAAATATAGTAATAACTGTCAGGCTCAGACTTTGACTGGATGGTTCATCTTCTTTTCAACATAATTGAATACCTCTTGGCCAAACTTGGAAGTAAACACTGTTTGAGGAGGTGGGAAGGTAATATCTATTCTCTGAAACTGGGCTTATGATAGTTTCACAGACTAGCAAATACAGATTTTGGATTTTGAGAGTATAAGATGGTTGTAGCTTTCATATACCCTCTTAAATTAACTTGACGTTGAAATCAAGACTCAAAGGTACAGAAGTTTTCAGAACCTATTGATATAAGTATTCTTTATATGTTTGCTCACAATCTGGTTTAGTTCTGAGGAAATCCATTTAACTTTTAGGCTAGGGGAGGTGTAGGGGTTTAGAAGACAGTAGTAACTGAGAATTTTTCACTTCTGTTGAACACAATGGTCTTAAACAGTAATTAATTGGCTTAACCTGCATTACTCATCCATGGCAGTCACACTTTTTAGGGCACAATATCTCACACATATCCCTGTCTTCATGCCCTATACTGGACCACTATCACAGTACAAAAGCTGAGTAAGGCTCAGAAGACCACTCTTTCCCAACATCAGAGTCAGTGTTGGCAGAGGAACTGTTAAGGGTACCTAGAAAAATATAGCCTGTGTTAAATCTGAGTGACAGCATAGCTATATCGTCAGCTTCCCTGCTTGTACAATTTAAAAGCATGAGACGCAATGGAGGTTCAAATTCAGGACCATCTCCTCGAAAACCTGTGAGTACTAACGGCATTTCTTTGAAGATTTTATAAAGGTCTAGGGCATAAAATTTTTCACCAAATCATAGTGCCCTTGGAATGCCATCCTTCCCTCTCTGCACTCTCATTTTAGATGAACTCCTTGAGGAATCATAACAATCTAGCCCGTACATGGAATGGCTGTCTACCCTTACATAGGAACCTGGGAATGACATGGAATACAAAATCATTTAGGAGAATTTACATCTCTGAGTTCATTCCTGGCAAAAGGAAAGTAATGACTTGTTTGAAATACATCATAAACAGGCCAAAGTCAGATGAGTTCTCGGCTCACTTGAACCACTTGCTTTGAGGAACTAAAACATAAATTCAGATCCTTTTGTCAAATCAAGGAAGACACAGTTAATATAACCATTAAGTACCAGTGAGAACATCTTTATAGAAGCCAAGGGTTGCAACAGAGGCATGAAGATAGAGACAGAGAGGAAAGGAAGCATGGAAGGCTCCTCTCTGTGGCAATGTTATAGGTACTCTTAGGCTCTGTATAGAAAGGGCGAAATGAAGGACCTGTAGTAATTCGAGATCTCTTGAACGGTGAATGTGGTTTGTTACTTCTTCGGCAATGTAGGAGCGGCTTGAGGCACGCACAGAGTGTGAATAGGAAGAAAACAATTCCACTGTATTGACTGAAAGATACTTTGCTCTAGTAGAGCCAAGGATTAGGAAACTTGCCACCAAGGTTTTTCAACCTTCACCTCACAAGAGTAGTGAGAGGACAGCCAAGCATTAAAGAGGGACGAACTCTCAAAATTATTTGGTTTTGGTTTACATTTTCCCTTGGTTGGGCTAGTTTTGGGGGTTTTGTTGGTTGTTGGGTTTTTATTATTATTATTTTATTTGTTTTTAACAGAGAGGCTAATATACATAAATACTTGGATAGTTCAGAAGCACTGTACTGAGATTTCCTAGGTCATAAATAAACAGATTAAGGTGTTGATAAGTTCAGGAATTGAAACTAGTTTCTCAGGAATTCAGTCTTCCCAAAACTCCTGCAAGACAGCAGTACTGCTGCAGTCCTAAATATGAAGGGATAGACATCTCCCACAGGAGGAAGATACTATCCTATTGACAGATACATGCACCAACTGGAAATTGTTAAGAATCATGACTGATTATTGGAAGTTTGTAGATTAATGATGGTTTATTTACTGTATTAACTTCAGTCTGATCATGTGTGTTGGATCTTGGCTGTCTTTCCATGTGTCCAAGCCAACAGCTGAACATATCATAACTAACTTAGCAAGATATAGGCAACAAATTAAATATTTTTAAAATGACAGTGGCATTCTAAGACACACTGCTTTTCTAGAATGTGAATAAAACAAAAGGTATACCCACTCCTCCTTTATGTCATAAGTTATCACAAGTTTAGTGAATAAATTCCAGTGAATTACATCAGGAAACACAATCAGTAGATAGCATGATCACCTAATGATGTACGACACAATAATGTTGTGTATCATCCATGTGCAATATATGAAACCTTATCCCCTTGACGCTGGCTTTTTAAAAAAGTAACTGAGAATTCAGCACCTCAATTACCCCTTCATCTCTAGTTTTCCTATATATAGTGGACTTAATTGAAACACCACTTCTATAACTTTAGCTTCATGTCTATCCACGTACATTTGTAGCTCTTTTTGGAACCTGGCTGAACTAATTAGCTTTAACTATATATTATGATGCTCTATTATCGATTGCTGTTTGAAAAAGTAGTCATTTCACCCAGGTAGCACATTAGTGCTTTATTTATGCACTACTGTAACCCAAAAGCCCCAGTGACAGATAAAAACTTCAGATTTTATTTCATTTTATTAAACTAAAAGGCACTGCAGTTGCAAAGGGAAGAGGTCTCCTGCCATATTACTAATTGTGGCTGCAATAAACTTTTAGTTTCATCTTCCTCTAATCAGAGATTTTCCCAAGATTGTTATCATTTGTCATGCACAGAAACAGTGTTAATTCAATATTAAGAATGAATGTTTAAAAACCTTTTAGTCTTAGGGGAGAGGGTATTTTAACAACCCTTTCCCCCCTATCTTTCCCCCCCCCCCCCCACCCCCCAAGATATTATTTGTCTTCTGATGTATAATAGACATTCAGTAATTATGGGTCCAAAGATTGCTGCTGCCAAAGCTGGCATACTTTCATGCCCTTTGATGAAGGTGACACAAAGATCTTCTCCCCAGTAAGCAGTGTAGTGCTGCAAATGTATTTACATACATTTAGGCACATTAAGAATTAGGAGCAGTTTGGCTGGAAATCTTACATCACTCTTGCCATGTTCTTCTCTGATTTACACCCAACTCTCTTAAGTACAGAGAATTCACTGTGTTCAATAAAGGCACCATTGCATCCTCTGCTAACAAGTGAAGAAAATAAACAACTTTGATAAGCAGTGTAAGGAATGATGAATTTATAAGGCTACTGCACAGCCACCAAACTTTGGCTGGGAGTCACTGAGAAGGAAGCAGACTTTATTAGGAGAACATATAAAAGTAGCCCCAACCTGATTTCAGGTATGAGGAGGAGAAATTCCACCAGGAACATGATCTTCTGTCAGTGAAGGTCTCATTGTGCTGGTGATATCTGGGAACTGGCTCTCCTCCCCCCCCCCGATTCTGCTGAAGAAAAACTGAAAATATCAGCTGTAGGATCCTGGGAACATGTGTAGTGTGGTCCAAAGACTACAGCCAAGGCATAGAAACTTAGAAGCCTTTGAGTGACAATTTAAAGCATTTTATTAATGAAGCATCTTCATTAATAAATGAAATAGTCTTAATGAAGTGGTTTAGACTACTATACTGCTGAGAAACTAAATGAAACAGGAAATGTTTCCTCTGTCTGCATGGTGTAGTCCCTTTTACCTACTCCAAGATTTTGGATGCAACAGCTCCTATCAGTCTCAAATGGATATTTTTTCAAAGGCTGAAATCCTGAGAGATGTTCAGTTCATAAGTTGAACAGGGAATGGGTGTTTGGGAAACACTAAAGGAGATTTTCTTGCACATGGGTAGCTTTGAGTTCTGAAAGTAGTGTGGTGTACAGTGAGAGATGTGGGTTAGCTAGTCTGGAGGGAATTTAGAAGGAATGTTTTGTTTTGGAATGATGTTTCCACACCACTGACAATGTGGTTTTATATTGTCCCAGTGGTAATGGCTTACAGAAGCCTGGAAGAGACCTCTTCATTCTTTGAATCCTATTCGCATAGACAGTCATGTAATATGAGTGTAGAAGGATGCTCAAGAATAATTACATAAACCAATTCCATAAACAGACTGAATACTTTCAAATTAAAAACCTAAAGAGGTGCAGTGTAAGCAGAAGACAGCAGGAGAATCCAAAGCAGTCCAAGCACATTTCCCATAGCCTGTTTGTTACCAGGATTAAATGGATGAATTAAAAGTCTTATTTTAATTATCTCAGTCAGGTCTCTTAATATTGTAATTCTAATAATATGTAATTAACATGCATGACAGACATTACAGTGCGTAGGGTATTTGGCATGTTATTTAGCCATACAACCTTTCCCAAAGAATCTCTTGAGAGAAATTATAAATATACTGTTAGATATACTGCAGTGGCTTATGATATATCTCCCTGCAAGATTTTACTATCTCTGCTTTGAAATATCAAGTGATTAAAAAAACAAAACCAAAAAAAACCCAGAAACAACCCCACACTAAATCCCCAAACCAAAACACAAAACAAAGCAAATGAACCCACAACACCTGGAACACCTGGAATATTTCCAAAGCTATTCAGTGTGTTTTCATTATAAAATTTTTCAAAGCATGCTTTCAAAAATTGAGCTATAAAAATATTCACTCTTATATTTACATTTCTATTTTCTAGGCCCAAATCTAAAGACATATTTTGGGGGTTTTGTCAAAGTATCATACAGATGCCACTTAGTGAGAAAAGTAATAGAATTATTTGTTTTCCTTCTTGTTTTTTGTTTGTGGGGTTTACTTTTTGTTTATTTATTTTATGCTCAAACATAGAAGGAGAGCTTGGCTCAAGCTATTAAAAATAATACCCAAGTGAGAAATTCACAGTACAAAAAGAACAGTCTTAATCAACCCTGGAAAGCTACAGTGCATTTAAACACAGAAACCTCCTCAAAATTATTATAGCCTCTAATGAAAAAGAGATTAGCATCTCCACTTTAATTTGCTCCTTATGGGTTAGGAACTATGTTTTAAATAGTTTACAGTAGAATTAATTATTTGACATTTATCATCATTATAATGGAAATCACACGTTTGGATCATTCTGCAGACCACCCTTATTTAATTATTCTGAAGGATAGTTGTTTTATTGTAAACTCAATTAAAAGGTGATGGATCACACAGAATTTCCTTCCTGTATGGATTGCAGATTACAGGTGAATTTATCTCAAAATGTCATTTGCAGTTTTGAATATACAATTCCATTCACAGTACGGTGTGATTAAACACATTTTGGTCTCATAAACTCAGGTTCTCTCTCCCTCTTTGATAGAACCAATTTTATGTTTGTTTAGCAGACAACATTAACATGTTATATCCTCCTGCTCTTCAAAATGGATATTTGTGATTATCTGACAGATAAAATTAAGCCTGTGATATTTGAAAATTGCAAAAATTACTTCTAACTCTCTTCCTCTTATCTACATGTGGAGGTTTGCGCTTGATTTTGGTTAATAAATATTTGTTCATTAAAGATGAACTGATGAGGCACTTTTATTACATCTAATAAAATATGAGAGAACTCAGCTATATTTTGCTGTGTTGCCTTGAAAAACAATAGCAACAAAGAAGAAAAACGTTGTCCTTTAATGCAGTTTTGTCAGGATGCATCCTGTTCATTACTTTCGTGTATTATTGAGCTTCTCCTAAAGTAATGCCAGCCTTCAGTTGGAGCCAATGGGGAGTTACAGGCATTGAAAGGACTTGGCAAGTGATTTGGCATTCACAATAGAGGACAGAGAAGTTTTGAAAGCTACATTTCTTTGTTATCTTTTACCCTTTGCAACTTTTCTGGAGGTGATGAGATCAGCATCTTCAGGGTAGATGTTGTGTGAGTCATTTGCAAATAATTGCACTTGAGTTCCTTTTCTTCACCTTCATTTGTTTCTTCTCCTTTCTGTATCTTTGCCTCTATGCTTTTTTCTTGTCCAGATTGTTTATTTCCTCCTAAGTCCAAAACGACTGCTACTTTTCTACCCATTTTAGGTGAATCTTGGAAAACTGCAGGGTGATTGACCTGTTGAGGTTGGGTAGTCTCTATGTATAGATTTTTGACCATCATAGTCAAGAGTCTTGTTTATCATAGCAAGTTCACTGTGCAGAAATAAAACAATTGGCTAAAATCTGAACAACAACAGTACCTCAGGAATGCAGAGGAGTACAACCTGTTTTTTCTCATCAATTCAGCTTCTGTAAATCACCCTGCTTTTCAACTGTATAGAGAATTTGCTAGAAGTCAGATATGAAGATATTTTCTGTTTGGTAAAATGTGAGATTTCCAGTTCCCACTCTCTATGGGGAAATTGAGTTCTTTCAAAGTTTACTGCACTTTGTCACAAAAAGAAACATGGAAACTATGGAATTGAATCAAGGAAAACTATTTCCTATTAATGTGTTTGAAGTTTCTTGGGGGAGACATTTCTCTTTTTTTTTCTTTTTCTCTTATTTTTTTCTTTTTTTTCCAAGACTAACATACTTATATAAAACATAAAACTTTAGACTTTTGGTTTGGGTCTCTGGTTTTATAAGAAAAATTCATTTTATTGTAAAATTGCTGGAAAACTAAAAAATTAACATTAAAAAAGAAAACCAACATGTAATTTTTCTCTGCATCCAGCCAAAAATCATCATTGGCAAAGAAATTGAGTTAAATCATGGTGCAACTTAGCTTGAAGGAGTATCCTTTGTCAAAAGGATAAAACAGGTCAGATGTTTCAAACAGATGTTTCAGGCTGTTTCAATAAGGTGAAGTAGATGTTGAGCACCTCTTCAGAACACTGATGTTGAGGATTTTGTGGTGATATAACAGCTATTTTCTGCCACCTCTCTTAGAAAATGAGAATATGACAAAAGTAAACTGCTGAGCCATATATTAAGAGAAATTCCAGTTTCCTGGATGGTTTCAGGAAACTGATGACTTTTTACAAGAGTTTCTCAGCCTCCAAAAGCTGTGCCATTTACAGGTCGTCTTGTTGGACATCTTGTACCGAAACTTCTATGGACATGACAGCTAGCACATAGAGAACTCTTGTGTGGGTTCTTCACTGATCAAAAATACATCTTTTGCAAATTTCTCCTAAGAAAAATATTTTCATGCAATTTCGTCTTTTTTGTTTTTTTTTTTTTTTTTTTTTTCAGGGAAATAGTTTGGAAATTGATGCCTCTCTCTCTCTCTTCTTCTTTTTTTTTTTTTTTTTTTTTTTTTCTGAATGTGTGAGATAAGTAAATTCATTAATTGATACTTCCTAGCTGAAGGATACAAATGGCCTCAGGATAATATTTCTTCAGCTAATTTAAACTTCTGTAATAATGGAAATTTAGTGGCACGGAAAAACCTTGCTGGGTGTGTTAGTTACAAATCTTCAAGAAGTTTACAATAGACAGTTATAAATATTCCATCTGAATGATAAGTGAAGCTTTTTTAAAAATCAGAATATTGGTCACAATATTTCTAATCAGAGATAAATGTTTGAGTATTATTAATAAAAAGTAAAATTATGTCCATAATTTACTTCTATTTGCAGAATAATGGATATAGACTAAAAAACCAACTGTGAATTGGGATATCAAGAGAGAAACACCACACCATGGAGAAAGAATAAGGTTGCCAGACCTTATTGGAGATTGCACCAAAAAGTGCCACAGGTGAGCACATCTATTTTATAATCATACCCTCACATATAACAAAATCATAAAGCATTTGATTAAACAATCAAGTAATGGAGTTCAAACCGTGCTGTAACAGCATGCAGACCAGACCTAATTTACTCTTTGTTATTTTCTTTAGCAAGTAATAATTCCAATTGTTTTTTTTTTCATGAGTTTCTGTACCGCTAGACAATCTAATCAAGTGTGCTTCAGAGTGTGATGTTAAAAGACAAAAGAACTGAAAATTATTGGATTAATAGAAGGCAATATGTCAGCTTTCCTACAAGGGCTGGTTACCAGTGTAACGTCTTTCCTTGCACGTGTTAAGTGCATGTGTAGGCCTGGAAATGAGAGACTACAGGCTCTGCTTAATTTCTGCAGCTGCTTAAGACCACAGAATCCTCTTCCAGAATTTTGTGGGAACAGATAGGAAATTTTATCCACTAAACATTTACCAGTGTTTTCAGGAAATACATCCATTTTGACTTGATTAAACCAATACCTATCAAAAGGTCCTTAAAAACGCCATAATATGAGTAGAAAACAGCAAGGGATGAGAAAAGCATTATAAAGAGCTAGATCCATTGTCAGTCAACATTCAGTGGCAATATATTGCACACATACAAGTAATGCATAATTGAGATATCACAACAGCAGGCCAGCTCAGGTAAGAGGATCACATTTAGTGCCCTTTGTACAATCATTTTTGTCACTGATGATCTTTGCAATGTTTACAAGTTCCCAAGTGAATTAAAAGTATATTGCAGTTCAATTCCTGCACTACTACAGCTTTGGCATTCTTAAATTTGTGTTTACCCATAGTAATATTTCCACATTAAAGATGCATATGGGTTATACTTAGTATCAGTTATGTCATACTGTTCCACAAGGTGCAACTAAAATCTGTTTCAGGTAATAAAATCACAACATCCACTTCCTTTTTCTTTCTTTCTTTTTTTTCAATAATCATGTAATTATGGAACTATGGCAATTTGTCTTAATTTTCTAAAAGAAACTCCTGTGACCACTCTTAAAAAGGCAAGGAGGTCCTTTATATCTAAAGACTAAAGTCACAACCAAGCAAAATAAAAGCATAACTAGTTCTATAATACACAATAACAGAAACTGATAAAAGATAATGTATTTTTCTGTTATGTGTGATGTTATGAGATTAGTGTACAAAATCAAATGACATGCATCTTAATATTATAAAAGAGAATGACAGATATATACCTGAAGATACCTCTCATCAGCAGAACACATTTTATAACATATATCTTTTCTTCTTCAAGATTTATTTTTTCTTCACATGGAAATTATAACTATACCTGCATTTTTGCCTTTTTTTTTTTTTTTTTGGCAGCCTTTTAATTTTCCTTCTACATATCACAGTATGCTTAAAAAGGACTATTGTTTAAATTGCTTTAAATGGACAAATAAACAAACAGAATCATTAAAATCACTGAATTTTTTTTTGAGTGGAATAATTTTAATTTTTATTTATAGTATAGTGTTGTATAATGGAGACTCAACACAGTAATGCACTAAAATTTTTCTCTAGTAAGCAAGATAAGATGACAGAAATTAAATTCAGGGATGTGAATTTAAAGGTAACAATCAAGATAGGATTCAAGGCATTCTGTAAGCCTGTCCATTTTCTAATTATATCTTATTATAATTATCAAACATTTTAATCATCTTATTTTGCAGTGGCGCCTGAAACAACACAGTAAACATACCTGCTATCATCTGCTCTCTCTCAAAAAAAAAAAGCATAAATATATGCATATGTTGGTGCACATATATGTATATACATGTGTCTTTGGTTTATATCTTTATAAGTATATATTAGTATATATGTATATATTAGAATATGGAATCATAGAATCCTTATGTTGGAGAAGACTATTAAGATCATTGACTCCAGTGATATGTGTATATGTTCATAGAATCATAGAATTGTTTCAGTTGTCACAGATCTTTGGTTTATATTTACCCCATAAGTGTAGTGAGGCACAGGAACAGGTTCTCCAGAGAAACTATGGAGGCTCCAAGCCCTGAAGTGTTCAAAGGCAGGTTAGATGGGGTCTTGAGTAATCCCATCTAGCAGGAAGTGTTTCTGCCCATGCAGGTGGGTAGGAAGTAGATGATCTTTAAGGTCTTTTTCACCCCAAACCATTCTATGGCATACACACTCAGGTGTGTGATGCAAGTGCTTACTGCTACCATTGTCCATCCTGTTGAAGGAAGACTGTGATGAAAATGCAACACCAATCTACACCATGGCACTGTACTTTTGGAATGCAAACAAACAAAAAGTTTGGTGCAATCGCTTCCTGATTTATTAAATATTTTTGTTTGCAGACAAGACATTTTTTCCAGATTTAAACAATTTAAACTCATCCCTGCTTTCCTCTGTTTCCCTGAAATTGAACCAACCTTCTATGCATTATGAGTCCCGTATTACCTCAACACTTTCTTAGATCATTTTCCTGCCTGGAATATGAAAGAGATTTTAGAAGTTTTAGAATGCATAGATTGTGTTTTTAATTCACTGGTTTATATTCTTCCTTTGAAATGCCCATGGATTTTAAATAATACATTATTACCTTGCTGTCATTCCCTTCATGTTCAAATTAATAACATTTTTTGGTACATGCATCAGAATTGTCTGATGTTCTCTGAGAGATGCTTTTAAAGATTTCTATGTCAATACAGATGTAGAACTTACATAAGAATTATATTTTCAACTGTGACAATCTTCAGTATTACATACAATTGGTACTGTGAAAAAGGAAATGTTTGTTAGTTTTCTAGCTTTTGTAGATCTTAAAGCAATTTAAAAAACTATTCCAATGAAGAATTAATTACTCCAGATCTAATAGACTAATTCAGTTCTTCAAAGCATTGTGTTTAGTACATAAGACTCATTTAACACACACCAATCTCTCCCTAACAATGATTAATGGTAGGTCATAAAAAATTGGATCAAATAATTTTCTTGTTGTTTAATTTCATCTTTATTCATTGAAAATGCTGCTTAATTGTTTAAAGGTTTACATCTACTATCTGTAACAGGAAAGTTTAATTGTTTTATGTTGCTAACCTTCTTTCTTTAAAATAAAGAATAGAAATTCTAATATTTTCAAATGACCCTCAGTACTTACATATAATCTTATTAAACACTAAATATAATAGTTAACTTTTTATTAAAGTTGAGTATGTTTGTTACAATAATCATCATTTCTTTTTAGGACCATTGAGACTCTTCCTAAAGTTAGGCTAAGGATTTTCAGGGTAAAAGAGAAATAATATACAGAAGAGGCAGAAGTATTTTAATGTAGGTTTTACAATGTGTCTTGTCCTTAGCACTGAATCGCATGAGGAAGACAAACAGCAAAGACTGATCAATCGGCATCAAAATTTAGTTATGATCATAAGTCATTGTCCTTAAGACAAGCAGTTGCTGGAAATCAAGGAAAAAAAAGAGGGGAGAGGAAAATGTTTTCAAATAGAAAATTATAAAAGAGCTTTTATTTCTAAATAAATGCAATTCCCTGCATAAATAAGTATCCTAGTAATGCAGGTAGATTGCCAGAGTCCTGTGAACATATTTCAGAAAAGTCCATTGTGTGGTAAAGTTAAGCAGTCTTTCTGGATATTTCTGCATATTTATGATTTCTAAATTTATTTTTTTTTATTTGACAGTGTATTATTTAAAACAGCTGCTAGAAGAGGTCTATAGCCAGATAGTATATATATAAGCCTTTTTATACCATAAATGGCTTTCAAACAGTTTTATTACTGTATGTGACGTGGCATCTCTCTTATTTTGAGAACCAAGAAGCTCACATATTTCTGTACAGTAAATAATATGGATATAAAAAAGACTCTGGTTGTACTCAGAAAAGGAACTATGTCATTACCCAAAGACACAAAATGATACAAAGAAATAGAAGTGTTTGCCCCATGAATTATATGGTGTGTTGTGCAGTAGTTTAAATTCCAGTAAAAAGCATGCTTCTCATAAGATTTCCCAGTGGACAACTGAGATTATTTTCCTTGGCTCCTGAACTTCACATCAAATCCACTGGTAAGACTCTCATTAATTTTTTTGATCAATATACTGATGGGAGCAGTGTTCTGGCATGATCAATATGACTACATTGAACTCCTTCTAAGAAGGGATATTTATAAATAAAGGTCCATTCACCTGTGGATCATTTCTCATCCCAGTACATGTAAGATTCAACCTACATGGAGTTTTGTTTTTTAATCTGTTTTGGTTTTATGACACTTTATATCATACAGAGAATTATGTTCAAATATTATATATAGATAACAAGGAAGAGAGATGTTAAAATCCGTGGGGAGTTGTTCTGAATAATTTTCCTTGATGAAATAGAAGAGCTTTCTTACATTTAGAATTTCTGGATTACTTCACTCTTGTAGAGACTTTCTCAAGGCTTTCTAATTTTGAAATGAAAAATAATGTAACAAGTTTCCTGGCCAAAATGCTACCTTAGGTAATTACATTATCTCAAGCTAAAATTCCAACCTATAATTCTATTTTAGTTCTTTACAGTGCATTTTTCATGCTTCCTCATTGCTTTTGTGCACCATGTACAGAGACTTCTGCCTAGCAGTCACTCATCTCCCCATAATTAGCTGCATTTTGACACTTAGGCATGTGAAAGAATGGAGTTCAAATCTGATGACATAAAAGCAAATATTATTTACAGGATCTTCAGTGAGAATACAATGTATATCAATGTATGTAATTAACTACCTAGTACTAATTCTATATTGAAGTAGATGCACTCAAGCACACAGAGGGCATGTTTGCAGGTATCTGAGTCATCACTGCTATTATTTTCTTTGTGTGGCTGAAAACCCAGCTTCAGGTAGAACCTGCATAGTTTACAAGTGCATTAAAAAAAAACCAACACAAACAAAACAAAACAAAACAAAACAAAACAAAAACCCACAGCAGTAAAGTCATTACTTAATCACTCTGTATGAATAGCTTTGGGGATTCCTTTCACTTGGGGTGAGGTGCTGACTATGTTGATCTCCTCACATCTGGCCATCATCGCTTCTCTTTACATTTTAAGAGCACAGCTCAGCTGATCTATTTGAAGTAGGTTTAGTATATACCAAATCAGACTCTAGAAATGGCTTCTTAACCCTTATGATCATGAACATTGTGGTGATAATTAATTCCGATGTCTGCATTTATTTAGGAAAAAAAAAAAAGCCATTTCTTGTGCCTTGTATTCAACCTTAAATACAGATCAGGTATTCTTGATTTTTTTTCTCACTGAAATAAAAATTACTGTTCTCTGCAGAGTATATATGTAGGGCTGTATCTTAGTTGCTATAGTAATATTAATTCTTTCAGGTTTATATTTAAGCCTAAACAGGTATATACTAAAGAAATAAACCACACCAAATTTTTATGTGTATTTAGAAGGTTTTGCTTGTGCTTTGCTTCTTGTCTTTGCCATGTGAATTTTTCCATACAGAGCTTCTCTCACTTTTCCTTTTTTGAAACTTCTGAAATAACACCATTATCAATTTAAAAGCCAATGCTGCTCTGTTGGCTATTCAATACAGAGAGAACCATTGACTTTCTCTGTTTTTACATTTCTAAATGCCTCGCAGTTCTTAGAAGGTTAAAAATTGATGTCTGATTGTTCTTCATATCCCTAGCTACATCAGATACAATAGGCACAATTTAAAACTTAATATCTGTTCACTTGAGATTGTACATTCCCATTTCCCAATAGGAAATAATTATGTCTGATGACAAATAGGTTGGGTTTTTCTCTTTGTTTTGCAAGAATTACTCTTTGTGGTATCTTTTCTTCAAGTTATATTTTTCTTTACTGTATCTCTTTGTTGAATTGTTTCAGTAAATAATTTCTGCCATTGGTTGTCTGTGTTGCCTGAGAACAAATTGTGAACTTTGACTGCTGTTTCCCAGCCCTGTTTAATGCTGCCCATGTTGCTTATTTCTGCTGCACTTAACTGCACAATGGGTATGAAACTGCAGTCTAAAGGCTCTAGCTTTTAAAGTTATATTAGGAAAACTCACATTCTTTTCCACAGATTAATCCTTAATCCAAACCTTGCAGTTGAGGGGAATGAGCATCATTTATTATGGTTGATATCAAGGTCACCTTTGAATAATGCATGCTGAAACTGAGTTATAATATTTCAGAAATGTTATTGTGTCTGAAAAAATGGTTAAAAGATGGAAAAATATGAAGGAAATAAAAATCTCAGTCATAATCAGAACAAACTTTCCCAGTACAGGTTCATAAATTCCTGTAGGAATGTTAAGGCTAATCTCTCTGGGTCAACTAGAAACACTATGGATGAATCTCAGATTTCCTGCCACAATATGCACATTGCAAATTATTTGTGACAGCAGATAGATGATTTAGAAAGAATGAAAATGTATTATTAGGTTACTGTTCTAGTTTTACTGAAGCCTCTGGGGACCAATAAATTCCAGGAATAAATAAGAAAATTATGTTTGACATGTATCCCCAGTGTGCCACTGTCTTCTGTCCTGACAACACTGGCCATGGTCGTTTCAAGCTATTTCTACCAAACTATCAGAAGAGTTCAGTTAATGAAAAGTAGAAATTAGTGAGAATTTGGGTCTTAACTTAAATATATTCATATCTCCATCTTGCTTGTTGACCTCAGTGCAGAATTCATCTACAGAGATGCTGTATAAGCTCGTCACGACAATCCATCTGTCCAGTCAAAATAACAAGGTATTTTGCTTTCCTACTTCATTTCACCAGACAGAAACTTTAAAAATGTATTATAAAAATCATCAGACTTTTAATATTGTCATATTTCTGCTTATAATAATTAAATCCCTTTGCCAAGTACAGTGTAACCAATCTTTTTGATTGAGAACAAATTCCTTCTGATTAAAACCTTTAGAAACATACTTTGGAAAGCAACCTTATACTTTTTCAAGCAATATTTTGAATGTATTGCACGATAACAAGGTGTGCAGTAGTTTCCATATAAGGGGACTTCTTCAGTGAGAGAGGCATTTAGTACTTGTAACTTCAGAAAATGTGTAAATTAAGGGCTTCATCCTATTTTCTGTTTAGAAAATCCTCAGTTATACTCCTGAATGTTTTAAACTTTGCTATTACTATCCACTAAGATACTGTATATACTCTAACAGAGGATAGCAATCATCAAATAATATTCTGTCCAACTTCTTCTGTATCTCTAAAGTCTTCTGTAATTGTCAGATATGCTTTGATGTCTACGTTGCAACAAGCAGATGCAGCTCTGCTATTGTATTCCAGCAGTATTTAGTAAGTTGGTGGCAATGATGTTTTAAACATAATAGTACCAATACACTGACATACTACCTACCAGAAAACAGTCAGCTGATTATATTTTTCTTTTTCCTTCACAAACAAATTATTCTTTCTCACCTATTATTTAATCCCTGTTGTAAAAACTATAAAGTACAGTCTCTAAAATATAACCGAGTTCTATCATATTGCTAAAGCTACTCAAGAAGAATTTTTTTAAAGGAAGAAAGTAAAGATTCTCTGAGTGACCTTGTACTACAGAGGGAGAGCAAGGAGGAGACTTTCTTTTCATAATGGAAAGCAGTTCTGTTTTGAATTGGGGAAGGAGAAAGCCTGGCTTGTTTTCTTCTAATATATTGCACCAGCAAGAAATTACTTGCCCAGCAGACTAGCTGGATTGACTCTCAGGAGGTGGCTGGACATTAATCAAGACTCCTTAGGGTTTTCTAAGTTTTTAGTGGTTTCTGGAAACCTGTGTTCGATTTCCTTTTTGTAGAACAATTTCTCAGGATTTTGTCAGTTTTCCAAATAATTTGGCTTTAATGACAACAAAAATAAGAATACATCGCTTATATCATAGTATATACGTGGTGTTAAATTGATAGAAATAGAAATAAATACTTCAAGGAAATTATGTAATGCAATCACCAGGAACTGACACCTTTTGACTAGCTGTTGTAGTGAACAGATCTACAAGACAGAATTACTGACAGATAATTTTATGACAGTAGTTAGTACAACAGGGAAAGTGAAATATTTGTAATAATAGCTAGTATGGAGGATTGTCAGATAGCTGATCCTTAGAAGGATGAAGCAGAATATAAAGCAGGATTCCTGACTGATAAATCCTAATGCTTTGCTGTAAACATCCATGTCAAAAATTCTAAATACTATCAAGATGTTTAATAAAAATATTTTGATGCTAGGTTATTTAAAACAAAATAACCTACTGGTTAAGATTCCAGTAAGATTAGTAACATCCTGGAATTGTGAAACAGTAAGAATATGTATGTATATATACATATATGTGTGTGTGTGTCTGTGTCTGTGTGTGTGTATATATATATATATATATATATATATATGATTCCTAGTTGCTTTATTATTCCTTCTGAAGTGATACAGCATGACTCCTACATGTGGAAAAGCATTCATTTCCATCTCACTGGCTCTGAGGAGCAGATTGGGTATAATACTGAACTATCTCAATTCGTGAGCAGCATTGTTTCTTTTTCCAGCCTGTATTGGCTACATGAAGGCTTGAGGAATAATAATAGTCATATCCTAATGCCTGTGATGAAGTCTGACTCTGATACTCAGCAATTTGAATTGTTCCTCTGTGACAACTTCATTGTCACGATTGTGAACTATGCCTGAGGCACTTCATCCAAATCATGTAAAGTAATCAAGCAGTAGGCACTAATAAGACTTGCATGTTGAGGATGTGGTAAATTTCCCGGGTTTCTTTTCCTATATTTTATTATGTCTGGATGATAATGAAGTCTATAATTATAACAAGTTTCTTTCCATTAATGTTCTCTTCATTGCCCTCTTCACAACAAAGCAATTGCTGAATCTTACAGGTTTCATGTGGGAGTCAAGAATTGCAACCATACAAGCACTGCTGCTCAGAATTAGCTCTGTATTTCACCTTCCCTCTCAGTTTGTCGTATTCCTTTTGCAACATCTTTCTGGTTATTGAACTTCCTAGATAGCTCAAAACTGTAAAAGTTTAGCAAGCTCATAGCTATTCCCAAACTTTCATTTCTGGAGCCTCTGGACATTGTCACAGAATCACAGAATGACAGGGGCTGGAAGGGACCTCTGGAGATCATCTAGTCCAACTCCCCTGCCAGAGCAGGATTGCCTACAGCGGGTTGCAGCATTCAGGTAGGTTTGGAGTGATTCCAGAGATGGAGACTCCACAACACCTCTGTGCATCCTGGTCCAGTGTTCTACCCCCCTCAAAGTAAGGAAAGTTCCACATGATGTTTAGATGGGACTTCCTATGTTCACATTTGAGCCTGTTAGGCCTTGTCACCACTGATTCATTTCTATCTTCAGGAGGTCAGAAGTGGAGAGAAATGCCATCTGAGTCCTTGCCCTTGCTTCTCTGAGGCAAGACTACATGTACTTAAAACTTACAGCAGATTCATAACAGCATCATTTCAGCGCTATGTTTCAATATTATTTCTACTTACATTTTACCTCAAAGAATACATTTTACTGAGTTATAATATATTTTACTGAGTTATAATAAATAAAGCATAGATCTTGCCAGTTCTGGATGTATGTTGAAATCTATCCACAAAGTCATACAAAATTCTTGTATTTTTCTGCTGTAAAGGACACTGGTTTTTGTAACTTGGTTGACATAGGAGTAAAATTATTGTCATGATCTACAGAGCACACAATTCCCTTATAAAAGCTTCCATAATTTTAGAATAATACTTATGCAATTCAGAGATGAGAATTTTGAATTGCTGTCCAAAGAAATTAGCACAAAAAATAAATACAATACAATGATGTTGTCTTAAAAACAACATGAGGGATTATTCCCTCCTGTTATTGATGTTTCTTACTTAATATCAGAAAGACATTTCTAATGCATGTTATTTATAGCTTTGAAATGTGAACACTATATTCATTTGTGGTGTCACATCTCTCTGTACTGTCAAGAAGCCAGTATGTTAAGTGTACTTGTCTAGAGGCTAATAGCTAAGAGCAGATCAGGAGTAAATTAAGTGCAAATAAATGGTTTCATATCATGGTAAGTGAATGACTTGTAAAGTTGAGGTTGTGATGACATCTCTTACAGTACATGAAATAAGCAGCAATTGTTTTATTTTTTTTTAAATTCTTGTCAAAATTAATAAGCAATTAATGTATTGTCAGTATGTACTTAATAATTGGATTTAGGTAAAAAATACAAATCATAGAATCAGTCAGGGTTGGAAGGGACCACAAGGATCATCTTGTTCCAACCCCCCTGCCATGGGCAGGGACACCTCACACTAGATCAGGCTGGCCAGAGCCTCATCCAGCCTGGCCTTAAACACCTCCAGGGATGGGGCCCCAACCACCTCCCTGGACAACCCATTCCAGGCTCTCACCACTCTCATGGTGGAGAACTTCCTCGTGTCCAATCTGAATCTCCCCACTTCCAGCTTTATTCCATTCCCCCTAATCCTATCACTACCTGATATCCTAAAAAGTCCCTCCCCAGCTTTCTTGTAGCCCCCTTCAGATACTGGAAAGCCACAATAAGGTCACCTGGGAGCCGCCTTTTCTCCAGACTGAACAGCCCCAACTCTTTCAGTCTGTCCTCATAGGAGAGGTGCTCCAGCCCTCTGATCATCCTGGTGGCCCTTCTCTGGACACGTTCCAGCATGGCCATATCCCTCTTGTAATAGGGGCTCCAGGTGGGGTCCACCTGGAGTAGGCAGGACCAGCCACGTTATAAGGGAAAACTGAGAAGAAAATCACATTATGGAGTAACTCTTCCTACCTTTTCTCTATGGCCATGCAACAGCAGAGCTTGAAATTCTCTTATTTATCAAGTTAGACTGACACTATAACCACAAAAGGCAGTAACATAGTTAAGCCTCAGCTGCTGGATGTAGTTGAAGAGAGCTATAGCAGAATCTTCAGACTCACATTCTTCCTTTTCTGATTTTCTTTACCATTGAGAGACAAAGAATTTAAAAATAAACAAAAAACCCCACACCAAACAAACAGCCAAAAACTCAACCAAAAAACCCCAACTAAACCAACCATCCAATGAGCTGTTAAGATCCCTTCCTACCCCTAACATTCTGTGATTCAAACAAACCACAAGAAACCACAACAAAAAAACCACACAAAAAAACCCCAAACAAGCAAAACAACAAACCACAAAAAGAAATGTTCTATCAGCAGACTTTTAAGTCTGATAGATACTTTCTCATATTTTGGCAGCTTTCATCTGGTTAAAAAACCAAAGCAAACCAAAAGAAAACAAAAAATCATTATTTCTGTGCAGCAGATAGGACGCACCATTAATATCTGGTTGCTTTTCTTCTTTTTTTTTCTTTTTTTGATTCATGCTCTGTCATATTTGCCTTGCAAAAGTCATCTGGCCAGGCACATAGTCATACATCTTAGAAATACAAAGGTGTCAGCCACATAAACAGATCCTCTAACCCTTGACTATATTCAAAAATCATCAAGTCTTGTCAAAGAGGATGAAACATCGATCTTAGTTCATAAGGAAATAAGACTGGTCTCTGCACTTGTCACATCACTGTTGGCTTGTTTTCTCTAGTACCAAAAGGAGGAAAAAAGAAGGTACCTCAGATCATCAATAATTCTCTACTCAACTAAACATTTAAATATATATTTAAAATAAGTCCGTCCTAAAAGAGGGGAATAGAAATCAAGGTAGTCTCTAGCACTTATTTTTTATTCTGATATGACTATAATTATATGACATGTCAGAGAACAGAAATGTAATTATTCAGCAAAGCAAATATTCAAATATGGGGTTTCACTTTAGGTCTTTTCTGAAATAAAATATTTATCTGAAACCAGACTGAAGTTTAGCATGCACTTACAAATGTTTAATTCCTTTGTCATAAGAAATTTTCTTATTGTTCTAATTCAGCCTTAAAAGGTTGTTTTTCCTTATTATATTTTAATGAATTTTCTGGTTTTCAACCATAAGTAAATATATAAAAAAATATACATATGTGTATGTACACATATAAAAACACACACACATATATATATACAATATTTGTTATATATATGCATGTATGCTCCCTCACTCTCCTTGAGTGAGGAATCAGAAGGTCAAAACCTATTTAACTTGTGGGCTGAGATAAAGACAGTGTAATAGGTAAAGCAAAAGCCACACACACAAGCAAAGCAAATCTCCCATCAGCAGGCAGGTGTTCAGCCATCTTCATGAGAGCAGAGCTCGATGACACATGCCAGTTACTTGGGAAGACCAGTGTCACCACTCCAAATGTCTCCTCCTTCCTTCTTCTTCCCCCAGATTTGTATGCCCAGTATGGTGTCATATAGTATGCAGTAACCCTTTGGTCAGTTGGGACTGGCTGCTCCAGCTGTGCCCCCTTCCAACTTCTTGTCTAACCACTGATGGGTTGGGCCTTGATGTTATATGTACATACAAACACATTCACAGCTCCCAAAATGAAAGTGCTCAAGTTCCAATATGAAAGCTGTTCATCTGAAGATTAAAAATGGTCATGTACCCATTTGGAACAGTATCCATCTAGAACTTGGGTACCCGCATCTGATATGTCTGAGCAGATAGACTGTGCTGCTGTTACATTTTGTGAAGAATTAATCAATTGGGTTACCAGAGTTTCTGGACTGAATCGTCTCAGCCCCACAAATATATTTACTTTGGTTCAGATAAATAGCACTTTTTGTCCCATTTACTCTATTGATTATATCTCCATCATCTACAGTGGTCACTTAGATAACTCACATTGTAGACAACTGAAGTCATATGAAATGAATCCTCTTAATGTGCTGAGGTGTGTGGTCTTTCAATATCTGAGTAGGATGGAGAACATTAAGGACTCTAGATTCCAACCCCACACACTTATACGTTGAGATAATAAATAATGTTAATCCTCACTGATCATCAGAAAATGTGCTTGATGGTCTCTGAGTTTATTTATTTTATTATTTTAATTTCATGACACTCTTTGAGTTACCAAAATAAATATAAGGAAAGACCCATGCTAAAACCAGTGAGATGTATTACTGAGGATAAAATATTTAGGAGTGTTTGCTTGTTGTTTTGTAAATAATTCACACATTGATCTTCCTCTCCACAAACGGTAATAAATCACAGGCTGAAACTGATTGTACTGTGTAACAAAAGGTTAGGGTCACAGAGAACAAAATATATGAAAGAATTAAACTTGTATGATTTATAATTTGATGGCAATTAGAGATATGTTAAACACCCAAAGACCAAGAAATTTTGATTCATTCAAATAGTACTTGCAAAAAAACTCAATGAATGTAACAAATTTACCTCTACAAAGATTTCAATATTCAGAATGGAATCTGATTAAATATTAAAAAGAGAAAGATAACACTGTGCAGTCCTCAAGATATTGCTCCAGATCTTAGAAACCAGGTTTTACATTCTTTGAGTTTACTGCAAATTTGTTTTTTTTCTATCCCCTCTCAGCAATAAAAGCCACAGATTTACTGTGATGAAGTCCTTAGTGTGGAGTTGCTACCATTTGATGTTGGATGGCTTCTAACCTGCACTTTGCTTTCCATGACTTATAAGGAATGAGGCCCACAGGTTCCCTGAGATCCTTGTTACAGAGCTTTACTGTAACCTCACTAATTATTTCCCTCTAGTACATATAGACAGGCACAGAACAGGGATCCCTTAGCTTTCAACCATATGAATACTTTGGTAGGTGAAGATGTGCATGGACTAGTGAGTTGAAGAAATGCATGATTAAAGTGGATAACACTTCAGAGGCTTTCTTTTAAACTGACTTGTATATAGGAATATTGTGGCCATTGTTTTATAACAGTACTTTTAAAAACATTCAATTTCTTATGCAGGCTGTGGCCTTGCAAACACAAGCTGGTCGATAGGTGAGTTACCCATGGGTGTCAGGATGTGTTTGAATTCACTGTTACTGTGTGTGGTGTTTTAACTCATTGATTTCTTTACTCTCTACAGGTAGCCTTTATATTTATATAAGGATTGTCACACATATTTAGGCTTCTAAAATGATACCCTATATATGTGTATATATATATATATATGTATATATATATATATATATATACACCTTTCCCACAAGATTTTTGAGATCTCTTTTTGCTTCCTCAAGACTTATAATTTAGTGTATTCTGTATAGCCTGAAAAGCACTTAGATGATTTAAATTTTTACTAGTAATTCTGTCTCAAAGTAGAAAATTCTATATATTATTCATTCTTATTCAAGCATGTTTATACATCTCTTACACTGAGAAACTCTAGTCGGTCCCATGGACTTGTGTACCTTCAGCTATCTTTTCTCCTAGGACTCAGAAATTACATAAAATTATTAAGAAAGGCTTTTAAAAATTATTTTTACATCTTCTCCTTGCAAGATCTTTTCTCTCTCCTGTCCTCACATCTTAACCTTTTCCAAGATGCTCTTTCAAAACGGAGCCACACCTACAGCTACACAGTGAAGCGATTCAGTCAGTCCTGCTACTTTGTACTTCTGAGTTTTATAGGAGAAGAAACACATCCCATATCTTATGGGATGACCCAACACTTCAGGTTTTCTTTCAAGATGTTTTCATGAAGTTAGTCTTCTGACCGTTGTAACCCAGGATTTTAAAGAGTAAATGGAAAGAGTTTAATACTTAGACATCACATTGGTTTGACTTTGTTTTTTTTTATCTTATGAGGGCAAGAAGAAACTACACCTCTTTCTATAGTTCTAGTGAGAGCTACAAATTGCAAAGTTTGCTGCCACAACTCATAAGGCTCAAAGGGTCTAAAGCAATAATGCAGTCTAGCTTGAG
Organism: Indicator indicator; assembly: GCF_027791375.1. Taxonomy (NCBI): domain Eukaryota; kingdom Metazoa; phylum Chordata; class Aves; order Piciformes; family Indicatoridae; genus Indicator; species Indicator indicator. Next base: position 26,846,789 of record NC_072021.1, on the reverse strand, counting down.
AAACTTGTATGTTTTATAGCTGTTTACTGATCAATTCACTTCTTATCCTAGTTCCCAATTGGCATCTAGTTCTTAATGCTTCTTACGGTATTTAAGCTTAATTTCACTTCAGCAAAAACAGTTTTAAGTACCAGAGAGTGCTGATAATAGGAACCGTATTGTTCAATATAGATGGCTTCGTGTTTCTGCAAGGCAGAAGGAACTGAAAGTAAAAGGAAATCTGCATACAAATGCCATACAACTGAAAGGAAGGTGTTTTAAATACTAAGTGTTTTGAGTTATTCTGCAGTCCTGTGAAATCACTTTTGTGAACACCCTTTCTTACTGTTTCAGAAGTATTTCTTCATAAATTAGATATTGTCGGATTTGATCCTATTTCGTATTGTAAAATCTATGATAGGTTTGCAGCTGTGATTGGTAAAAGTCAGGAGATTTGGCTAAAACCTCCACTTACAATCTGCAGTTTTTATTAGGCAGTACACTAGTTGCATATTAAATCAAACATGCTTATTACAAAGGTAAATAATCAATGTTTTGTACAGCTTTTTGTGATTTTGAAATCTTTTTTTCCTCATTTTTTCTTGGAGGCTTCTAATTTAGTCTAACTAGAGAGAAGTAGGAATAATTCTTTTCCTGGACTGGTATCAGAGTGGTTCTTATCTAAGATGGTTAAGTCTACAACATTATATACATGAATTCTATCCTTAAAAAGCATCTTTTAAAACTCTTTATCTGTAAAAGAAATCTCTTATAAATGTATTTGCTTACAATAGGAAAATACTTTATATAATTTTATATAATTATATAAGATGCCTATAATTATTGTGATTATATATAGCACTAAACTTTAAAAATTATTATAATAGTCATATTGCTTTGTCATTATTTTATTAACCAATTTTGTTATAACAAAGAAGGTATCTTCATTCAGCGTAGAGTCAACATTATTTTGATAGTTAGGTAAGCCTTGGGTTTTTTAGCTGTTTATGAGTATCCCCTGTGCGATGATAGGGGATTACAAGTCTTAGCCATAATTCTTTTTTTTAACTCTTATTTTTATTTGGCTTTATGTACCTTAGCAGTTTTATTTCCAATTTATCAGTGCAAACATCCACCCAGAATAAGATTTTTTTTTTTTTCTTTAGAATGTGGTATTAAGTCACCATGAAGCAAAGTGTTAAATATTGCATGGATGCATTTAGATACATATTCAGGCATATCACAGGATAATAGGGGCTGGAGGGGACCTCTGGAGATATCTAGTCCAGCCTCCCTGCAAGAGCAGGCTCACCTAGAGTAGTTGCACATGATGGTGTCCAGGTGGACTTTGAGTGTCTCCACAGAAGGAGACTCTACCACCTCCCTGGGCTACCTGTTGCATTGCTCTGCCACCCTCAAAATAAAGTTCTTCCACATGTTTAGATGGAACTTCCTATATTCAAGTTTGTGCCCATTACTTCTGAAAACAGAATTTTACGTAAGTCAAAAAACTCTGAAAATTCACAATGTATTCTTTCTTGTGTTTATATACTTTGAAACTCAATTATTACAAGAATTACAGTATAAATGCTGAAGAAGGGTAAATGACTGCTGACATAGCTTGTTTCCTTTTCATTATTCTTGATAAACACAAATGACACCTAAATTCTATTTACCCTGTTATATTCCCAAGAGAAGCTCTATACAATGCAGTTTAGACAACAGAAATTGAATCTGCATACTTCATTACATGACCATAGTACAGTTAGTAAGATGTAGTAAGAAAAGCTATCATTTTTCTCTACTCCTTGAAAATAAATGTGTATCTAAATTTTTTAATTATCCATAAAGGATGAAGTCTGCAGCAGTGTGTTTCCTTTAAATCATATGACTCAATCTTTGTGAAAAGTATGGTACTCTGCATTGATAAAGATTTCCCCCAGTCTTCTCTCTTTAGGTCTGAGCATGTCTGCCTGTGAGCATACAAGGTGCTTTATCTCAGTATCTGAAGAAGCTAGGAGCAAAATTTAGACAAGACCTTACTGAACTGTTGCTAAGGCATTTTCTGTCTGGCTTGTCACTGAAGCAAGCAGAGGTTTGACACTTAAAAATGTCTGACAGTTTGGGCCTCAATGATTTGAACTTTCTGCATACCTAAAGACACTTTGCAGACCTGTACTGAGAACATATAATCATTTGTGCAGTAGAAAAACCTCAAAATATCTTATAATGTGGGGAAAAAAAATCCAAACAAACAACAAACAAAACACTCTCAACTTTCACCTATATGAAACTTTTTCAACATTAAATTCTATAGTTTTTCCCTTAAAAATAGGCAAAATATAAAGAAATGAAAGTTCAAATAGGACAAGGCTCAAAACCTGAGTAAAAAGATTAAAATCTCGATTATTGATCATGTCATTGTAAAGGAATGTAAGTCAATTGATCTGCCACATTGTGTTAATTTTCTTCAGTATGAGGTTGTGTTCTGGGTTTGTGCTGGAAAAGGTGTTGGTAACACAGAGATGTTTTGGCTGCTGCTAAGCAGCGCTTACACAAAGGCAAGGCCTTTCCTGCTTCTTGCAGTGCTCCAGGTGTGTCCTTATCAGTCCTGAATTACAGAGATGTGGATCATCTCCCTTGACCTTCTGGCAGTACTTTGTCTAATGTAGCACAGGACACCATTTGATGCTTTTGCAACAAGAGCATGATGTTGGCTCATGTTCAGCTTGGTGTCCACCAGGACCCTCAGGTTCTTTTCTGTAAGGCTGCTTTCCAGCTGAGTGGCCCTCAATATGTATCAATATGTATATGGGGTGCATAGGATTTTTCTTGTCTAGGTCTAGGACTTGATACGTCCCTTTGGTGAACATCATGATGCTTCAGTCAGACTCTTCCTCCAGCATGATGAAACCCCTCTGTATAGCAGCATGATCCTGACTTATCAGACACTCCTCCATTATGATGACATCTGCAAACTTGTGGACAGATTTTGAAAACTCTTAGATGTTCCATACATTTTAGCAATTTTTTTTACTCTAAGGTGCTTTTAAAAAATATGCTTCCCCTCCCCCCCCCCAAAAAAAAAAATCTTTGCTGTTTTGATATGTCTGAGACAGGTTTCTACAGTATGACACCATATGAAATTCCCTGTACAATCTTAAATCACAAGGCTTCTAAACATAAAAAAAAAAGACATAAAAAATAAAGACATAAAATACAAATCATACTTCATGACTAATCATCACTTCAAGGATGGCCACTGGTTTTATCTTCAAGGTTATCTACATTTTGTACAAACTTTCATGTCTTCTACTACTACTGACTTACTAGACTGAAGGTATAGTGCTTATCTCAAAGGAGTTTCCAAGCCTTTCAAAGCTTGTTTGTCAGTAATCTTTAGATTGCTCCGTGAATTCTAATACTTGAACAAAATATTTCCTAATTACACACTGGAGTGGATGATTACAGAATACAAATCCACATTCTAAGGTGTTAAATTGACACATCTGGTATATTTCTCCCATTCATTATGTTGCTGTTTTCAGCACAAATTCAATTTGTCTGAAATGAGTAGGGGTTAATTCCTGTCTGTAAAAAGCGAAGCTGCGTAATGATTACCATATAGATATGGAATTCATAACAACAGAGTTTTGAGCTGTGTGAACAATTCATGTTAACTATGAACTCAGTCAAGCCAAGGAAAGGTTTTCTTTCCAGCTTTATTTTCAGACACCTGTGTGAATAGTCTTAAACCATCATGCTAAATTCTGCTAAAAGAGTTCATCCTATAGCACCACTTCCTGGATCGTGACTTAAATTTCTGATTTGGTTCTGGGAATAATTACTATAATGGGGGGAAAAAATAAGTAACAAAGAATTATGAACTGGATTAGAATTTTAAAATATGTTTCTTCTATTTTCTTTCTTCTTTCTTTTCTTTAAGAGGGTTAGAACCTTCCAGAAGTGAACAGATATTCTTTATAGAATCAGAATTGTAGAATCAGTCAGGGTTGGAAGGGACCACACGGATCATCTAGTTCCAAACCCCCTGCCATGGGCAGGGACACCTCAAGCTAGATCAGGCTGGCCAGAGCCTCATCCAGCCTGGCCTTAAACACCTTTATATATGGCCTTTATATGACAACTCAAGATTGGTATATTATTGAGAAGTACTCATATTCACCTTTCTGATTAATGAAACTAAGCACTGATTAACTTCTCTGATTAGAAATGTGTAACCATTGTGTATCAGTGTTTATCGTTATTATTTCATTTAATATGAATTTATGCTGAAACAACTTATTTTGGAACTACTCTCTCAGCTCAGTATCTTCTAGAAAACCAAGCAATTATTTTTACGAATAGTCATGGCTGAAGAGATCAATTGAAATTTACTATGTCATGGCAATGGTTAATAAGCATATATATCTTCTTATATCTCCTAGTCTAACATTGTAGAAGAACAAATTCTAAGCATTTGTGTTTATGTAAAATAAAATGAGGGGAAAAGAGGACTTTGGGGGATTGGATTGTGTTCTGGTTTGGATTTTTAAATTAAGATTCTCTATCAGCATAGACTAAAAGCAAATAACCTGGTAATATTCAGTTTCCTAAAGAGAATGGCTAGAAGTTATTAAATATTTCTGCATAAATGCATATTTTATAGTATTCTTGAGGCTTTTTTCTTCTTACTCTATTCTGTACACTACTGTTCTCCAGGCAAAAATGGGGTTGGAACTTGTTCACAGCATTTGAGTATTAATCAAACAAATGGCATATCCAGAGGTACTATAATACCTGTTGTCCTAACAGAGAAATCTCTAGTAAACCAACCCAGAGGACAAGCTATCCTTGTGGAAACAGGATTTGCTATTTACCTGTAAATGGAAGCATAAATCAGCAGCCAAAAACCTGGAGACTGCAATTAAATTGTTTAGATTAATCGGCTTTGATGAGGGAAGTTCCATCAGAGCTCTGAAACCAGACAGTTAGTGGGAAGGTACATTTTTTTGTCCTGCAAAAGATTTCTGTAAATCTCATCTTCTGATGCTCATTTGTTGCAGTTTCTCCCTTAGTCTCTTATTCTTGGTTTTATTTTTTCTTCCAGTTTTTGTACCAGGCAACCTTTAAATTGGAAATGAACAAACAAAAAAATCCCCTTCACTGGTCCATTTTTTTTATAGAACAAAAGAAATAGCAACAATTATCAAAAACCACAGAGGTCTCACAATCTAACTTTGACAGTGGAAGTGTTTCAGGTAGGGGACTCAAATTCAAGGGCTGGCTGTTGTTCATAGAATGTATATGTAAATAGACTAGCAGAAAGTATTACAGAGAGAGAGAAAAAGCTGCAGTAAATCAAAAGTTGCCAAGGAAACAATATTGCACCCCTAGAAGAAAATGAAAAGATAGAACTTCTTGGGATAAATTCCTCCAGGAATAAAACAACGAACCAGACAGCAAACCCATGAAATGTAGTAAGGAAATAATTTCATGTGTGATCCCACTACATTCAGAGGAAACAAATATACACACCAGGTAAAGAAATACATATAGCAGCTTCCAAGAACTCTTTGTTACATCATCTGGTTTTCCTCTAAGCAGTCACTGTGCTATCTAGCCACTTTTAGCAACCACATTAATTTTATTATGCACTTAGAATCACAAAACAAGTTGGCAAGAATCTCTGCCAGGAGCCCCTTCTCCACAGTCACATCAGGTTTGTTAAGTTTAACTCTACTCCAACTAAAATTTGAACATCTGAGCAACACGTTCCAGTATTTAACCACTCTCATACAGAATTTTGTGCAAATGGCATATGGAGCTGTACTGATACAGGTGATTTATCTGCAGGACTTTCTGAGGATCAGATCACTCAGCAGACACACAGACATACCACAAATCATAAAGAGTTAAAAATCTTGATCAATCTTCATATGGCATCCTACAGAGTTTATAAATCATTTGTTTTAGTCAAACCAGCACAAATTTTTTTTTTCTTCCTCCAGTCAGCTCTCTAATACTTCAGAAAGCAATGGGCTTTTTGTTTGTATGTTTTAAAACTGAATCTCCTGTTATGTTGCTCATATTGATTTGACTTACATTTCTGGCATAATTGCTTCAATAATAGTGGCTCTGAAAAAAATCACAAATTACCCATTTAGCTCTCTGTGTGCTGGATTTCATGCCCACAGATGATAACATTTAGTATTAACTCTCCAATTCTCATCAGAAAAAGTAAGAAAAAAGAAAGCATGATCAACACATGAAATGATGATTGAGAGCCTCTATTGCTATCACAACTAAACTGATTAGCAGATAGGAGCCTTTTTTTCTGCCATCCATTCAACACAAAGCGTAGAAAAGCCTACTGGGATATTTAGCCATTTCTAATAAAAGTTTAACTCAAAAAAACAACAATGAGAAACTTACAACTTACTGAAAAGAATTTAAAAGGCCATATAACAAGTATGATCAAGCTTAAAAACCAAAGTACAAAGAGCAGATGTATTGTCACAGATTTTTTTAAAGTTATTTTTTCTATGTTATTGCTCTTTTCATGTTCATAAATTATTAGAAAGAAATTGTTAGGTCCTCAGGATTTTTAAATCTCAGCCATTCGGTTCTATGAACATCCCTGCTGCCCACTGCTGGCAGCCAGAGATGGGGAAACATAATTTACAGTCCTCAAGAAATATTTTACAGCCTGCAGTAGTAATGGAAATTTATTGCTTTATCAACCCTATCCTAACTGAACCCAAGACAAATTATTTATGAAGATCAGTTTATTTATGAAGATATTATTAGAGGCAGTGTGAAAAGACAAAACTTAACTCTTGCCTCTGTCATCCACTTAGCTAGTCGCTTCACTGTAGAAGGCTACCAGGGTGGACAGGCATGATTTGACTTTTATGAATTAATACTGACTACTATCAATCACCTTCTTGTTCTTAACATATTCAGACATAGTTTCCAGAATTAGTTACCTTTCCAGGAGTAGAGGTGAGGCTAACCAGAAGTGTAGCACCTTGTCTCTTCCTTCTAGTCCTTTCAGATAAGGGTAACGTTTTCCTTCCTTCATTCCTTATAAATCCCCTCCAGTTGCCATGGCCTTTCAAATATAATTAAAAGTGGCCTCATAATGAGATCTGCAAGCTTCATCAGGGTGCATTCCACCAGTTCCCATCCCCAGACCTCCCACAGAAGTTGTTTTGAGGTGTATACTGGTCTGTTTTCCTAAGTAACAGGTAATGAGAGCAAATGGACTCAAGATGCATCAGTGAAAGTTTATTTTGGACATCACAAGCACTTTCTTCACCAAAACAGTTATCAAGCATTGGAACAGGCTGCCCAGGGAAGTAGTGGAGTCAAGTGAGACAAGTTGTCTCACAAGTGTATTCCCATACCATGAACATCACACTCAGTATAAAAGAGGAAGTTTGCTGAGGAGAGACTTCTACTTGGTTCCTCCAGCAATGACTTCAAATGCCATAAACAAGCCAACCTGCCCACCTCCCCCCAACACAGAAGCAAGGGAAAAGCAACACACAAAAACTTTGGGTTGAGATAAAGAGTTTAGATAAAAAGAGTTTAATATAAACTAACATAATGCATAATTACCTTAGCTAATAATACAATACACAATTACCTTAGCTTTGCTTATTTGCAGAAAAAGTGCAGTGAAATGCAGGAGAAAAAAAAATGAAAAACAAACCAAGCCAAACCAAAACAAAAACACCAATATGAAGCAGAAACCAACTCCCACCCTTATTGCTGCCATCCCTGAGGTAAAGAGCCCACACCCAAAACCCAGAACCCAAAAGCAACAACCAGAACAAGAAGCCCCTCATGTTGCAGTCTGAACTTCAAGCCTCATAATATTTTGCTCCAGCCAGCACTTTCATTTTGGAGTTGTCATGACAGCAGCATGGGATTGAATATAAGCAGCAGATTCAGTTTAACCAATAACACATCCTCACCTTGTTCCTCCCTCTCCTGCTTGTCTTTTCTTCTCTTGAGGACTGCCTTTCTATATACTGTGATTGCTGCAACTTTGCTGAACCAATTATCACTTTATGTATCTTTCAATGACATTGGTACCAGTTTGGTTATTACATTAAGTTTGCTTTCATTTCACCCTGTGGGGCTTTTCTCCTTCTTCTGATTCCCCTTCCCTGCTGGGGAAGGATTACCAGGTGATAGAGCAACTGCTGGAGTTTAGCCCCAGATGCAGCATAGAGGTAGACCCCTACCACTGAAGTATTTAAATTACATGTCGTCATGGTACTTGTGGACATGATTTAGTGGTGGACTTGGCCGTGTTAAGTTTACAGTTGAACTCAATGTTCATTAAGGTCTTTTCCAACCTAAATGATTTTATGACATGTGTATGGCCAGTTTAAGGGATCCCCACCTTGGTCCTCCAGAACTGAGGGTAAGTCTTCCTTTTCCTGAATGGAGTGTGGACTAGTCATATCTCATGCTAATGCATTTCTCTTTAAGACAAAGTGTTATTATTTGTTTTCACAGAGGAAAAACAGCATTTGAAATGATAGTCTATAAATCCGCATCTCTCGTGTATTAGCATCATTAGATATGATGCTAGTCAGGTCTTGCTTCTTCACACTCCACATGCCAGTGTATCCAGCTGGTTTATCAGCTCTTCCCCTTATCAGAGGATTCCTTTTTTCAGAATCTCTGACGATCAACAACTGCTTTATTTCTTCCCGTTTCCTATATCAAACAAAACCAGTCAAAATATTCTTATGATAAATGTGACAACATGCAAGATCACATTGCAGAATTTATTTTAGAGAAGTTCACATGCATATTTTTGCAGTGTCATGGACCAAATAAATATGCAAATCAATGCTACCCAGAGCAGACTTGACTTATGTATCAGGTTTTGTTCTTGATGTTGCATCATTTGTCATGACTGCTGTTATCAAGCAGTGTATTGATCTATATAGAAACTATTATCAAGTTTATATATAGAGCTATATATAAATTGTGTGACTTTCAGCCATTAAAATGAAACAGTAACTTATCTATTAAATAATAATGAAAGGCAAGTGAAGCCTTTGCAAAATCTCTCTGTATGCTGAAGTACACCCATTTGCCCCCTATTGAATTCAGGGCTGAATCACCTGGCTATGAAACACAGATGCAAACAGTTAGACAAGACAAGCCTGGTAACCAGCAACTTCCATAAACACTAGAGTGGAGGGTGGAAATGGTTTATAACCTTTCTGCAAGAACTCAAACATTTTTCACTGTAGAACATGGTCATCGTACCACTCATCCAGTACCTTGAGGAAAAATCAAAATCTCTAGTACACCAGCAAGATTTTTTGGTTTTCTTTTCTTTTTTTTTTTCCACAAAGATGCAAACACCGCAGTCACCTCTGAATTCAACATTTGTAAGCAAAACAAATTCAAATATAGACTTATATTTTAAAAAATATTTTCAGATACAAATTTGTTTTCTTTTTTTCTCTTGAAAAGTTTTTATATTAAGGGATAATATTCTTAAGAAGACTTTATTTATAAGGGTTTTCCCATTGTTTTCCCTCCTATTTATACTCCCAATGCATAAATCTTGCCGTTTTCATATGGGTTGCAGATAGCAGGGACTTTTATACTCCCACATCCCCGAAATTAAGATTGGGTCTGTCAGAGTTTCATTTACCAAGGAGGTAAAAATAACAACCTAGTAGGAAACACTGCTATCAGTTTTTAAATGCTTACTCTTCTGGAATAATATTAAGTAGTGAACTCTTTCCCCCTCCCCCTTAAATGTGTTTTGCAGAGGAAGTGCTGAAGCAAACAGACATTGGCTGGATGTTTAAAGCAGACTTAGGCTCTGCTGCCAAAGCAATCCAAACTATAGACATTTAAGGAGGGTCAGTGTGGTGGCATTCACGACAAAATGCAACATGAAAAATATTCAGCATTCATCATGTTCTTTAAAATCTGTCACACTGCTCTACAGAAAGCTGTACTGCTTGCCTGAGAGAAAATGAAAGGTTATTAACTCTCAAGCTCTTATCATGATTCCAACCCTGAACTGCTATGTGGCCTTTGATAAATAACTTAATTTCTGCATTCGAAAATGAAGACTATTTTGGGTTTCCAGTATGCAAAATATATTGAAGATATTGCTACAATGCCTTGTGGTGGTGAGGGTTTATCTCATTTTCTGTCTATTCTATAGCAGTTTATTTTCTCTAGAATTGTTTTCCTGTTTCCAGTGAGTTTTCGTTATGTTGTATATGATGCACCTAGATTTTCCTCCACATTTTTCTTCTCATGTAGGTTTGCTGTGTGACTTCAAAGGATGGTAGATGAAGGATCATGTGTGTGGGAGGGGTGTCTATATGTAGTGCCCACAAGCTCACGTCCTAATTGCTTCTTTTCCCCTTCTGAAAGAAGCTTTCCTTTTGAATATAGCAACCCATACACTGGAGAAAGTGAACTGATGCTTTGATACTTTTACAAAGATATCTTTGTGCTTCCAGGTTACAGATTGTACATCAAACTGGCAGATAGCTTTCTGTATGTGGTGACACAGAAGGAGATCTAGATTGTATGATTTCAACTTATCTGACCTTAGGCATCATTCTTTTCATTAAAAGGAAAAACTTCCAGAAAATGAAGGAAATAACTGATCATGAAAAATACCACAGTGTCCTCCAGTGTCCCTCTACATTGGATTTGAGATGTAAATGATGGTTGCAGAGAGGGCTCCAGGTCATGAAACATGTAAAGCATTTTCTGTTTCAAGTGATCTTTGAGGCTGTTTAGACACAACTGGGATTTCATGTTTTATTCCTGTTCTTTTTTTAAACTGTTCCTTGGGGATCTGAGAAACATAGTTTGCATGCCCCCTAAAATCTCATGAGCATGGCATCTGGTTTATGAAAGAAGGACAAACACCAATATGTTACTATGAACTCAGTTTCTACAAATAGGATAACACTGCCTTAATTAGTCTGCACAGGAGTCAGAACTCTGCATCACGGAGCATTTTGTTAGCAAACTGATCCTGGACAGGACAACTCTTTCCTGCAAAGTGACCAAGAGAGTAGAAAAAGTCACCTTTGACAGAATTGTATAAATCTGATCAATTGCAAACCAAGCAGATTACCCTCATTATGAGATACCATTTTATGGCAACCACTCACCATTTAAAAATACTATGAATAGCTATATAAGTGAATATATTAACATAGTCCTTGAGTAGAAAGGGCATTAAAACTGCCTCTTTCTTGCAGTGTCCAAAAAAGTACGGCTTTCTTCAGCTATTGAAATAATGATTTACTAATGAGTTGGGAAATGGTTGAAGAGTCCCAGACTCAATTCTTTCATGTTTCCTGAAACCTTTTGCATTCACCTGTAACAACAGTAAATAGTCCCTCTCTATGCAGTCGCACAGATGTGAGCGTACAGGGAAGGCAAATTTATTTTCTGATGATACTTTGAAAATGCTTCTCTATCAAAGTTGATGTTTTTATCCTTGAAAACTTCCCTGTTTGACTTCCATTTCAGTGAGCCTGAAACAAGCCCTATTCAGTGGCATGGTGCCTATGTAGAATTCTTTATGAAGAGTTTTGCAAACCACTCAAATTCTATGAGATGAGGTAGGAATGATTTAAAGCAAAGCCAATTGATAGTAAGCACTGTATAGGAGAGAAGCATTCCAAGTTGGTAAAAGATTAGCTTGAGAGATCAATTAGTGATTTTTTTCTTTTTTTTTTCTTCAATAAATCAGACTTTATTAGGAGAAGAAGATAGCGGAATTAATTTACAGAATCATAGAACATTAAGGGTTGGAAGGGACCTCGAAAGGTCTTCTACTCCCTTGCCAGAGCAGGATCACCTAGACTAGCTCACACAGGAATGTACCCAGGCACATTTTCAATGTCTCCAAAGAAGGAGACTCCACAACCTCTCTGGCAGCCTGTATTTATTGTTTTACAAACTTCTTTTGCCTTTTTCCTTTCCTTTGCTTTAGATGTTTTAGATCAGAAATTAGAGTATAAGGAACATTTATGGTATTTCAGTGAGATCTTATGAGACAGATGATTGAGACCAAGGGCTCAAGTCAAAAACTGATTAACTGCTACACATCCTCATCTGAAGGCATAAGTACTAAAGAATCCACTAAATTAGTTTTATAATGAAAAAGTAGGCTGATTACAGTATTAGCTTTCCCTTCATAAATAACAATTTACAAGAAATTGATTTTTTTTATTTCTTCTTAAAATAGAATTTGACTACAGTCTTTCAGCTGACTTTGCTCCTATTCCTGAAACAGAACTGCTTCCAAGCACACTTTTAAAAGTAAATTAATGCTTTTAGCTCTGCATGTTTAGCTGAATCAGCACAAATATTGCTGAGTTGATGACACCACCTATACCTAGAGGAGCTACAATCCAGCACTTAATGAAGTCTTTCCAATCTTTTGGCTAGGGAAGGAATAGTTAAAAGTTTTCCTAAGCTGCTGTCATAGGAAATGGAAAGAGGATATATCTATTATCATAGCCCCATGTTTGTGCCAATATAGTTTAAAATGTTCAGTAATAGTTTTCATTTCCCAGTTTTTATAAGGCAGCTCAAGACAATTGTGCAGAGATGAAAAATCATCATGGAAGTTTCCAGTTGAGCATCAATATCTCTCTGACATTTACAAAGGAAATAAATGCTGTGCTCGTTTTGAATGATAAAGGTGAAGAAGAAAAAAAATGTTTTGTTGTTTTTTTTTTTTTTTTCTGGCTTCCTTCATTTATCTTGTCAGGAATGATTCCTATGAAGCATGCTTATCTAGCAGTAAGTGGGAACAGAAAAACTCACTGCTGACACAGAAGATTCAATAAACTGGACCAAATTTACTGGACTTGCAAAAATACCTTCCTTCCTTTTCTCAAATATGGCAGTAATCATTTGGTCTATAGTAAAATCCTAAACTTGTCTGTATGCTGAATGTGTCAGGCAATGATATGAGAGCTTCATCCTGAGGATGGTCTCAGTAGCCACGTCTCAGTGCTTAGGTCTGGAAGCTGTCCCTTACACACAATGAGCATGAACCCTGTTGGAAAGGCTAAGATACCCCAACAGGGATGCACTTCAAAAGTTTGTCTGATTCATTTCATGTTCAAATGGAAGTGTGGACATAGAAAACTTGATCTAATGTGCATTACAAACCAAGGCTAAAAGTTATCCTTTCCTTACTTGTGCACAGTATAAAATATAACTTCAAATACTGCAGCTGTTTTTTGGGGGGTGGTTTTGCTGTTTGTTTGGGGTTTTTTTGGTTGGTTGGTTGGTATTTTTTAACAAAGAGTTAACTTTATAGCAGAGAGAAAAATAGCATTCATAGAGGATTTGATTAAGAGATTAATTTCTGTTCTTATGAACAATTCAGCTGGAACATTGCCTCCATAACAGTTTCATTACACCCTCTTTTTTCCTATTTACCTCTGAGAAACCTGATCTAGTTGAGGATGGCTCTGCTTACTGCAGGGGTGTTGGAATAGATGACCTCTAGCAGTCTCTTCCAACTCGGTGTATTCCACAATTCTGTGAATTTATCTTTACTCTGTTGTAACTCAGTAGGTCTGGTGTCACCACTGATGATCACAGACCATAATTTTTCATTAACACAGCAATGCAGGGTTTGGGACCTTGTCAGATCTTTCCTGGATTTCCCTTCAGTGTTCCTGAGGTTATTGCAGTTTGTTTTAGCTAAGGTTGCAAATAGTGAGTGTCCAATAGTGAGGTGACTTACATGTAAGTTTAGTTCTGTGAAACCATATTACTCTATAAAAAGCACATCACATATGACAAAAGGCTTGGAATATTAAGTGATTGTTTTCTAAAACCTGAGGGTCAGCAAGGAAAGTGGCCAAACACAAAGTGGAAATACAACCCAACAGAAAGGAACTTCAATAAAAGATCATGGCACTGGGGGCTCATCCTGACACTCTTCCCCTTTTGAAAGGCTGGTGGTGGATCTCAGGCTGATTTCTGATCAGCAGATAAAAGAGATGGATAGCAGAAAGACTGCATATATTACTTGCAAGCGCATTATTATTAGGTATAAATTGCAACTGCATCATTCAGAATGCACATGTTAATGTTATTGTAACCATAATAATAGTATTTCTTTGTCTCATTTTTAGTGTATTAACATTTTGATAAGATCTTCAGTATTTTTTTTTTTCCTCACATATACAGTATGTCTTCACACAAATAGCACAGGCATCTCTGCAACTGAAATCAGGAAACTTTATCAAGGAATTAATAGCAGCTCTCTCAGTATTATCTAAATTCATATTTATGTCTTGCAGAAAACTGAAGAGATCATTACTGGAAAAGAAACTCAAATGATTTCATGAAAAGGAGAAGAGGGCAGAATTGCCCTCAAAATCCATTACTGAAATATCTTGTCAATGTTCTTTGGCAAAAGATGTTTTCTATTACTTAGGTTACATATAACACAGGCAGGAGGCTAAAGATAATCAACTATGGATTGGACAGTAGAAAATAAGTCTCTGATTATAAAAAAAATTATTAACTAGTTTGGTTCCATATCTGACTCACTATATGGAAGGAAAAGGCAATTGTAGAGAAGGTTTGTGTAATGGAGCCACAGCGAGCGAGAAAAGGAACATTTTCATGGCCCTCATTATCAGTGCTGGTTCTTCCCAGCAGACAGAATGAAAACAAAACAGCCTAGCTACAGATGTACAGGCATCTGCATCTCCAAGTGCAGTGTCTGTTTATGACAACTGACACTAGGCACAAAAAATGTTTGTGGGGTCTTTTCTCCACTGTTCGAATTTGTTTGTAAAGCAGAGGTTGGAATGATGAAATGATTTTGTTAGGGGGGTCTTGTCAAAAAGCATTTACTGAATTCAGGTGTATTTTGAAGGATCTCATCAAAAAGCCAGGTAAGACTTTAAAGAAATTAAGAAATAAGGAGTAAAAATCCTAACAGAAAGATACAGGACCCTTAACTTGGAGACCTTTAGATTATCATTGGGGCCCAAACTTAAGAATTTTCTTTGAGCAAAAAAATAATTTCCTCAGTTATTTACATATTTTTCCATAGCATATGATTCCTGTTTTTTCTCCCTTCCTCTTCTCCTTTCCCGCACCCTTCCCTTTCTCCCTTCCATATATGGAAAAACGTTCTCCATCTGAGCTGCCTTGCAGATCCATTTTTCCATCCAAGATATGGTTTCCTTTCTCTTTTTGTCAGTTTCTTCCCCTTTTAAATGCAGGCTTCTAAACTCACATTTCAGTCAATCTGCCAAGTCTTGGGCATGAAAGTGCCATATGGTCAACTTTCTTATTGTGTTTCCATTAATTTCCTCTTTAAAAAAGAGCTGGTGGTATATGTTCAGAAAATTTTCTATTTTTGCTTTTTTTCTCCTGATCCTTCTAGGAGTCCTACCTACGTAAAATAATTCCTCTATGATATTTTCCTAAATGTCTCACATTCTTGAAGAAGAATATTTATTTCTTTTTCGTTAATTCTTCAAAGTTTCGATTGTGATCTGCATCTTCCTGTTTATACTAGTTTTCTATGCTGTCATGCCTGAATCTAATCATGACAAAATATAGTAATTGACTTCCTCCTCACTATCTCCCTGGGCTAAGCAGTTTGTTTCTCTCTAGGATATCTAATTACACATTCAGCTTGAATCTTTAATGAGATTAATAGAAGTTGTAATCTAATTTCATAGTAGTATTTTTGAACTTCAGAAAACAATGCCCTTTTTTTTGTTTTAATATATCTGCTCCTATAAACTTAAGCATGCAAAATATATTCATCCCTTTTGAAAATCTTAACTAGATGTTTAAGAGGCTAACAAAGATCTGGACTCCCACAGAATTCTCAAAGCTATTAAAACCTAAAACGTTTCATCACACTGGGGACTAGTTAAGATAATTATTTTTCCTTATACTTGTCCTCTAATCATAATTTGATGGGCTTGCCTGAACATCAGTTTGAGTTAAAAAAAAAAAAAACTTCAGATGGAAAAGAAACCTCACGTCTTTCAAAGCCTGGTTTAGAGGAATCCTTGTGATTGAAAACACTGAAGTCTAAGAGATGGATTATTTTCTAGCTCTGTGAATACTAACAGAATGAACAAACAATGTCCAGTGAGAAAAAAAACCAAGTCAACCAAATGAACAAAAATACCCCACCCCCTTTACTACTAATAAGACTGCCATACTAATAATAAGATTGCTTTTCTAATAATAAGATTGTATGATGGCAGGAATGTTCAACTGGTTTCTAGTTGAATGTGCATTTTTTCCCATTGATTTTTCTATAATGGTCATTCCAAACAGCAAACATGAACATATGATGAAACACCTGGGGATTTTGACTTGGACTTCTATATTAATGTTAAAATATGTTGTCAGATATGTTCGTGCACACACTAACTAGGCAACAGTGAACAGTAGACCAGATTCAGGCAAAAATAGCCAACACAGACATCACAGCTGAACTGAGGAATACAGAAAGAGAACACGGGCATTTGAGGAATCTAAATCAGTGCAATCAGGCTTCTTAAATGTAGGTCAGACATCCCAATATTGCTGTAATAATACAAATTGATCAATTTTAAGCTGTTTGGCAAATAGGCCACGCTGCATGACAAAGGTAACATTATCCCCAAGGGAGACTAACATTACTTATTCTCAGCATGTGTTGCAAGTGAAATGTATCTAAAATTTAAGGGGCAAATGGATGTATTCAATATCAGTAACTGAATAAGTAGCTTTGCTTTTCCAAATAATCCTACGGAGTATAGGAAACAATCTCATATATGAAGCTGGACATGCCAAATTATAGACAAGTTAATGGAAACCTGGGCTAGAATTTGTCTGGCCATGAAAATCAAGAAGGTAGCAGGATTTACTAAACTTGCTGCTGTTCAGTTTTCCATGCATAAATTTGGAAGCAACTTCTGTTTGTCTTTTAGTTAGATTGCAAATATCTAGCAGAACAATTCTCTAGAAAAGGTGTTGTTAGTGTAGGGTTGGTTATACTACTACTTATGTTAACAACAAGGATGAACAATTGAATTCTGCTTAAACAAGAGATTACCAATGCCATGTTCTTCTATGGTCAAGGACCTGTCAGGGTTTTTACACTTAAAGCTAAATTGTACTGAAGTTAAATGTATTTAAAATTTCATACCTGTGTTAGCAAGTTTATGGAAGCAAGAATCACCTGCAAGTGACTGGCTATGTGTGTTCTTAAGCTAACCAGACAAGCATAATTGTAATAAATGGAGGTGAAGATTCTAACCCTTTAGTTTGTAGTCCAAAGCCTGTAAACCAAAAATTGAGAGCCACTATTATGAGAGGCAGATGGTCCTTCTGGCTCTTTTTCACACCAGATGTGTCTTTTCAGATAAACAAAGACCAGAATCTTAATTCATACTTGTGTTCAAAAGTAAAGGTCTTCCTTGATCTCAGGTACCAGTCAGTTCTCCTATCTTTAAAAGTAGTTTGGAATGAAACACACAATAAGTTATACTGCCTAAGTAAGAAAGAAAATGCATGTTGTATGCATGCAAATTGTCACAATGCATAGCCTTGTGAAAGATAAACACAGATGACATTTTGAATGATGTTTTTGTCTATTCTGTGCCTTGAACTTTCCTTAAAAGAACAAAATAAGTCATTATATTAAATCTAAATTGAAGGATTTGTTGGGATTTTTACTCCAAACTGATGAACACTACGGTGAACCACATTTCTTTTGGTTTTCTTGTACGTATTATTAGAAATAATGCTTTGTGTATAAAATTAGAGGTTGTTGAAGTTATTTTGGAGATAAAAGATCCTTACAGAATGAATGTAAAGGGATATTTAGATATAAAACTAGTTATAAAATTGGAGTATTTTTAATTATACTCTAATCCACAAAATTCCAGTATCTTCTGCACAATAGGATCGTTAAGAACTCTTACACAGGCATGTAAAATAGGCCATGACTCATGATCTAGTCTTAAGCATAAGAAATATTCTTTGAGATCATAAGGTTAAACTATATGTCTTTGTCCAGTAGAACAGACTTACTCTTACTGATCATTGAGAATAGTCTGGTTCATGCTATCCTCTTGCTTCTAAACTTTTAGAATTGTAAAACCAGAGCAGAAAAATATCTTCTCAGGGATTCATTGCATGTAAAATACAGCATGTCAAAGCCTATGAAAAAGCAAGGCAATTTAAATGCCAACAATTAATATTTTTGAAACCAAGAATCTTTTTTCCTAATTGAAAGATATTTTCAAAACATTAAAAACTGGGACACCTACTTTTCTGTTAGCACAGAAATCCCTACCTTAGTGCTTACTGTTACAACAGAATGACCAATATTTCAGTCCTCAGCTTTAGTTCCCTGCTTCATTATCCATGTTATGTACCCCTTTTCATGAAATGTTTCCTGAAGAATGAAGTCATCATGATTTTTTTGTCTCAGCAAGTTAGTATTTTTACTATATATTTTCATGCATATGAGTTGAATATATTAGGATAAATTTTGGTAAACGTTCTCGTTTGGAGAACTCCTACCACTTGGGATATCACCTCAGACTGAAATATTTATGCCTAAGAAGAACACATATGGGGCTATAATAACATCAGAATATCAGCAGTAATTACTGCAGTACCATTCAACAATATTTTAGTGGACAGGGCTCAAAGCACTTTCAGGAAATTCTCATAAATTTCAGCAATCTGGGATGTGCAAGAGGGAAGGGTAGTGCCTGAGAAATCCATAGAAACAAAGAAGAAAACAAATTTAATTCTGAGCAAAACAATTTCTGGAGTATTCATTTTGCTTGTTATTAAAAATTTTAGTGTTGCTTTAAGTACCTTCTTGAATAAATAAATGTCATAATATCTAAATAAGTACGCACACCCAATGCATATGGGATGGAATTTCATATTAGCCTGCAACTATCCTGATAATGCAAACTATGGATGAACTGATTTGGTTTGAAATTAGAAAAGAGCAGATTTAGATTGGATGCTAGGAAAAAGTTCTTTACAATGCGGGTGGTTGAGCACTGGAACAGGTTGCCCAGCAAGGTGGTTGAGATATTCAAGGTGGGGCTCTGGGTGACCTGATCCAGTTCCACCCCCACTGCTCTCTGTAGGGGGTTGGACTAGATGACCTTTAGAGGTCCTTTCCAACCTGGGTATTTCTATGATTCTATGATATCCTAGATTAATACTGCCAGTTTGCCCAGGAGATACCCCTCATTAGTTCCAGGAGTTTGGTGCATACTGACGTGTTACTGTCCATTGGAGTCCAAAGAAAGACAATACAAGGCCTAAGGGCCTTCAGCTAACTAGTAAGGTTGATTAACTGTAAATGAGAGACTACTTCACAAATCAAACATTAAATCCTTTTTATAATTGCTGCAAGATTTTGGACCAGCTATACAATTTATTACAAGGGGATGCACAGAAAACAATTTCTGGTTTATCTCAGTGAAAATTGAATTTCTGAAGCAGTCCCATTAAGATTAAAAATACTGTATTCAAATGACTACTATTACCTATGTTCCTCATAGCTATTTAGTCTGTTAAATGTTTTGTGCTAACTGAGAAACAATTTGCTATCCAGTGTTGTCTATTTTTCTTTCAATATGATGAGCCTTGCTGCCAAAAATCTAATTAGCTCCAATCTATCAGCCACTTTGGGGATAAATTGTACTCCATGTGGCACCATGTAGGGTCAGGATGATTACCATAGGACTTAAGCATAATACTCAGTTCCTTCGAGAAAAGCACTCAATAAAATAAAATAAATTAAAAAAAAAGAACATGCTTAAAAATTTAACAGTGCGCTATGGCGCTTATCACAACAGATTTTTTCATTACTTATGGAATTACCAAAAGTCTGAATTTAAGGGACAAATCAGTCACAGCAGACTTGCCCATGCATCAACTGGTGACACTGAAACAGGTAAGAAATCTGGCCAACATTTTACTGGCCCTGGAAACAGAAAAAGGCAGGCATCAGTGTAGTGCCCTGGCATACAAGTAAACATCATTTATCATTACTGTTAGAGCTTCTGTAACCTGAACTCTGCTGCCCTACAGAAATGCTAACAGCTTTAGGAACTCACTTAAGACACTACTTGTCAACATCACAAGATGGCACTGTAAATAGTATTTGGAAATATCACTGTGTTTTAATTTGATGTTGCCAAGCTAGGCTCTCTATTTCTGTGCTGCTCAGATCATCATCCCTCATAAATCACATCTGCAGTCAAGCATGATTTTCAAGGAGACATTGACTGAGTGAATAATGCCCTCCAATACAAAACATCAAAACAAACTATCCCTTCACAAAGTTCAATAGATACAGGACATCAAAAGTCAGAAATTGGGGTGAAAATTTTGGAGTCAGAATCAACACCACAGTGTAAGAAAGCTGTCATATCCCAGAAATCATAAAGAATTGATGTGCCTCAACCCCTCCCAGCTGTCTAAACTCTGTTACTGAAGAAAAATGTCACCCCCATGATCCCAAAACATATTTTTTTATTGCAAAATCTTTGCCTCTGATTATTCAGCAGACCTTCTGGGTACTATTTTTAATACACATGGGACACATCTTTATAACATATCTGATCCTCTCTTGCATGTGAAGCAGAGGCAACAGAATGTGCAGGAGTACTGCAAGCTGGATATCTTTTTTCCTTAGAGCTATGGCTGCCCTGAAAGATGAATGTTTTTGAGTGTCTTAGTTAGGGAAGAAATAATTGGGAAAAGGTGACGATGGAGACAGGTCTTAGAAACCAAGAGGCTAAAGCAAGTCTCCCAGAAATCTGCATTTCCAATGCCTGAGGTAAATAAGGACATAGTTGCTGCATGGGTATTATTTTGCAAATGTAATCTTGTATCTCTATTAATGCAGTCATTTTTTCAGCTTCTAAAGAGGCTTCTGAGCTGCAACATTTATGCCATTTCTCTGTGGCATTTGCTGTTCTTTACACAGCTGATGTAGCATATGTGTAAAAGATGCTCCATTATTGTCATGTGAGTCAGTGTTAATGCTGCAGGAATTTATGCAGAGCACAAAGAGCCAGAAAAAGTGATGTACCTGCAAACTGACCTTGTGCTACCACATAATAGGAATATGTTGTTCCTTTCATCAGAACAGGATTTCATCAGAACTCTTGCCATTTTTCACTCTGTTTAAGACTAGTTTTATGTGTCAAGTTAGAAGAACCATAGTATTTTTCAGATGAAATTTTATTATCTTCTGCTGTCTATCTCTCTGTATTCACACACAGGTGCATTTTCTATTTTCCATGAAATAATGTATCAAAGCTTTTGTATTTTTTGCTTCTCTTTGAAGAAAATCATGAGGATATTTGTTTTAAAGAAACTTGTAAGAATACTTCACACTGATCTGGTAGCTATTTCTCAGATCATTTTTTTTTCTCAGCTGAATGCAACTATATTTCAGGGATACACACCAAAAGAAACTCCAAAACCTGATCAGCTGCAGTGCTAGATCATATGGTTTGACCCATGTATTTCTTTCAAATTATGGCTTAGATGCTGTTTCAGCAAGTTTCTCCTGACTTTGTTAAGACACTTTCAGCAAGTGAATGAAAGAGCTCAGGATAGCTTATGGCTCCATCTATCACCTTTACTAGCCCAGTACCACTGACAAAAGAATGTCACAGAAACTGATTTAATATCTGGGCAAGGAAAATGAAGTAAGCAACTGTCCTACATAGCAGAGAATCCATGCTCTATAAAATACCATTTTCCACTGCAGCTCTACAGACTTGCAACTAGCATTGCTTGAAACTGTACTACTTCTGTCTTGCCTAAGGAGTGATCGTTATACTGGTATGTTCTATGGAGAAATAGACAAATATTAAAAAGATAAAGAGCAATTACTTCATTAATAGTAAAAAATGAGATTGTCCGTTACATCCCCACATATCTTGATTAATGGCTGGAGAATTATATTGCCTGCTCCATACTGTAAATCTCTGGGGACCAGGACAAGAACTCTGCAGGGACAGGTTTCTCCTAATGAATTTCTAGGTAGGTTGCAAAGCCAGGGTTCTGCTTTGGTGTAGGATTAAACTTTGGGACAGATATTCATAATTCATTACTAGATCCTGTCAGATACACAGAGCCAGGATGCATATTCTATATATGGAAGAGTAGAGCTCTCAGCTGTTTGTTGAGCATCAGTCTGGATCTCTGCTGTGATTGCAGTTTGGGTTGTGATAAGACTTAAGACAAGTTATGATGCTTAGGATTAGAATTTGGAACCAAGAAGTAAAATGCACACTTTTCTGGTTTGGTAGGATCAATTAATAACAGCAGCTGAGTGTTGGTTGAATAGTTCCTAATTAGCTGGAGGCAGAAGGGGATGTCATTGTATGGTTAGAAACAGAGTTATGACTAGGGAGACAGTGCTGAAATGCATAATTTACTGTTAGATTCTCCCTGATCCATGCAATGAAAAAAAGAAAACACAAAATAGTATGGCAGACTCATGGCTCAGTACTCAGAGTCTGCACATGATCCTTATTAATCAGTCCATTAAGTAAGACTCTGGTTTTGAGTGTATCCCAAATAGTCACAAGCAAGACTGTTTTCCTTAAACTGGGAAACAAAACAAAACAAAACAAAACACACAAAACAAAGCTCCTAAGGAAATTCTTATGAATTCAGCCAATGTAAACAGATAAGCAACAGAAAAAGATACATAGTCAAACTAACTAACCAGCTAACTAAAATCGTTCACTTTCTCTGTCATATATTCATTTTTAAAGAAAACTGCCTATTAGAATTTGGTGTTTAATTTTAATTCAGCATGTTGATCTAAAACATTCTAAGTGAAATATCCATGCACATGCAATGTTCATCAATGCTCAGAAATGAAATCCACAAAAGGAATGGTGAATCAATATGCATAGTTATAATCTCTTGCTGCTATTGAGTTACAAAAATTAACAAATAATTTGCATTGTTATACTATTACCTACTCTAGAAAGTTGGCTTTGATGATAATAGGTCATAATTCTATTTTAGTGAGGCACTCATCATTGTACTGAGTAGAATTTAAAATAACTATGTGAAATAGTTGCAGAATAAAACTATTTTAGTTCCTGTCTACACATTATTCAATATTAATATTTTTTTTTCTTACATGTCTTTGATACCTGTTCAGAGAGAGTTGCAGAAAAAGCCATCACAAAAGAGATGTTCCCAAAAATGCCAATTTGCCAACTAGATTAGAGGAAAAGATGATATTATTCCATAACACTGGTCAAAGCTTCATAAGTTTCCCTATCACATCTTGTAATGTCATCAAAATCTTACATAAATTATAAACAAACAAACAAACAAACAAAATAATGGATTTAAATACAGTAGCAATAAAGATACTAATGAGGATTAAGAAAAAGGAGTCTTCTACTTTCTTGTACACTCTGCAGGAATAATCACTGAAAGTTTGCCTGTTTTCCACCAAGGATGTCTCTGTTGATAATATTTCAGGAAGGGGAGAGAAGAAGGAGGAATATTCCTAACATAATACATTTCAAATGGGTATTTTCTCTTCCAGAATAAGATTGTTGGATTTCTGAGGACAACTGGAAGACCATCACAGGAATGATTTTCTTACTATAACCATTGGACAGACAGCAGTGTTTTGTGCAGTTAGAAATGCTTGAAACTAAAACCAAGGATGTAGACCATGGGCAAAAATGGGACTACAGTTGGTTTTAGGCCAACTGAGGCCATCTTGAATTGATTCAGCAGCTGGAGATCTAGAGTAATTAACATTGTGGTTAGTGATAAAGTCAAACATTAAGAGCTGAAGCAAATACTACTGTTGGATTCTGGCAGAACAAGAAAATAAATTTATTATTTCTAGTTTTCTAATTAGCTTTTGAGTAAGGACAAATATCTGCAATAGGAATTGGTAAGGTTAATATGAACACGTTGGCATTGACATCC
This sequence comes from Indicator indicator, assembly GCF_027791375.1. NCBI lineage: Eukaryota > Metazoa > Chordata > Aves > Piciformes > Indicatoridae > Indicator > Indicator indicator. Next base: position 26,822,771 of record NC_072021.1, on the reverse strand, counting down.
AGAGTTGATTTTTGTGTGAATATTTATGTCCTAGCTTGTGATTCTGTTGCACATGCATTTTTGTTAAACATGAACACATATATATATGCTTTTATGATACACAGAGGAGCTTTGATAAAGCCACAGTTTAGGTGCAGCTATCACATTGGTTTGATAATCATGATAGCCTGTGAGTCCAAATAAATCACTGGGAACATAATACAGATGCTACTCACTGGAACATCTGGCTTAGCCTTCTTCTGTCTTAGGCAGCTATACCATGGAGATACTATTAAACTCCATTTAATAATCATTTTGATTTCTTGCCTTGCTAATGAAAGTCCACTTAAGAACCTTTCTCCTCTGATGGTTAAACCTCTCCTAATATACAGCTTAACCTTCACTATGGACAGTTAAATTAAAGTGCACATATTTAAATTGAACTGAAAAAATCTTGACCTTTGCAGCTATCATTGTAAATTCCTCAAGAAGTACCTGGCTCATGGGTTAGTAAGTACCTTCCTCACAGAGGTAAGATGTTGGCTGTGAGTTAGTGGATCTGGCAAGGAGCAGGGTAAATTAGTTCCATATTTCTCTGCTTATAGAGCTATACGTCTTCAAGCTATCTGAACTATCTTTACACTGTTCCAAAGCCACTTAAACCTATTAACAAAGCACTGAATATTTATCATAAAGATGCTGGAGTTAAGCATACCTTTTTATTTAGATAGACATGGTTTGTTTTTTTGGTTGGTTTTTTTTTTTTTTTTTTTTTTTGTCTGAATAACATTTGCTCTATCCAAAACAAACCAAAAATAAACAAACAAACAAAAAAATTTAAGATATCATTGGATCAGTTCAGACGATATGTGCCTGCTGGAATTTGAAACATGAAACTTAAAGATGTCTGCTAAACAAAGCAATATAAGGAGTTTTCTTTTCATTTCAACCATGCAAACCAACCAGCAGAAACAGAAAAATGGATAAAACCCAAGGAAATCACTACATATGTTACTTTATTCCTTACAGCTTTGAATTTGTATTGCATTGATGGACCAGTTAATAGATTCTGTAATACTGGTCTAGATTCAGAATTTCCAGTATTTGGTTGTTAATGATTATACCATGAATAATTCATAAAACATGAAAATTAATGAACTAACAGTGATTTTAAAGGCCCTGTTGAGGGAAAACAAATTCTTCACATGTCTGGGTTCTGTTAGCCTCTGACTTTTTATATACCACCTGGTCCTAGAGTTCTATCTACGATACAAGATAAACAAAGTCTTGTTTAAGAAGAAATGTTCCCTTGACTAAGCAGAACATAAACACATGTTGAATTATGTATGAGTATCAAATACGCTTATGAAGAAAAAAACACCTTTTTTGCCATTTTAATCTAGTTTTGAACAACCAGAAACTAAATTGTATCAACTGATAACTGCTAGAAATAGGATGTTAATTAACTACAAACGAAAGGGAACTCCATTGCTCTAGATTAAATCGTGTTTGTTTACAAAAATAAAAAATTGTGCTGTCCGCCTGGCTGGTGACACCAGAATGCTGCTATAATGGTGGCCAACAAGTGGCCAGCTATGACAGTCTGTCATGGGAGGCCCCTGACCTGAAAGAGACTTTAACTGGGAAGAGCACAGGGCCAGGGGATGAGAGTGACCTTCATTTCCACCTTCTGTTTCCCCAGAGCCTTCTCTGAAGAGCAGCTCCTCCACCCTGACACAAGCCACAGTGGTTCAGGGTGTTATGTGTCCTGTCCACCTTAGGGAGGTTTCTCTGGCTTGTGGTCTTCTCCATGAAGGGTCACCTTCCTTCCCTTCAGTATCAGCTGCCTTCCTGAACTCTTTCCACTGGGATGGCAGTCCAGGAAAAATGGGATCATCATGCTTCTGGATTTACACTATTGTGTAAATTGTTTTATTCTAACAGAAATGATAGTAAACTAATCTTTCAGTACAACTGAAATTAAACATACAGAGAAAAGGGCTGTGTGAGTAACCAAACAGAATATGCTTTGTGTTTTAGTCTAAAAAGTTCTGTTAGTGTTTCAGATTAAAACAATATTTCCAGCGATATTTCCTCTACAAGAGATGGATACTGGTAAAGTTATCTCACTATACTTCCAGCAGCTGACAAAATGGCTATGAATAGACATTAACACAACAGGCTAGAGAGATTTTAAAGGAATACCTTCAGGACCTTGCCATCTTCTAGTATGTTCTACATATCATGGCTTCAACACAGTTAATGTTCACCTAAGCTTAGTCTGTCACATCTCCTTCTGTTATATTCTAAAGTGTAGCTGCTGTATTTTTTCCAGTGAGTTCTCTAATCTACTGTAGAATTCTCTTTGCTTCAGTTTGCCATGTATTGTTGATTTTTGTCTGTTATTTTGCATGCAATTCATCTTACTGTAGCTCCATTTGTGGTCCATGAAGCAAATGATCTCACCTGTCAGCTTGCAGTGCCTCACAGATCTGCTGAAAATGAAACACATGGGAAGCTGATCTCAAAGAGCACTCTGATTTGCTTGTTTCTGGTCTGGATCTAAGAGATGCCTGACTCCTCTCCATTTATATTGAATACTGCTGTTTCATCAACTGGCCCAATAAAACAAAACACCTTCATGAAGTGTTAGTTTGCTGCTAGTGTGGCAAGCAGTGCTGAAAATTAGCAAGAGAAAAACAGATTTCGTTCCTATATATGCAAGCTTATGAGAATGATGCTGTGCTAAATATAGCTGAAACACAGAGCTCTAGATGTGACAGTCTTAATATGATCACCCTGTTGTTAGGGGATACATTTCAGAGGTCTCTGTGTTTAGTTAGAGAATATATGGGTTGCTATTTCAGATGCTACCAGTGACAGGACTCTGTGTGTTTATATATATAAACCCAGGTGAAAATGTTTCTTTCTATCCTAAAAAATATTGTGAAATTATTTCCTAGGTGAGCCTGGAACTATTCTCTGTGGTAAGAGAGACTCTTCTTTCAGGACAGCCAAAATCACAGTTTATGGGGCATTAATCTGGGATGTGAAAGAAGCATAAGCAAATTTCTTCCTTGCCCATCCACCAAGCTTTTCTGTGGTAGATATTCACAGCAAAATTTCCCTAATCTTCACTCAGAGCTATTCTATTTCATAAAAATAATTGAGTGTTCAATGAAGTAAGGGTTTGTTTTCCCAAATGCCCTCGGAGTGTCTTACATCTCCTTCCGTCTTCTGGACTGCAGAGCTTCCTTTTCTATCTTGCCTGACAGATATTTCAGTGATGGCACAAAAGCCAGCACAGTGTTCTTTTAGGCTGCTTGCTACAGGACAGGTATCCTGGTTCTAGGATTTATGAAAAATCTTCCCTTACTCTCTGTCCTGAACTACAAGCCACTGATTTTTGTTTACTTTTTTTTTTCCTCCTAATTTATTTCTGAAAAGTAAATTTATTAGGTAGCTAAGAAAAATGCTAAATAGAAGGTGTTCTACAGCAAGATTGGCTTTTAAGACTAGGTAAAGCAACAAAATCTGCATTACAGAAATGTTGATTAGACACAGTTATAATTACAATACAGACAGAGAAACTTCTGTGAATTTGCATAATTTAGTAACGTATGTGTGCAGTACACATCATTCCAGTGTGGCATAGCTTTGACTGAGACATTAAACCACACTCCTTATACCATGTAGTCCTGGGTGTTTAAGAAGATGATCAGCCAATGATGAGAAAATGCCTATCAGATAAGACCAGTTTTATAGACATGTCTGTGCACATTTGAGGCACTCAAATGCTTTCCTCAGGGAGTCAGATGTTTTCTTCAAAATACAAAGAGAAATTGATGTTTTGAGTAGTACAAAAATACAAATGTCTTGCTCATAACTTTGCTGTGAGTAATGTTTCTTACATCTGTCTACTGCCAGGCAAAATCCAGAAGTCATCATTTGCTTTAGTGATTTTGCAGTATTACTTTAATACGTAAGTATAAATGGTATAATAATCAAGGAAAATAATTTTCTTATTGCATGATGCTAAGTGTAGTAGCAGATTTAGTAAAGATGAAAGTCACAAATCTTTTTTTCTCCTAATTTGCCTTTTTATGTGATCATGCTGTCTATCAGACACTCACAGTAAGTTCTCACTAGTCTTAACAGTCTTTAGTTTGGCTAAGAGAGGGTTAATTTTCACGAGGTGCTGGGATAGCCCAAGTGAGCTAGCCAAGAGGATATCCAATGCCACACTGACCTCTGCCTAGTATATAAAAGGGGAGCTGGCCAGGGAAGAAGAGTGCAGCAGCTCGGGAATGGGCTAGGCAGCAGGTTCCATGAGGAGAGCAGTTGTGTTGTACATTTATATATTATTTCATCAGTATGATTTTTAGTATTGTTGTTTCTTGTCTCTGTGTTGTTCTGTCAAACTGTCTTTATCCCAGCCCATGAGGTTTTTATCTTTTTTTTTTTTTTTTTTTTAATGATTCTCCTCCCTGTCCCCGGGTTTGAGTGGGGGATGGAGATGGGAGGAGTAGTGACTGAGCAGATGAGTGGGGCATAGTTTGCCAGATAAGCCTAAAGCCACAGTGCTGACTGCCAAAAAAAATAATCTCAAAGATAAATCCTTCCTTGTCTCATTGCTCCACTGTCCTAAATAGGTTGTTGAAGAGAGAGACTCATTTCCTTGTTCGTGGAAATAAATCTGTGATAACTGTGATTACCCGTTTCCTCTGGTAGCAGTGAGTTAAGCTGTCACCCAGGCAGATCCCTACAGGAGAGAATCACAGAATGTCACCATGAACCAACAAAGTATTCTGTCTCTTAGTAAGGACATCTAAGTACTTAGTAAGGACTTGAGCAAGCTCAAGTCAGACTATCTGGCAAGCAGGTTGGGTGGCTGGTCTTGGAGCTAGACGTTGGAGTCGCAAGGTCTGGGCCAGCCTGAAGAAGGGCAGGATATTTGTGTGTATCTGGTGCATCTAAAGCCACTGCTCTTCTGCCTGTGTTTACCAGCTGGTAGTCAACCATGGCTATTTGCATGGGTGTGTTGAGGAAATATTCTCAGCCTTATTACTCCTGAATCCCGTTCAGGGTACCACAGCAGCATCTCCCTGAGGTCCTGAGAATCACTGGGTTCAGGGTTTTTTTAACATGCATCATTTAGATTGTCTTTGGAATAGTTCAAATTTTGCTTGAGTTTGTCTTTTTCTTGGTATTTTGGGACCATGGTGTTTCTTTTAAGTATATTCTAGTTCTTTCCCTTTCCCATTACATTATTATTAATCTAACGATTAAATAGAGCCTTCTTAAGTGTAGGAGAGCTGCTTTAGTTTTTCTTGCATAACTGTGTTTTTGTACAAATGGAACAGCAGAATTCTGTTTCAGAACATAATGGATTGGATGCTTTTCAAAATGCATGTCATGTCAAAGGTTTCATATACACTTATTTATTTGTGAGTTCAATATTCTGCACGTGAATAACACCAGCAAATTATGTTTGTGATGATCCAATTTCTACCTCCTATTTTCCACTGGATATTGGCCCCATTATTCTCATTTCTCTACTAATTACTGTAGTACAGAGAGATTATTTTCCACTGGCAATCATTCACTGATGGGCCAGAGGTGATAGTAGGTGCATTGTGGGAAATGTCTACTCAGGAGTCATCTTGTCAGAAATGATATCTCTTATTTTTCTTTTATCTTCTGTGACTTACCTATTTTTGTAATATTTAACACTGCACAGAGATTAGTAATTTACCTTTTAAATCTGCCTGGTTTTTTGGGGAATCTTTCTAGTTTGTTTTAAAATTGGACATGGATAGCTCTAAATCTGTCTGAAATGGTTATTTATGAAAACCTCATCTCTGAAGGTCATATTGTTGGGTGAGCTGTTCAAACGATTTCACATCATACATCCATGAGAGTTTGTTGATGTATGTGGGACTACCTTGTTCCCATTTAACTCCGGCCTTGCAGAGGACGAGAGCCAAGGTAAAAACCTGGAATTCAGAAGCACTGAGGAGCTCAACTACAATATTCTTTTTTTTAAAGTAATTTTTGACGGAAAGTAGGTTATTTTAACCAGGAGCTAGTCTGAACTTCTGGATGGATATGCAGAGATAGAAAGCTAAACACTCATTTTTACTCAGAGGAGTTAGTTCCTCAGAGCCCCTATGTGTGCATCTACAGAGATGGATACAAAATGACCAAATTCCTCTACCCACATCCTGAGATGAGTAAACAGAACTGGCTTTAAAGTATGCTTGTGTGTCCACGCAGATATGTTCTGCTAACAGACATATGCTGAAATATGATGCATATTAGCATGGTCATAACAGTTACCCAGCTCTGGGTAAAGGCAGAGGAGCCCAGATCTAACTGCACAGGCACAGCTAAATGCATCCTTTGGCAATATGTTTGAAAATATTATCACTTAAGCCTCAGGTGCTTCCTTGTAAAAAGGATATACAATGTGTCTCTTATTTGTTTGTCCTTTCTCTTTGCTTTCTCTAGGATCACAGACTATTTCTTTGTGAAGAAACATAGTGAAGCCAGATGAAATCCCAGTTTCATAGGAAACCTCTAAGAATTGCTGAAATATGAGGAAGCTGATTGTTCTGAGAGTTAATTGAAGCAGGGAGGGTAGTGCCATGAATAAAAATTCTTGTCTTAATGAGTGTTTAAAATTAGTAAAGCCAAACAGCATTCAAAATTTCCACCGCAGAACATTTTGGTATTTCAGTTCTTGCTTTTCTTCTCACAAGGGAGAAAAATGTGAACATCCTGAAACTGCTCAGAAAAGAAGGAAAAAAAACCCCAAACAACCAAACTTATTTATATATTTTTTTAAATGTTGTATATACATTTCCAAGTAAGTCCATCAATTTTTGAATGAGTTTTCTTTGAATGAGTTCACCTTTTTCTGCATATTTCCATTGTGGTTCAGCATTCCAGGAGAACAGTGATTTTGGTTGCAGAAGTCATTATTGAATCACCATGATTTCTGTCCTGGATGGTGTAGGAGGTCCATAACTCAAACAAAGTCATCTCACACTAAAGTATTTTTGGTGTGTTAATATGAAGTATTTTCATGCTGTTCTCAGGAGTTTGAAACAATTGCTGAATTTTTCATCTTAAAAAATGTACATATTATTGCCATGCTACACTTCCATTGGGTATTTCAATACTGCAGAAACAGCCTTTTCTGTTAGTCAGTTCTAGGACTCACCTTTCATAGAAATCAGTTACAGTAATATGCTTATGAAATCTATTTTAGCTCATAAAAATTCTTATTCATTTTAGAATGAAATGCTTTAAGGACAAAGCATCAAAATTTCTACATCAAAGCTGTATTCTGTCACAACATGGATGAACATTGCATATCATTAACAACCTGAATTCACTCACCATTTATAGTCACTATTGCTGAAATTCTAAATTACTGTCCTTATTCTAAATTGTCATGGGCAACATTTTCAAAAGCATGCACTTGTTTTAGGAGCTGTTAATTTTCATCACTTATTAGACTTCTAATTCATATAGATAAGTTTATGTAAAGCAGCTTCATCATTCAAGACAAGCACCCTGGTACATACTTTTTGTTTGTTTATTTTTATATTTCGTTGGAATTTATTTAAACAAGCAATCTATGGGGTGAAGAAGCAGAACCTAGACCCTAGAAAAAATTAGTCAGGAATTTCTTAGTTGTCTCACAACAGTATTATGAGTTGAGTCCACTGGCACTAATCAAGCATATTTTGCCACAGCACAATGAAAAGCTCTTCCCTGGAAGAAGAAGTGAGATTGACATAGTCTAATGTGTTGTTTTATATAGAAATGTGATTTATGTCTGGAATTGTACTAACCTATGCATTTTACTAATGGATAGTGACAGTTCCTCCAACAAATTAACATTTTGATCTTTCCTCTCTGCAATAAATCTCTTTATAAGTAGGAATATTAAAAGTTAATTTAATACTATCATAAGGGTTTAAATTTAATATTGGTCAGTATAGACAAGCAAGACAATTTAAAAACACAAAATTCCTTGATTACACCACGAGAGGTGTTATAACAGAAGAGTGCTTTATATGTTTTAAACTTACTAGCACCATGGGATCAATCCAATTTTTTTTTTTTTTAATTTTTGGTCATCTAATCTATAAACCTCTGTTGACATTGTAAAGCTGTTCACATGAACTGAGTGACAGAAGGACATCAAAGCCAGATGTCCTGTAACATTTAACCCTGCACAAGAGAGCACAGCACATCCACCATAGTGCAGAAGGGTGTTAAATGGGCTTTCCTAAGAGTGAGAGAAAGGTATCCCTGAATTCTGCACTGAAAGTGCTTTGAAAAAAGTGTCCAGTTGTGTTTGAAAGACTGAAAAGAGTACATGACAAATGAGTTTTGCAGATAGTGCATAGCTTTACAACAAGAGCTGCCCAGAAAAGTTATGGAGTCTCCTTCTCTGGAGACATTCAAAAAAACCCTGAACAACATTCCTGTCTGACTTACTCTAGGTGATCCTGTTCTGGCAGGGGAGCTGGACTACATCATCCTTCAAAGTCTCTTCTGCCCCCTAAGATTCTGTGATCACAGCTACCAGAAGTTATGCACACCACTTCCAAAATCTGCACTGACTTCTGTAAGAAAATTCAAACTACAAAGTTAAGACTTTGTTCCAGCTGCTCATTTCCATACAGCTTAACATTTAAACATGCCTAATGTAAAATGGATGCGTGATTTAATGGTGCACTTCATGTTATGATGAAGTTAGGTTAATGTTAACCTTTCAGAAAACAAATGGAGTCTTGCATATGATTAAATGCTTTTCTGGAATTTGAAGGGATTATGGGTATAATCTTCCACTTCAGGATCATTCAAAAAATTTTCATAACATGAAAGGACTCTTTTCCTAATTAATATGAGAAGGAATAGGGCTGTAAGACCTTGTACTACGATACGATAATATTTTGGCTACTTATGTTTTGTACTCTATAACATCAATTAACAAGAAAAAATATAATTTTGCCTTCATTAAAACCCCAGACTCTAAGCCCTGTAAAAGGTAACTGGATGTGTGATAAACTTGAGGGCACAAAAATTTTAAAATCTTGTCATAAGTTTGCCTAAAGAGTCAGGCAAGTTTGCACTTCTGAGTAAAAAATAGCAGGATTTATTTCTTTGTTTTCTCAATGAATAAATGACTATGTGAAAGAAGGAATTCTGGAGCAGCCCCAAATCTCCATGAATTCATACTAAATTTATGAAATTAATTTGCTTGAAAAATAAATGAGAGCCAAAAAAAGTAATGAAAATTAATACACAAAATTGGTGAGTGTTCCAGAGTTTTCTGTCACCAGCATATAAGAGGGCAAAAAACTCAACCAACCTGCCAAACAATTAAATAAACAAAACCCACTCACAAAACAAACAAGCAAAAAAAGACCACTACTTTGAAAGGAAGTTTGGAAATTTCAGAAATTTCCAAAGACAGGAAAGGAAGTCAGTTTTCCTACATGCTGGCAAAGAAACAGGATCGCTTGAGTCAAAAGATTTGTCTTTGTAATGAAAACTCATCTGGGTACACACAACCACACACACAGTGTACTTTTGTATTAGGAGCTTATGTTTTGGAGTACACATGACTTTACAGAGAAAATATTAATAGAGAAAAATTTTAACAGAGAACATTTGTTTTTCAAGAAAAAATGCAAAAGACTTTTAAAAATATTTTTTCTTTTGTGTGTCTAGACTCTGATGAATTCTGTGTTGTCATATTTGATCTTCATCAGTATGAGATGCATCACGTTCCCCACAGCTTCTGGATTCCCAGGGTAAAACACTGCTTTTTTCATGAAGAAAAGCTTAACCCTGCTTGTGCTTAGTGAGACATTGATGCGCATATTTAACTATCTAAGTGGATATTCAAACATCAAATGTCCTTTCATGGGAATTGTTTCAAGTTCTGAGGAGGTTTGAATGTCTCCAAAAGTTGGGAAGAGTTTTCCTTTTAGCTGTGTTTTTCACTTCTGGGCTGCCACGAAGGGAGGAGACTAAATGTGGATGTAATAGAGCATTTATGTCAACTGCTGCTGCTGTAGTTTCTACACTCTGCCTGATGATCAAAGAAGACTACATGGAGATAGAAGCCAGTATGAAGTTCTTTCAGGCTGAAAATTAATGACTGAGATTAGTCTTTCAAGTTATCTCACTAAAGTCTTTACTAAAGATGTGAAGAAAACACATAGTTAAAGGCAGCAACTGTATCCTTCAACAAATGATAAATTTAAAGCCTAAAATGAATCTGAAACGTATGAACACAGAGAGGGGAAGATATGCGAGGTGCTGTGAAAACACCACTGAATTTGGAAAAGCGTTGAAATTGAAATGGATGAAGCAGCTTGGATTTCCAAACTGAAAGTTTATGAGATACATTCACTGTCAAAACAAACTCAGGAGGGCATAAAGACTTTGTATTCCAGACTGTTGAGAGATCACATCTGAAAAGGTCCAAGCTATATCTCACAATCTGATTTCCTTTTTCTAATAAAAAGAGTTTATTTTTCTTCTGACAGTAGGGACAGGTGCTCTGTGTCTGATGTTGCTGCAGCTGTTACTCTTCCTTTCGTGCCTCTCTAATCTACACTGAAATGCATTTCTCCTTGGTCAAGGATCTGTGCCATCCACAGTCCTTCATAGCTGTAACCGCTTAAGCAACTGTTTTGCAAAGTAGCAGCAAAGATGATTTTTCATTGAACTTAAAGTATAATAAGGCAAACCCCAAGTGGATAGAGAATTCTGCAGCTCTGAGATGGTTATCATGAAATCTACTCTTAAAAAATGAGAGTTTGTAAAAAGACAAAAAAACCCCCATGTCATCCTTCTCACCCTGTCTACAGTATTTACTGTATAAGCAACTAGCACATCTGGCAGCTGACAAATATATTTTTTTCTCTCTTTAATTATATGTATTTTCATGAAGAGGAAATGTCTGATTGCAGCATATGCTTCTAGTGACATGAATTTGAAACCAAGTGTTTAATACTTTGTCATCAGGAAAAAGATTGCATGACTGATTTGGAATTGGGAACACCCCCAAAATACAAGGCCTCTTTTGATTGACCTCAGACTTTTTGTTGCAGAATCATTTGTATGAATGTGACAGAGCCTGCACCCTGAAGAAAAACACAAAGTCATTCTGCATAGCACTTCTCTATACCACATGGTGTTTCACAGATCTCTGTTGTACTTTCCAAGCTAGAGAACTCCTATTTAGCCTTGAATGCATGTGGTTATTCAGCTTGGTGCTTAGGGAATTCAGCAGTCACTTTTCTGTCCCTTTCTTAATATTTAATTCTTTACATAGTTTAGTAAATGAAGCCAGGAAAGACAAGAGATGATCATCTCATGCTGCTTAGCCATAATGCTTGGAAAAAAAGATATTAAATGATCTGTGCCACGTTTTTGCCTTATCTCCTAACTGCTGGACTATTTGTGTGTTTAAGGAAATTTTAAAACATTTTCTATAAAAAATTCACTTTCTCAGAGCTTTATGAAAAATCATGTATCTGTGGAAAATACATATTAAACAGAAATAACATAGAAATTAAAAAAAAAATACTGTTGTGCTAAAACTTTCTCCTGAGTGAACACAAGTGACTTTGATGAATGACTAAGAAAAAAAAATTCTCATTTCATTCCTGCTAATCTCTTATTGTAATTATAATTTAATTTTTAGGCTGCCTAATCTGCTATTCTCAAATGACTCAAGAATGTAAAAGAGCAGAAAAAATATTTTAGGTCAAACCCATGCTCACACTAGCCCTTTAGCTTGTGCCCAGAACATAAGGCTAGGAGTTTCATCTCTGTACTGTAGTGCAAAATCTTGTAGGAGTTAATGAAATCTGATAGCTACATTTTATTTTAATGTTTGAGTGAGTGTGACATGCAATTCAATTAATATTTGTATCAAATAAATCCTGTCATGGAGAGTCCAAATTATTTACCTCTGACAACTGTCCCACTTACATGCTCTCAACTTGTCTTCTACACTGAAGAAAATTTTGCTCTTTAAAGCAGCAAATTTGAGATTAGAGGTACAAAGACTGTGTTAGTTTGATTGTAGTTATCACCTACAGAATAGCAATATTGCCATTCCACTCCTCTTCCCTGATCTGAACTGGATTATCCTTTTACAGAGAGATAAACCCACTGGATAAAGGATGAATAAAAAACTTTAAGTATTTGTGATAATTTTTTTGAACACAGTGTTTGAAATTTTGTGGAGATACTTAGACTCATCTATTACAACTTAATCACCTGGTGGAAACTATGATACATTTGGATCCAATTCAGTACATAAATAGATAAAAGCCTTTTTGTCTTGGAACAGTATTACGTCAGCAATCTTAACCATGCTGTGAGTCTTATCTGTCTGGCAGAGTCGTATTACATTTAATAGTATTAGTCATTCTGCTTTATTGGGACTGATAACATCCCAGGAGAATTCTGCATCTTCAGTGTTGCCAGTCCATTTCTCAGTGATTCCAAAGCAGCAAATACTCCCTCTGGATCTTGTTTGCTAAGACTCCTGAATTTTGATGTCTGGATGACATACCAACCTGTGTGCTACATATCTGAATTCCCACTGTAGTCCATAGAGGACTATAGGACTGAGACAGTGTTGTCACTAAATAACAGACAATGGAAGCTGAGGGCTGACAGCTCAGTCAAAAGAAGAACCTAAAGATTACCCTGAGATAAGACTTGATCCTTTTATCTAAACATAAACATCTAGTTACATGTGAAACATCCTGGGGTCATCCTATGGTCTGATGCACAGGTTCAGCTGGCTGGTTAGCCAAAGCAGTCTCAAAACTCTATTAAAACAAACTGTGTTGATCAGGATCTCAATTCAGTTGCCTAAACTGATCAGTGATTGTAGCGAGAAACTAAATATCAAACATGCATGTATATGCATCTACATACCTACATGCATGGTTTTAACTTACGTGTCTGTATTTTGAAACAAATGCTTCCACATTCATTTTGGGAGGACTAGCTGGTTCATTTCTAGAACTTATTGTCTGACTTAGACTTATAGAATCCTAGAAGGTTGGGAGTAATTGTTAAAAGTCATTTAGTCCAACCACCCTGGAGCAAGTAGGGACACCTTCAAGATGATCAGGTTGCCCAGAGCCTTGGCCTACTTGACCTTGAATGAATTCTTGGTGATGAAACATGAACACTGCTAGAGAGATTTTTAGCATGAATCACTCCCAAAGAGCAGACAGCATGAGGCTGAGACAGATTTGAATACCTCCATCTCACACAGCCAAGTTTACACGTCCACATGCTTCACCTGTTTTCCTGCCATTCCACAGAGCACACTACAGGCACCATAATTTCACACTATAAAAACTGCAATATAGAGTTTGCACTGCTTCAGATAACACAAGCAGAGGAAAATGTGTCTAAACCACTTAAATCACAAGTGGAGGTCACAGAACAATTTCTGTAGAACCAGTTCACTTAAAAGGGTAACAGACCTAATCAGCTGGGCTGCAAGCCAGTCCATAATATTTGGTCTAGGGCCAAGATCATTCCTTATCTCTCTCTTGTTTAGTACAAAAGTTTTAGTGCTAATGTTATACTTACATTTTATGTGCTTGGTTATATTATTTTTAATCGAGATTTTAGTCGCAATGGTCTTTTTTCACTATCCAATTTAATTAAAGGAAATATTCAGAGAAGTTAAAAGAAGGGAATCCCATGTCACTGATTTATTTTTCATGCATGTGGGGAAAATTTGATTTCCAATTGCATAAAGAAGACAGCTTTTTCCTTGAGGTCTGTTATAAAGACAGGGATGTCTGCTGCAGTGAATAATTTGGAGTCACTGTATTTGCATCTGTTAATAACATTTTTTTTTACCTTGATATAATTTTCAATGTTCATACAGTTTAACGACCACAGTGGTGTTGGGTTGATCATTGGACTCGATAATTGTAGAGGTCTTTCCCAGCCCAAACAATTCTATGAGTCTATGAGACTATGATATGATGCTGACTATCATCCCTCCTGCTGGGGTCAAAATTTTGTATTGGAAAGTCAGGAGATTTTTAAATAATTTAGTTATTGGAGTCCATAAGTAAATGGCAACCTTTAATGTTGTCTTTTATATATGGCTACTCTTATTATAAACTGCAGGTGTTATATAAGATCCAAATTTAAAAAAATATATATATATTTATTACCCATTTCATTAGAAATGAAGTGCTTAAGCTAATGCAAAGGAAGCATAAAATAGTCCTGAGAGCAAACAATTTAAAGTTGGAATGTTTATTCATTTATCAATCAATACCTGCTAATCTCACTCAGAGAATAGGATTAATCTCACCATCTGAGTATCCAAAATTTTGTTTAATTTACGGTAGCAGTTTAGTCTCTTGTTATAGACAAGAGAGAAAAGCAGTTCCAGAGGATGAGTCATTCCATCCCAGGATAGTAAATATAAAAGTCTTTCAGATGTACATAGAGGTTGTCTTCATTAACTTGGCACAGAAAATAAAGGCAGAGATGGAAATCACCAAAAGAATCCACTTATTTAAAAAATAAAAGCTCTGGAATGACTGCCAAATTAAAGATAAGTTGCTTGTTGAGCATAGAGAATCAGCTACTTTCAGAGGGGAAAAACTTCTGCATTGAAAAGACTTAATTTTGGAAATGATGATTTTAGAACTTAGATCTCGTAAAGATAGTAGTATTTGACATGGTTCAAGCTAACACTGTCCAACTCCTTGGTAGAACAATAATGTTTCCAAGTAACCAGCATCAAGGTCTGCTGCAACAGCTGCTGGAGTTTGCAGCAGCTGATTCCCTCCATCCCCATAAGTAGGCACTGCTGGCCAATCCTCACCACAGTTTGGTAATCGCCATGGGCATCAGGGCCAGCTGCTCCCCTCCACAGGTGCAGTGGAACTGACAGTGAAGAAGAGAACCTTCATCTTCGAGCAAAAAAGTTCCAGGAAAATTAAATTCATTTTAATTATTTTTTGTACTGAGTTACTGAATCTATTGGTTTAGCTTCCAATAGAGTTCTTAAAATCAAAATAGTTATCTTTTTTAAAGGAATTCTTTTTAGCCACTGAAGTTACTCTGCTTTGCTGCATCTTTTATGACCAGATTGCATTCTGTCCTCCACAGAGTATGTGGAGAAGCAAAAAATGTGTTGTTTTGGGAGTTTGGGTTTTGTTTCTAGTTTTGTTTTGTTTGCTTTTTTAATGGGGGTATGAAATATTTTGGTTTCAGCACCAGGCATGTAAAATGAAGATAAATTCTCAAGTACTACTTGTTAAAACTGTACTAGGAGAGTAGACTTTACAACAGACATTTTTCAGAGTCTGCCTTATTTTTATTGCTTATACCATGTGAATCAGTACAAAGCAGTTCTCACTGATAAAAACAAATCTACATGTGATGATTTACTACTGTTTTATTTATTTATTGCCTGCTTTTGCTTACAGTGAGTTGCAGTGGGTGGAGGAAGGTCATGGCTCACTCTTGTTTTCTTCTTTTTTTTTTTTTTAAATCATTCTTTTCCTTAGGATTAGTCTATGGATGTATATATGGGTCATATTTTTAAAAGGAGGACAAAATGTTAGAATGTTTCATTGAAAAACACTCGTTTTCAGGATAGAAGATAGTTTCAGGTAGTCCCATGATTATTTGTCACATTTATATCATTTGTTTAAAGGGTGGTTTATTAGTAGCAGGTAGCTGCTCACTCTGTGTTGAGCTGCTCAGCCTGTTACACCAGTATACTCTACTACCCTGTGCCACTGCCAAACCCCATAAATATAAATTTGATTAGGTCATCAGATGGAATTAATATCCTCACCTTTATTTAATGTCTTGCATTTAAGTGGAGTTAAAAGCCTGGCCCTGAGTTTATGTGCAAAAAGAAATAATTTGATTTTTTTCCATAACAGCTACACAGTTTGCTTTTGACCATAACAATTTGCTTTAGAAACTACCCCTGAATTGTAACTTTTATAATACCATTGGAAACCTACAAAAGAAATGTGACCTTCCACTAACAACAGTTTTAATCCAACCTATCAATGCCATTCATAAACTCAAAACTCTGAACACCAGTTGAAATTGAGGAAATGTCAGCATTTAGAGGGTTTTGAGAGAAATGAGCTAAAACAAATCTCTTGTTAATGTTCATTACCTTACATCCAGACCAATTTACATTTTAATTTATACTATGAGATGCCAGAGAAGAAGGGAAGGGAAAAGATAGCAAAGGATATAGCTTTGGTAAATGCAGACTCTGATTTACTAATATAAGGTACTGGGGAATAGATGGAGATTTGTTTTGGTTTGTTTCATTTCCTACTACTTATGTGTTATAAAACAATAAGGGAAGAAGCTTGAGGCTTTGTAGATTTTAAACCCCATCTAAAAATGAGATTTTATTATGTATGAAGTATTTAATAAGTCTTTTAAAAAATGTTATAGTAAAATTACCTTTAGTCCAGTGACTTTATATTAAAATAGTTTCACATTTTGACATCAGCTTTGACAATATGCATAAATTCAATCACTAATTTCAGAAGTATAACAGTGGTACAGTAACAATTTTTTTAAAAGATAAAGGTTGTTTCATATTAGTGAGATAAAAAAAGAATATATAAACCTCCAAAAATTATATGAAAATAAGTATATTCAAGAATAACTTTTCAGTAATTAAGTTAAACATTTTACTAATCTTCAGAAAGTTAAATACTTAAAACCTTGATTCCAAATTATTCTTGCCCAAAATAATGATGAGAAAAAGTCAGTGTCATACATTTCTTGACATCAGTACATGTTCTCATGAATATGACACAAACTGCTAGGGAAGATTTTCACATAAAATGACAATGAGGACCATGTGGATAAGCAGAGAAAGGAAAGAGAACATACACTAAAGTGAAAAGAAAAAGTAAAGCTCAGCCCAAACATACACAACTCATAAAGGAGGGAATAAGGCAGGTACTATTCATATTGAAACTCTTGTATAGCCAGATGGCTGCCTTGCCAGGCTGTACTGGGAAATTCATACTTATGTTGATAGCACTCCGTTTCATTTTCTGTGGTCTTTTGCTGCAGTTTCACAAATTTCAAGACCAACCATGTGACAAAAAATTCCAATCATTTCCAGTGAAAATCACCTGATAACCTATACATAAGAATCCTAAATATAAACTTTTTAAAAAATAGAGCATTGACAACTTTTGTTTTTTAACCTGCTTAAATCTGACTCCTTTACATGCAGGGTGAGGGAAAAATGACAAGGCCAGAGCTGCTGCAGAGGCAGGATGCTATTACTGGAAGAAAAAGAAAGCAGTTAGAAAAAGGAGGAGAAAATTACTATGTCTGTCATTTCCCTGAAATGTGCTATGACTGTGGTACCTGGGAGGTTATGTTTCAGAAGTTGCAATGCTTCCTCATCAATTCATTACTGATTGCACCTTTAGAATTCAACATTTCAAACAACAAAAAGGAGCTTTTTCATAGTTAATTTCCTCAATAGACAATTTCCTCAGTAGACAACATTTTGGTCACCAATTAACTCTTTTGAAATGTCATTATTCTCTTCCAGACTGTGACCTTGAGTTTGAGAGAATCTAGACTGCTATAAGAGGTGAGAGGAGGACAGCACAGAGCAGAAGAAAAAGGCATCATGTTTTAGTGCTTCCTTTAAAATTCACTACAGTATTTACAGCACCCTACTAATGTAATTTTATTTGGAACACAACCAAAACCTCAGTTTTTATTTAAAACATACAGTTTAATTTTGATTGTGTTCCAATCTAAATTACATTAGTTGAGTACTGTAAATAATGCAGTGTGTTTTAATGGAGGCCTGACAACATGACAGCTTTGCTTCTGCCCCTCTCTTTCCATTACCTCTTTGGCTCTTCTGCAGTATCCACAAGCTGGGCTGCAGATGCGTTCTTCAAGATGCCAACTGCAAGATCTCTTCAACGTAAAGTTCAAAAGAAGATTCTGGCAAGTGAACAAGTGTTAATAAGTCATAAAAATGTTTAAAACAACAGTGATAGGAGAGTAGAGAAAAGCAGCATGACAACGTGACTCTGCCAGTCTTCATCAGGCTGACTCCTCAGTGTTTTCAAGGATATGCACAATGGCTAACTTCTCCCTTGTGTTTTCCATCACATGTTTTTATAAAATCAATCCTTTAGCACAGTGTATATATTTTTGTAGTTTTTAAGGAGATACAAATGCACAAGTCTGTTAGACTGAGTTGGATTTCCGCATTGATGTCAAGGATTAAGGCTCGGCTCCAGACAAATGACAGTTACTCTCCATTAACCCATCTCCCTTCCCAAAGGAGAAGGGAAAGGAATAAGGGAGAGAGACTTACAGACTGGAAAAGAAAATGTGATGGTTTGAAACTGTCTTTTTAATTTTTCCTTGCAAAGTTCAGAACAGAGAAAGTGAAAGAATGTAAATAAGTCACTATTGGGTGTAAGAAAGCAAAATAACGATTGTTCTAAACACTTCCATTGGATAGATAGAAATGTTTAAGAACTATTACCCAAAACAAAGTAGGCATTCTGCACATTCTGCGTTCGGCAGTGGGGGCAGTTGCTGGGCTGTCTGGCTGCTGTTTCTTCTTCTCTTCTGGCTGAAGATAACACACTGACCTTGGCAGCTAAGTTAACAACTTTCTGCTTAACTAACTCTGCTTCTCTGTCCAGGGGGGTCTGGGGGGGAAGCTCCTGGGAGAGAGAGAGGCCCCTTTGGGAGGGTCCCCTTGGGGGGAAGCAAAGGGAGATCGGTTGTGCTTTTCTGTTGATTGTAAATATTTGTGAATGTCGTGAATTTTGTATATTTGTACATATTCATTGCATTTCATTGTAGATTTTAGACTCTGCTTGTAAATACAGCTTTTCATTTGCTTCCAGACTGAGCTAGCCTGGTTATTGTCGGTGGGGGGGGAATTTCAGCTCACACCGACACACTTTTTATTTTTGGCGCTCCAACTCGGGGCTCGATTGCTTGTTTATTTCTGCTCAGATTAGGAAACAAAATGAAGCTGTTTTGGATTTTGAGTAATTTTATTTCATCTATTATCGGTGCAATTGTCTACAGATGGGCCGTTTCCTGCATGATAGATAAGATTGTGAGATATGTGGCATATAAGTCATTTCTTTGGGTTAAGAACAAATTACTGAATGTTGGTGAATTCTGTTGTGGTCTTATTGGGCTAAGAAGCTATGGTAACTCAACTATGGATCTGCTAGCAGACACATATGAGTTTGTTACTCCTCTTACAACTACAGAGGGTCCTTGGAACCAGTGGTACCCTAGATATCTTGTACTAGCCTTAATCTTAATTTTGTTGCTTCTTGGAATAATCATATGGCTACTGATAGCACTGTGTCAAGAAAGACATAAGGCTACTTGCTCTTCCAACTCTGCTGTGAATGTGAAAACCAAGCCAGTAAATTTGGTGGCCACTGTAACCAGAAAGCGTAAAGGAGATGCAGATGCTGCAGGAGACGGTGCAGATGGAGATGAGGGTCCTTCTACTCAGGGTCCCTCTGTTAAGAAAGATCCTTCTGGTGAGGAAGAGAGGGTTAGCCTTAAAACTCTGGTAGACCTCTTGAGACCCCACATGGATGATGGAGATGTAGGTCAGGATGTAGACCCTGGTAGATTAGCAACTGCTGGCAGAGCCTCTGAACTCAAGGAAATTCAACGAAGGATTACAACAGGAATATGGGGACAGCAACCTCAGGATGATGATGATGAGGAGGAGGAGGATGACATACAGTCAGCTAATGCACCCAGACAGGAAATTAGACATGTGAGAAAGGATTACATCAGAGGAGATAATGAGCCAGTCCTGTCTTGGCTAGCCAGGTGTTTTGATATGGGAGCCCCAGCATTGGTGGTAGGTGACAAGTCGGCCTCTCAGCTGGGGATGCTCTCAAAGGATACAGGCATAGACAGGCACCTAGGCAAGTGCATTGGTAAAGTTTCTCTGTGGGCACGCCTCCTACTGGCAGTCTCGCTGAGGTACCCCAGCAGAGATGATTTACCATGGAACCCTAAGCTTGGACCACAATAGCTGAGGGAATCAAGCGTCTGAGAGAGTTTGCTGTGAGAAAAGTAATGTATGGAGATCATAAGACTCTGAATCCTGATGAAATTCCTGTTGGAACAGGCCTTGCCAAAAAGCTCATTAAGCTTGCTCCTCCTAATTATGCTACTATTCTGGCAAGCAGGATTGTGGCAAGAAATTATGGTGGAGCACCTCCTACTGTTGGCCATTTCACTGACCAAATGAGGCAGTTGGAGGATAGTCTCGCACGTACTTCTTTGGTTTCAGCCATTGAAACTCTGTCTGGAAAGATGGAGAATTGCATGAAAGAGCTGAAGGAGGAACTTAAAACCTCCATATCCAACTTGATGAAGGGGGATGATTCTAATTCCTCTTCCTCCAGATGGATACAAGTTTCAGCTGTCAGAAACAGACGTGCTCCAAGAAGGCCATTCCAGAATAGGTCAAACCAAAACAGACAGCAGAGGCAATCACGTGGCAGTATCTGGATAACTCTGCGTGATCAGTTTGGTGAGAACATGAACAGATGGGATGGTCAACCAACTTCTGATCTTTTCAAGAGGTTACGGGAGCTGCAGAGGGGCAGATCCCGAGGTAGCAATACCAGGAGGGTAGCTGTTGCTTCCTCAGTTTCCCAGAACAACTCTGATAGCTCCAACAGTGATCCTAATTCTGGTGCTGGACGTTGTGCCAGCTGTACATGTGGAGGTAATCCCCATCATTAGGGGTGCCCTGCCTTCCGCCAGGGGGAGGTAAGGAATAATAGAGATAACAGAATCTATTGAGATGTGTACATCCAGTGGCCTGGCACTTCAAAATTTCAGAAGTACAGGGCCTTGGTTGACACAGGAGCTCAGTGCACCATAATACCATCAAATTATCAAGGGGGAGAATCTATAACCATTCAGGGAGTCACTGGTGGATCTCAAGAGTTGTTTAAGATAGAGGTTGATATAAGCTTAACTGGGAAGCAGTGGAAGAAACATACTATTGTAACAGGTCCTAATGCACCTTGTATTTTGGGAATTGACTTTCTGAGAGAAGGGCGTTTTAAAGACCCTAAGGGTTACAAATGGGCTTTTGGAATAGCAACTGTAGAAATTGATGGAGGAAAATTGAAGTTGTCTATTAGACCTGAGCTTTCAGATGAATCTGCAGTTGTGGGACAACATGAGATAGAGGATGTAAAGCTGCCGGTTGCTTCTCAAACTGTGCATCACAGACAATACAGAACCAACCGTGACTCTTTGGTGCCCATTCAAAACTTGATTCGTCAGTTGGAGAGTCAGAAAGTCATCAGCAAAACTCATTCACCTTTCAACAGTCCAATCTGGCCTGTGCGAAAGCAGAATGGAGAGTGGCGTCTGACAGTTGATTTCCGTGCCTTGAATGAAGTAACTCCACCCATGAGTGCAGCTGTGCCAGACATGATGGAACTCCAATATGAGCTGGAATTTTAGCAGGCCAAATGGTATGCTACCATAGACATTGCTAATGCTTTCTTCTCTATTCCCATAGCAGAGGAATGCAGGCCTCAGTTTGCTTTCACCTGGAGAGGCATTCAGTACACATTCAATCGTTTGCCCCAGGGGTGGATTCACAGTTCAACCATCTGCCATGCAGTGATCCATGATGCTTTGGAGAAAGGTGGAGCTCCAGAACACATTCAGTTCATCGATGACATCATCGTCTGGGGTGAGACTGCTGAAGAAGTCTTCGAGAAAGGTAACAAAATCATTGACATTCTCTTGCAAGCTGGTTTCGCTATCAAGCGAGACAAGGTGAAAGGACCTGCCAGAGAAATCCAGTTTCTGGGAGTGCGGTGGCAAGATGGTCGCCGTCACATCCCAATGGATGTGATAAACAGAGTCTCCACCATGGCAAATCCCACCAACAAGAAAGAAACTCTGCGTTTCTTAGGCATAGTGGGATTTTGGAGACTGCACATTCCTGGATACAGTCAGATTGTGAAACCTCTCTATGATGTGACTCGAAAGAGAAACAGTTTCCAATGGGGTCCTGAGCAACAAGCAGCCTTTGACCAGATCAAGCGAGAGGTAGTCCAAGCAATGGGTCTGGGACCTGTCCGAACTGGTCCAGACATTAAGAACATTCTGTACACGGCCGCGAGTGACAATGGTCCAACCTGGTGCTTATGGCAAAGAGCTCCAGGGGAGACACGAGGACGTCCTCTTGGTTTCTGGGGTCGTGGCTACAGAGGCTCAGAGGCAAACTACACTCCAACAGAGAAAGAGATTTTAGCTGCTTATGAAGGAGTGAAAGCTGCTTCTGAAGTGATTGGAACTGAGTCACAACTTCTTCTAGCTCCTAGATTGCCAGTTCTGAATTGGATGTTCAAAGGCAAAGGTTCTTCACCACATCATGCAACAGATGCTACCTGGTCTAAGTGGATGGCTCTGATAACACAGCGAGCTCGAATGGGAAATCTCGAAAGGCCTGGTTTGGTGGAGGTGATCACAAACTGGCCAGAAGGCACAAGCTGTGCTAAACCTCCAGAGGAGAGAGTAACTCGTGCTGAGGAAGCTCCTCCTTACAGTGATCTGTCTGATGATGAAAAGAGATATGCTTTGTTCACAGACGGTTCCTGTCGTCTTGTTGGAAACAAGCGGAGATGGAAATCTGCAGTGTGGAGTCCAACGCGCAGAGTTGCAGAAGCGAGAGATGGAGAAGGAGAATCCAGTCAATTCGCAGAGGTAAAAGCTGTCCAGCTAGCTCTTAACATAGCTGAACGTGAGAGATGGCCAAAGCTTTATCTCTACACCGACTCGTGGATGGTAGCCAATGCCTTGTGGGGTTGGCTGAAAGACTGGAAGAAGAATGGCTGGCAGAGGAAAGGAAAGCCAATCTGGGCTGCAGATCTGTGGCAAGACATTGCTGCTCGCATTGAGAGAATCCCAGTGAAAGTGAGACACATCGATGCTCACATTCCTAAGAGCAAAGCTACTGAAGAACAACAACACAACCATCAGGCAGATCTAGCTGCAAGAGTTTCCCAGGTGGACACAAACTCTGATCCTGATCCTGATCTTGACTGGAAACACCGAGGTGAGCTGTTCTTAGCTCGGTGGGCCCATGACTCGTCAGGACATCAAGGCAGAGATGCAACCTACCGATGGGCTCGTGACAGATCCATTGACATTTCCATGGATGCTATCACACAAGTCATCCATGACTGTGACATTTGTGCTGCTATTAAGCAGGCAAAGCGGATCAAGCCCTTGTGGTACGGTGACCGATGGTCCAAGTACAAGTATGGTGAAGCCTGGCAGATTGACTACATCACTCTACCTCGTTCTCCATCTGGTAAGCAGTATGTGCTGACTATGGTAGAGGCAAGCACTGGATGGCTGCAAACTTATCCAGTTCCTCATGCAACTGCACGTAACACCATTCTTGGTCTGGAAAGACAAATCCTGTGGAGACACGGAACTCCAGAGAGGATTGAGTCAGAAATGGAACTCATTTCAAGAACAATCTTGTAAATACTGGGCCAAAGAGCACGGCATCGAGTGGATATTCCACATTCCCTACTATGCACCAGCTGCAGGGAAGATCGAACGCTACAACGGTTTGCTGAAAACCACTCTCAAAGCCATGGGGGGTGGATCTTTGAAAAACTGGGAGAAACATTTAGCACAAGCAACCTGGTTGGTGAATAGTAGAGGTTCAGTGAATCGAGCTGGACCTGCCCAATCAGATTTGTTGCGAAAGGAAGAAGGTGATAGAGTTCCTGTTATCAGAGAAAAGAATCTGTTAGGCAAAACTGTTTGGGTATTTTCTCCTTCAGGAGAGGCCAAACCTGTCCGAGGGGTGGTTTCTGCTGAAGGTCCTGGTCACACCTATTGGGTGATGCAAGAAAATGGTGAAATTCAGTGTATTCCACAAAGAAATCTAACTTTGGCTGAGAGAGGCTAAATTCAGAGTGTTGCGCAGATACAGCATCGCGCCCAAGAGGAGAGTCCATGAGATCTACGGTGCACGAACCCTGAGAGCCCTGAGTCACCTGAGAGTCCCTGTTCCTTCCTTCACTCCATCTGCGAGGAAACAAGCTGTTTGCTGTTTTTCCTGTGATTTGACTCTTTTGAATCATCTACATCTGAGATAGCTGGAATGGACTATGATCTTTATTCACCTATTGTTGTAGATATTATTTTAGATTAGATAAATGGTAGTAGCAGCCAATGGAATTGTTTAGAAGGGGTGGACTGTGATGGTTTGAAACTGTCTTTTTAATTTTTCCTTGCAAAGTTCAGAACAGAGAAAGTGAAAGAATGTAAATAAGTCACTGTTGGGTGTAAGAAAGCAAAATAAAGATTGTTCTAAACACTTCCATTGGATAGACAGAAATGTTTAAGAACTATTACCCAAAACAAAGTAGGCACTCTGCACATTCTGCGTTCGGCAGTGGGGGCAGTTGCTGGGCTGTCTGGCTGCTGTTTCTTCTTCTCTTCTGGCTGAAGATAACACGTACTGACCTTGGCAGCTAAGTTAACAACTTTCTGCTTAACTAACTCTTCTTCTCTGTCCAGGGGGGTCTGGGGGAAGCTCCTGGGAGAGAGAGAGGCCCCTTTGGGAGGGTCCCCTTGGGGGGAAGCAAAGGGAGATCGGTTGTGCTTTTCTGTTGATTGTAAATATTTGTGAATGTCGTGAATTTTGTATATTTGTACATATTCATTGCATTTCATTGTATATTTTAGACTCTGCTTGTAAATACAGCTTTTCATTTGCTTCCAGACTGAGCTAGCCTGGTTATTGTTGTTGGTGGGGGGAATTTCAGCTCACACCGACACAGAAAACTATAACAGCTTTAATGCAAATAGTAACTGTAAAGTGAAATATATACAAATTATACAAAACCAATATCAAATCCAAACTCCCTGATGACACGGGTGCTGTGGGGAGGCACTGGGTAAGTCCCAGACTCAAGTCAGGAGCAGATGGGAATTTTATTCTGGAACCGAAATTCAGGAACATGGACCTGGATTGAAGGCAGAATGGACACAGCCTTTAGTTGGCCTTCAATGCTGGCCATTGAAGAAGAGGGCTCAAACGTTATCATCCTTCAACTTTATACTGAATATCACATATATGGAATGGAATACCCCATTGATCAGTTTCAGGTCCTTGTCCTGTCCATTCCTCCCCATAGGTATGACCTCTTACTTATTGCACCCCAAATGTAGTATACAAATTTAACAGTGACCTTGGTCTTCTTAGGGACAAGTACAAGCAAAAGCTTTTCTGCGTGCCAGTCCTTGGTAGGAACTACAAACACTGAACATTATCACTGGTAGAAGCAGACAATGTCTGCAAAAATAAGCCATTAGCATCAGAAAGTGCTGTCACTTAAATGAGTGTGAGCTAGAAAATTAAACTCGGTGAACAAAATTAGCTCTAACTCAAACCAGGCCAATCAGCAATGCTTAATTGCCTTCAAAACACTAACCTCGTGGAGGAGAAGTATATCTGCTTGTGTGCCATATAGGGCTACAGAGTATAACTATGAGATATCCGTATTTCTTATGTCTGAAGAAACAAATTAAGTCACCCAAGTCATCTTGCATGCTAATAAAGTCTCTATAATACATATTGCCACACTTATGTCTCCATACACCAGATTTTCTGCAAATTAATATAACCATTAATTGCAAGTATTTGTTTTGTTTTAAGTTTGGTGACATTCTATTTCCAGCCCCCCCAGTTAGAAATATCTGTGATGTAGTTGAGATCCTTACACAATTAGGATGATTCATACAGGCTAGTCTTAAGCCAGATAGCTTGAATGTTGTCACTGGGAAAAAATGTCCAATACACACAGACCCAAGAATCAAAGTTGTTTACTGATTTATTATCAACATATGTTTAATCAACAATCAGTGAACTGTAAATTTGGCATCAATATCAGCAATGTAACAGACCTGAGCGTGTCAAAATGTTATACACATAGAAAAATACTTATTGCCATGCTCCCCTGCTCCCCTGTGCTTCCCCGGAAGCCCCTGTTTCCCCATCACTCCCACACACATGGCAGGCACAGGGGAGGGTGGAGCCCCCAGACCTGTGCACAGAGAGAGATTCTGAACAGACACAAGAGGACAGTTTTTCACAATAAGAACAATGAGCCATTGGAATCATCTCCCAGGTGAGTGATAGAGTCCCCATCTTTGAACACTTTTAGGATTCAGATGGACAGGGTGCTGGGCCACCTGGTCTAGACTGTAATTCTGACAAGAAAGGTTGGGCCAGATGATCCTTGAAGTCCCTTCCAACGTGGTGGTCTATAACTCTGTGATTTTGAAAACCCTTTGTATTACTAATCCCAGACAGGTGCTGTCCCTCAACCATAAGCACTGGGAAGGGGTGCAGACCCCCCACCTTGTGTGGGCCTGTGGGACGCCCTGTCTGGATGTGGCCAAGCTGAGGAAGCAGAGCTGAGGATACCTGTAGTGGGCTCTGTGCTGCTAGGCCCAGGCAGAGCCCACAGTTCTGTGGGGCCAGGGTTACACCAGCTGTTCTTGGCTGGGTTAGTTTTGAGGGGCTTGGTGGGTTTTGTTTTGTTTTGTTTTGTTTTAGGCTTTTTTTTTTTTTTTCCTTTCACAAGAGGGTGGGCAGCTGAACCAGTCAGTGTGTATTCGATGCCATACTGATGTCATGTCTGCTACACAAGGGCAGGGCTGGCCAGGGCAAGGGCAGGTGACTCTAACATGGCAGCAGCCAGGCAGTAAGTGCTGGTATCACTGGCTTTATGTACTGTGTCAGTAGTGTTAGTGTTGTCCCTGATTGTTGTTACCTCTCTGTGCTGTTCTGTTAAACTCTCCTGATCTCAGCCCAGGGATTTTTGCCTTTTTTCCCAGTTCTCCTTCAATGGTGTGAGCAGCTGGATGGGGCTTGGCTGCAGGCTGGACCCTAACCACGCCATCAGCTTCCTTGCTTCCCTGATCCTCTTTTCTCACAATCACTGCAAACCTTGTGCTTTGCTTGGTTTTGCTGACTCCTCTGTTTCAGAAGTCTCTGTAGCTTCTTGAATAGTATTGAATCCAGTGTATGGTCATCATCTTCTGCAGTTTTATCATTCTGAGGTGAAACCCCCTCTCAGGTAGCTTGGTGACCCACCCACTTGCCCTGTTGCACACACTGCTGCCCTGCTGGTTGCTTTCTCTCAAGCAGGCCATGCAGATGCCAGTGCTGGTGAAACCACTCCAGCATGAAGCCTGTACCAGAAATACAACACCTTATACATGTGGCAGATGTCAGAAACATTTTCATACCAGAGATTTTAATCTCACATACCCTTGATTCAATTTACCTGAAATAATTTGGGTTGTAATTGCATATGATCCTTTAGGCACTGGAGCAACGCTGATGGCTAATATTCATATGGAAGGAAATCTCATGCAGGAAATTTACTGTGGGTGTAACAAGTAATGCATGTGCATGCAATGAGTGAGGTCAGGTAAAGATTTTTGAAAAAAAAAATTGAGTGATTGTTACTCTCAGCATCTTTTATGACTTAACTAGATACAGGCCTATAGTACACTTCACCACCAGGCTTACATTACTTGCATATGCAAAGGCTGCCATGCATATTACTTGGCTAAAACTCACATGATAATCTTTATAAATCTGACATACGTATATATACCCCTAAAGAAATAAAAAAATCTAAGATGTATTCATTTGCATTCCCTTCAGTGCCAAGAAATGGATTGTGTAAGAACACCTATCTGAACCTAAACCTAGCTGATCATGCTGTAAAGCAGAGAACACAGTCTGTTCTGCCATCTACTTAAAACTGTGAGTAGCAAGCAAATTGATTTTTTTTTTCATTCCTATTGAAAAGAAACACCACTTTTAAATATATCAACACAGTGAACTATTAGGGAAGTCTGGTATGCTTTTGTCACATGGTAACTTTTATCTCCGTCTCCATCCATAAATAGAAAGTAGGACAAATTCAGCCTTGGTATAGGTCAGTGTGTCTTGAACTTTCTTACAATAAAGTCTAATTTTGTACTCATCTAGTATAGTATTAGTAGGCTATATGCTACAGTAAGCGTAGAAATGGCAGAAACATAGCTGTATAAGTCAAAAATATAATTTAGTGATCATTTACAATTAGTAAAATGCCCATTGTATGTAAAATAAATTAGTTTTTTAAGCTTTATTACCTACCATGCAAGTACTATGCAGCAGCAGGTAACAGTACCTGGAATAAATATTTGGACAAAACCAACAAGCTCACACAGGTAAAATTTTTTGTATATGCCTACCTGCCATGTAAGTTCGGTTTATCGCCTGGAATTCACCTATGTTCCATGGCCCACTTATAAAGTAGATGAAAGATACATTTTATTTATAGCTTATATTAAATGCTGGTAAAGTACTACCCTTGGCTGTTGTAGAGTCATTAGAATTGAGGAGGTCATCTCATCATTAAATGTAGTTGCAAAACCAAGCTGCGAGTAGCAAGTCTGTTGTAATGAATCTTAGCTATTATCATATTTTCACACATAAGGGTATTTTACAAGTGTAATTGCTTAGATATATGTCATAATAACTTATTTTCTCATAGAGTGACAAGGATATAGAGCTTCATTTGCACATTTAAGCAAGATAAAATAAAAAATACACTGCTCTACTCTGATAATTTAAAAACCAGGTGTACATACAGAGTTTCCTTTTTCAAAAAGTCTTTTAATTTTCCTGTCACAGGGGAGACCAGATTCTGTATATATTCACAATTTTGATGTAAATAAATATAAAACAAACTTTTAATTTGGGATGTTCATCCCACAGAAAAGAAGGCTCTGAAGGGGGCCTACAAGAAATATGGGAAGGGACTTTTTACAAGGACTTGTTGTAGTAGGATGAAGGGCAATGGCTTTAAGCTTGAGTTTACCATGTGGTAAATAAACTTCTTGAAAGCCATTTTTTTCTCTGGTGGAAGGCCGTCTGTGAAGTGTTTGTAAAAGTAAGAGGTCTAAAACTGAGTAAAATTTTGTGTGGAATTCTTGTCACTTGTGTCATTTTCAAAAATTTTTCAGCCTTCTAAACATGAGGACAAAATTGAACTGATATTTCTTCTTTTAGGGCTAGAAATTAG
The DNA here is from genome assembly GCF_027791375.1 of Indicator indicator. Lineage (NCBI taxonomy): Eukaryota > Metazoa > Chordata > Aves > Piciformes > Indicatoridae > Indicator > Indicator indicator. The sequence goes on along the minus strand of NC_072021.1, from coordinate 26,793,522 downwards.
TAGTTTTCATTGTATGCTGCTGTGCTTTTAGTCATGGCAAGGTTTACAGGTCCAGCTACTGATTCAACTACTGCATTTATTGAATGAGATTTTTTCTGACTCCTATGAAGTGTGACAACAAGGTATTATCAAAAGAGGTCTAAAACATTACTTGGGAATGATTATTTCTCTCAACTGGGACTCATTTAATGGCCTAAGATGCTTCTCTTGGCCTTACCTCAAATTCAGTTCTGTAATACTTTCTCCAGCACTAACAAAATCCCTAGAAAGGGATTCAAATTTTAAAAATATAAGAGAACTCTAAGAGACTGATCCAATTACAGTTGTTCATAGACAAGAAGTAACCAGATCCATGTCTTATTTGTCTATAACTAGATCAGTTGGAAATATCTTCATGACTTCAGAAAGTTTGTAGTATGGATAGACTGGTCAGTGTTGATCTACCAAACTATGGAACCAGATTTCACAATTCTTGAGGAATGAATAATGAAATATTCATCTTATGTCTATTTTTTTCTAAGTGATGTTACTCTGCAGAAATGTTATGCATCATTATCTAAGCACCATATTTTACTAGGCAGTATTTCAGGTTTTGCATTAATCAGTTATTATGGTACAGCTTGCATTCACAATATTGCTTTTAATCTCAACACACGTTTTTCTTTTGTTTCTCAATAGACATTTTTACTGCAATATGTTTGTAATAAGCAAACATTTAACAGAGAAACTGTTTCCTGTAATATAGACCTACTGTAAGCATATGAATGGTATGTGAATGTATGAAGGTTCATCCCCCATGCCCAGATTACTACTACTTCAAAACACTACCAACTCTAGACAGCTGACATTGTCCCTCAATAGCTGGGGATGATAGGGAAACAGACAAAGATGAGCTTATTGCAGAGAAGACATTTCATCTGTGGTAAAATTTCCTAAGAAGACAAATGCATAATCAGGAAGACTGGAATGCAAGTGAAAAGTTTCCACAGTATGACAAAGTATACAAATATGGCATGTATCAATATCTCAGGGAACATCCAATTGGCAGTGATGCCCAAGAAGGCTAAGCTGCATTTAGATGGAAGAAGGTATTTTAAAACCAAAGCTGCCTGCTGTTGATTTGCATTACCCATGTGACACTGGTAAAAAATGGGATTATGGTAGGATTACACAGCAGGCAAAGCAGAGGAACACTGGTGGTTCTGTTTTCTCATAATTAATTGAAAAAGGCATTATGATCTTCTGGGCACAGGAGAAAGAGTATTTTTCTGGCAGGCTGCCCCTCTCCCTAACCCATGGCTGTCTGAGATTTTGCTCATCTCCACTGTTTGCTGAAAAGGCTGTTGGTTCCCTCAGCTGACGCACAGAGTCTTGGCTGCCGGGTAGGCACAATCAGAGCATCAATCATAGGCAGTTAACCTCTTCTGGACATTTCTGAGCTTGGAGACTATTTTAACAGGAGGCTTGTTTACTGTCTTCCGGCTCTTCTAGTTCTGGGAAACGAGCTATGTGACATAGCCTCTAAAGATTACAATCATCTATTTATGAAATAAAAAAGAGGGTCTAACTAAACATTAATAGAAAATTTGGGGTTCCACATTAGCTTGCAGATTTTATGATGGAAGATTAATACTTTCTTTAATATATGCCATTCTATTCACCAAATCAATTAACCCTGCTGTTACTGGACAATTGCTGCTGTATGGTCAATGCAGCAATTTTGCATCTCATGTTTTATATTCATCTCTCATGTATACTCCTATCACTTTTTCTGCCAAACCTGAAGCAGAACATATCTTCCAAAGGATCATGTTATAAAACTTTCAGTCATAAAATCATCATTTTAAGTTTCCAGATGATGAAAAAAAACCAAAATGGCTGAGGAACAAGAAATATTGGGTTGAAATATATTTTCAGAAAGCTTTAGCTTGCAATCTTTTGATTGATTAGGAGACTGTCAATTTATGTTGGGTTTTTTGTTTGTTTGTTCTGAATAAATTTGATTCCTTTCTCTAGGAAAAAGATACTTTTTTGCCTGCGTAGGTGCTAATTAAGAAATAGAAATCTATCCGTTTCAGAAGGAAAGCATCTTTTATTCAGTTGAATTTTGTATCACATTTCCAACAACTGACTCTGACAGAGTAGGCTCACCAGAGCACTATTAATTTCAGTTTGGCACTAGGGCTTTACTTCATCTTTGGCAGGGTATGTCCAACCATCATTTTCCTTCTGACACCAGCAGCTGTACTGTTAATTTAAAGGATCATAATCAAGGCAGAAGTATACATTTCAGCATATGCATGACCTGGATGAGGGAACAGAGTGCACAGTCAGCAAGTTCGCTGATGAAACAAAACAGAGGAGTGGCTGACACTCTATTCAATGAGACCTGGACAGGCTGGATTGTTGGGTGGGGAGAAGTTTAATCAAATACAACAAGGACAAGTGTAGAGTTTTGTAAGTGAGAAAGAACAACCCCATGGACCAGTATAGGTTGGGGTCTAATCTGCTGGGGAGCAGCTCTGGAGAAAAGGTCCTGGGAGTTCTGGTGGACAAAAGGATGACCATGAGTCAAGAATGTGCCCTAGTGGCCAAGAAGGCTGATGGCATCCTGGGGTGGATTAGAAGCAGCTAGTAGGTAGAGAGAAGTTCTCTTTCCCCTCTACTCTGCCCTGGTGAGGCCGCATCTGGAATATTGTGTCCAGTTCTGGGCTCCTCAGTTCAAGAAAGACCTCAGGGAACTGCTTGAAAGAATCAAATGCAGAACCAAAAAGATGATTAGGGGAGTGGAACATCTCCCTTATGAGGAAAGGCTGAGGGAGCTGGGTCTCTAGCTTGGAGAAGATACTGAGGGGTGACCTCAGTATTGTTTATAAATGTGTGAAGGGTAAGTTTAGGGAGAATGGAACCAGGCACTTTCAAGTGATGTCCAATGATAGGACAAGGGGCAACGGGTGCAAGCTGCAGCATAGGAGCTTCCTTTTTCACTGTGAGAGTGACGGAGCACTGGAACAAGTTGCCCAGAGAGGTTGTGGAGTCTCCTTCACTGGAAACATTCAAAACCTGCCTGGATGTTTTCCCGTGTGGCCTGCTCTAGATGGTCCTGCTCTAACAGGGGAGTTGGATCTTTTCGGGTCCCTTCCAACCCCTAACATCCTGCAATTCTGCAAAGTCCTAACTTGCATTACTCACAGCAAACCAGTAAAACAACTATAAATACATAAATTAGTTTTCATTATCATCATATATTAATTTCAGTACTAACTTAAAAAAAAATCAAGTAAAACTGAGTTCATTAGAATTGTACAATGTAAATAAAATTGAAAGCGTGGGATCTCAGTTTGAGGTTGCTGACCAGGTCATTTGGTGCAAAACACTAGTATAAATATATTCCCTGATAATTTATTCCGTAGGTAAGCAGAACATAAAATATAAATCAAGATTATCAGATTTAATTGTTATTTTGAACAATTTAGAAGATAGTATGAGGCCCACTTGTAGTCATCTTTCCCTGTGCTGATTTACCATATAACCTGATATTATCTAACATGATAGTCCATCCCAAACTGGCACATCCTCACAGCAGGTTTAATGAAGGAATCTGCAATAAAGTGAAATACAAGACATTCAGTTATCTTAAACTGATCTTTGTATTTGCAAGTGATTTATCTTCAAAATTAATTATGGCATTTTATGAAGCTTCTAGAAGATATACAATTAGGATTTTTTTTTAAATTATGCTACTTTGTGCAACAAACTACGAGCTTCTCCCTCCATCTCTATTTCATAATTCTACCTATTGTCTAACTTTAGGATCAAGCAAATCACATAAATCTACACAAGTCCTAGAATAATTTCCAATTATGGTTTTCTTTTCAATAAATTAAATCAACTGTATCTGAGGTTTCACAAAAATTTATTACTGTAACCTCTGAAATATTTTGTATTGCCCCAAAATAAATAAGATGTGAAGATTTTCATTATGAGTAGGAGTATTTTCAATAAATTGTAATTTATTGTTATTTATAACTCAAAAATTATTATCAAAGTATCCTATTTTTTACAAAAAAATTACTTGGAACTCATCATAAACAAAGGCATGTTTTATCACCTTGTGTCCTGAATGTGATTAACCTGGAAGGGAAACAGAATTCTTTAATGTATAGATAATAATTCACTCAATCATCATGAAAAAGTTAGTATACGAGTTTAATACACCCAACTGTGGGAAACACTTCCACCTTCTTACATAGCACAGCTTTAATAGATTTGAAAAAAAAATCTTATTTTTATGATGGAATATCGATATTTTCTTTCATAAACACTGTGTTCTAGTACAGATTATACCTCTATATGAGGACAGGGATATGCTTATCCTCCCTCTCTCTTCCCCTCAACATATGCTTACATCCATAAGCAGAAGAATGCACTAGTAGAAAATTAAAACATTCTG